>NW_020664374.1:11397883-11425190 GCF_002925995.2 Terrapene triunguis | reverse complement strand
CCCCCCCCTTACTTGCTGCAGGCGGCCCTCCCCGAGTCCCCCTGCCCCAGCTCCCTCTGCCTAAATGCCGACGACGACCAGGGCGGCTGAAGATCCGGCCGCTGCGGTCACCGCCGAAGGACCTGAAATGCCGCCCCCCAAATGCTAGTGCCCTAGGCGACCGCCTAGGTCGCCTAAGGGGTTGCACCGGCCCTGTTTCTTATTACTTTTTTGCTTGTGTTGCCTTTTTAGATTGTAAGCTCCCTCTCTTTAAAACAGCCACCAGCAAAAATAGATGATCATTGCTGGCATGAAAGTAAATGCTGAGGCCTTTTAGGTCTAGCTCTAACCTTCTTTGAATGGCATAATTAGCAATGCCATTATAATATAGCATTCCAATTCCCTCTAAGTTTTGTCTGCTATTGATCATTTCAGAACTCGGTGTCTTTGTGTGAGCATTTAAGTATGAAGTGCAAAAACAATTCATTAAAATAAAGGTGAAAAAATTATATTTGCAATTATAAAGCACAATTATATTAAGGGACATGAAATTGGAGATAAACTTATTAAATAAATTAAATAGCACAATTGGACAAGTGAATTCATAATTAGTGTTTTCAGTTTGAATAAGTTAAAAATACAGTGAAGCATACAAAAATGTGATTATCGGTGTTTTAAAAAAAGTATAAAAGCACCATAAATCTTGCAACAGTGTACATATTTTTAGAGCATTTTCCCTATTTGTGCTGTGATCCGGAATAAGATCCACTTGGAATGACTCTTGCATTAGCACAGAGGCCAAACTGTCAGTGGTGATGTCCACAGGTGCCAGGGTCCACCCACCTTGATCCAATTGCAACATGTTTTGCAGCATCCAACCGCAAAATGTTAAGTGGCAGAAAACCAAAACAAATCCCTATGGGTGTTTTATTATTACAAATACATCAATGTGTAATTTGGCATTAATCTCAAATACAATTGCTTTTATATTAAAAAAAAAAGATAACTGCTAAATATTGCTGGTTCGTTCTATTGAGAGAGTAAAATAAACATAACATTTTTACCTCTAAAAATGAGTGATATACAACCATGCCCTATATTATAGAATACAAGCGCTTCCTCACCCTCTTTCCCCCCGTCCTTTTGTTCTCACCCCTGCTGCTCAGGCACAAGCATTTTACAGTCAAAAGAAATGATAGCTTTCATATGAATTAATATATATTAAAGATTACCACCACCCACGTATTACCTGACAGAGGTAAAAATGTTCCCCTCCCTGTTTTAAAAAAATATTTATTAGCTTGGGTATTATAATGGATTTTTCCACGACTACTCAAGGTGCATGGGGGGGGGGAGGGGAAGTGAATGTGCACATGGGAAATTATTATTTATCTAGAGTCAAGATCTTGCTTAATTAAAAGTATACATGGTGAGTACTGTGTAATATAGTAAGACCTGGCTTGTCTCATTTCCTTTTGCTGTGGCACCATGTTCTTAAGTTAGGCAGGGCAGAACTACTGGACTTTCCTGTGTAGTCCCTTTGTTTCACTGAACTGTCCACCTTGTTGGGAGCTTGCAGGTTGATGGATTCAACAGCAGAGTCAGGATTAGACCTCAGGAATGTCTTGATTCTTTTGCCTGGCTCAGTCACACCATTTGGCCACGTGTCTTTTCTAGGGCTTGATCCAAAAGCCCATTGAAATCAATGGGAATCTTTCCATTGACTTCAATGGGTTTTGGATCAGGGCCCTAGCACTTGCTGGAAGTCCTATCTGCTAACAGAGTATACAATCCAAGTTTTATGATACAATGCAGACTTTCCCCATTGAATGCTTGTGGTTTTGAAAACAGAAACACTTTTTTTTTTTTTTTTTTAAAGGACATATATTTTCTTATGCACCATAAGGCTCCCTGAGTATTTAACTTCTTTACTTACGCACCAGTAACATCAAAAAAATCCATCCTCCAAGCTATAATTGCAAATTCAGGGGCGGCTCTAGATTTTTTGCCGCCCAAAGCATGGCAGGCAGGCGGCTTTCGGCGGCATGCCTGCGGGAGGTCCCCAGTCCCACGGATTCGGCGGCACGCCTGCGGGAGGTCCGCCGGTCCTGCAGCTTAGGCATACCCACCGCCGAATTGCCGCCGAATCCGCGGGACTGGCGGAGCTCCCGCAAGGCTGCCTGCCTGCCGCCCTCATAGGGACCGGCAGGGCGCCCCCCGTGGCTTGCCGTCCCAGGCACGCGCTTGGAGCGCTGGTGCCTGGAGCTGCCGCTGTGGAAATGGAAAGTATCGTAGAGCCTTTTCAGGTGCTTCTGTGGGGAGAAATGTATTAAAATGAAGCTAATCTCCAGACACCTCAGATGCTGTCTCATGTTCATCTGACCTGTTGAGTTCAACCGAAAATGTGTGATTTCATATGCCACCTTCTAGCACGTTTGTAAATTGCAAAAGTGCACTTCCCGCTTGTGGCAATGAGTGTACTCACTTCATTGATGCTGATCTCAGCCTCCACATACTGCAGGCCTTTCTGAAGAATAGAGATGAGGGCAGCAGGTGGCACTAGTGTTCCATTGATGTTGGACTGACTAATGTGGCTTTCGATACCAAATGTAAAGGCCGAATGGGAGAAACCTGAAAGCAAGAAAGGAAGCCATGATATGAAATCTGAACTCATCAACATGATAGGCACCCTTTTCAATCTAAAAATATACTGTTTTAAACTGTGAAAGGCACTGACACATAAATGGAAAAATACAGTTTGATTGCATTAGGTCAGTTAGGTTAACAGAGCCATCTTACTGTTTCTTCTTCCCCTCCTCTCCAACTACATTTAATTTGTAAACAAAATTTATACAGAAATGAAAAGCTTTCATGATCAGTGTTCAAGTAAAAAATATACCTATTAAAACAACTCATGCTGGTGGCAAGTGCAGCTACTAAAAATTTGACTCGAATCTTCTGTTTCCTCTCTAATTTAGTATCAAGCTTTTCCAAAGCCAAATACTTTAATCTTTATCATTGCACAGGTTGCATTTGGCCAAGGCATACTTGCAGCTCACACAGGGGAGCCATTCTCTTTCAGAAGATAAGAAATACTCAATTCTCTGCCCACAGCTCTGATTACTGACTATAATCTGAAACGCAGAGCTTAGTCATTATAATATGAAACAACAACAAAAAGACGGAGGCCACTCTCATGGATCTATCTTCTGGAAGTGAACAGTAATAGCAAAAATAATGAATTGGAATGTATCACATCACAGATGACAAGCCAATTCACTGGCACCACTCCTCAGTTAACCGTAAGCCTTTCTCGTCCCCATTTCATTTGTGTCATCTTCCTAGGAAACAGCTGATAATAAAGCACTCTGCATCTCAAATTAAAGGATTTAGCGGATACACTTTGAAAGAAGGAGCTGCAGTTTAATCACTAGGGGAAACTAGTCAGAACTGTTGCTTTGTGCAAGAACAAGCATTACAACTTGGAAAAGTACCTGGACTGTGCATGTGAGTGGACATGTGGGAGGGGGGAAGGGAGAACAGGATGTAGATATAACTGTAGGAACCCATTTATCACCGCATTGTCTCCAGAGCATTAATCTAACATTAAAAGCCTTGAGGAAACCACCATTGCCATGTCTCAAACAGGAAAACCCTCACACTCTCCGCCGACTAGACGAGTGGGAGAAGAGAACAGCAGCTCTCAAATGAAAATACTTCCGTTATACATATCTACACCTCTTCCCCCTGTCAACAGTGGTTTAATTTACAGTTTTGTCCGTTAAGGGATTTCCCCCCATATCAATATTCTGTCCAACTATGTGTGGGGAGCGGGAGGGGACTATGGAGTTATTCCAGAATTTCAGGAGGGATGCTCTCTCTCTCTCTCTTTGAAAGATTATTTTGGCAACCAATCCAACCAACTATGATCCCAGTTAGTTGGATCAGTAGCAAAAAGAAACTCAGAAATACAATCTCCCCAGCCCCCTCAGACATCCCCCCACTGAAATTGAAATATTTGCTTTTTAAAGTTCCTCGCCTTCCCTCCACCCCCATTCTGTTATTTGTCTTCCCTTCCCCCTCATCTTAACTTCTGCCACTGTCTCCACATGTTGCCCCATGCTCCCCGTCCCTTTTGGGTGTCGACGTGTATGCTGAAGAGGTTCAGCTCTGGCTACAAGCCTAGTTCTGAAAAAGAATAATGGGTGACGTAAAGCACAGAACTGAGTGATCTAATTTATATCGCCCTGGTCCTTTGCTACTCTGTCCTGCCCTTCTCTTGTTTATTTGGTACCTGACCACCCATCAGATTAGATTGTAAGCTCTGCAGGGCAAGGACTTTTTCTTATTTGTTCTGTCAAACGTGTAAAGCACATTTCTGGCTGGTGCAAAAATAAGTAAATAAATAATAATAAAGTGAACCTGTGCTGGAGTGTGTCAGTCCAGAGCCCTGGTCTCATAACAGAGTCGCGTAACACTGAAATCTCCACATCTATGGTGTGTGACTATCCAATATTACCCAAACAGGTCCTACTTTATTTTAAATTTGTGCACATTATAACATTATTTTTTAAAGTCGGCTCTTTTTAGAATGGTGTCATTGATTTCATGGCCAATCTACTCATGCACTCATAAATGGAGAGTAATCGGGTGACTAAACTGTGGGTCAAAAGGCATTAAAGTTCACACAGAAGTTACGCTGTGATCCTGACAGGTAAGGATTTTGTAAGTGGTCTCTGGCTAAATCAAAGGATTGGCAGCATTAAAACTCCAAACCACCAAACCCTGGAGCAACAGATGTAAAGCTACTAGTGTAGATGTACACTAGGTTTCATTTTAACTACACTTTTACACCTGTTATTGCATCCTCTTTTCTGTTGGCAGGCTGAGGGATATATCTTGGGCCAGCAGACTGTAGGCTATAATTTGGGCCTGCAGCTAATCACCTTGCTCAATACTGAGGGACATGACACATCATTGAAGGCTGCTAACTCATCATCACCTGCTCGAACATGAAAATGCACTTATTCACCATGCAGAAGTCACATTAATACACACAGCTTCAAGGTTTTCATTTTACATCCTGAAAATATTAGGCAGGGAAAGGGACTTGAAACATGGATTTAAAAACAGATGTTTGGCTTCTAGCTTATATAAATGTATAGCATCTCTGCAGATGTTTAAATAACATACCATTACAAAAGCAACTGCCAGACAACAAAACAAAACAGTCATAGCTAGGGCATGAAAAAGCTAGAAAAAGCAATATTCAATCTTTTGAGCATCAGCAAGACAGCTTTCCTAACCTTTTAACAAATAAGACTGTAGTGTGAAAATCAAGGAGTGTATCAAACAAAGGTTGGCTGAATGAACAATATCTGATGTCATAATCCCTTTTAGAACAGTCTTGAAATTAAACTGTATATTTTAAAGAAGAAAAGAAATTTTCTCCTAGTTTCCTGTACTTCTCCAGCAACATTTTATAAAATCAACAGGGAAATGGACATTTTATACAGTGTATGCTTTTGAAGTATAACTCTCACAACAGGAAAACTGAATGAAGCTGCACAAATGTCAGGGTTCCAATGACATCGTAAATCACTTGAGCTTTGCTTTTATGGTTACCAGATGTCATCAGATCTCTTTGATGTCTGTGTACAGTATTATATAGTAGTGTTGTATCTCTCTATATTTCAGCCATACACAGAGAAGATCTCCATTAAACAAAGGCAAGTTTCAAAGGTTAGCTATTTAAATGGTCATGTTACATGGAGTTAACTTGGCCTCTCTTCTAAGGTTCAGAAACCCACATTAAGGAGCTAAAAGCCAAGAAACTGGAACACCACCCCCTCTGATGACTGTATGCAGACTGTTGAGGCAGTTGGGGAGGGGGAGAGCAGAGACAGAATGTGCTCTGCAAATGGTAGATATGATTTGATGGGGACAATTTGAATTTGTAATTGACTGAAACCAGACACACTGTCACAGTACTGAATAAAGCAGGAGAGAAAAGTTGTTGAATCTGTGGGCTTGGCTACATAGTGACACTCAGGAAAATCAATCCAAATTAACTAAAGGTGTGAATTTAAAGTGGATTAGTTAAACTGCATTAAACCCCTGTGGAGATACTCATAAGTAGCCATAATTTGGTTTAGTTTAATTGAAATAAAACTAAACCAAATTAAGGCCACTTAAATTCTGAATGAGGCCATGTCTACATTACAAAATTAAGTCGACCTAACTTGCATCAGCATACAGCTTCCACAGTAACTACATCGCTTGTGCGTGACTATACTTTGCTCCTTGTATCAGTGGTGCGCGTCCTTACCGCTCATGGAGGTGGAGTTAGGAAGTCTGCACAGCAGGACATTTATATCGTCAGGAGCAAAATTTAAGTGTAGACACTTCTATAGTTAGGTCGACATAAAGCTGTCTTGTACCAACCTAACTCTGTAGTGTAAACCAGACCTGAGAGTGTCCACACAGGGTTTAATGCACTTTAACTAAACCACTTAAAATTCACACTGAGTGTCCCTGTGTATTATTTCCCATAAACTAGATTTAATTTTCATCATTGCAATAATTCCACATTGTTCTATAAATTATTATTAATTTGTTATCTTGTACCACCAAGGAAATGGGACCATGTTGTGTTAATTCCTACACAGACACATAGCAAGAAATGTGGATCCTCTGAGGTAGTGACTATCCGTAAAGAGGTAAGAACAGTCAAATAGAGGGAGAGGGGGAATATAATGCCACACACTAGTTTCTTTCTGCCTCTCCTTCTCCCAGTTGAACAGGCTTGTCATCTGTGAGTGACACACTCCAATTCATTATGTTGCTATTACTGTTTGCTTCCAGAAAACAGACCCATCGGAGTGTTGTCCGACTCTTCTATTTTTTTTTTTTTTTTTGGCCATATTGTGAAAAGAGGAGAAAAGGTAAACAATCAAAATATGCGTAATTTATATATACATTATATACCTTTTAAAAAACACAGCAGCTCTACATGGCAGCTCCTTAATATAGCCATTATTAGTTAGCTGATATCTTGTAGGAATCATGGAAGAACTGGGCCTTGAAAAAGGATTTGATGGAGGACAAGATAATGGGCTTAGAATGAATGCAATGGAAACAGAATTTAAAAAAAACCCTAAAAATGTTAATATAAGGGCTACTTTGAAACAATGCATATTCCCTAATTCACACCAAAAATATATCTGACAATTGCACAAAATTCATGTTTTAGTCATTTTGCTTCATCCACAGAAAGTGAGATAAACATGAATTTTCCTCTAAATTGGTTATACATTTTCCCATTGAATATGGTACTTCTTAAAACAGTTTTTGTATGTGATATTAAAGGGACCGGGTATGTCAATTAGCTGTTGCCTTTTTAATTAACACAATTCTGTTCTTCGTCTGTAACCTGGCCACGTTGCAAGCTTTTGGGGGCAAAGATCTTGTCATTTTAAATTGCCTGTAATACACCTCGCACACTTTCGGAACAACAGCAATGCATTTCCAAAACACAGACACAATTGTGGGACAGAGTTATGCTGCCATGGCAATCTAAGTGAGAATTCCCTCCCTTCTGTGGATTTAGGTCTCAGCTGAAATGTGAGGTAAGGATTTTTACTTATAAACATACAAACGAGGTGCTTTTGAGTATTATCTGTCCTAGCTGGTCTAGCAATCATAAATTAAAGTAGCTGACATATATTAAGAGCGCCTTTCTCTTTCTGACTCCTTTAACTCTGTAAATAGCTGTCTTGTGTGACTTACTATCTTACACTACAACAGCTATTGTACATTCTGCTGCACTTGGATGGGTGTACAGGATGACAATTCCTCTTTGGAAGCAGTAGCTTCTGAAGCATCACAGGCCAGGCCTGCCATTGTGGGGATCCTGGTTAGAGCTGGCTGAATTATTTGCTTAGTGTAGTTCTTGTTTCTGTTTGTGAACTCCTCCAGAGCAGGCTAAATTTATTTACCACAATTTTCAAATAGCTTATAAAAATAAGTTTTAGCCTCTAGGTTTTTTGCAAACTGTTCATTTTAATTATTCACAACGTGTGACTTGTCACCTCAGCACTGTTACTGCTCCCTGACTGAATGACATGGAGAACAAGGAATTATGACCACCAAAATGTGCATCGTTTCTACTGAATATTCTTGTGACGGACCAAACCCCAGGTGTTTGTATGAAAAGGAGTCATTCTCCAAACATTTGGGAATAAAAACCCATTCTCACAAATATTTATATAACTCATACTAACGAGGTGGTTCTTCATATGGAGATTTGTGTGGCTGTTCCTGCTTTTGCATTAGTGATCCTAGTCCTTTAGCTGAAACAGTAAAGGCTGATGCTTTTAGATCCTGAGGTCCTGCACAGACCACCTGGATTTGTTACATTTGTTAATAATGGGGAGGGGAAAGGGGAAGAACGAACTCTGTCAAACTGAGCAGCCACTTGTGCCTGGTCTACACTAACCCCCCAATTCGAACTAAGGTACGCAAATTCAGCTACGTTAATAACGTAGCTGAATTCGACATACCTTAGTTCGAACTTACCGCGGTTCAGACGCGGTCCACACGCGGCAGGCAGGCTCCCCGTCGACTCCGCGGTACTCCTCTCGCTGAGCTGGAGTACCGCAGTCGACGGCGAGCACTTCCTGGTTCGACTTATCGCGTCCAGACCAGACGCGATAAGTCGAACCCGGAACTTTGATCCCCAGCCGCCGAACTAGCGGCTGGGTGTAGACCAGCCCTTGGAATATAAATTAATATTTGCCACACTCTTTTAGTTGGGTTTAACCAGCTCTAATCATAGTTAAGATAATTTTTAAAATCTTGGTTTATTTTTATTTATTGAGACCATACTTTTTCACTAAACCCCCATCCCATTTCTTCCTTTCCTCTTCCCCTAGATAGCATATTTATTCCCTTAAAAGCAATGTGACAGGTAGGGGATACAAAAAAGAGCAGGGTTACAAAATGGTTTTAAAATATCACTGGTTTTAAAATGGCTCTGGTTTGCATGTTCCTGGCAATTTGGGGATTCTGAGTGCATGAATATTTTTTTAAAGCAGCATAAACACTGGCACCAAGACTGTGAATTTAACTGTTGTAAAAAATTGTGCAAGAGTGGAATGTGTATTAGGAAGTTGGCTAGTACCACAGGTTGCAGGAAAAAAAAAAATCTGGGTATGAGGGGGTAAAAGAGCAGTCTTTATTTCCATAAATAGGCCTATGTGCAAATCTCACGAAGGATTTAGACGTATCAAGTAGAGGCATTCTGTAGAATTACAAGTGAATCGAAAGAAAGTGGCATTCAGAAGGACAAGACATCCCACACAGTCCCATCTGCAGCTTAACCGTGTCCCCAAACCCTGAGTAACTCCAAAGCTGCCAGCACAACCGCTTGCGGAGCCTGCCAAGGGCCCAGATGCAACTTCTGGAAAAATATCTTCCACAGTTTGACACCTGGGTCTTGGGAGTTACATCTCAGAGGAAGGAAGGGAAGGAAGAATTGTGTGATGTGATGCTTAGAAATAAATAAGAGTCTTGCTACCACAAATGGGGTGAAGGGGAGGCACTGAAAGAATAACTAATTAGAAGCATACACAAATGAGGATGAAAATAAGTATTTTGAAGGGTTACTGGGGCAGGGAGGTGAAAAGCAGGTATATCAACTACTTATTTGCAAAATACAAGCCAGCGCTTGTAATCAGAGCTGGGCAAATAACGGATTTTTTGGTTTGCTGGCAGTTCCGATTTAAAAAAAAAAAAGTCAGTTTAGTTTGAACTGGAAATTCCAAAAATGTCAGTGAATTGAAAAAGTCCATTTGGGGGTTAAACAAAACCTGTCCTTCGACCCAAAACATTTTGCTTCCAGGCATTTTTAAAGCACCAGATTCACAACACAGCTGGAGGAGGCATGCCCAGTGGTTAGGACACTCACTTGGGATGGGGGAGACCAGTGTTTGAATTCCTGCTCTGGAGAAGGGACTTGAGGCCAGGTCTTCCCTCTCCCAAGGCAGTGCCCTCCCAGGCTATTCTGGGGTGAATCTCTCTTCATCTGTCCTGGTGAAGCTGTTCCACTGGAGCAGGTCTTTGAAGTCGGACGTTCCCCAGAAGAGACGGAACTGCCAGACGAAAGTCATTCGCTTTTTCCCTGACCCAGTCATATGTTGTATTATCAATGACATTTACTAGCAGAACTGTAGTTTTGATTCTGATTAAATCTCTATTTATCACAGGGCACTTATGGCGGCATTGAATATACTCTCCTTCAGAGCGGAGTGTGAGTAAATTGGTGGCATTACAAGTGGAACCCTGGTATCGCTAAGAGATTATTTACATACGGTTAATATCATTCTGCTGCCTCAAGCCACTGCATGTGTTCTGTTTTAATGCAGACAGTTTAAAGGTGGGCACACATCCTAAACCGCATCTTGTTTATTATTCACAGCAGACTCCGATTTTTCTCCAAGTTGAGCTTTTTTCATTCTGGGTAATATGTCCTAGAGTGCCTCTCTCTTTTTCAGCAGCGCCTGCTTATTTTTGAAGACTTACCTTAGTGATTACATAAAGGACTTAACAAGGACACACATTAGCAATGTAAAATAAGAACTGCAGTCAAAATATATTTTTAGAAAATCAGCTGAACAATAGGGCCTGCACATTTGTATTAAGATTAGGGTTACTGAACCATTAAAATGATTTCCAGAACCCTGGGAAATGGGTCCTGTATTACAAGTTCTTTCATAGTCCCTAGGAAATATAAAGAAAGGATCCTATGCTGTAGTTTATGTCAGCTGCCAAAATTACAGTGTGCATGGTGGCCTACTAAGTTTTGTAGAAGCAATTATTCACAAATATTAAAAGTTACACCCTTTTCCTTGGATATCTGACCTGCTCAGCATCTGCCAAGAATTCAGAGTGAAACTCTGCAACCCCAAATTATTTTATGATGTGCCAAAGAATGCTTTGGGCAGGGATTATCTTTGTGAAGCAGGAAAATATGTTGGAAAAGATTAATAAAACTTGGAAATGATCTTTTGATGAGCAGTATTTGGCTTTTACCATTTAAATCTATTTAAGAAATATGATACAGGGAGGAGGCAGGACAAGGAAAATGGAAAGAGGTTTTTTTTTGTTTTGTTTTAAAAAATAAAAGCTTGAAATAATTCTATCTTTTAATCACATCATATAAATTAGCCTGACAATCTGTAATTAAATGTCAACACTGATCTGACATTTTAATGCAACTATTTATGCAAATCGGCAAGATTTGCAATCTTCTCCGACGGCCACTCCAAAAAAGTCATCCTCTCTTATTACATTAATAATATCATCATCTTCCAGACCTGTCCTCTGAACCAATGGTCAAAGGAGAGGATGTGTATCATTTCAAGACTCATTTTTAGGCAATGGAGATCATATTTAGCATGTTTTGCTCTAAGCTGTGTTCTTCCGTCAGTTACAATAACCACCTGCAAGCAGCAGTGAAAGGACATTGCTGTTGACACTCAGTAATGAACAAGCAAGGCTTTCAACACTGAGATGGTTTCTACAGATGGTCACCATGGACTTTTCAGTTCCCAAGATAGCAAGGTCAGATCTACACTACAAACATTTGCTGGCATAGCAGAGGTGTGGTGAGGTGTGACTTGTGACCAACACAGTTGTGCCAGCAAAAGCCCCTACTATAGATATAGTTATACTAGAAAAACTGTGCTTTTGCCAGTATAGCGTATTTTGCTAGGGGAAGGGCGGGGTAGGAGAGGGATGGGCAAGGTAGCTGGAATAAGATATACACCTCTACCCTGATATAACGCCACCCGATATAACACAAATTCGGATACAACGTGGTAATGCTCCGGGGGGGCGGGGCTGCACGCTCCGGCAGATCAAATCAAGTTCGATATATTGAGGTTTCACCTATAACGCGGTAAGATTTTTTGGCTCCCGAGGACAGCGTTATATCGAGGTAGAGGTGTACTGGCAAATGTGCATTATTGCAAGTGTGAGCTGCATCCACTTTGTTGGTATAATATACCTATGCTGTCAAAACCTTTCAAGCGTAGGCCTGATCTAAAACTTTTCCCCAAAATTGATACTGTAATTTCCCCCCATGCCTATGATATTCAGTAAACCCTTTTATTTATTCAGCAAATCCTTCTAAAATGTCTCAAGTCAATAATTTATTCAATACAACACAATAGATACATCTTCATTAGAGCCTAATAATTTACAATGTCTAATTTAAAAATGTCTACAAACTTGCTTGGAATTATGGGTAAAAAAGCACATCTGAAAAGGGGTACAATTGTTTGTGTTCTTCTGTCTTAAAAATGACCATACATGCTCAGATCTGACACTGTATACCAAGACACAGGCCAAAGAGAATTTAAAACAGCCAAGTTTGTAAATCTGTGAAATGATTCAGAAGGAAATACTGACTAAGTAGGGCCTTGCGAATGGCAGAAGAACAGGATACTCAGTGTATTTCTTTTCCTTTACCAGAACTTGCTAAATTCTGAATTGCTTTCCTTACCCTACATTTTAATATGCCTTCCTGATGCAAAATGGATAAGAGTGAAGGAAGACATGCAGTGGGACAAGTTTTCAAAATTTGCAAAACATGTATTTACTCATATGGGCATTTGTACATATGAAATAAATATTTGGGAACATAAGTAATACAGTTTACATACATAATGTTGATTATTTTTCACCCCAATACATACAAAATGGCATGGGTATACAGATAATTAGTTTCCTCCGAAAACTTAACCAGAACAAGGAATGACCAAACTGCTATGCTTCTGTATCTACAGACAAAAAAAAAAATTGTCCTTTGTTTTGTTAAATGTGGTGTTTGAATTTCATAACAGTACTATTGATATACTGCCTCTCTATGTTGTCAGCCTATGAAAAAAGTGCACACTGTGATCATGATTCTCACATTATTTCATGTGACAAAGGTGTTGTCAGCATAAAAGCCAAATTGCTTTTTATCTACAAGAGGTTGGCAAAATGCATTAGAGAAAAATTGCATGTTTAGACCAAACCATTTCACATCTGGATCCAAACCTGACTTTGATCATAAGTGAAATGAGCTTGACTTCTAATTGCACTTCTTGATCTTTTAAATGTATTTCGTATTTTCAGAGTGGAATAAAGACGGTGGCAAGCAGAGTGAGGAATTATGGATAGTAATAAAGTTCTAAACTGAGAAATAATGTTTATTTTCCATTAGTTAAATAAATAAGCTATAAATTAGAATGAAAATACATCTGTAAGGGCTATGTGATGTACTATGAGACACTAGAACATCAAAATTTATCAGGCAGTGTAATGATGAAGTACCCTTTTCATTTAAAAGGGACATCAACTGAAAAAAACACATTTCTGTCTGAAAAATTTGCACTGCTACTATTACAAGTAATGCCCAAGATTACTATATTTGGGGGGAAAAAAAGTTGAAAGTCTTTCATTTTTAACTATGTACTTTTGACAATACTTTGAATACAGCCAGTTTCACGGTCCCCAATGTACTGTATAGTCAGTTTCCCTTAGTTTTAAAAAAGATAATAAAAGCAAAGGAGGGAGAGAGAGGAAGGCTTGTCAATGTTTTCAGAGGAGTTAAAAAAAGACTATATAAAGCATAATCTAACAGAAAATATTTCTTTTTAATTAGCCAATTTATAAAAATCCAATTGACCGTTTCTCTTTAAATAATCAGGTCAGTTATTGGGAGACATATCTATTTGAACTAATGCTGATTTTGTTCCATTTCTCAAGTATTGTTTTCCAATATCGCAGATACAACATCTGTTCTAAGAACACTAAGGGCTCTGTGCATCTGAAATAACCCCTGGAAGGTCACAAATCTTGTCTCTACATCGAGCCGCTTATTCATCAGAAATTTGGCTCATCTGCAGAAGCAATTCTCTTTTCATTGAGTAGGTTGGGCCAATGGAAAATGAGACATCATGTAAATGAGCCTGTTCACCCATAGACCAGCTCTCTGCTAAATCACAACTAAAAATTGACGTCACATTGCCACGAAGGCTAGTTTTAACACTTGAAAAGTTGGATTCACCATCTCATTCTTGTTGTCCAGATACTCAGAATAAGTAACTAACTCCTGGCCCACTCTCCACCCTTATCTAGTTCTGCACCTTTATCTCACACTTTGATCAAATAAAATAGACGCTACTCAACATTTTTGCAGTGCCTTCAACCAGAGGACTTCAGCGTGCTTTACAAATATTAATGAACAAAACCTCAACACCCCATGTGAGGCAGGGTAAGTATTATTACCCTCAGTTTACAGGTGGGGAAACTGAGGCACGTAGCAGTTTAGTTCTGGTCTAAACACAGTTTTTGTACTGATATAGCTGTCAGTTAGAGCTGTATTGTTTTACCAAAATAATAAACACAGCATAACCCCTCGTGTGGACACAGATATACTGGTTTATTTATTAATTATTATTTTATTATTATCTATTTGCATTACTGCAGTGCCAAGGAGACCTAGTCATGGACAAGAAATAGGTTACGCACTGTACAACACAGAACAAAAAGATGGAATAAGCTATATCAGCATATAAGCACATTTTTATTGGTATAACTGAGCCCATGCTAGGGAGGTTGTACTGCTGTAACTATACTGGCATAGTCATATAATGGTATGACTTGTGTGTGTAGACAAGGCCTAAGTGACTGAAAACAATATGTAATTAAGTTCTTTTCTAGAGAGCTCTCTTGTCCTTTTCACTGTAATTTGGAGGCTTCAAAAGATGTGACTAGTACATGTTGAAATGTAGCAGCTGATATGAGCTTTGTACATGCACCAGGTAAATTCAGCAGCACTTGAGTGACATTGTTTAAAAGCATATTTATAGAGAGGCTCTTTAAAAGGTCTTTGAAGCTAATGAATAGAATTGGGGGGGGAAATCATCATCAGCAGACTTCGTAAGTATGAGAACAGTGCACTATTTTTGTTGTCACAGTGGTCCAGTACCTTGACTGACCTATGCTTCTTATATAATACATTATTCTTCAAGGTGTGTATTTTAATAATTTTGTCAAAACCCATACACTATATATTTCCTGTTCAACTTGCAGCACAGTCTTCCTGATTTGCAAAGGATGAGGCAGGTAACTATGAAGCAAATGTAGCTGACCTACATACACCAATATTTTTTATTATTATTCTATGCTATGCTTCATCTGAAGTATTCTGAGTAAATATGCACTTTTCATAAAAATTACGAACTCTGTGGTATACACAGTAGTTCACAGCACTCTAAATGCTATAAATATGTACCTAAGCATACAGAAAAAATGTATGTTCTCTTATTTGAGAAACTGTATGTGATCATGTAATTTAAGATTGTGTCATATGACATAAACTCAAAGGGGACAGAGTATTAATCTACCTTTAAATATTTCCTAACTTTCAAGATCTTAGCTGTTGACCCGTAACATTTAATTTTTGCATAAAATGTCAAAGTTTAAAAAAATTAAAAGAACATTAAAAAAAAAAAAGGTGCTTCCCTCTCCAAGGCTTTGAAGTTCTGCTGGCTTTCAAGAAATTGTAAGGAGCACATAGATATACTATAATCTTGAACTATTTAAATTGACAACATTAGAACTCCCTGTTCCATTAACTTTATGAGATCTGTAAAGAAAATATTCCCGTGCATCTTAGGAACTCCATAGGGGGAAGTGTGCCCCTCTAGTTCACCTTAGAAGGTTTACAGGAAGGAGCCCTTCTCCCACATATACAAGTTTAAACTCATAACAGGGCCTTGCGGTTTCTATGATCTGCAAAATCCCCTTTTATTGCATAACTTTTGCCTCAGTCTAAGCTTTAAATAACAGAGAAATTCCTAGCCCTTATGATTGCAAAAAAATCTCTCTAACATGAGCCAAACACACAACACCACATTGCTGTTTTCTTGAGTTTCCGAACAGAAAATTTAAAACAGCTATAAGACACAAGCTGCCCTGTCCACCTTCGTTGAGGAGGAGCGAGTAACTATTCTGAAGTTGAATGGTAAATATTCAAACGTCAGCACCTAACAATTTCACTGCTGATCATTTTAGCAAAATCATCCAGTGAATGTTTCTATCCCACCATCAAGTTGGATGCCGTGGCAGATACTGATTGTACTCTGAAGAGTCTGGTATCAACCTTTGGGCAGACAAAGCATGGAAAACTTCAAGTTGAAAGGGAAAAGTTTCAGAAAGCTACGAGTGTAAGAATGGAAACTGTTATGCAACCTTAACTATGACAGTCACTGCCAGGCAGCTGCTACGATTTTTTTTGTTTTTTAAGCAGTATAAGCCAGAGATAGATAGGGAGGTAATTTTAGGGCAGCGAAATCATATTGTGGAACAAACTGAAGTGAAGGAACATCAGAAAAGAGCATTAGAAGCCAGAAGAGGAACACAAATCAATAAATAAAAATTATTCATTTTGAAATAGTTTTAAGAAATTGTAAGTGACAAGTGGCTGGGCCGTAGGGACAAAAAATGCCTTATTTTGCTGCATTTGTGCCAAGTATGGATTTGTCACTCATATCTGAAGGCTTGGGTTCAGTTTAGAGGATTTAGGTTAAACATATGAGACAGAATTAATGCAAGTCTCAGATATACCAATGCACCTGGATTTTCAATTTCTACTTCTCCTCACCATTCAGTTTGCCACTGGAATTCTTTTAATCACAACACATGTCTCTCATTGCATTGTTCTGATGTCCTTTCTGGAATGTAAATAATCATCTGTTCTGTTTTGGGCAGTCATGGCAGCATGTGGGAACTCTATATTCTGGATTCTAAGTGGTTGTGTGGTATTGCAACTCCTTCATTCTAGAAGAAACTAATAGCAAGTCTCTGTAACTTTAGTAAGCAAGGTCAACATTTTCACACGTGGGTACATAAAGTTAAGCCCTTAAATTAGTATTTAGGCACCTAAACATAAAGTAACCCAATTTTCTGAGGTCCTGAGTACCCAGAAATCCCAGTGAACTCAACCAGGGCTAGCGATGCCCAGCCCCTTTGAAAATCAGGTGCCTAAATATGGATTTAGAAGCTTGGAGTTTGAAAATTTTGCCCTGAGCTTTTCATTTTCATGTGCAGTTCTCAGAAGTATTTTCTACTGGTTGGGGGAGAAAAATACACACACAGTGCTACACTTGGGAAAAAAGTAATGGAGGAGTGTGGAAGCACTAGAAATCTACTGGTACCTGGAGGGGAGCAGAGCTGTAGCTAAATATTTTTGGAATCTGTGGGACACCGAGCGTAAGCAGACACTGTCCATTCTGGGAAACGGGGTACCTATTAAACATTACAAAAAAACAGGGATTCCACGAAAATCTTAAGACAAATATTTGAGAGTCCTATTAATAAATTTGTTTTCTGGTAAAGATAAGTAACATGTAACAACACTATTATGCCACTGATGAACCATCTCACAGATTCAACATTGATAGTGCCCCTAGAGAAGCACTTTATGCTCTATATTTTTAGATACCCTCCTTTCAAAAAAGAACTGAAATGTCAAAATTTGATTTCCTGGGAAATTTTACAAGTCACAGAAGTTTATTTTTTAATTTTTGGTAAACCTACTATCAAATGCCTGTTATATATTTAAGGCATCTAGTGCATTGGTGGGTTGACACTGTAACTGTAGAGTAGATAAGACCTATATGTTTTTCATATTTATAAAGGAAGAAATAAATAGCATAGCATCTCTAAGATCCAGCCTTTCATATCCATTCACACAGCCAAAGCTATTGTCCAGGTTCTCATAATCTCATATCTCAATTACTGAAACGACCTTTTTTCTGGCCTTGCCCCACTCAGATCTGTTCAGAATGCTGTTGCAGAGATCATTCTCCTAGAACATTGCTTTGACCATGGCTACCCCTTCTCTATAGCATCAAACAAAAGCTACTTGTCTTCGCCGCCAAGACCCTACATGGCCTATCCCCACCCTATCTACCATCTCTCATTCACTATCACAACGTCAACTCCCATCTCTGATTGGCCAACAATGCCAGCCTACATCACGACCTGTTAATTTTCAAGAAAGCACCCCTTTGTGTTTTCTCTCATGCTACCCCTCATGCTTGGAAGGTGCTCCCCATAAACATCCGCATAACTAACTCATTACCCTACTTCAAAATCCTCCTTTGCCTGATGCCTACAAAATCCTGATAATGGTTAGACCACTGGTGTGCTCATATTACTGCCCATCATGCTGACCAATATTGTCTCATTGTTTCCTTGTATTCCCCCATCTGTCTAGGTCCATCTATTGTCTCTTCTTTTTATACTAAGATGATAAGCTCTTTGGGGCAAGGACGGTCTTCTGTTCTGTGTTTGTACAGCACTTAACACAATGAGATTATGGTTCTCGGGCTCCTCGTCAGTTTGATAATACAAAGTATAAATTATAAACAATAATAATCTACAGAATGGATTCATTTTGCATATGTTTGCTAATCCACCAGGCCAAAGGATTGATTGTTGCAACTGTGGTTACTACAAATGGGAGGGTTATGGGAAAAAGAAGGAGTTTCAGGATTAATCACCCTACCTGGAATTCCATGGGGTGAGGTAGAGAAGTAGATTCATAGATTTTATGGTCAGACGGGACCCATTATGATCATCTAGTCTAACCCACATGCCATAACCCTCACCCAATAATATTTGTACCAAGACCATAACTTCTGTTTGAGCTCTTGCATATCTTTTAGAAAGATATCCAGTCTTGATTTAAAAATTTCAAGTGATACAGAATATACCACGTCCCTAGGTAAATTGTTGCAATGGTTAATTACCCTCACTATTAAAAATTTGTACCTTACTTCTAGTCTGAATTTCTCTAACTTCATTATGCCTGTTTCTGCTAGATCAGTGGTTCTCAAACTTTTGTACTGGTGACCCCTTTCACATAGCAAGCCTTATAAATTAAAAACACGTTTTTATATATTTAACACCATTATAAATTCTGGAGGGAAAGAGGGGTTTGGGGTGGAGGCTGACAGCTCGCGACCCCCCCATGTAATATTCTCCCGACCCCCTGAGGGGTCCTGACCCCCAGTTTGAGAACCCCTGTGCTAGATCAAAGTGCTGTCTATTATCAGAAATCTCTTCCCCATGTAAATATTTGTTGGCAGTAACCACCTTTCTCTTGGATCAAGACTGAGCTTGATCTTAAACTTCTCGTTATTAGGAATGTTTTCCAGATCTCATATTATTTTGTAGCTCTTTTAAATCCTTTGTAATTTTTCAAAATTTTTTTTTTTTTGAAGTCTGGACATCAGAACAGAACATAATATTCTAGTAATGCCACTAATGCCATATACAGCGGTAATATCCCCTCCCTACTCTTATTTGATTTTCCCCTGCTTATACATCCAATAATTGTGTTCTCTTTCTTAGCTACAGCATCACACTGGGAACTCACATTCCATTAGTGATCTCCCTTGCCTCCTAAATTCTTTTCAGTGTCACTGTATTCCAGAATACAGTCCCCATCTCTGAAGCATGAACACCTACATTCTTTGTTTCAGACATATAACCTTGGATTTTTCTGTATTAAAACTAAAACGCCTTTGTTTAAATGAGCCCACCTCATCAAGTGATCCAGATCAGTGTGTAAAACTGACCTGACCACATCCTTATTTACCACTTCACCAATTTTCAGGTCATCTGCAAATTTTATCTTTTCTTCCAGATCATTGATAAAGATCTTGAACAACATTGGTCCAAGAACAGATCCCTGTGGAATCTAACCAGAAACATCCCAATTGCATGAATATTCCGTATGTACAACTACTTTTTGAGGTTTAATTAGTTAATCAGTTTTTAAACTATCTAGTATGGACTACATTGATTTTCTATAGTGCTAATTTTCTATCAGAATCTCATGTGGGAGTAAGTCAAATGCCTTACAGAAGTCAAAATACAGAAGTCAACCAAATTTATAATCACATCAAAAATTATATCAAGTTTTTTAACAAGACCTGTTGTCCATAAAACCATGCTGACTGGCATTAGTTATGATTCCATGCTTTAATTCTTTACTGATTGTGTCCCTTATCAGCCTTTCCCTGAGTTTACCAGTATCAATGTGAGACTAAATGATCCATAGTTACCTGGATCATCCCATTTACCCTTATAAAATATTGGAACAAGATTTACGTTTTTCCATTCCTTTGGAACTTTCCCAGTAATCTAAAATTTGTTAAAATTGAACAATAATGGTTAAGAGAGATCCTCAATCAATTCTTTTAATTCTCTTGGGTACAAGCTTTCCGGTCTAGTAAGGTATTAAGCGAGAGAAAGTAACCTTTGAGGTTTATTGATGAATTTTTCAACTTTAAAAGGCTTGAACTTCCTCCAAAATCATGTCATTAGAGTATTTTTATGAGGAAGTGCACAGTACCCACAGGTACCTTTGCCATGACAATGTTTGAATTAACCTCAAGCAACCTGCTGCCTCACAGCTGTGAAATATTTGTAATGATCTAGGAATATTCCTGCTTTGTATGGCTTTGCCTACTTGTCTTGTGCATGTTTCCTTTTGTCATCTCTCCCTACTCACACACATTTTAAGGGCAAAAGCTTAGAATTCTCACAAGAGAACATTAAAAGGAGAGAAAAGGAAAATTGAGCACATGTTTTCTTTTTAAATTACTCTGATGTTGCTATTTGATTTATATTCTTGATGTTTTGTGAGCTGGGTGGATGCTCACATTCCAATATAAAATATCATAGATGGAAATCTAGAAAATCCCTGGTTTTGCAGAGTCCATCAACTGTAGATGACAACTCAAACTATATTACAAAAACCCACAGGATATCAAATTTACCATCATTAGAAACGCTTGTTTAGACATTTTTAATTTACTATCTTGTCTTTCTATATTGTTTATGCTAGAAGGTGGCACAGCATCTTACAAGCTGAGATTTCTTTATTTGTGTTACAAAAAATACAAGTTTAAAACTCCATAAGGGAAAAGAGCATAAGCCTGGCTCAGAAACAGGGCCGGCTCTAGGCACCAGCACTTTTCAAGGGGCAGCATTCCAGCATTTTGGAGCGGCACTCCGGCTTTTTTTTTTTTTTTTTTTTTTTGGGGCGGCAAAAAACGTGGAGCCGGCCCTGCTCAGAAAGTCAATACCAATTGTATAGTACATGCTTCTTAAAAAAACAGATCTGCTGGTACAGGATTACTTATAGTTCTCTTTTACCGTGCAACATTGTACCTGTACACAACTGGATCAGATACTATTACTAGGACTATGCATAGTATCCAGGACCAAATGTGTTTGGTTTGAGTTAGTTTTTCCTTTAAATTATTAGTGCCAACTTCTGTTCTCAACTATATAATTTATATATGGAGTAAATCCAGTGATGTCAGTGGAGTTACTCTGTATTTACTCTAATGCATAATAAAGTTAGGGAAATATAGCTTTCTGTGTCAAATAAAAGTTGCATGTGAAGTAGAAACATAATGTTTTCCCCCTGCAAATGCTAAAAAATACTGGAAAATAGTAGAGGAAAAACATCCAGAAGAGCCTTATTCCACCATCATTTCGATCTTGCCATTCATCGGGAGGTCCATAAAGTTTCCTTTTGAATCATTCCACAGCATCAGTGTGTATGTTGATGGCGGGCAGGAATGCAAAGACTGCCATCTTTGGTTTTTGCTGTCCCGTAGGGGAAAATTATTGCACAACACCGTGATGTGGAATCATTTACATTAAAAACAATATAACAATGCAAATATACAACAGAAAGTAATTTCAAGGATTCTAAGGTATGGCTGTATCCTCCGTGCATCCTTTTTAGATGTTCAAAAGCCTTTTAGAGTGAAACCCCAATCAGATTGTTTTTCAAAATTAAGTTTTAGATCAAATTTTATTTTTCTCAACCCTTGCTTTCCATCACCAGATCACAGACAGCAGCAATGTCCTGTTCTAATGAGCCAGATGATTAGAGGGGAAACAGGCAGTGAGTGCTGTGCAGATGGGGGAAAGAAGGCCGGTGCTAGCCTCTCAGAGGGCCTATTATGCATAGAACTTCCAATAAGCTTCAATGGACTACACGCTGGGATAACTAGCAGGAGCACCCTGATCTCTCCGAACAGTGATCCAGATTTGAGTTTCCACTCCAAATAGCTGCTGAGATTTTGATCCCATCTGCCTATTCTAATAAGGCCAGAAAGTTTTTTCCTAGAGTTGGTTAAAAAAAAGGGACGTTTTACTAAAATTTATGGGTTTTTTTTAATTTTGAAATTCAAAAATTTTCAACTAGGTCTAGTTATCTCTAACCAGGTGCAGAGACCAATTCTAGGCCTATTGGGACAGTGGGTGTCAGTTCCTGGACAATGCACTTGCCCTACACATCAGCAAAGCAGCATTCTTATCGGCTGCTGTTAGCTAGGAAGTGGACGCAGGCTGTGAAAAAGAAAATGGAGCCTCTAAAATTAAACATCAATTTGAAAGTATTTTTTAAAAGCACAGATTACAGTTTTACTCTAAAAGACCCTCCTATGTTTGGAAAGAGAGCGGTCAGAAGAGCAGAGGGAAGGGAAGACAAAGAGAATTCCACTTGCACCATTAGATTCACAGTGATATTGATTATACACAAAAATCAGATATTTACACACACAAATAACCATTTAGAAATGTACTTATCTGCAGCCCAATGAAAAGCTTATTTGCAGAAAATCTCACTTCATTTGACAAGTATCTGACTGAAATATTCTTAAGTGGCTAAAAAACCCCAAGGGATTAAGTAATTGCGCTTTGTGCATATGCTGCCAAAAATAACTTTGGCTAGTATGACATAATTCTACTAGACATTTGTTAACATAATGCTTTTTATTTTCTTGTTTTGCCTAACTTTTGCACCTTTGTATGTCTGCCCTATTATCATGGGGAATGGTTTCAAAGACATGTGGTTTTGTGCAGGGAGTATTTAGCCTGGGTTTTCCATTCTCTAATGCTCAATACAATTTTGTTGACACAACACAATACAATAAATTGGTTTTCTTCTCTCTCTCTCTCCATCTGTGACCCGTGTTCTGATGAAAGACAAGTAATTTACCTGACTCCTGGAGATAGCGATACACCAAGAAATTCACTTCGTCACTGGTTATGCTCATCTTAGCCCCACCTCAATATGATGAGGTTTACAAGAAGTGTGATCCACGCTCTGTTCAAAGGGGGGAAGAAAACAAAAGAGTTTTTGTTCTATTTTGATTTACTATATTATTTGCTACCAGAACTAAGGAACATTATTTAAAGGGGCACAGTTAATATTTTAAAGGCTTAAATATTTACATGTATTACAGTTGTGATTCAACCTGTATGCGAGAGATGCAAAGAGAGCGTTGTAAATGTTGAAAGCACTTCAGCTTTACTACAGTTCTCTTGGATACCCCCTTCAGTGTATGAGTACACTCTGATCAGCACTACTGGCAATTACAGTCAATGCATAGTACACCACACCACACCTAATCTTTTCCAGCCCAAACTTTATAATCTGGTCTTCTGCCTAGTGGTTTATCCACGTGAGAAACAGACAGTAACATCAAAAAATAACACAATGTTACTCAGAGAACTTAAATAAAATAGCAGTAAAATTACAAGCAACTCCAAAAAGAACAAATAGCAAATGCATATTTATAGGGAATAATGCAGAACACTTTGTGCAGAACGATGTATATGCACACATCTCTGCATAATAAAAAGTTGTAATGTCTCAAGTATTCGGTGGTTCATAAAGCACAAGAGTCAAGCTTGGATGATTTACTAAAATAACCATAACCTTTAAAAAGAAAGACAGTTTTGCATGACTAGTTTGGGTATACTTTGTGATAAAAAAAAAAAAAGCCAAATGCTATATATTAAGACGTTATTTTGTATTTGAGGTTCTCTCTCTAAATCTCAATGACAATTTTTTTTGTTCTGGTTTAGTTGGTTCAGAAAATTCACCATAACAGCTTTAAGTACTTTAAGTGAGCCATACAGCTCTGACAGCCACACCGAACACATAACCACTATGTAAAGGTTTGGAAGTAAGAGCATGCTTACACATTATAAATGAAGAATTTTGTAGGAGTCTGCTGTTTGTTTTAATTTCTCAAATGTCTCTTCTTGGCAGGCAGGATGGTCTTTGTTCACTGAAAACCTCTTCAGTAATTCCAGTTGCCTAGAGTAGCACCTGCTACTGTAGGCAGTGCTGATCAACTACAAGTTTCCCCCACTGATGATCTAAACCAGCAGGTCGTTCATGACTGTAACAGATGTCTTTGCATATTTATGTAAATAGAATTCTTCTGAACTTCATTATGCCTTTTATTCCCCTTCCCTGTTCTATTTCAGCAATGGCTCAGATGCTGTATTTCCACCACAACCAATACCTTGGATATTGGGTTCTATATTACAGGCGTTTGCACCTCGTGCAAAAGAGAAAATACATATCATGTTCTCCTCCTCCTATGATTTTGTGATTAAAGCACGGGTCTGGGATTCGGGACATCTAGGTTCAATTTCCGTTATGCTACAGTCTCCCTATGTGTCGCTGGGAAAGTCACTTGGTCTCCCTGTACCTCAAGTTCTTCATCTATGAAGTAGGGGTAAAACTTCCCTATCCACAGCATTACTATATGCGAGGAGGGCGGATACTAAGGTGATGGATATCATAGCAGACAGATAAATCTACCTTTGTGAACTACAGGATTTTGCATTTAATGGCAAAAATGCACATTAAAAGAGCACTTTTTATAAATCCCTATAAAGAGCCTACTTAAAAAAGGAAACCTTTAAATACAACTTTGCTCAGTGGTTTGAGCATTGGTCCGCTAAACCCAGGGTTGTGAGTTCAATCCTTGAGGGGGCCACTTAGGGATCTGGGGCAAAAATCTATGATTACTGCTGTCTACTAGAGTAAATAGTATTTGAATAATTCTAAATAATTTACCAAGCATCCCTTTTGTATAATACACTCAAAACAATCAAAGCCCCCAAAGACATTAGTGATGCCTGTTAAAGCCATTTTTATCTCCATCTATTTGATTACATTTAAACATATATTCCTATCACAACTGTCCATTCCTACAGCAGTGATAACAAGAGTGTAAGAAACTGTGACAGCGCTGGTTTAAAAAAAAACCCACCAACCCTTTTTTTAGTATCTTAAAAATAGCACTTTCATTTCCTTGGTGGTAGGAAAGATGGTAAAGTTAAAACCTCTTACAAAAATTCAGTTTCAGTGATGACGTACATTGTGCTGCTGTGAGCATTATTAATAATATCTCAAGAAATTACAAGTGCTGCTCCTGGGATACATCTTATTAGGTTGAGTTATTAATATCATAATCTTTCCTCATACAGAGGTTCTTTTTTTCCCCCCAGACAACACCTTTGTTAAATGAATTAAAAGCCAAAGGAAATCAGTCTGACTGCAAAATAAATAGTTTGGCAACTACAGAGAAAGCCTCCATAGCAGCTACCTTTCTCCCTTTTGTATTAGAATTCCAAACACACTAAGGAGCTGGATTGATAATGCATTTTCCCTGAAGTCAGTGAACAGGAATTACTTTGACATATGTGTCAGATCATATCTTTATACACATTGTTACCATCCCATAAATAACCAGATGATCCCCGCTCATGCATTTAAGTTCCCCCCTCCTGCAGACGCCAATGCAGCAATAAGATACACAACCACGGGGCTCCATCCATCTGAAATGATCCAGAGATCTTGGCTCTGCCCCAGAGTAATCTATTCATTAGAAATTCAGCTGAGCCATGAAAGACTACACTAAATTTCATTAACCCTGCCTTCTGACTTCCCCCATCCCCACACAAAAATACCCCAAACCTGATATCAGACTATGGAAAAGACAGTCGGGAGGAGAGGAACATAATTGTCTCTTGTGTAGCTCTAAGTCTGATTCAGGAACAAAGAAACAAAACAAAACAAAAATCCCTCCCGCACAATAAAACTGAGTCCATCTCTAAAATCCTGAGAAAACCTCCAGTTGAAAGCTGGGGTGGAGTGGGGTGTGTGTGTGGTAACCAAATGTTCTCCCCTCATTAGTGGTGATCAATATTGTCTAGATTAATACTCCTTCTCTCTCCTTTTTTTAAGTAGTGCTCAGAGACAACATTAATGTGCTTATGGGGCTGTTTCACATTTAAACTAAAGTGATAACATTTGAGTTCGCTGTAACATAATTAAGTTCACTACACACAACAACAGGCAGACGGTCAAATCACATCCAAGCTCTTTTTTACCTGAAACGCCTTTTCTCATAACCAGTTACATGTTATGGAGGGTCTGATTAGCTTCAACTATACACAGAAAAAAATGAGTCCCGATCCTGCACATACGCATGCGTGGGCTTAAAGTTAAGCATGTAAGTAGCACCAATAAAGTCAACGGGACTAGTCATATACTTAAAATTAACCCACAGTACTGTTGACCCCAAGCGTTTAAGAATGAGGAGTGTGTGTTTATAAAATCAGGGACTTACCTTGCATTATCCACAGGCATTTAACTACCTTCAGTTATTTAAATTATAAAACTTGAAAGGGTGGTGTACAAGAGTTTGCCGGGGCTCGACCCTCTCCGGGGAGCCACGCCGACGCACTACCTACTGGGGCTTGGGCACTTGGTCTGGCTGCAGGGTCTCCCCCGGCAGTCCTTGCAATCTTGAAAGATACAGTAAGCCCGACCCTGGCTCAGGGCGGGCACCAACGTTATGTCAGGGCTCAGACCCTCAGTCAGGGTTGAGCAACAATCAAACCAAGTACTTAAGCCCAAGCCCTAGGTCAGGGCGGGGCAACAAACGCTGAGTCAAGCACTCAGGCCCTCAGTCAGGGCTGAGCAACAGTAAGCAAAGTATTTAAGCCCAGGCCCTAGGTCAGGGCGGGGCAACAAACGCTGCGGCAAGCGCTCAGGCCCTCAGTCAGGGCTGAGCAATAGTAATAGGCCTAAGCCTCAACAGGCCTGGGAGAGGGGGAGACTGCCACCCACGGGTTGGGTGGCAGGGGGGACGCAGGCCCTCCCACTCCACTGCGTCCCAGCCCGGGGCCCTAGCAGCGGCAGAAGACCCGCTACTTGGTCAGTGGGGATCCTGGCCGCAACACACTGACATAGGCTCTGGCAGTGCTGCAGCCAGACTGGGGTCGGCTGCCCCCGGGCTACTTCCACACTCCCCCTCTGGGCCTACCTGGGGGCTGGTGTCGGCCTCGGGGAGAGATCCTGGACCATGGGTTC
>NW_020664374.1:11372230-11397873 GCF_002925995.2 Terrapene triunguis | reverse complement strand
AGGGCAGGCCCGGCGGCTCCTCTGGGTAGCGGGCGCAGGGCAGGCCCAGGCCCGGCGGTTCCTGGCGGCCGCCCTGGTCCGTGGAGGTTTCCCAGCCCCAAGGTAGGCTGGAGACGTCTGGTCTCTCCGGCAGCTGGGACCTGACTGAGGTCTGAGGGCGAGCCTTTGTACTTCTGGGTCGCCGCCTGACCCCCTGAGGGGCGGGCTCAGAGCTCCCTAGCTCCGCCCACTCCGGCCTCCGGATGGGCTCTTCCCCCTCCGGGGCAGCGGGGAGCCACACCGCCTCACTACAGGTGGTTATCACTTTTTTTCTTTTAAAGTGAGAGTTGGGGTAAACAAAATACCAGGTTTGGGCCTTTTCTTTTCTTTTCTTTTCTCTTTTTTTCGCTCTGTTTTTTTAATCCTTAATTTGTATTTTACTGTTTTGTGGGATGCTGGAAGGCTGCACTCTTGCTCAGGGATATGACCAGGAAGCTCCAGGGGGCAGCAGAGGCTGCCTGAAGAGAGGATTTGGGATTTGCCTCTAGAAGCAGAGTCAGCAGCCTGTTAAGGGGGATGAACGTAGGAGAAGCTAATCCTCCCTCCCCTTCAAAATATCCACAGTGATATTCACCTACATTGCCTCAAGCAGAAGAGAGATGAGCCAGCAGGTGAGGAAGACTCACTAATACGGCCCCCTTCTATTTCCTTTCCCCTCCCTGCTGGTGGCTAATCAGAGAGCCAAAGGGCAGTAGACAAGCTGGGCTGGCACTTGCATGACTCATTGAGAGAGTATGGCAGCTGCAGGGTGCTTTGAATGCAAGCTGAACACGGGCTCTTCCTTCTCACTCCACACCCCTCTGTCTCTCATTAAGTGAGATTATACTATTTATCTAGTCACCTAGTAGAGTTGGTTGGGAAATGGCATTTTTCTGCATGAAAACTTTCAGTGACACAACATATTTTTTCATTTTCTAAATCTTCCAAGGAACATTTCAGATTTTCCACACAAATCTGAAGGCAAAAGAATTTCAGCCAAACATCAAAATACTTTGATTTGGAAACACTGCCTTAGTGCCTTATGGAGTCGAAGTTCAGATGCATCCTGCTCCCATTCTCCTCTATAGGCTAGGCTCCCTGGTCAAGCTACGCCTCCCATGATGCACCACTGCCAGCAACACCTATGATGCTCCTCATCTCCTCTCTTGGAGGAGGGGAGGAAGTGCATCATAGGAAACAGTCTGGCCAGAAAGCCCATCCAATAGAAGAGAACAGGGTCTGAAAAAAATAAAAATAAAATAAAACTCTGAGGCATCATATTTTAATAAAAATATTTTGGTTTTCTGGTGTTTGGCTTTTTCGATGAAAAGCAACATTTCCTATGGAAAGCAGCCACTTTCCATGAAAAAATTAGTCAACCCCCCACATATTCTGTTGAAAAATAGTTTCAGCAGAAAATTTTCAACCAGCCCTACTATCTGTTTCTCGGCTCTGTAACCAGAGTGTCTAAACACAATAGTCGTTGATTAAGAATCAGCATCTTCCTCACCGAGAGGACGGCAATTGTTTTTGTCCCGTACGCTGCGTTTTTGCTCCTTGTCTGTCTTTCATTCCAGATTTCTTCTCTTGAATTGGAAGCCTTATCCTGTTCCACTCTCAGGATGCCAGAAGCTTTGGAGGGCAGGTAGTCTCGCTTTTTCATCTCCCCCTTGCCTCGTAAGCTGCTGCTGATTCAGGCAGATATAATTTAAGCCACCTTTTCTTTTTAAGTAGCTTCTGATAATAGACCAACTCTGCTGATGACCAGGGGTCAAATTGGGAGAAGAAAAAAGAATGGTGATGTACTGTTTCCAAGCTACACTCAGGTGAGTTGCCAAAATGAGGTACCCTTCATAGTAAATTGTTTATAATATAGACCATGGATGCTCTCTGAACTCCACTGAGCTCCCTCCCTTTATGAGGCTGAAATATGCCCATGGCCTCTGCTGAGCTTCTTGGACTTGGTTCCTTCTTGACTGGGAAAAAGGAATAATTGGTGGCATCTCCTACGTGCCACCCACTTGTGGCACCAAAATGAGATGTCATTCACAGTAAATTTTGGAGTTCTCTGACTCTCCCTTCTTTTTTTCCTCTGTGAGGAATTAAACAGATAACTACACTGATAATTAAATCATCATCATTGGCCATGTAAGTTAACGCCTCAGTGATATGAACGAAGGAGGTCAAACCTGTCAGAGCTATTGTTCCAGGCTCTCTATTGGTTACACTCAGTTCCTATTTTTGAGGCTTTCTTCACAACCACATCACCTAGCAACTTCTTGGTTTTTGTTTTAAAATCAAAAGTTGAGTTTCTGGAGAACAAGAGAAGAGCTTCAAATAAGTGCTGCTGTGGCATACCCTTATGTACTGGCTCAGTCAGGGTCCTCTGAGTGACATTTATAGCAGCTCAGCAGGGGCCTAGACCTCCAAGACAAAAGGCATGGGGCTTTCAGGGATCCCAAATAGCCCAACATTAAGACTAGCTTTTTAAAAACCCCAGGAATTATATTTACCTGAGTCTTCTGTTTTTTTGTTTTGTTTTTTAAATGAGGGTGAACAAAAATAAATGAATAAAAATCCAGCTAGCAAGATTGAACTTAGGTTCATAAAATTCTCACTGCTACCCACAATCACACATTTTCATAACTGGAAGCAACAACCATGTCTATAATCCATACAATTATTCCTGAAAATCCCTGATGTAAACAAGGAATGGTCCAGCTCTGATACTGACATGTTGAAGTGTATCTTGTACAATTAGTCACTGAATCTGAATCTTGAAGGAAAAGGAAGTGGAGGGAATGAGAGTGGGAATTAAATATTTAATGAAAATAAACCTCTACTTTGCCTTGAAGAGCTCATTCCTGGTGGTAGGAATTAATGGGTCAGATCCTACAATCAAATTTGTGTGGGCAGACCACTACACTCATGCAAAGTCCCAGCAACTACAAGGGGACTCCCTGTGGGATTAAGGATCCATCCATATGTATCTGAATGCAGGAGTAGAATCATAGCACTCTGAAATATTGATAATGACATGCTTTGGGGCAGACTAATCTCTGATGTGCAAGACACATTCACTGCACACCTTTAAAAGTCTCTGCAACTGTACAAGGTCCCTATTAGAACTGGGCAGGAAAGGATTTTCCATTCTCAGAAATTTGTGTGAGATTTTTGAAACATTTTCCTGTCTCAAATCAGGGTGAAAAGTCAAAAATCTCAAAAAAAAAAATTGTGAACTGAAAGTAATAAAAAAAAAATTGATTTGAGTCAATTGAAATGTTTTGGTTTGATCATTTCAAGGTGTTTCATTTCCAATAAACTTGTAACTTTTAAAATATTTTAAAATATAAATTAATGTAAAATTCAAAATAAAATGTTGTTTCAAACTGAAAAAAGTGAACTTTTCATTTTGAAAATGTCAAAATGGGATGTTTTGACCCTTTATTTTCCCTCCAAATTTTTGGAAACAGGAAATTCATTAAAATTGACCCTTTCCTGCAAAAAAGTTTCCATTTCAGCAAATCAGCATTTTTCAATAGAAAAATGTTTCATTGAAAAATGCCCAGCCAGCTTTAGTCTTATATCAAAAGAGGCAAAGTTGTGCACCACCAAGATTAAAGCCCATCCCTATATTTAGGATGTTACTGATGTATAACGTCGTCGTCCCCCCCCACACACACATTTTTACACTTATAACCTATTAGTTTGCTTGGTTTATTTTTCAGTCCTCAGCTGGTTTTCTTAATGATATCAGCCTCCAGCATTGCAGTTCTGAGAGCTCAAGTGGATCTTTTCCAGCTCCCTCTGCTCTAAAGTGAAAAGGGTTTTTGCTGTATTGATCTTTCCTTCTTGGCACTTTGCTAAGAAAAAAAACACCCTTCTTAATTAGTGCAATTGTGTTGTATTTCTTTCATGACCTACTTTGAAAAGAGGCAATTTCAATTAGTTTTTTTTTTAAATAAACAAAAATAACTTTAGTGTTTACATGCATACACTATATGAAGAGCTGTAGGAAACCAAGATAAAAGAAGGCTGATGGTAGCTCTAGGGCTCACAGCTGAAATTAGTATCTGAAAATAAGGAGTACGGATTAGAGGCATTAAGAATTGACTATATTATTGGATTTGAGTTGAGAACAGGGATATTGGGTGAAATCCTGGCACCACTGACTGGAAAAACTCCCATTTGACTTCAGCGAAGCCAGGATTTCACTCCGTATGTGCACACAAAGGGCTAGATTCACAAAAGGATTTAAGCACCTAACTGCCACCTTAGACACCTAAATCCCGGAATCAGGCCCCACTGGGATTCCCAAAATCCCCATTCAACTGCTGCCAAACTGTAGGCACATGAACTCGCTCAGCACCCTAATTTTTGCACTAAAAGTTCCCTAGGCTCCTATGCTTCTGCCTCTGGACCAATGTTGCCTCTAATTTTTTATGTCCATGTGCGGAATGAAATTTATTATGTGCATCAATATGGAGGTGATGGGTGGCAGGGGTGGGTTCGGAGTGTGGCAGGGGGCTCCAGGCTGAGGCAGAGGGTTCGGGTGCAGGGAGGGGGAGGGCTCTGTCTGGGGCCAAAGATGAGGGGCTTGGGGTGCAGGCTGCCCCTGGGCTGCGGTGGGGAGCGAGGACTCCCCCCAGCCCTCTCTCACTGTAGCAGCACAGGGTCGGGACACGGGTGCCTCTCCCCGGCTGTAGCAGCTCCAGCTGGGCTGGGCTGGGCGTGCCTCTCTGTGTGGGGCTGGGGAAATAGCACTGCCGCCCCAGCCCACAGCCGCATGCGGCTCCGCTCCATGCGGCCCCTCCAGCCTGGCAAAGTTCAGGGGGAGGGGCCACCCATGGGGCATCCCCCGACACAGACTCTGCACACCTCTGCGGGCACCTCCAGCTTCAGGGGTTGCTGGCCAAGTGGGCAACTTTGCACAGGGCAGGAGGCTCTGCCTTCTGCCCCCTGCACCGACGGGGGAGGTACTTGCGGGTGGGTTCGAACTACCCATCCCGTAGGGGTTGGGCAAAACCACCCTCAGCTACATCAGCCACTGGAATTGTGCCCCTGGCCGAGCTCTGTGCCTGGATACACGCGCTCCATGGGCCACACAGGGAATCAGTCTTCGCCTCCCCAAGCCCACCAGCTGGCTCGCAAGGCTGGGCGAGCTCGGGGGCGGGCCCAGAGGGATGAGGGGCAGTGGCTGCGGGGGGCCAGGGGCAGCTTGGCACTCCATCCCAGGGAGCGCATGGGATCACAGGACGGCAGCTCGGGCACCTCCTGCTAACTTGCAGTGGCTCATTAAACCCACCAGATGAGTTGGCTGCAGCACAATGGGCTGGGGGCGCCGCTGCTTGGCTTGGGTTTTAATTCCTCTCCACTGCATGTGATCCCCTCCCCCGCCCAGCCCCGGCAGTTCTGGCTGGGCTGGGCCGGAGGAGAGGCGCCTCTCCCCGCCTGCACGACCCTTGATAACCTACTGCGCGGCTTAGAGGGAACTTAGCTCTGGACATGTGCGCAGCAGCCTCACTCGAGGTGTCTGGACGCCTAAACTCCAGATTGATGCATGAGCCAGGGAAAGATAGGCGTTCCTCTGTCTATTTTAGTTCAGGGACAATATACCCTGAGTGTACAAGTAAATATTTAACTTTTATGTAAATTTTTTCATCCATATTGAAAAAGAACATATACCATTTAGGATTCAACTGCAAAAATTCCAATAGAAGCACATTCCGTGTGGTTTTTAGCATAACATACTCAGAGCTTACCTACCGGATCAAGCCCCTATACAAGACAGCCAGGGAAGGACCTCCCTCATAACTTTGAGCCCAGTGACTAGGATACTCATTGGCAATGAGTGAGACCCTTGATTCAAGTCCCCACTTTACCTGAGGGAGGGGGTGGGTGGGGGAAAAGGATTTGAGCAGGGATCTGTTGCCTCTCTGGTGAGTGACCTAACCACTAGGCTATTCTGATGTGGTGCTCCCTCAGTTTATCTTGTTGAAGCTGTTTCCTTGTGAATAAATAATAAAAGAATCATGGGTCCAGAGAGAACACACACGAGAATGACGCTGTAGCCTGTTGGTTAGAGCAGTCTCCTGGGGAGACCCAGGATCCAGTCCCCCTGCTCCAGTGCCTTTTGTATTTTACATTATTTATCCACAGTGTGATTGGATGTTTTTTAAAGTATTTTATTATTATTATATTTTAATTTTATTATTATTATTACACCATGGTAAAAAATTTTTCTTCATTCTCCCATAACTCAAAAATAACTGAAAGGATTGAGTTCTAAGTTAAAAATAAAATTAAAAAAACCAACCAAACAAAAATAAAACCTTCAGGCAAACAACAAACATGGAAAATTTCAGTCCCCAAAATAAATATTTTGAAAAACGTGGAACGTGTGAAAGCACTAGTTTATAATGGAAACTATTTAAATATGGCAGACGCCATTTGATACCTACTATTTTCATAGAGATTGGGTATGAACATAAATAGATAAAGAGCTCTGTCTTCAAATATAACATTAGAAACATTTAGAGGGGAAGAAAGCATTTGCTTATTTCATCAGACGTAGATAAAAGCTGCCTATTATTTGTTATAATGGATAATGCTAAGGGATTATCAATTTTAACTGCCGCAAGGATAATCAGCGCACAGAATAGGTGCCTATCAATGTAATAACATCAAACATAAATACATGAATCAAGATATATTACTACTGTTAAGCATTTCTAGCCTTCATTATTAATTCCATGTACTGGAGATGATCAGATCACACTTCTACTGGTTTTACATGACTTCACTAGCATCACTCCTGATCTCACATTGGTGTGAGATCAAAATTCAGCCCAGTGACAGGTTCGTACTCAGTTAGGCACAGCCTACTTATTTATCTGTCCTTGTCAAGGCAGGCAAGAGTGACAGTCCCTCCTTGCCATTCTAATATTCCTAACAACTGCCTCTGAGGAGACTGTATGGGTGAAACAATAAGATTTATTTTCTATTTCTCTTCAAGTCAGGAAAACAGATAATTCCCTTCCAAAAGGGGTCTCAGTAGAATCTTTTAAGTAGTTACTGATCAGATACCGAATTTTGTTAAAGAAGTTATATTTTCCATATGCAAATAGCTAAACATTTTCATACAATAACTTGGTCCAATGTACCCCTTTATATGGATTTTGCTTCAGACAGAAGAATGTGTGCACTGAATACATATTTGTCCCTTTGAAATGTTCTTGGTTCTTTGAAAATCCAGACTGTTAAGTAAACTGGTTTCTTTTATCCGTTTGTTAATCATGTTCTGATTTTCTCTAAGTATTTAAATAAAAAAAGATAATTCCCTCACAAAAACCACCACCAAAGTACAGCTGAGATTGAGACTGTATTACCCATCTAGTGCTAAAGTTGGTAAACAAAACAGAAAACACCCCACACTTCAACTTCACAAACTGATGAATTTTATGGTTAAGCGGGTGAAATCCTGGCTCCCCTGAAGTCAGTGAAAGTTTTACTGTTGACTTCAGGGGAGCCAGGATTTCACTCAGAGTTCCAACATCACACATAACTTTACCTTTGTATCCCACCCTCCAGCTGGGACCCTCACCAGATGTTAAACACAAGTTAAGTCTGACCTTTTAAGTGTATTCATTCCAATAGCATGACCTTTAGTTCTACGATACTAACACCCACATCCATGCTCCACTCATATATTGGGCTAGTGGGGTGTGGGGGTGTGGAGAAGTTCTCTGTAAGATTAGACTTTTTGGCTAATAGGGTGGTAAGTGATAGAGAGCTTGGGCTGTATGTGAAAAGTCAGGTGATGTGTGTCTGTGACCTCTAAAAGGAGGACAGACTGGAGCTTTGAGTCTGGCCCATTTACTGCAAGAGGTATACAGATCAATGCAAACAATGTGGGGATAGCAGAGATCCATGGCCCATATTGTAATCGTACATTAGATGGTGTAGGGTGGAAAGGGTAAGACAGTTTACTCTGGCCTGTAGGTGGAAGATGAGCAGGCATATGGGGACAGATTTCAAGGGGTTTATGTTGTTTTCTTAGCTGCAGTGCCATTCAGTATGACTTTCCTTTATTCCTTGGATCTTTGGATAGCTGGACTGGGGAGGTAGGAGTTTTAAATTCTATTTTTTTTAATTCTTCATAATCTTTGCTGCATAAATTGAGGTTTTATTTTTATTTGATGTCTTTTAGTGGTGGTTTAACAATTATTGAAGGAAACTGCCAGTGACGATGTTCTTTGGACCCTTTTTTAGGCCTTTATATGTGTGTGTGCGCGCGCGCGTGCACGGAGAGGAAAGAGACAAAACACTAGAGGTTTGATGGCATCATCATCAGAGCTTCAGATATAAATTGGAAAATCTAAGGTTAGAGAGCACCATTATGGAAAGTTGCTTTGAATCCTACTTTCTATACACTTGTTGCCCTAGAAGCTAAATTAGACTCTGACTCCCCAAGAATTTCTAAGATAGATATAACAAGTTTTTCAAGAAAATTTTCAGGCTGAATACTTCTCTGGTGGACTTTATTATGGTATGATACCTATAAATGTTATCATTAAGAACTAGCTTAATTAACAGGAAAATATTTTCCTGTAAAACAAAAAACCTAGATGTTGAGAATAAAACTGAAGCTTTAAATCTAGAAATATTGGGGTTGAGAGTCATTATTAAAGTCTGGAAAGTAATGAGGCTTAGAATGGTTATTCTTTCCCTGCATATTGACAAGGTTTTAAGACTCTGACCTCCCCTCTGGTTTCTGCACAATTTTGTTGATTCTGGCAAAGCTAGAAGGTGGTGTTCAGGGATTAGGAGAGGTACATGCATTGTTACAGCTGGGATTTTCAAAGGAATCTATGGGAGTGAGACTCCAAATCTCATTGAATTTCACTGGGATTTGGATGCCTAACTCCTTTGAAAATTCCAGCCTACAGTCTCAACAACCGTAGTATTGTATGAGCAAAGAGTCCACTGATTCCCTAATCTGGATTGCAATTAGAGCTTGTTGGGAATTTTTTAACAAAACATTTTCATCAGAAAATGCCAATTAGTTGAACTGAAATTTTTTGTGGGAAAAAAGTGGCTTACAACAAAACTTTCTCCATTCCGGGGAGGGAAGAGAGAGTTTCCTGCCTAATAGCCCAGTGGCTAGAGCACTCACTAGAGGTTTGAGAAACCCATATTCAAGTTTATCTTCTGAGTACAGCAGGACCTGAACCTGCATCTTCCAAATCCCAGGTGAATGCCCTAACCACCACACAACTGGCTATTCTAATGTGTCTGTTTTTCTCTCTGGTTGTTTGAGAGACATTTTAAAAAGTCTCCATTTCATTCTTGATGAGGAACGGAATAAATGTTTGAAATCTCAAATATCCAGTAACAAAGAAAATGGTTTTAGTAACTGAAGGATGACTTTTTGAATACTCGAGCACTTCCAGTTTACTACTAGAGTAGAGTTTTATTTGAAAGAGCGAAATATTTTCAATCACAATACTTTGTATTTAGCCTTCCATTCAAATGTCTTAATGGACTTTACTAACAATAACTACTAATTAAGCTTGGCAGTCCTCTTATGAGGGAAGGTAAGTATTAAAATCCTCATTTTACACATGATGAGACTAAGGTAAAGCAAAGTTAAGTGATTTGCCCAAGGTCACACAGTAAGACTGTGGCAGAACCAAGAATGGAACTTCAGGTCTTCTGACTCACAGCCCTATGTCTTAACCACAAACATATCCTATGTCAGTTCTTGATGAACTACGATGAGGCAAATGATGTTCTCGAGGCAGAGATTAATATTTTAATGGGGAAGAGAAATAGAGGCAAATTATTTCTTAGAAGAAGCTTTTGCTCAGAACATGCTCCTACTGGAATATTTGCAGTTGAATACTAAATGGTATGTGTTGTTTTTTTTCAATATGGGTGAAAAAAAATACATAAATGTTAAGCATTATTATTCATCCATTGTTTGCTTACAGATGAATCTGCATGAATCATTCTCCTCATAGATAGATTTTATAATTCCTCAGTAGGGATAGATTGTTTACATCTCTTTTTTCCCCCCCATTGCTAACATAAACTGAAGATTTTTGTTATAGAGGAAGCTAGCATCAACACCTGTCATTAAGGTTGACATACTTTTTATTATAAGACCCTATTTTTTCACTTGCTTATAACATGACCAACTTTAACTATTCGGGCTGTACTACTCTCTTCCAGGTGTCTGCCTTGGACTAAATGTTTCTGGATGGCTTAAGCAAAAACAGTTTGGTTATTTCAAGATCAGGAGAAAAGATACAGATTTACTGATGTTTATACAAGTGTTTTGTTGAGACGCTCTAGCTCCTCCATGCTTTGGAGCAGGGGCGTAACATTTGCGAGAGGGTTCACTCTGGTGGCAAAGTGCCTTTTGCATTGCAGTGAAAATTCACCCAGATTTGGCTGAATTGTATAACCCTTTGAAGATTACCATTTGCACTTGCTCACCAGAGGTCTACAAGAGGCTGGCAGCTAAATTTTCTGAATATTTTGTGTGCATTGAGCTTGCTCCACTCCAGAGTTGCAAGGTCTGAGGCTGAGGCAGACTTTTCATTGAGAAAAAAGAAGCAGCGCTGTGAATTAAATGCAGAAAGGGATCTTGAAAAGGAACATGCTGTGGTGAAAGCAGCAGAGGGAAATAGTTACACATTGTTCAGTTACCCACCCCAAAAGGACAATTTTTCATCAAATAAATGAAGACAAAATATTTCCAGAGAAAAACTGAAAATTTTATTTGGAAATGAATCTATTATGCCTCATGGGGTTTTTACTTCAGGTACCTCATGCCCCCTTTCTCTTCTATGGACAAGCCTCTATTGCAAGACTACATCTCCCATGATACACTGCAGCGGCATTTCCAAATCTTTTTGTTGTTGTTGTTGTTCATTTTTGGCTGAATTTTTTTTGGTTACTCCATCAAAAAAACAGAACAATATATATGTATGTATAAGGCTTAATGACGTTTTATTGCCTGAGAAATTTAGTTTGAAAACACCACAAATTCTGAACCATTAGCAATAGTGCATGCTGCTTGGAACAGCAGAAAAGAACACTAGCATATGGTGACCCAAAGATGAACAAGTTTGGATTGCTAAATGTGTGATCATTTGAAAGGGTCACATTCACAGTAGAAAGTGGAGAGGAGCCTTCCTCACTTATCATGCAGAATATTTTACACCAATTTGAAAAAAAAAGATATGATCTTCCATTTCAGTTAGCTGAACACTGAGAAATGTGTTCTCCCACTAGGAACTGGACTGAGACAACCAAGTCATTTCAAATATGCCACTGAAGAGCCATCACTTAAACTTTCATCCATTACTGGGCAAGATGTGAACTGGTGACCTAGAAGAAGGTCATTCTGTATCCTATCACTTAAGCCATTCAAGTCCACATATTATGTACCATAGAAGTAGAGATATTCTTGCAGTTTGGGATTTTCAAAAATGAGGCTCCTAACTCAATCCACAGACACCTAAACAAGCGGCCTGATTTTCACAAGTGCTGAGCACCTAGTAGCTCCCACTGACTTTTTGCCACCCTGCTTAGTGGTCCAGTGTTACTCTTCATGCCAACGTTACTGTCCTGGGAAACATCAGTGAAGGAGGGGAAAATAAGAGTACTTCTTTTGTGTTGGCTCTGGCTCCGCATTATTAAGATTTCTGTGACATCCAGAATGTAAAGGGGGCATTGGTGCAAGCACCATGCTTTAAAAAAAAAAAAAAATAGACAACCAACATGGTGGTCCGTGTTTTGGAATGGCCTTGGTCAGCCAATGGAGAGTGTAAATAGATTTGAAAGTAATTATTAAAGGTCTCGTTCACAATTATTATTTCCTGTTTCAGTATATTCCTATTTTGTGGAGTGAAAGCAATGATCTTTCATTTTAAGAAACTCTGGAGATAAAAATAAAAATGTTCTGTAATGTCAATTTCATTTTTAGGCTAAGGATATTTTAAATCCACACCTGCATGTATAAAAGGCATCATTTCATAAAAATATTTATTTTTAATTTTTTTTAAGCTTTTGGGTTTGTCATGACACCCTAGGTCATCTTAGTGAATGCAGCCATGCAAATTTCATTTGGCAAGTAACCAGAATAAAGCAGTTGAGACTTTTTCAGAGTAATTATTTCAGCATATCTCATTGAAAGAAAAAATAGTCCATTCTACATCAAAAATATTTGTTTTGTTTTTTTTCTGGAATAAGCAAACTGTAAAACTTGGAAAAGGAAAGTTTGATGGAAGAATATATCCCTTTTACTAAAACAAAAAGGAAGTGTTCATGACCTCATTCAATCAATAATAACGATCCAAGTGTAAGGGAAGTACAGCATATGCCCTATTTTTGACTTTTTGTGTGTGTATGTAATGACAGACTTCCCCCTGAGGCCAGGGAAATAAGGGCTTATGTATTAATGAATACGACCCCCATTTAATAGTTCTATATTGCTTTAAATCTTCAAAGTGTTCTACAAACATTAACTAATAAGTCTGAGACATTTCTGTATAACTTTTTTGTTTTTATCATAGCAGAGTATGTCATGTTTATATTAAAATTCAATGCTGTGTTAACGGATACAGTTAAAAATGAATGAATCCCTTCTCCTCCAAAATAAGGAAATGCAATGCATCTGTGATTGACTAAAATGTAAAGCAAACATTTAGCAGATTCAGCTAACTTTTTGATCATTTCACTGTTAGTAATAAATGCAATGTCATTCTGATACTCAATCAGCAAAGCCAGCTACAATCTTTATAATTTCATCTTATGTCAATAAGGTATACAATAATATAATTTACCAATAATAGTATTTTGTAAGCATGCCTTTTAGAAGATTTCTAGTAACTCATCTGTCACAAACTATTTAAAAGGATCAAAAACATTCACCAATGTGTCAGCACAGTTCCTTTTCCTCACCAGCCCCGTTTTCATCCTGACATTCAGCCCTGAGTGATTTTGCATGCCATTATAGCAGCTTAAGAACACTGAAGGGCACAGCTGCAGATATCTTCACCAATGAACTTCTTTGAGCCTCCTGATAATTAGCACACTGGGTGGTTGATGTGCTCTGGGCAGAGGCCTTGAGAATTAGGTAATCTCTAGCTGATTGATCTCTGCACTGAGGTTTATACTGTTGAACACAAAAATCAGAGGAGGTGGAGGGGAGAAAGATTTGGGGAGGAGGAGCAGAACAAATTAGCCTAAAAATGGAACTAGAAACAAGTTAACAAACATATCACCAAATCCAAGTGAGTCAAATAGTCCTATGACAGGGTATTCTGTCCCCTGTAAGACATAGTGGGGACCCGGGCCAATCACCCCTGTTCCATGACTAAGCCCCTTCAAGGTTCCAGGAGTTCCAAAGCAGACAAGGGCGTAGGAAATAACAGAAGAAGATGCTGGGACAGAGGAAGTTGTCCTAGGGTAATACTTAGTGTCCGGCAGGAAAAAACCCCAGACGATTGTTTTGTTAAGGGCGAGAAGACTTGTACTGTAGTGTGGGACAAGACTCCCCTCTCTAGCAAAAGAGGCACTAGCAGAAGGAGGACAGCATACCTGCTGGACTCTCCCAGCCTATGGCAAAGGACTGAGGTGCACTGACCCGAGTCCAAGTGGTGAGAATAACAGGAAGACTGGACCCCAGCAGACACACCTGAGAGGAAAGGACTTCGTTATGAAGGTGTTATTTTGAGTTCTGTTTGTCTGAAACACCTGTGAGTCCACGTGTAACCAGGTGAGGATAGTTTAAACAGGCCTCTGGGGAGAAACTGGCTTAGGGCCACAGCCAGCCTGAATCACAGCACAGCCCCAAAAAGGAGGGCTGTAGGACCCTTGAACCAAAGGGAAGAGGGGCTATGGAATCCCTTAACCAAGAGGAAAGAGTCAAATCCAGAGACAACCGCAGGAGAAGACCAATGGGGAAAGAGTCTCCACTGGTGCCCCTGGCCTTGTTGGGATTGGGAGAGCTCTCTGGCCCAAAGGGAACTGAAGGGGATCCGGGAACCTGAAGCCCTTCTAGAACAAGCAGTGAGCTGGAAGCCCCAAGAGGAAAGCATTGGGAAAGAGCTGGAATTTTGTTTTAAATACTCTGCACTATGACTGAGTTATTGGGAGGTCCAGGATGGAACTGAGGATGAGCTGGTCGCAGGGCCATGTTGTGCCCTGAGGGGCACGCTCTGGGATGACACCCTGCCACAAGCCTGATGACTGGATGCTTTCACTTATTCCCCACCGTTTTTTTTATTTATTCCACAGTACAGTACACTGTCCATCATCTTATGATATTTAATTCTATAAAGCATTTTTATATAACCCAAAGTTATATAACTTCCAAAGAACATGAATGTCTATTGTTATTAAAAGGCATGCTTCTCAAAGTTGCTCAGCCTAGACTAATCTAACCTTGCAAGTAGTAGTTTCACACTCTAGGTCTCACATCAATTCTCATAACTATTTTTTTTTTAAAGACTTCACTGCAGCAGAGTTTTTTTTTTAAAAGTAACCCAGGCTATTTTCCCTTCCTCTTTGATGATGTATCAGATACTCCACTATTACCAACACAGTATGTGTGTGCTAGGATAAGAAGAGACAGGAGGCACGACACCGGTTTAATGAAACAGCAAATGGGTAATATTTTTCTTTAAATGTTGTGCTCATCCAAAATTATTTAAACTTGAGTTGCTGGAATTTCAGGAGGTGAGACTGCATGAGGGAGCTTCTTATACTTCACTTGATTCTATATGAACTAAAGGACACAAAAACATTGACCAACAACATGACATTTCCATAACATCCTTCACATGGGCATCTCATGATGCTTTACGAGAGGGGACTATAACAAGAAATAAAGAAAAAAGCAAACATTATACTATTATGGCTCAGATTAAACCTCATTGGGTATAACAGCTGCCTTTTGTTCAGGATAAATTTAAAAAGCAGCTGAGTTCCTTTCAGATAGCTGAAACAATAGGAGCACCACCCAAAACATAGGTACATGTGGCCCAAGGGATTTCCCTAGTGACTGATATAACAAATGCTGGGGCTAGGGCTTTGACTGATGGAGCGGTGTGAGAGAGAAGCAGTGGAAAAACACCACAGAAACAGACAGAGAAGGAGCAGAAACCCAAGCAGGCAGCCAGAACAAGCACTGGGAACATGGCCCTGAGAAAAAGCCTAGAGAGATTATTGGGTACAGTGCTGGCTGAAGAAGCTTGGAACAATAAGCAAAGAAACTATCTCCTATTATTTAATCCCTACTGTGTTCAGGGAAACAGGACTTTGTACAGTCTTAGTAAAGAAACAGGATTGCATCAAAGAAATACTTTTCTCCATCATTATTTTCTCCTAATGGATACAATCCATAAGACCCTGAATTTTGACTAATCACTCAGGTCAAAAAGGGTAACAACATTATACACTCATTTATATTCTATAGGTAAGGTTGCAAAACTGCGTCCGTTATAAGTCCCTGTTTTAAGTAATTTAGAACTTTCTGAAACATTCATCTTTTTGGTTGTAATTTTCCCTGCTGGTAAAAGTTCCCCCCTCCCACTCCTCAGGAAACTGGAAAAGAAGCTTTTCGACTCAGTCACCATCCAACTATTATGGTAAAATAGTAGGGCTGTCAAGTGATTTAAAAAAATCAATTGCACGATTAAAAAAATCAGTTGCAATTAATCGCGCAATTAATCGCACTGTTAAACAATAATAGAATACCATTTTAAAAAATATTTTTGGATGCGTTCTACATTTTCAAATACACCTCTACCTCGATATAATGCTGTCCTCTGGAGCCAAAAAAATCTTACTGCGTTATAGGTGAAACCGCGTTATATCGAACTTGGTTTGATCCACCGGAGTGCGCAGCCCCGCCCCCCCGAAGCGCTGCTTTACCGCGTTATATCCGAATTCGTGTTATATCGGGTCGCATTATATTGGGGTAGAGGTGTATATTGATTTCAATTACAACATAGAATACAAAGTGTACAAAGCTCACTTTATATTTATTTTTGATTACAAGTATTTACACTGTAATAAAACTGAAGAAACGGTATTTTTCAATTCACCTCATACAAATTTAATTAACGCTTTTTTTTTTTTTAACGAGCATCATCAGCATGGAAGCATGTTCTCTGGAATGGTGGCCGAAGCATGAAGGGCATACAAATGTTTAGCATATCTGGCACATAAATACCTTGCAATGCCAGCTACAAAAGTCCCATGCAAACGTCTGTTCTCACTTTCTGGTGAAATTATAAATAAGAAGTGGGCAGCATTATCTCCTGTAAATGTAAACAAACTTGTTTGTCTTAGCAATTGGCTGAACAAGAAGTAGGACTGAGTGGATTTGTAGGCTATAAAGAGAGAGATAAAGAGATTGCGCTACAGTACTTGTATGAGGTGAATTGAAAATACTGGTTCTTTTGTTTATCATTTTTACTCTGCAAATATTTGTAATCAAAAATAATAATATAGAGTGAGCAGTGTACACTTTGTATTCTGTGTTGTAATTGAATATTCAATATATTTGAAAATGAAGAAAAACATCCAAAAATATTTAATAAATCTCAATTGGCATTCTATTGTTGAACAATGCAATTAAAACTGAAATTAATCGCTATTAATTTTTTTAATCGTGATTAATTTTTGTGTGTTAATCGCGTGAATTAACTGTGATTAATCAACAGCCCTATAAAATAGTATCAGTGTCGGCTAAACTGTCTACACTTGTACTTCCTGCTGGAAAAAGCCACCCATCCAAGAAAGGTACAACCACACGCTCTCCTGCCTTAAATGGTCTGCCCGTTCCCTCCAGTTACATGAAAACTCAGGGACATAACACTGAACGGAACAGGAGGGAATAATGTTGTAGGTAAAAATACCCAGAGCAGAATCTGAAATTTCACTGGTGATGGAGGTAATCATACTGTAGGTCCACAAATTCAGTTACTGAGGCCTTGTGCTCACTACGAAAAAAAGTGTGTTCTTACCACATATTAGGTACACATAGTAACTAGATGAGGCAGGATTTCATTGTAATATGTATTAACAGGTCAAAGTAAACCCTAGGCTCCCCTCACTATATAAGGTACATTGTAAATATCTCACTAAAAACACACACACCCTTTTTCCTAGGGAAGCCATTGCCAACACTAAAATTACAACCCTCAAGTAGACTCTTGAATTTCTTAGGAGATGAGATACTGTACTGATTTAACCATTTCAAGCCCATTTCAGACCTTTTGGATACAATGAATTAACAGAGCAAATGCCTGTCAATTATTTGACCGAAGACATTAGAATAACGGTGTGAATGCCTTGCAAATGGCTTACTGAAGCTACGAATTCTTGTTTTTTTCCCCTGGGGAGTGAAACAAGAAATATTACATGGAGCAAGAGCAAGTCAGTCTACAAATTATGGAACAAACCTGGGTCAGAGATGGAACCTCTAGCAGTCAAACCACTGTGGATTTACTTTCTAAACTCCCTGCAAGCAGAAAGTCAATGTCTTGAATGGGACTGTATGCCCTGACATCAACTGGTTAAAGTGCGATGGAATATTTTCTATACCATCTGAACTACACTGTAACAGGAATACTAAAAACTTGGTTCAGACATACAGTACTACAGCCTCAAGAGACATAAAAGGTCTTGGATCTTCTGACTGGCTAGCACAAGTACCTTTATCTCAGGGCTTTCTGAACAAAACACCTCCTGCTATATCAGGGATTCTCAAACTGGGGGTCGCGAGGTTATTACATCGGGGGGTCGCGAGCTGTCAACCTCCACCCCAAACCCCGCTTTGCCTCCAGCATTTATAATGGTGTTAAATATATTAAAAAGTGTTTTTAATTTATAAGGGGTGTCGCACTCAGAGACTTGCTATGTGAAAGGGTCACCAGTAAAAAAAAAATTAGTGCTATATGGAAGGGGTTTGAGCCTGGATTTAATAAACAATCCTTCCATCCAGGAAGGCAGACAGAAGGCTTCTCATTTAACAGTAATTCTAGAAAGAGATGAGATGCAAGGGGAATATGGTGCTATTGTTGTCGAACAATGTAAAACTAAGAATGCCCAGAGGATGCCCTGGCCCTTGTTATGTTACATCCTGGACTGGTGCTGAATAAGCAAGTAGAGAAACACTTTACATCTTAGCTTTTCACCGGTCCTACACATTTTGTATAGCATTACTGCTGTGTACACATTACAAACTTGTTGGCTGTCACCTTCTGCTCCAGACAGGGGTTTCATTCCTTTGTGGTTTATAAAGAGATTTAAGATCTTTCAGGAGGAAAGGTGTGATATTATACCTTGCAGAATCTTTGCTGTTGTTCTGCCAGTTAATACTATAATTTATTAACTTGTCAAGTTTCCAATGATCATATTTATTCGTGTAGGAAGACATTTTCAAAGTCTTTATGCCTGAAAGAAGACACATCACTAAGACACATCACAAAGGTAAATAAAGGTCCCCCTGATATGAATATATGCACACAGATATGCCCTACTTTTCTTTTAGAGGACTTTGGAGCTCATTAGTTTGAGAGATGAATATGTCTTATTCTTTGCACAACAATGTGAAGGAACCACATGGGCACAGTGGGGTCCAAATATGCACAATATGCAAGGCCTATTTAGGGCTGGTCTACACTAAAGCTGTAAGTTGACCTAAGTTACGCTACTTCAGTTACGCAAGTTACGTAACTGAAGTAGACGTAACTTAGGTCGACTTACAGTGATGTCTACATCGTGTTGCGTCGACAGGAGACGCTCTCCTGCCGACTTACCTTCTGTCTCTCAGGGAGGTGGAGTACAGATGGTGACGGGAGAGCGCTCTGCCATTGACTTAGCTTGTCTTGACCAGACCTGCTAAATCGACACATGCTGCATCAATCGCAGCAGTGTTGATTTAGCCGTAAGTATAGGCAAGCCCTTACCTACACCCACTGCTGCACAGGCAGGTGTACAAACAAAAGACAGAAGTCCACTAGTGGGCTCACAAACTAAAGAGATAATGCCCAGTCCCACTCATTACATATTCCTCTCTTTTAATGTAAAAGGATATTTTAAATTGTTATAAATGCATTACCATTAAGTTCACAATATGCTACAAATGAAGTCTGAGAGGTGGATTATGACTTCTGCCTGGATAATGACTCATAGGCATCACAACAGCATCTGGAGCAGTGTCTGTACTTTCTTGTGTAGCTGTCTCAGGAACAACTTCCTGATATGTAGTGTAGGGACACTTGTAGGAGGGACACAAGGTTCACTGATATTACCACAAGTCAGTGTCTGCAGCTGTACTGTAGGCTTGGTATTTTCAATGTGTCACTAGTATAGGAAACACATTGTGCTAAACTTGTGGTTACAAGCTGGTTTACGTGTCATCCTCATGACATGTTCCATGCCACTTTTATCTGATAAAATAGAGGAACAGTCTATGACAATCAATCCAGATTTCCATGCATTATTTAAGTAATCTCTTATTAATTCTTTTTCTCTTATGTAAAAACTGTGCAGTCAGGTGTGACTATTTGTGGCCATTGATCACACGGTTTATTGACAGTCCCTTTGTAGATTGAAGTTTCAATCCCATAAACAACATTGCTGGCTTCTACTTTGTAGGACAATATACTGCATATCTATACACCAACAGAAAATTAGTAATCTTGTGTTGGAATCTACCTCTATCCAGAGTCGATCTTTTGCTTGCATGTCTAGATAAACCTTTCCATTAATCCATTCATGGCAGGCTGGTAAGAATTGATGTGACATGTTTGATACCATTTTTTCTGGCAGACAGTTGGAACTTTGCAGATGTGAATGGAGTTTCACTGTTCCTATCTTCAGGAACTTTTGTCCTTGAAAATAATAGTCTAAACACTGGCGCCATCTGTGCTGAACTAGTGGAATTGATACAGAATACTTCAGGCCATTTAGAATGGGCATCAACTGTGATCAAAAACATATGTCCTATAAATGGCCATGGGAATACTTGGCCACTTCCAAGAATGCAACAGAGAATGTTTAGGCATCTCTTGTATTTGTTGACAACCTTGACAATATTTTGCCATTTCCTCTATTTGAGTATTAATCCCTGCCCACAACACAAATCTGGGACAGGACTTTCATTTTTTACAATGCCCAAATGGCCTTCATGTTGTTAGTGCCTGATGTGAGCTTCACAGCAATAATTGCTCTCGTGCCACACATTAGGCAACCTTGACATATACTAACTGTTCTTTTTGAGAAAGGAGAGCTAGAAACGGTTGTGTGTGCATAAATCCATCCATTCATAGTAATGTCATACATTTTAGCCAGCACAGGATCATTTTTTACTTTCACATTGTATCATGTTACTTGTCACTGGCAAGAATTCAGTTTGTGTCCTATATATCACACCGACTGACTGGTTCCACTTCAATATCCTTAACCGCCACTAAGAGTGACAGTCATCTGGATTCACATGTTGATGAATACGGTTGAATTCAATTTCTTAACAGTCAGTGTTCAAGAATATTGGCTCTCTCTAATTACTGACATTACTGGTACTCAGAGTTACTTGGTCACTGGATCTAGTGATGAAGAAAACCTTTAGAACCCCCAAAAGGTACTTGTGAGGCTGTCTGAGCATGGTCTTAGAGCAAACAAGAAAAAATGTGAATTTTTCAGAGTGAAATATCATGGCCATGCCATTAATAAAGACGGTTTACATAAATCACAGGACAAAGCTGAAGCTACCATTAAGCAGTCCAACCACAAAATGTGCCACAATTATGTTTCTTTCTGGAGATGGTCAATTATTACCACAGATTCTTGCTTAACACCGTTACATCCTCTAAACAAACTGTTATACAACAAACAGAAATGGTGTTGGCCCACACAGTGTACCAAGGCTTTTGATAAGACCAAGAAGTTCATAGCATCTGAAAGGGTCCTTTCACACTACAGAGACTCTAAAAGAGCAGTAAAGAGTAAGGGAGGACTCAGGTTTGGAGACCAGAGAGGAGGTGGGTTGTTTACCCCCAAAAAATATTCGCTATGGTGAGGGATTTGAAAAGTCTCCCTTGTGCTACAACTGCTCTTCTCAGCTCATTACTGCCTAGCTGAATGATATTGACATATGACAGAAGACGCTTTACGGAGTTGGAGTTACAACAAAGACAGCATATACCAGTGTCTATGCAAAGCGCTATTCCAGATGCTTGTTACAACTATTATTGTAACCCAGTCCAGTTCTAAGATCTACAAGAAACTTAAAATAGGTAAAAAGAAGGCACGCTAGGTGGCATATTTGTATCAAATAGGTTTATATTTAGAAACTGAGAAGTATTTTATGTGAATGGCAACTGTGATTTGAGTTATAGCACATGTAAACCCAGATGTCATAAACAAAACAACGGATGCAATGTGCCTTCTGCCTTTTATATAACAATTTCTACAATTTTAACATTGTGTTATTTACAGTGTGTACCACGGGGAACAAACCCGTTCCCTCTTCATTCTGACTATAAATACAGCAAGAGGTTTTTTTCCCCCAAATTATATTTTAAAGTGGCAAACAGTCTGTATATATTTCAAATGGTTATTTAGAAGGTGCCTTTGCGTGCTCAAAACTCACTACATTTTTAAAAGCAAGTTTGGTAACCAGTATAGTCACACGATAGCGTCTGCCTCCCCCCACCCCAATCAGAAAAACTTAAATAAACCAAGACTATAAACACTAGTCATAGATATTTGAAAATCACCAAAGCACACAACAAAAATGTTCTTCATCAAAGGACTTCCATTACAGATAGCACAAGATTTTGTTTGTTTTTAGTTTATAATACATTGTAATGATTAAAATGAGTCATAAAGGTCTACCATTGCAACAATGGCAAGTCATAAGCTTTTTGGGGCAGAGGCTATCTTTTCGTTCCGTACAGTGCTTAGCACAATGGGGTCCTGCTCTATGACCAAGGCTACTAGGTGCTACCACAGTACAAACAGAAAGAATAATAATAGTTGAGATAAATCACAGGAGCGGAAATTATGAGATTTGACTTCTAGTTCTGGCTCAGCCACAGAGCTGTTCTGTGACTTCGAGCAAGTCACTTGTGGCCTGTGATCTGGAGTTATGTCAGTTCCAGTCAATGGAAGTTGACATAGCCTCTCACAGGACTGGGCAAAGTAGCTCTCTGTGTGTCACAGTTCACCAGCTGTAAAACGGGAACAATAACAAGTGATGCCAGGCTAAATTCATTCATGTTTACAGAAGTGCTTTAAGATCACCTGATGAAAGTTACTATAGAAGTGCATAATAATATTATTATATTGACATGGGGGGGATGTGTGTGGGGGGGATGATGTATGTATGTGTGTGTGTGTATATTTATATATATATAAAACATACAAATAACAAAATAAAATAAATGTGCAAGCCCCTTAATTAAGAGTTATATTGTCCGCAAGCATTTTCATATTATATGGTAATAACTCTAAAGAAGCTGTTATTTGTCTATCAGACCAGTCTGCTCAAGCTAAATTAATTCAGCTCCCATTAACTAATTGGTGGCAGTTCAAAGCACCACATTTCCAAGAAGATTGGTATAAGCTTATTTGCTTAAATGTATATATTTGCCATGGTAAAACAGGGGGAAATAATAGTTTATTATCATGCATTATAATAGAATAGATTAGAAAATAAGCTTAATAGCTAAAATGATATGGTCTTCTTCTCTGATTCAAGATTGTCTCAGTGGACCAGCCCTACATGTTGAGGGTCACCTGCCAGCTTATACAAAATCACATTTAACCCTTTGTGGTTTATGCTGAGTTTTAAGAATTTATACTTTCCACCATAGCTTTACTAGATGGGCAATGATCAGTTAGGACAGTTTGTATTACAAGAATTTCAGCTTTAACTGAAAACATTTCCTCATAGCATCTCTTTATTGTAGCACCAATAGTGTCAAGCAGAAAATCCCTTTGAATAAATAATTTTGCATATCACCGAACTGTAACCCACATCTTCTGAATAAAAGGAAAATGAATACACATGACATTCAAAAGGTCCATGCGCAAATAATTTCATTTTCACTATTTTCTTTAAAAAAAATAATGCCACTGTGATCAGAATTTCATTGTAGTTCTACCATCTCTCTCTGCCAACCTGAATATCCTCATCTGACAATCCTTAGCAATCAAAGAGTGGTCCATAGTGAATCCAAAGACAGCTAATGGCCCAATTGTAGGTTGTTAGTATTTGTTTATTTTCATTTATAAAACAAACATAAAAAGGCATCTGTGCCATGCTCTGGGTAACCTGCCATTCCTTAAAAACGCAGACCTTCAATAATACACAGCTGCACACCTTTCCAAAACAGTTTTGAAGTAAGACGAACTGCTACCCCACAATGCTTCAAAGTATGCACTTTCCAGTATAAACTCTAATCCTTTCTAAATGCCAGAGAAAATAGATGGGCCATGTTAATATTGTTTTAAACCATATGCTAGGGAAAATAATCTCATTTATTTTTTATACTGAAACATAATTAGACTGAATTTTTGCAAAATTATCAAATAATTTGTGTGCTGTGGTTTATAATTCAGAATAATGAGAAGGGGGAGATCTAGTAGTTTGAGCTAGGTCAAGAACTCCTGAATGCTAATTTTGACAATGACACCAACATCCCTTGTGGCCTTGGGCAAGTCACTTAACCTTTGGGTCGCCATTTTCCCTATCTGTAAAGTGGATAATAATAATAATATACAGGATTACTAACCTTGCTGGAGTGTTGCAATGATTACTTGGCTAATATTTGTAAATAATATTAAAAAGGAACATTTCTATATAAATACAATGTTTTATTAGAGGATATACACCTCCAACTATTTTTAATTAAAAATTCCATGAAAGAAACGTACTTTAAAAAGGCACTGATTTTGAATTCAAGGATGACTGAATTTTGCTGCCTTGACTTTCCAGATTGCTGCCAACACAAATTATTAATTGGCATGAACCTACAACATGGAGGGAAAATCTAATTTGTGTATGCAGTTACACAAATAAAACTCTCTTTATAGTTGCTCCTCTTTCCTTCCTAGCCTTTTAGTCCCAGAAATAAAAAATAAATGTACAGGAATATGAATAAAATTTATTTACTAACTACAGAGAACTGCATCTTCCCTTGCTTTCTCTCCCCCCTGCCTCCCCCCCCCCCCCCCCTTTTCCCCCCCCCCCCCCATCCCCCCCCCCCCATTTTTTCCATCACCATCACTATTACTAAGTACTTTTTTTCTGGAAGGTGCTTGCCACACTATAATTTAATCTTCCACTCAAAAAGTAAAGACCCACTCTTTACCCCTGTTACATTCATGGCATACACACAGTTAGAAAAAACTGATGCCATAAATATCACTGAACAACTGTAGCTTGGTAATGGTGAATCACATAATACATGCCTTACTGAGGAGCCATATTCTCTCAGTTTCACTTCATAGTTAGAAAAAACATGTATATTCTTCCTGGAAGGTTGCAACTATATTTCTCAAAATCCAGAAATCTAACACACAACAGTTCGATGTCTAGTTGGCAGCTGGTATCAAGCGGAGTGCCCCAGGGGTCAGTCCTGGGGCTGGTTTTGTTCAACATCTTCATTAATGATCTGGATGATGGGATGGATTGCACCCTCACCAAGTTCACAGATGACACTAAGCTGGGGGGAGAGGTACATACGCTGGATGGTAGGGATAGGGTCCAGAGTGAGCTAGACAAATTGGAGGATTGGGCCAAAAGAAATCTGATGAGGTTCAACAAGGACAAGTGCAGAGTCCTGCACTTAGGAAGGAAGAATCCCATGCACTACTACAGGCTGGGAACCGACTGGCTAAGCAGCAGTTCTGCATAAAAGGACGTCGGGATTACAGCGGACGAGAAGTTGGATGTGTGTCAAAAGTGTGCCCTTGTAGCCAAGAAGGCTAATGGCATATTGGGCTGCATTAGTAAGAGCATTGACAGCAGAACGAGGGAAGTGATTATTCCCCTCTATTCGGCACTGGTGAGGCCACATCTGGAGTATTGCGTTATTTTGGGTCCACTACAGAAAGGCTGCAGGGGGAGGGATAGCTCAGTGGTTTGAGCATTGGCCTGCTAAACCCAGGGTTATGAGTTCAATCCTTGAGGGGGCCATTTGGGAACTGGGGCTTAAAAAAAAAAAAAAAAAAAAAAAAACTGTCTGGGGATTTGTCCTGCTTTGAGCAGGGGGTTGGACTAGATCAGGGATCAGCAACCAGTCTTCATTTATTCACTCTAATTTAAGGTTTCGTGTGCCGGTAATACATTTTAAGGTTTTTAGAAGGTCTCTTTCTATAAGTCTATATTATATAACTAAACTATTGTATGTAAAGTAAATAAGGTTTTCAAAATGTTTAAGAAGCGTCATTTAAAATCAAATTAAAATGCTGATCTTACGCCACCAGCCTGCTCAGCTCACTGCCAGCCTGGGGTTCTGTTCACCTAGGCCGGCAGAGGGCTGATCAGGGCCTGCGGCCGGGACCCCAGACCTGGGGGGGGGGGGGGGGGG
>NW_020664374.1:11353461-11372130 GCF_002925995.2 Terrapene triunguis | reverse complement strand
GGGTGTGGGGGGTTCAGGGCAGAGGGCTGGGTGTGTGTGGGGGTGCAGGGCAGAAGGCTGGGTGTGTGTTGGGGTGCAGAGTTTCAGGGCAGAGGACGGGGGGGTGCAGGGCAGAAGGCTGGGGGGGTGTTGGGGTGGGGGGGGTTCAGGGCAGACGGCTGGGGGTATGGGTGGTGCAGGGCAGAAGGCTGAGTGTGGGGAGAGTTCAGGGCAGAGGGATGGGGCTGTTGGGGGGCAGGACAGAGGGATGGGTGTGTGTTGGGGTGGGGGGGGTGCAGGACAGAAGGCTGGGGTGCTCGGCTCGTGGGGGTGCTCCCAGCCCTCTGCCCTGAGCGGCTCATGGCAGGGGGCTGGAAGGGATATGCCCTGTTCCACCCCCTTCCCCCAGGCTCCGTCCCTACCTCTCTCTGCGTCCTCTACGGAGCAGTGTGCACGCTGTCGCTCTTACCCCTCCCCCTTGCTAGGGCCATCAGCTGATTGGCCAGGGACGGAGAGGAGGAGGGGCAGGAAAGCACCACGCTGGGGGAAGAAGCAGGGGAGGGGGGAAGCTTCTGCCTCCTGCCCCCGCAGGGGAAAGCGGTGGGTGGGGGGGCTGAGTGGGGCTGGGGGCCGGGACCGCGGCAGGGAGCTGCGTGCCACTCAGAATCGGCTCGCGTGCCGTGTTTGGCATGTGTGCCGTAGGTTGCCGACCCCTGGACTAGATGATCTCCTGAGGTCCCTTCCAACCCTGATATTCTATGAAATTGGATATAGTTCAACGGAGGGCAACAAAAATGAGTAGGGGGCTGGGGAACGTGACTTATGAGGAGAGGCTGAGGGAACTGGGATTATTTAGTCTGCAGAAGAGAAGAGTGAGGGAAGGGTTTGATAGCAGCCTTCAACTACCTAAAGGGGGGGGATTCAAAGAGGATGGAGCTTGGCTGTTCTCAATGGTAACAGATGACAGAACAAGGAGTAATGGTCTCAAGTTGCAGAGGGGGAGGCCTAGGTTGGATATTAGGAAAAACTATTTCACTAGGAGGGTGGTGAAGCACTGGAATAGGTTACCTAGGGAGGTGGTGGAATTTCCATCCTTTAGGTTTTTAAGGCCCGGTTTGACAAAGCCCTGGCTGGGATGATTTAGTTGGTGTTGGTCCTGCTTTGAGCAGGGGGTTGGACTAGATGACCTCCTGAGGTCTCTTCCAACCCTAATCTTCTATGATTCTATGAACAGCCAAATATGTGGTGGGGGGGAGAGAAGAGAAATCCTACCTAAGGCAAAGTGGCACAACTCAACCCACCTTGCTCCTACTGACGCTTTGGCAGACTCACTGCTGAAGACCCAGATTGCTTGCTTCCCCGCAGAACCCCCAACACAGTTTTCAATACACCACAATCTCGAAGAGGTTAAAAAAATAACAAATGGAGATATCCTATCTCCTAGAACTGGAAGGGACCCCGAAAGGTCGTTGAGTCCAGCCCCCTGCCTTCACTAGCAGAACCAAGTACTGATTTTGCCCCAGATCCCTAAGTGGCCCCTTCAAGGATTGAACTCATAACCCTGGGTTTAGCAGGCCAATGCTCAAACCACTGAGCTATCCCTCCCCTCCAACCTAACTTCCTGATCCTGGAATAAGTGCCACCTGGAGCCATATTGAAGTTACGATCCATGTGAACGGATCCAACTACAGGACTGGAGCCAAAGTTCACACATGACACAAGCGGGGGCCATAGATGAACAAAAGAAGTGAAACTGAGAGAATATGGCTCCTCAGTAAGGCATGTATTATGTGATTCACCATTACCAAGCTACAGTTGTTCAGTGATATTTATGGCATCAGTAGCAATGAGTGGCTGATTTCTACTACAACTGTAACTCTTCGTCCTAACCAGGTTACAGGATTTTTCTATTGCTGTCTCAGAAAAAGGTCAGTACTTTACAAATTAATGCAAAAACAGTTTTGTAACAAACAATATGAACAAAAATAAGAATCAACGGTGCCAGACCATGCACAGATGTACAAGGGGATGGGATGGAATGGGAAGTATACATTCTCATCAATGAGCACAGCCACTCCCCTGATAGTGCCCTGGAAAAGGTGGACGGTTGAGACAGGGAGTGCACAGTATACAGGGTGGCAGAGCATGAACTCCTGAAGGGGAATTCTGATGCAGATAGCTAGATTTCCTCCAAGAATCTCACTGTAGCTCAGCTTTTTTACACCTCTTCCAGCACAGACTCTAAAAATTGCATTTCTGGAGTTCTGATATGATTGTTTTTCATGATTTCTGTATCAAATGTGCTATTTTTTTTCCTAACTGCCAACCCTGCAAAGAAATTAGGAACTGAGAGTCAGTCTGGGTCCTTTCATTCTTGTGCATCATCACCAGTCAAAATATTCTCTGGGCCAAATTATGCCCTCAGCATATACCTGCACAATAGTATTGCCGTCAGCAAGTCTGCATAGATTTAGCTGACTAGAATTTAGCAAACAACTCCTTGATGAACAAGGAGGATTACGATCCAGCTCACAGTCTCTTGGCTGTGTTGGTTCTACATGGCCAATAGTCATAAAAAGGCAGTGAAAAGTCACTTGTCACTAAAGTCATCAGTACTGGCTTTGAATAGATACAGGGAACATGTCTGATGAAAGAGAATATGTCACTGATACAGTCACTTTTCAGAGGACAAAGCACATTAAAAACCATAATCTCACACTTACTTTTAACATAATAAAACACCCTTTAAACATGACATGAAATAATAGTTTATTTAAATGGTTAAACACGCAATTCTAGCATTTAAAAATAAAATCTATAATTAAGTAAAGCACACAACTCATTTTTTTAAATTACTAACATCTTTAAACATTTTAAAATTCATGCTATTCCATCAGTTATGGCAGCTAAAGGATTTCAAATCTAGTTTAACTAACTAGGAAAAAGATGCACCTTCACGTCACTTTTCCAAGCCCTAGGGTTCCACAAAGTCCAGTCACATCTGCAGCATCTACAACGAGCAAACACATCTTGTTGTTAAGTCTTGACCACGTCCCTTTAACCTCCTCTAAAGTTTGCCCTATAGGTAGCCAAACCGAAGTAGTGGTTTGTCAATTAAAAGAGCAGGCAATAAGAACTCCAACATAAACAATCTGCAATCAAGTCCCCAATTTCCCTTCAACAGTCTAATTTCTTTAGTTGCAAGATCAAAGGCAACTATACAGCGGGGCACAAACAAAATTTGAACACTTGTAAACAGTTAATAAGAAAATTATGTCTAATGATTACATCTATTATACATTGTACAAAAATGAGAGGGTTCTTTATCAAAGCCATCCATAACACAGTCTGTTTTCATCACTAAAGTTCCACTTTCATATTTGACTACACTGACTGGAGTCAGGTTTACTGAGTACATATAGAAATTGATAAAAAACTACCATCAAGAATAATATTTTAGAAAGTTTTTGCGATGGACTGAATACCAGACACTGGGAAATCATGTTGGATTAGATAGCAAATACGATTTCTTGATGGAGGCTATCAATTGGTATTACTGTTAAATTGGAATATTGAGAACAAAATGGCACTGTAGCTTTAAAGTCATGACTAAAAGATTAGTAATCTATTGTCTATCACCCCAGGGAAACAGAAGAGACAGTCATCAACATGCAACTCCCACAGATCTGTAAATTCCAGTGTGAAATGTACATGGCTTCCTGGTGTCAATAGGACATTCAAAGAGCTGACTAAGAAATAGTCTATAAGGTTCATAAACAAAAGTATCTAGAATTTGGTTTTGCTCTTTTTAAATTAACATTTTAGGCCCTGTCAGTTTAGGTTTAGACCACACAAAATAGAACTGAGTGAAAACACTAATAGCTACATGAATTATTGCTGGCATTAGTTCAGCTCTACTGTAGAGCAGTTCATTCATCAAAGATAACTTAAAGCCAATGGAAACAGATCAAATGGTGTAGGTGATTTGATTAGCTTTATGCTGACTTTCATGTATAGACCTAATGCAGAACTGAGTGGAACACTTCTGACTGTTTTAAGTGGCTCAGCGTCTTCCTTTCACAGTGAGGCCCTCGTATAAAAGAGATCTTTGATCCTTGCCAAGATTTAGTTAAATCCCCCAATTTTTAAAAACGTTTTTCAAACTTTTGATATCTTCTCAAGAAAAACAAAAAGAATTATGTGAGTTTCTATAACATCAAGAAGCCATTTCATGAATACAACCCACTGATCACTTTCTCTCTAAATCGACTTAAAAGTATCATTGAAATTGTCTGAGCAAAGCCTGCGATCGAGCCTGTAATAGTCAGTTACAGCAATTGGGACAAAACCACAACAGAAACCCTGGACTTAAATGCTGTTAGCAAATATTACATCAACACTGGAACTAGGGTTGCCAACTTTCTACTCGCACAAAACCGAACACCCTTGCCCCGCCCCTGCCCCTCCCCTTCTCCGAGACACCGCCCCTGCTCACTACATTCCCCCCCCCCATTGTTTGCTCTCCCCACCCTCACTCAGCCACTCATTTTTCACTGGGCTGGCTCAAGGGGTTGGGGTGTGGGAGGGGCTGAGGGCTCCGGCTGGGGGGGCGGACTCTCGGGTGGGGCCACAAATGAGGAGTTCAGAGTGCAGGAGGGGGCTCCTGGCTAAGGCAGGGGGGCTGGGGTGTGGGAGGAGGTATGGGCTATGGTCTGGGGATGCGAGCTCTGGGCTGGGGCAAGGGGTTTGAGTGTGGGGGGGTATGAGGGCTCTGGCATGGGGCCAGAGAGGAGGAGTTTGGGGTGCAGGAGGGGGCTCTGGGCTGGGGCAGTGGGTTGGGGCCCGGGACATGGTCAGGGGTGCAGGCTCTGGGTGGCGCTTACCTCAAGCAGCTCCCAGAAGCAGCAGCACGTCCCCCCTCCAACTCCTATTCAGAGGCGCGGCCAGGTGACTCTGTGCACTGCCCCATCTGCAGGCACCACCTCCACAGTCCCAGCCCCTCTGCGCGGCACTGCCAACCGGACAGTCAATAGCAGAGCCGCTAGGATCCCTTTTCGACCAATGGTTCTGATCAAAAACCGGACACCTGATCACCCTAACTGGAACCCAAACAGTGCTAACTGCATAGCAGTATTAGGAATTCTGCTCTTAATCATCATAGAGGAAAGAGCATTCAACTTTTTGTACTGTCTCAACCAAAGCAGCATACACTCCCTTCACTGCAAAGTCCTAGAGGCTGAAAATCTAAACACAAAACAAAAACTTTCTTGACTTCAGCATAACACTAGTGTCAGACATCAGCCACACTAGCCACAATATATTGAAGTGGACATCCTCACCAAAAACCAAAGAATGCTCAAGCTACTAGCATTGTCTGTACTAAACAACACTTAACACATCAACTTATGAGTCACTAGGAACAACAAATTGAAAAATGAAGCTAGTCTTCTACAAAACCCTCAACAAAGCTATCACAACACTAGCAGAGTACTTCATCACAATGTAATGTGCAAAGGAAAGGAAGACTCTTACTAAATACAGTAACTCCTCACTTAACGTCCTCCTGCGTAACGTTGTTTCAAAGTTACGTCGCTGCTCCATTAGGGAGCATACTCTTTTAAAGTTGTGGTCGTTTGGCTGACTTTACAAGGGAGAACTGCACAAGTTCCTCTTCTCCGCCTCCTCCCCCTCCATTCCTCCCTCCCTCGCAGTGCTTCCTGCGGTGCTTAGGACTTTCTGGGAGGGAGGGAGGGAGCGAGCGGGGAAACTGCAGGGCCACCCGGAACGCAGGGGCTGCAGGGCCCTGGGCTAAGAGGGCCCCGGGGCCCTGGCCTGCAGCTCTAAAGCCCCTTTTGGAATGCGGCCCTGCGAGCACAGGCCGGAGGACTCAGGAGGAGCAGGGGCAGCCGCGCAGCCAGCGGCCGGAGAGAAGCGGCGCTTTCCCCTTCAGGAGGAGCAGGGGCAGCCGCTTCTCTCCGGCTGGCTTTGAAGGGGAAAGATATCTCTGATAGATACCCACAGTCAGGGCCAGCGCAACCCATTAGGCGACCTACGCAGTCGCCTAGGGAGCTGCGATTTGGGGGGCAGCGACCGCGGCGGTATTTTGGCGGCGGGACCTTCCGTCACCTCTGTGGGGAGGGGCAGCATTTCAGGGCGGGACCTTCCGCCACCCTAGGGTGGCGGAAAACCTAGCGGCGCTCCTGCCCACAGTCTTTCTCCTTTTTATACTTGGGCAGCACTTGCCAATAGAACATTAATTTATTGAAAAACTGATTTGAATTGAATTTGCCTTCCCCCATCTCTGCCTCCCATCCTTTTAACTGCAGCTCAATCACACCCTTCTCTCTTCCCCTTCCACTCAACAGTCACTGACCTAATTGCTGCTACTGATCCTCTTCCTCATTCCCTCAGAGAACAATTGGCACATCAGTGCAGCACAGACAGCTCTGACTGGCCTTGCTTTTGCTACTTTGACCTTGAGCCAACCCTAGCCTTATTTTATTTAAAAAACAGATATTTTTGTATTCTTCTCCATTATTCTTTTGAATAATATATATATATATTATATATATATACACCCACACAGGGACTCCACTTAAGCCTAGAGATCAGCTTGGGGAGATCCCTTTGTAGATTTGGGGCTTTGAATAACAGTATATCTATAGACAGTTTTTAAAATGTGTATTACACACTTAAGACTACAACAGATCCTTCAGAAATAATTGGGCCTATCACCAAGCAGGTAATTAGCAAAGGCATATTGATATGCAGAGTAAAAAAAAAAATCAATTGAAAGTAACTATATACATGTGCAGAAGTACTAATAGCCAGTTTGAAATGTTGATTTTTTTTCCTACTTCACCACCATATGTAGGCTAATCAGCTCCAAATCCTAGGTTTTAAATAAAAACTACTTCTAGTTTTCTGACCTTAAAAAAAGAGAATGGTGGGGGAATGGAAAAAATGGAGGAATAACAAAATTATGCTATATATGCTTGTATAACCGAGAAATATCAAAAGCAACGTTTTATGAAAACCAGACTGAGGAAAGGCTTCACAGAATAGGACCTCAGATACTAAGTTTAGCTTAGAGCCATTACCGTGGCTGAATTTTAAACTCAGAAAAGAAAGGACTCCCAAAACAATGTGATGCAACTTTCAATATAGCAGTGTAAACAAAAGCCACTAATATCTAAATTAAAACTTTCTGGTTTTGCTTTCCTTGTTTTTCAGTGAACCCCTTAAAAATTAGAAGTAATTTACATTTGAGGTTCACAAATTTGTTGAAGGAAATAATTAAGTCTTAAACGGCTGGAGATCTTTGATTTTTCTATTCTTGGAACAGAATGGTGCAAGTGAAATTGCCACAGTCTCTGTTTTGCGTTATCCAAAATTGCAGTGTTGATTCAGAATAAAGAGACCAACCCCTTTTCTTAGCCACTGAGAAGATTAATGTTTCATGATGCTTAGTCTGAGTTGGACTTTTCCTGTATATTATAATGTCAAAGCAAATTCATGTCAACTCTCTTGGAACAAGTTTCATAACTTGAAGGCATACATCACAAACAAGGGTTCTTCCCATTTCATTAAATTTCATTTTTCTATACATAGAGATCCTAGTGTTAAAAACATTTACAAAAAATTGCATAAGATTAATGGAATCATAGATTTCAAGGCCAGAAGGGACCATTATGATCAAGTCTGGCTCCTGTGGTCCACAGGACTTTCCTTAATTAATTCCTGCTTCAAGTCCAATTGCCAAGGCTGAACTAGAGAATTTATTTTAGAAAATCATCCGATCTTGATTTTAAGATGTCCAGTGAAAGAAAATCCACAAACCCTTAGTAAATTGTTCCAATGGTTAATTATTCTCACTGTTAAACATTTGCACCTTATTTCCAGCCTATATTTATCTAGCTTTACCTTTCAGCCACTGGATCTTGTTACACCTTTGTCGACTAGATTGAAGAGCCCTCTATTGTCAAATTTCTGATCCCCATGTATGTACATATAGACTATGATCAAGTCACCCTTTAAACTTCTCTTTGATATGATAAAAAGATCAAACTCCTTGCGTTTCTCACTATAAAGACAAATTTTTCAATCCTTTATTCATTCTTGAGGATCTTCACTGAACCCTCTCCAATTTTCAAGAAGAATATTAAAGTGCGAACAATAGAACTGGACACAGTATTCCAGTAGTGGTCACACCACTGCCAAATACAAAGGTAATATAAGATCCCTACTCCTCCTTAATATTCCCCCGTCTACACATCCAAAGATGTATTAGCCCTTTTAGCCACGGTGTTGCATTGTGAGCTCAAGTTCAGCTATTTAAGAGGAAACTATATATGCAAATTAGAATGTTGAATTCCTTAGTGAAACTACGTGCCAACTCCTGTGTTTCCAGGCGCTGCCAGGTCTTTGTTAGGTTTTGACTGAGTATGAAACAATATGATACAGAACTTTCCTCCAGAAAGGAAAGCTAGTCACTCAGCAAATCCCAATTTCTCAATTCGACTCTCCTCAAGGCACACTGTGGCATGTAAATGCTAAAGGGATTTTCAAAAACACTCATCACTGAACTAACTCTGCTCCCACTTACGTAAATTGCAGTCTTACTACAGACTTCAAGGAGAGCAGAATCAGCAAATATTAAGCATGTTTGAAAATCCTACCATACAAGTTACATGAGGGGAAGGGAAGGAGGCTATTTTAGTTTGATGCCATTTCTACACTAGTCTTGTTTCCCTCCTAAAAAGTCTCACTACTGCTATCACTAATGCAGGAGGAGCGGTAGTGCTGATGAGGTGCCAGCTTTTTAATAGTCATTGGGTCATATAGACCTGCTCAAACCTGGGTTAGATGACAGAGAAATTAAAACACTGGTAGGCTAGTCTGCATGAGCCCTACCACCATTGCAACCACTGGTGAGTCACACAGGGGTTAGCAACAGTGACATGGGGCTGACGTAAACAGTGACACTGTCTCACAAACACTAAAATAATGTTATAAGCATATAGCAAGTTGATTATATTTCATATATGGCATACACACAACATTTTAAAAATAATGACATACCTTGACAAATGTAGACACAAATAACTACTGTGATACAGCAGAGCCAGGGAGCAGTGGGAGAGTGGTAGAGGAGAGATATATAAGCCCTAGGCCATCCTTCGGCATGCGACCCATCAGGGTAACCCGCTGGTGGGCCGCAAGACATTTTGCTAACGTTGACCGTCTGCAGGCACGGCCCCCCGCAGTTCCCAGTGGTCGCGGTTCACCATTCCCGGCCAATGGGAGCTGTGGGAAGCGGCGAGCTGGCAGCTCCCATTGGCCGGGAACGGCGAACCATGGCAACTGGGAGCTGTGGGGGGGCCGTGCCTGCAGACAGTCAACGTCAGCAAAATGTCTCACATCCCGCCAGCGGATTACCCTGATGGGCCGTGTGCCGAAGGTTGCCAACACCCGCCCAAGGCTAATTAAGGCGTGGTTCCCTGTAGACTAGGAAGAGTTACTACAGGTTAACTGGAGCACCTGTAACTAATTAAGGCCCTGTCAGGAACCTAATAAAAAAAACCCTACTTCAGGCAGACAGGGTGGAGTGAGGAAGGAGAGAGGACTGGAGTTTGGAGGTGTGTTGCTGAGAATTGAAAAACCAGAGAACCCCAGCAGAGCATGGAGACTCCCTCCCCCAGGGTCAAGCACCGAGGGTAACCCTACCCAAGAGGGAAGAGGGTAAGAAACCTGCTGGGGTTGAGAGGGGCTGGGGCTCAGAGTGAGGCGCAAACCCAGACCCCTTCCCTGCTTCCTTCCTCTACCACCTTCCCGGGCCACTAGCGGGGCCCTCGGCGCACCAAGAGCAGGGGCAAGGAGTGGTATCCTAGCCCCCCACCAAGAAAAGTGTGGGACCCACCATACCAACGTCGGCCATTTTGTCACACTACATCGGTTGATACAGATACATTAAAATATGCTAATTCATTATCTGAAGGTTAGAAAAGAGGCAGTTAATTAACATTTTCTACTACAAGTATTTGAGTGTAAAGGCCAATGTATTATTTCAATGGACGGCCAATTCCAATTTTGCTGAGAGAGAGAGAGAGACTGTGTGTGTGTGCGCGTGCGTGCGTGCGTGCACTCTTGGTAACCAGTATGGTTAACCTGTTCAGGAGCTTCTTAAGGCATATCATTCTTTTAGTGCCATTCTTTTAGTAACCACCATTTCCTAAAAGGGCTTAGCACCCCACTACAAGAGGGGTAGAAAACTACTGAGTGGAATCCTCACCCCACTGAAGACAGTGGGAGACTTGCCATTGACTTCAGTGGAGCCAGGATTTCACCCATAATCTATAAAGAATATATACTACAGTACAAGCTGTTCAGAGTGGATTTCTATGCTTCCTGCCTATGAACAAATCTATAAGTCAGACTGATACCAATTTTCCCCATCTCTTCTGTAAAGCCATAGGATACATTGCACATGTCTTTATTATTACAGTGGAAAACAGGATTTTCCTTTAAACATGTGAACCCTCAATTGAAACCCAAATTAGATAACACTTCTCTCTAAATTTCAGTAAGTGATTTTTTAAAAAGATTGATTTGAATAATTAAATAAATCCAGACAGATGAGATTGTTAGAGGGGGGAATAAAGATTGTTTTAAATTTCCTTGATCAGAGAGGCACAGTCATGTTATAAAAGAGGGCTCATAAAATTGATTACTTTGTTTATTAGGTCTGCAAGGAGACTAGATAAAAAGGAAATTAATTTGAATTTGTGAATGCACCAGTTGAGCTGAGCTTACTTAAATTGATTTAAGTAGACTGTAAATACAATTGATGTTTACAGAGCTTTGGCACATTTGCTAATTTACTCTGTATACAATATAGTAACCACAACAAAACTTTAACCACACTAATATTTAAGGATACAAAGAAAAAATGCAAGAAGGAACTGTTTTATTACAATGGATACATTATTTGCATTCCATCCCCATTTTGTTTCTCATTAGATAACAGATACAGCACCTCAATCCTCTGCCTTTTAATCAAGAAAATATAAGATTCTTGCATGGGGTAGAGGAAGTATTTCTCTTTCCAGAAGTTAGGTCTGAATGTAATGTCAGTCTTGTGATGGGAGTCGGTTTGTCCTCACCTAGCGAGTCCAAACCACAACCTGCCACTAGCTATCCCAGCTTTCTTAGTACTACCCTGTACTATTCCACTTGGCCAAGTCAGTGTAATCACTTTTATGAAGGAAAAGACTTAGACTAAGATACTTCATTACGAAGTTCAGTGAATTTGGACAGCTAGATGTACAATTTCACCTGCAGATAGCAAGTAGCTTGTTAAATATAAAAACTTTTTTTTAAAGTGGCATATTTTTACAAGAACAGCTGGACGCTTGGATTATAAAGATCCAGAAGCAGATTTTGGGTATGTAAGTGCAGGTATGTAAGTGCAGGGGAGGAATTCAAAAAGTAGTAGGTTTGTTCAGAGATAAAAATCCAATCGGCAATTTAAAGGGCCTAGGGCTCCCAGCAGCAGCTGGAGCCCCAAGCCCTTAAAATTGCTGCCAGAGCCCCCGGGTAGCAGAGGCGGCTGGGAGCCCAGGGCTCCATCGACGATTTAAAGGGCCTGGGGCTGGGAGCCCCTGGCCCTTTAAATCACCACCGGAGCCCCACCGCCGCTACCCCAGGGCTCTGGCAGCGGGGCTTGGATGGCGATTTAAAGGGCCGCCGTTACCGCAGCGGCGCCCCAGGCCCTTTAAATCGCTGACGGCTCTGGTAGCGGGGCTCCAACAGCGATTTAAGGGGCCCAGGGCAATAGCGGCGGCTGGAGCCCCGGACCCTTTAAATTGCTGCCCGAGTCCCGCTGCTGGAGGCCGGGGTAGCGGTGGCAGCCGAGAGCCCCCGGGGCTCCTTCGGCAATTTAAAGGGTACAGGACTCCACTGCGGTAGCGGCGGCCGGGAGCCCCTGGCCCTTCAAATCACGGACGGAGCCCTGGGCCACTGCTGCTACCCCGGGGCCCTGGCAGCGGGGCTCGGGCGGTGATTTAAGGGGCCCGGGGCTCTAAAGGCCCACCTCTTCCGGTGGAGGCCCTGCCCCTTCCGGTTGAGGCCCCACCCCCTGCTCAGGACTCTGGCATACCGGTAAATCCTTTAAGTTACATTCACTGCTGGCTGTGAGTTATTTCTCACATCCCTGGACTTACATGAAGGTCCATCTACTCAATCACAAGTCCTTCTTTCACAGAATGCATATTTCAGAGCCTTACATTTAGATGACATGCTTTCTTGCCCTCCCTGCCTCTTTCCTGGTCCTCTCCCCTCAATAGTTCTGTGAACCAGTTCAGTTTTCTCTTTATTTTATTAATAATAAAATATATTTTGTAAAGATAGATGAACATGACTAAACAATAAATAAAAAACCCAACAGAAAATATAATCCAGGGAATAATCCAGTCTGGGAAGAGAAGGGAGGGGGGAACCCAGAGCAGTCCCAATTGTAAACTAAAAAAGACTTTAAAAATGTCAAAAGGAAAATCTCGTTTCAACTGTGGTCTTAAAAAACCTCTGATCAAAATGTTTATTTTGCCATTGTCAAACTGTCAGTGCTTGTTTTCAATTCCCATCCCAGCCTCTATTTAGAAGATAAACATTGCAATGCACTTACATGACATTTTCCTTTTCTAGCTTACATTTAGGAAGGAAAACATTTAACTAAGGCTATGTCTACATGGCCCCACAGTTCAGAATAAGGGGGCGTGAAATGAATGCGTACTCCTGTGCTGCACTGTTGCTCTCCCCCTCCGGGGATCACTGTAGCAAACTACAAGATACCTAGTCCACGTTAATGCCATCCTCTTAGACAGGACTAAGTTAATACAAACTAGGTATCTTTTTGTTTGTGCTCACAAAATCCACATGGGGGAGTTACAGTGCAGCACTTTGTAGTCCTAACTGCAGGGCTGTGTAGTCAGGTTCTAAGACATCCATGGAACACTGCATGGGGTCCACGCTAGCAGACCCTGATTCAGGATCAGGGCCTAATAGAGAATAAAAGGAGCTTTCTTGATTTTTTTATCTGAAATAAATGTATCGGGATTAAAAAACATTATGTCAGCCATCTTCTGGGAGCCTAACATCTCCTCGCAGAAATCCCAAAGAAGTCGTTTATTTTTTAAACAGAACTGGATTAGAAGTTCAGTGTGTGTCTGTATGGGGGGGTTGGGTGAGTTGGCTTTAAGACTAGCAATTAATTTGGGGGTATATTTATTTAGCTGAATTATAGTAACTGCAGTTTTATATCCTAACACAGGGTTTCTCAAACTTCATTGCCCCCCCTCCCCCCAACAACCAAAATTACTACACGACCCCGGGAAGGGGAACCGAAGCCCAAGCCCCATCCCCCTGGGCAGGGGGGGCAAAGCCAAAGTCCAAGCCCCGCTGTCCTGGGGGGCGCCAAAGCTTGAGGGCTTGAACCCTGGGCAGTGGGGCTCAGACTGGCTTCAGCCCCGAGCCCCAGCAAGTCTAACGCCAGCCTTGGAGACCCCATTAAAATGGGGTTGTGACCCACTTTGGGGTCCTGACCCACAGTTTGGGAACTGCTGTCCTAATGTGTCCAGTTTTGGGCCCCACACTCAGGGCCGGTGCTACCATTTAGGCAAACTAGGCGGTTGCCTAGGGCGCCAAGATTTGGGGGTGCCAAAAAGCGGTGCCCCCAATTTTTTTTTACAGCATTCCTACGCCACCTCCCCGAGCGCGCGGTCGCTGCTCCACTTCTCCCTCCTCCCAGGCTTGCAGCGCCAATCAGCTGTTTGTCGCTGCAAGCCTGGGAGGGGAGGAGAATTAAAGCGGGGGCGGCGTGCTCGGGGAGGAGGCGGAGCAGAGGGGGGGGGGGGCAGGGAGCTGCCGCAGGGCTGCGGGGGGGGCGCAAGGTGGAAGTTTCGCCTAGGGCGCGAAACTTCCTTGCACCGGCCCTGCCCACACTACAATAAGGATGTGGAAAAATTGGAAAGAGTTCAGCAGAGGGCAACAAAAATGATTAGGGGGCTGGAGCACATGATTTATGAGGAGAGGCTGAGGGAACTGGGATTATTTAGTCTGCAGAAGAGAAGAATGAGGGGGGACTTGATAGCTGCTTTCGACTACGTGAAAGGGGGTTCCAAAGAGGATGGAATTAGACTGTTCTCAGTGGTAGCAGATGACAGAACATGGAGTAATGATCTCAAGTTGCAGTGGGGGAGGTTTAGGTTGGATATTAGGAAAAACTTTTTCACTGGGAGGGTGGTGAAGCACTGGAATGGGTTACCTAGGGAGGTGGTGGAATCTCCTTTCTTAGAGGTTTTTAAGGTCAGGCTTGACAAAGCCCTGGCTGGGATGATTTAGTTGGGGATTGGTCCTGCTTTGAGCAGGGGGTTGGACTAGATGATCTCCTGAGGTCCCTTCCAACCCTGATATTCTATGATTCTATGATATCAGGATGACAATCAATATAAAGCAAAAACCCAGTGAACAAAACTTTGAAAAGCAATCATTCAGTTCTTGTTCTGAACAATTAAACAGGATCAAATTAGGGCTAACTAGGAACCTAGGCACACCCAACATGGTACTCTCCAGTCCCTTACTCCCACACTGTGGCCACACCCCTCCTTTGGGCAGCAGCAGGTTTCAGAGTTCAAATACATGGTGCAATTCACACCTCTTGGAGCTACTGATACACACTGTCTGCAGATTCAGGCAGGCATTAGTTACACGAGGTTCCTGTTTCCAAGATTTTCTGTGTATCCACAGGAATGTCTACACTGAACACTAATCCCAGGCTCTGACTTGGGTTTGAGCCCAAGCCCCTCTCCCAGACACACACAAATCAATCTGACTTGGGTCAGCAAGCACTCAGAACCCAGGTCCTAGGTCCTGCCACAGGTTGTGGGTAAGAACCGGAGTCCTACTGTGACTCAGGTCCAAGCCCTATCATTTTGCAGTAGGGAGGTATCCGAAGTCAGAAAGTCTGTGTAGTGTAGTATGGACGTGTTAGCACGCCTGTGAAACCTGGGTCCAGCAATTGTAAACCCAGGTTTACAATGCAGCATGGATGCTCAAACACAAGCTTGGAAACACCAACTCCACAAACTTGGGTCCCACAGACCCAGGTTGAGTGTGAACTGTAGACATACCCCAGGAGGGCTAACAAGCAATTTTTTTTTTAAATGAAAGCCAAGATTTTGTTGTTATTCTGTGACTCCAGTATTGGGATCCTAGGCACAGGCATACAGTACCCTATGCCTTAATTTCTTAACTGCAGAGCCAGATTATCATTTTATTAACTCTACCCTAGAGGTCAATTTATGTATTTGTTTTGCCCCACTGCTCTCTTCTCATCAAATTTCACAACTCGCAAATGATCGATATGTTGAACTCTGAATCCTGATGAACCCTACAAATCAAATAGAGTGTAGAGAACAGTATTGCTAAGTCACAGTGTTCAAAAATCATGAGCCATGCCCCAAACAATCATGAGCTTCATTTTAAACATCATTAACTTTTAAAAATAATACACTTAGGGCTCTTTATATTTTCAAGTTTTTCTTAGCAAATCACTCTTAATTTTTTAATTTTTAATTAAAGCTGGAGAGATTGTCTGGTAATAACCTGATTCCAGTAGCTGGGGTTTTAAGAAAAACACCATATATCACAAGACTCGTGATAAAAATTCTGTAAGTTGTGAACAATGGGAATAGTAGGGTTTCTTTTTTTTTTTCTTCTATCTCTTCAGTGCAATTCACAGAAATAAAAAAAATGTTTCTCTAATAGAGATGTTCAAATTCTAACCAACTATATTTTTGCTAGAGGTAGTTGGGTGCTAAAAGAAAACGTTGATCCATTAATACTTCATGAATAAACAGCATTCACTAAGTTATGATTCATGGGGTTGCATGAGAAGTATTAATGATTATATGGAGTGCCACAGCACATATTCCTGAAATATTTGAAAATGATGAAAGTTTAAACAGTGTTTATTTTTAATGTTTTAATGTTTATTTTTCCAAAAGTTCCTACCAGCAGTTAATTATTTTCCAGTCAGCAAACAGAAACAATGTAACGTGACTTATGTGAGTAACCATACATCATGAATAATGAATACTGAGTAGTCAAAGTGCATAGTTCATGAACTTTCCCATAGGCTTTAACTTATTTGTTGAAACTTTCTGACAAATACATTTTCAGAAATCAAAATCAGTTTATGAATGGTTCATTAACTAAAAAGGGACTACGTTCATAATGAATATCATTACAAATGAGTAGTTTGACTATTTCTATTTCATCATGTTTATATAGACATGAATGACCAGAGTGCTAAATCAAGTTTCCCCAGCTGCCAATGAGATAGCACTACTAATGTTCCAAATAAATAAAACAAACAAGCCAACCACAAACCCCAGTTACCCTTTGTTTTAAAAAAATTGAGATTCCTGAGTAGCAGCAGTGCACTAATGTATCACATAACTTACAAAACTCAAGCACTTAAAAACAAGACAATAGTTAATTGCATGGTAAATCTTACACTACTTATAGAACATAAATCACATTTTTACCAAGTACAAAGACATGTACATTCCATTAGAACAAACAACCTTAACTCTGACCCACAATGAAATATTTTCTTCATTAATCTCAAAACAAAGGGAAAAGCCATCTGAAAACCTACCAAAATATTTATATAACTATGATTCACATATATAGGTGACCTTAACGTAAGTCCATACATGAACATAATTTTATCATAAATTAATAATGTTAGATATTTTTGCTATTAAATGTCAAATGCAACATTCTAACAGTATTCAAGAAACATCATTTCTAAGCAATTAACAACAACAAAAATATAGTATCAACTGACATAAGCATAAAATCTTTATTACTTACTATCTCTAAAAAGAACCTAGATGTCAAAATTAAGGTATCAAAATAATACATTAAAATTAAAAAACATTCTAGACAGGTGACAATTTGTGAGTACTGTTTGACATGCTAAGAATTAAGCACATCATCTTATTTTTGTTACACCACCTCCCTCAAACCCCATTCCAGCCTACTTGTTTGGCTCATCCATCTGTTATGTCTACACTTTTAGACTTCAAGCCCTTTGGAGCAGATACTCATTTCCTATATATTTATACAGCACTCAGCACAATGTGGTTTCAACCTGGGGAAGCCTGTTGGCACTACTGCCATATCTATGATAAATACTGGCCAAGATTTTTCAAAAATGACAAGTGATTTGGGGGACTTTAATTTTCAGAGCCCAACTTGAGAAACTACGCGTGGTTTGATGCTCAGCACTTGAAAATCAGGCCCCTTTTAAGATGTCTCAAGTTGGACACCCAAAATCACTAATCACTTTTTAGAATCTTCGCTAACGTGTCTGCCTGTTACATTGGCATTGTAAAATTTATTCTCTCCCCATAACAGGTCAGATACCTACATAACTGGAACTAGAACTTTTACCCTACAGCTCCATCAGGGCCAGGATCATGAAATCCAGACTGAGAACCAGCCTCTGATATGGTTAGACATTTGTGCAAGGAACCTTCTTTTAATGGATAGCTGGACCAAACCTAGTAACAGGGCTCTCTTGGCCATACAAGAACTATGAGGCTGACATTTGTCATAAATTCATAGATTCCAAGACCAGAAGGGACCACTGTGATCATCTAGTCCAACCTCCTGTACAACACAAGCCATAGCCCTTCCCCAAAATAATTCCTAGAGCATAGCTTTTAGAAACAACATCCAATCGTAATTTTAAAATGGTCAGTGATGGAGAATCCACCACAAGCCTGGTAAATTTTTCCAAGCATTAATTGCTCTCACTGTTCATAGTTTCTAGTCTGAATTTGTCTAGCTTTAACTTCTAGGCATTGCATTATATTATACCTTTCTCTGCTAGATTGAAGAGCCCATTATTAAATATCTGTTTCCCATATAGATACTTATACACTGTAACCAAGCCATCCCTTTAACCTTGTCTTTTTTGGCCCAAATCTTTATCACCACATTATGCACAGGATGATTTAGGGCAGGGATCGGCAACCTTTGGCATGCGGCTCACCAGGGTAAGCCCCCTGGCGGGCTGGGCCGGTTTGTTTACCTGCCGCGTCCGCAGGTTTGGCCGATCGTGGCTCCCACTGGCCACGATTTGCCACTCCGGGTCAATGGGGGTGGTGGCCAGCACATCCCTCGGCCCGTGCCACTTCCCGCTGCCCCCATTGGCCCGGAGTGGCGAACCACGGCCAGTGGGAGCCGCGATTGGCTGAACCTGCGGACGCAGCAAGTAAACAAACCGGCCCGGTCCGCCAGGGAGCTAACCCTGGTGAGTCACATCCCAAAGGTTGCCGATCTCTGATTTAGGGAGACAATCAGCACTGGCCCTTAAACAATATAATTAAGGAGATGCACACCTTAGTGACTGGAACATAATGTGGGAAGATGAAGAGATCTGCAATGGAGCGTCTATCCTCACTAGTGCATGGGAGAGGCTCTCCAGAGGCAGGGAAAGGAGCTCATACAGTGAGCGGGTTGAACCCCATGACATGAACTCAGTAACTCTCACCAATGAGATTTTTCTCTGTCCCTTGAAACTGTCTGTTGACTCAGACAGAAGATTTTGGCTCAAGAAAA
>NW_020664374.1:11270834-11353061 GCF_002925995.2 Terrapene triunguis | reverse complement strand
AAGCGGCGCGGGCGAGCGATGTGCTGGCCGCGGCTTCTCGCCGCCCCCATTGGCCCGGGACGGCGAACCGCGGCCAGTGGGGGCCGCGATCGGCCGAACCTGCCGCGTCAGCAGGTAAATAAAACTGGCCCGGCCCGCCAGGGTGCTTACCCTGGCGAGCCGCGTGCCAAACGTTGCCGACCCCTGATCTAGACAGAAAAATGCGAATGCAAATTGGGTTCTTTAAAAAGCGTTTATAAGGCGGCCAATAAGCAATGATTCCAAAAACTCAAGAAAGAAAACAACTTTGGCTAAAAGCCTATTCTGGTTCAGTGGATCGACGGCAGCAATTAGAAAAATAACATGTAACAACCAGAAAAGGGGGGAAATAGATATAACTCATAAATTATAAGTTATGAAGTACAGAAAATTGATGTGGGAAACTAAGGACATCAGAAAAAAATCCATGACTGGCAGGGCTAAGGACAATAAGGAATTTAAGTATATTATGTACAAAAGAAATCATAGCAAAGATCAACAGGCCTATTGCTAAATACACATGGTAAAACTGTTAATGATGCCAGAGGCGGATTAAGGTTTCCTGGGTCCCTGGCCCAGAGCACTTCCTGTTTCGCCCCTTCTGCTTGTGGCCCCTCCCACAGCTGCACCCCTTTCTGCCCCTTCCCCAGGGTCCTCCCCTGTTCCCCCAGGGTCTTGGCTTGGGGACCACTGCGGGGGCGCTTCCCCCATCCCACAGCTTCTGCCAGGGTCGGGCCGGGGCTGCTGGGGGGAGGGGCTTCTCCGTTCCGCTGCTTCTGCCAGAGATGGGGTCAGGCCGGGGGCAGTGGGAGGTGGCTTCCCCCATCCCGTGGCTTCTTCCAGGAATGGGTTCAGGGGTCACGGGGGGGGGGGGTCCTCCACCCCACACACCTGGCACTGATGCCGGGACTCTGGGCTTCCACCCCGGGTGGCAGATTTTTTTCCAGGGGCCCCCCAGTTGGCCAGGGACCCTGGACCTGGGCCCCATGGGCCCAGTGGCTAATCCGCTGCTGATGATGCAGAAAACACATCAATAAATATTTTTGTTCTGAATTTGAAAGGAAGCAGAATGATGTGCTTGTATCACATGAGGATGATCAAACTTTCCTGTCCATTAGTAACTAAGGAGGACATTAGACCGGGGGGAGGGATAGCTCAGTGGTTTGAGCATTGGCCTGCTAAACCCAGGGTTGTGAGTTCAATCCTTGAGGGGGCCACTTAGGGATCTGGGGCAAAATCAGTACTTGGTCCTGCTAGTGAAGGCAGGGGGCTGGACTTGATGACCTTTCAGGGTCCCTTCCAGTTCTATGAGATAGATAGGTATAGACAACATCTAGTAGGGATAAACGTATTTATATCAGCAGGCTTGGATAACTTGTATCCAAGAGTTCTAAAAGGGTTGGCTGAGCAGACCTCTAGCCCACTGATGTTAATTTTTTAGTAAAGCTTGGAATATCAGGAACACTGCAAAAGCCTGGAAGACTGCTAATGTTGTGCCAATAGTTAAAAAGGGAATGCCCCAGCTAAATATAGGCTGGTGAGGCTGACAACAATCCCAGGCAAAATAGTGGAAAAAGCTGATATGAGATTCAACTGATAAAAGAATTAAAGGATAGGAATATAATTAGGGCCTGTCAACATTGTTCTATGGAAAATAAGTCTTGTCAAACAAATCTGATTTAATTATTTGATCAGATTACAAGTTTGGTTGATACAGGTCACTGTGTGATTATAATATACCTAGACTTTTGTAAAGCATTTGGCTTAGTACTGTGTGACATCCTGATTAGAAATTCCTTAGAAATTTACTTTTTCAATTAAACAAGTTCCAGCAAATATTTTTTATTTTTAATTGAAAATCAGCATTTTTGTCTTTTGTCCCTCCCCAACCCTTTCTCCTTTTTTCCCCAAAGGAAAAAAGGGAGATAAAAAGGGGAAGAAAAAAAATCTCTGGACAATGGTGAAAGAAGAAAGAACAATCTGCAAAGAAAGGGGTATGGAAGGAAACTTAAGAAAGTTTTTAAAATAGCCATCATCACAATGTTCCCCAGAAGCTAGAGATGATGAGGCAGTAACACCATTGTTGAAAAGGAGCCAGCTGGCCCCTAATATGGAGTTGCCAGAGAGCTAGGCAGAATTCTCTGAATATATGAATTGCTACACCTATGTATGATAGCCAATCCTTCGTTTCTGTAACAATGGTGGGCCAACATATTTGGGATGAGGATTAGGTCTGTATGTAAAGGTCTTGATCTTCCCCTGTACTGAAGTTACGGTCTTTTTCCCAAACATATCTTTAAGGCCTTAATCTACATGTTCCCTCCATAGGAGTCCACCAATATAGAGAAGGAATCAAAATTTAACCAAGAATTCTGCACCAGATCATTGACAAAGTGCCCTGCAGGCTCTCGTTGGCACAACCCCCAACCCTGCAGACAGATGTATGACGTCTTGGAAAGTATTGTGCAAACATTTTGATACCATACCCAGCAAAATGGAAATTCTCCAGGACCCATTAAGACCGACCTCATGAAGAGAGAAAAATAATTTTGCAAATAATTTTGTAAGGACTCTAGCCTAATGTAAATGGACAGACAGTTCTAAATAAATGTAAGAAAATTAATACACTCTCTTTAACAGACGATGTCTGAGAGTAGATTCCTTCTATTGGAAAGAATTTTCTGGAGCAGCTAGCTAAAACAGAATCCACTTTATCAGTGATAGCTTGCTTCCTTGCTCTTTTTCCTGGCATTTTTTATAATTTGGTGAAGTTTATAAAAAGGAATTTCAGAAAAATGACTCATAATATTTATGGACTTTTTATCAAATGAGACTGAGGGAGTTGGGACCATCTTAGCCTTGAATTACGGTGCAAGTGGAGACTTAACAACAGAACTCTTTCTACAAAATGCAGGTGTTATCTTGCTGTGCTCCAGCTGTGACCAGGACTTAGGCCAGCAGAGAACAACCTGAAAGTGGGGAGAATGGGCGAATAGCATTCTCAAGGTAAGTCCATGTTTGGAATTACTTTGGTTTACCTGGTCGTGAGACCTTTGAGCTGCTGAATGCTGCTCCTCGCAGGCTGCTGTCGAGAGTCTGGGGGTTTGAGTTACCATTGAGATCACGACATCCGACAGTTGATAAGTCTGGAATGAGAGGCAGAGAGACCCAGTCAGACCGGGTTACATGGCCTCAAAAGAGGAGCACTTGTCAGTTTTTCCTCTTGGCCTTCTCCAGTTTATCAACCATTTTTAATATCCTTTGAGATAGGAGGCTTATCTGAACCATGGGGGAATAAAGCTGTGATAGAAAGAGCTATAGAAGCGAGACTCACAAGGACTCATACTGCTCAATTGGTGCACATGTGGTTGTGAGGCAGGTTGTAGGAACTCAGGAAGCTAACAGGAGCCTCAAGACAACCTGGATCGGTGCACAAAATTCTGCCATTTCAATGGGCACTTGTACATGTTCAAGTCTGACAGAGTTGTAGCTGAATAGAATGCAGACAATTCACTTCGCCCTACTGCAAACAGAGCTTCCCCCTATACCGGGAATTTCCAGATGGTTTAAGTTCACTTTGTGCCAAGTAAGAGGAACAAAATGAGTTTGGTAGACCAAAGCATCCATCCCTTGGTCTTCTGGGACGGTCCGTGTGGAAATCTTTATGGAATCAAACATGAAAGGTGTGCCAGAATTTTTATATCCACAGGAGCCTTTTTCCTGCACTCTTCAAATAGCAGACATTTCTGTGCCTTCCTTTGTGTCTTTCCAGTGGAGCCTTATTTCATAGCCCCCCTCTGGAACAGCCTCCATGTGCCTAACTTACTTCTTGATTTTACCCCAAGCTACATTTCAAGCTTCATCTCTTCTGCCCAGTTCATGTCTTGTGTTCTTTCTAATAAAACAATAAAATGTATCAGGATGAAATGATTTATTGAATTCCTTAATGAGTTATGTCCTTCTCCAAAGACTTTTGATAGCTCCTAAAAACCACACATTAAATGTGTTTTTAACTAAAACATTTAATTCCTCAATCAATTTATAAAATAAGGTATTTGCAACATCATTAGAGGTTAGCTTTCATGAATCCAGTCCTGATTTTCCATCTGTCTTGCACCACATACGCATTCTCGTAAGTACAAGGTGACTGTAAAACATAACAAATTCCAAATTCTATACTGTGCATACTGTTTTACTGCACCCATTTTGCTCAAGTGTAAATGACTCTACAAGGGACAAGGCCATGGGGAAATCAGGCCTTCCATGTTGTTCCAATTAATTTTGATATGAACAACAGATGAACTATTCTTGAATTGACAAAAGCAGGGGTACGATTGTCACAGAAATTTTGAATACATTTAACGGCAGAGGTGTGGGGAAAAAACAAGTCATGGAAAGGGGGCAATAGGACAGAGTGTTGGAGAGTGAGCCCACACTGCACTCACCCCCTCAGCAGTGTCTCCTGTCCTCTGGGGCTGGAACCAGCTCCCTACTCTGGGTTCTACAACCTAATGCACAAGATAGCAACACCACTGAGGTTAGGATGGAGGATAGAGGAAGGGACAGATGGGCCAAACCTGCATGCACCAGGTCACAACATCGCTCACTTTGGAAACATTTCACTCAGTTTGCAGTATTTCATGGACTTCCTTCAAATTCACAGTTTCCGTGACCACCATGACAAAACTATAGCACTAACTAAAAGTCAAAGCCATTACTATTGAGTTTGTCTAATGAATGTGTGCTCCCATATATTTATAGAATAATGAGAGATTTATGCTATTTCATGCCATCTAGCCATGCTGACAGCTTGAGGTTAAGTTGTTTTTCTTTCATTTCTTCTCTTGTGAGTGTTATGATCCCCTTCTATAAAACAACTCCAAAAACCATGACTTTGTAAATATGGAATGCAGTACCCTAAATATGTTTGGAAGACTATACTGTTATAATCCCTCTTTCCTGATACTGATAGTATAATCCTGATACTCGTGCATGCAACAAAAGACAAGTTAGAATGGTACTGGTCTAGACAACAATTAACTGATCCATGTTCTAGCCCTCTGCAGGAATCATTGATTTTAACACATCCTGTAAAGCAGATAAAGGCTCCTACTATAGCTCTGATTTATTTAAATATTGTGTCTGCATATTTAATGCTCTCCATTCTTATTATACTCATAAATTTGTCAGACTAAGGTTTCTTACAAATGTTGGTGCACTGTATCATCGCCTGCTTTTATCAATAGCTTTCTCAAAAATACTATTAGCAAAGCAACAGAACCATTTAAAGGCCATTCATCTTTTCACTTCTGCTATATAGAACTAGGTATTAATTATTATTTATATTATTATTGTTGTTGTTTATTAAAGGCAATAGACTTGATACAGGTGGCTCCCCTATCCCATGTAGTGCCTTGCAGACTTCAATGGGGGTCTGTCCACACTGGACTGGTCTAACAGATTAATATTGTTGGCAATATATACTGATAAATGAATAACCAAGCTTTTGCTGGAATAGAGGGGTTATTGCTGGAACACTTCAGCCATATTACTGACTACATTTGGGACCCCAATGTTGCCAGTTCTATAAAAAGTCGGGAGGCTATTTATTTTTTACATTGATGTGAAAGCAGGTAGAACAGTCATAATTCAAGGATATTAGCAGAAGGCCAGAGACCTTCATCTCTCTTTAGCTCTATAAATATTTCATGTATCCAAGTTATATTAACCCTTTTCCTGCATCTAATTTATGGATACATGAAAAAAATCAAAGTACTAATCACAAGATAATGTTTTGGGTTTGTAACTGATCATTGCAGTTATCAGAACAGTTTATTGTCAAGTATTAACAGTAAATTGAAATTGGATATTTAGTAATGTATTATAGAACTCTTTTATGGAGAAGACCCAGTGGACTCCTGGAAGCAAGAGACTGATCCCGCAGCATTGCTGTTAGTGGTAACATTTTCATGGATGTCATTACTGCAGAATCAGGCACCATATCAAGGGATCAGAATTCAAGAGGTTAGTAGCACTGGAGGGGCAAAATACACAAGCTGTGCTGTGTTCTTGGTGGTAAGGACTCCAGCAGATTTATTTTAGTTGACAGACTGGAGGAAACGACGTACTGGTAACTACTCGAGCACAGAATGATGATCTCCTCACAGGCAGAGCAAAGGAATAAAAATAGGTGGTGATAGTGAGGGTGGTGGTGTAGGTGTTAGTGGGGAAAAGCAGAATTTTACTATACACAGTTTACTTTCTGAAAAGCAGATTTTCTCTATCCAATTTGCTGTGTGGACTAGAAGCTGGGACAGCTGACTTCCCACAGTGCCAGCGGGAGGTTGTGCAGAGCTACAGCCAGGGAGCACTGTAGAGAATAGGTGTTGCAGGAAGTACACCCAAGGGAGACAGAGAGGCAGTACCCTGTGGCCCTCTATTGGCCAAGCCCCCTATTTAACTCCGGGGGTTGCCCCAGGAAGTTGTCTGGCCAACCATACAGACTTTGGCCTGCTGTGACTCCAGACTTCAGCTTGTCTCCTGATCTCCAGTTTCAAATCCCAAGCCTGACTCTGACTCGTGCCTTCTGACTCCAACCACTAGGCCAGACTGCCTACACCCTGGTCCCTTACATGCTCTGGCAAAAAGGGTTAATGTGATGCTTGGACGTAAAAACAGGGAAGCAACGAACAGGGAGATGATTTTACCTCTGTATACAGAATTCATGAGACTGATACTGGAATATTACAGCCAGTTCTGGTGATTACATTTTAAAAAGGATGTTGAAAAACTGGAGAAGATGCAGAAAACAAAAGTTATTCAAGGTCTGGAGAAAATGCCTTGCAGTGTAAAATGTAAAGAGCTCAATCTCTTTAGTTTATCAAAAAGAAGACTGACAGGTGACATGATTATAGTGTATAAGTACCTTCATGGGGAGATAACACTGGGTATAAAAGGGGGTCTTCAATCTAGTGGAGAAAGGCACAACAAGAATCATTGGGTGGAAGCTGAAGCCAGACATATTCAAATTAGAAATTAGGCACAACTTTGTATCAGCAAGTATGATTAATCACTTGAACAACCTACTAAGGGAAGTGGTAGATTCTTCATCTCTTGATGTCTTCAAATCAAGACAGGATGTCTTTCTGAAAGACATGCTTTAGTCAAACACAAATTATTGGGCTCAATTAGGTGAAATTTAATAGCCTATAATATAGAGGAGGTCAGACTAGATGAGCTAATGATCCCTTCTGGCCTCAAACGCTATCAATCTATGAACTGCCTATGGACAGAGACTATAGTCTAGTCTTGTGGTTAGGACACTGGATTGAGTAACAAGGTATGGGTTCAATTGCTGGCTCTGCCACAGACTTGCTGTGTGACCATGGACAAGTCATTTAATCGCCATTGTATTCTATATAGGTCCTTATACTGCACTCATCACCTTAGTATCTGAGCACCTTCCAGGAGCACATTAAGTAACATGACTAACAATGTGTTTGTTCTCTCATTCTCTCCAGAGGGGAAGTGTGTGCATGCAGTGGAGTGGTTTGTTTTGTAATATTTTTTATAATATATACACACCTATGGTGCTATATGTTTAGGTTCCAGAGACACTTTCTTTCTCCAACACTCTCTGGGGCTTGGCTGTGAAATGTCAGTTAATACTTCCTCTCTCTCACTCTTTGTCAATCTTCTCTAACTAGATGATAAACTCTCTGAGGCAGGGACCATTTACTAGGTCTTGGTCTGGTGCCTAGCACAATAGGGCCCTAGTCTCAGTTGGCATCCAGCCATCTAGTAATACAGGCCAGTGGTTCAAAAACTTTTTATAAAGGTGACGCACCAACTGCATTTTGTCTTTTTTGGGGGCCCACCATAATCCTTGGTCCCTGCACCCCACCCCCAACCCAGCTCAGCCCTCCAGTCCCCTGCACCCCAATCTCCCTTCCTCTTCTCAGCCCAAGCCCCTGCCCCACTCCTGCAGCCCCAGCCAGCTCCTCTCTCCCTGTGGCTGGGCTACAAGCGCTGCCAGGCTGCTGACTGTCCACTTGCCAGCTTTGGCCGCTTCCTTATGCCCAGCAGAAGTGAGAAATTGGGGGGGAGGCGGGAGAAGAGGAGAGAGGGATGGGGAGTGCCTCCAGGGCATACACAGACCACTTAGACCCTTCTTGCAACCCACTGTTTAGGGAACATTGATACAGGTAATAAAACAATCATACTTTCTATTTGCATACTAACTTACTGCATCCAGATCAGATACTCACATCCCGGACATGACTGAGCAGAAATCTCTACTTGGGCCAAACTGTGAGGTGGGCCTTTGATCTAGAAGTCGATGAAGTTAAATCCACTTACCCCAAGTCTGAATTTGGTCCTGTCTGTATTCAGAAGTGAAAGGTGAGTACATCTATCTACTGCACCCTTGCTCCTAATCTAGTCTCCCTTTAAACCTTGCCTACATTCATTTGGGAACCATAGGCCAGGTTTACAAAGGTATTTAGGAATCCAAAGATGAAAACAGGTGCCTAATGAAATTTACAAAAGCACCTAAGCAAGTTAGGTGCCTACTCTCATTGAAAAATCAGTAAAAGTTAAGTGCCTAACCTACTTAGGTCCTTTTGTAAATCCCATTTTCTTACCTGGCTTGACCAGCCAGCATAGACAGGGCAAACCAGGTGCCAATTTTACTGGCATAAAGTTTAAATACATTTCCCTAGCACTGTTCCTTAAGCCATTATATTAGTGGGGGTCTAATTCATATTTTCCCCTTCCAGCAATGGATTTTATTTTATTTTTTATATATAAGTTAGGCAGGCTACTTTCAGTAGTATGCAAAACCACAGAAGCCTCACAGGAGGGATTTAACTTTCAGCCTCTAGAAAAGACATGCCGTCTATCTAATCCATTAAATGAATGTTTTGTATCCTTTCAAAGTGATAAACAGCTTTAATATTTTCAAACAGTCCCTGAGGGGTAACCTTTAGTACTTGTATGAAAACCAGAATATATGGCAAACTGCAGGATACCATCGTTAAATATGTCACAATCCGGCAAAATAAAACCCAAGATATCTTGTCTGAAAGATGCTTTAAAAATATATGAAGCGATTCCTAAAAAGTATATAAATCAAAAAGACTAAAAGTGCTGCCACCTGCAAAGTTGATGAAAGTGATTTGGGTTTTTAATTTCTTTTTTGGATTAATATTTTACATAGAACCGCACCAGCACCACTAAAATGCAGCCACTTCTGGGACACAGGCAACAATCAACTTGTGCCCAGCACAGTATGGGTGGAGGTTTTGGCAACGACTACTCTTACAAAAGGGGCAATGTTTATACCCAGACTAGTCAAGAGCTGGGTTTTTAACATCTCGATAAAAATCTCCCCCTAGTAAATTGCATGATGTTCATAAGAATATAAGAGCGGCCATACTGAGTCAGACCAAAGGTCCATCTAGCCCAGTATCCTGTCTTCTGACAGCGGCCAATGCCAGGTGCCCCAGACGGAATGAACAGAACAGGTAATCATCATGTGATCTATTTCATTTTATTTTTCACTTTATTATTCACAGCTCAATTTATTTACCTGAAAAAGATGAACTGCTAGCTCAACTGTTCCTTAATGGTTTGATGTACTAGTCATATGTGTGTCTAGGTCAGGGGTCGGCAACGTTTGGCATGCGGCTCACCAAGGTAAGCACCCTGGCGGGAAGCCAGGGCCAGCACATCGCTCGCCCGCGCCGCTTCCTGCCGCCCCCATTGGCCCGGGACGGCGAACCGCGGCCAGTGGGAGCCACGATCGGCCGAACCTGCCGCGTCAGCAGGTAAATAAACTGGCCCGGCCCACCAGGGTGCTTACCCTGGCGAGCCTCGTGCCAAACATTGCCGACCCCTGGTCTACGTTCTTATACTACCCCATCATCATAGCATCTGTGTCTCTAAGTGCTAATCTATACAGAGACTTAGCGTTCAGAAAGCTGGGGTGTGAATGTATAGCACAGTAGCTTGCTGCACACAAAAACGTCATGTGGACCCTGTAACCGCTCACTAGAAGTTCTGTAGTGTGCTCTGAAAGAGCAGGTCAAAGTGCACTACAGAACTTTTAGTGTGTGGTAGCAGAGTCCATATCGCCCGTTAGTGTGCAGCATGCTAATATGCTATACATCTACACCCTGGCTAGCTAAATCTCCATGTAGACAAGCCCTGAGTCGTGCATTTACTGAGTTTGGAAGGATGTTTTGACTCAGTTTAGCATTGATGAGACATCTTCAAAGTCACATCCAGTGAAGAGGGCAACATAAAATAGATACGAGTCAGCTAGATAAAAACAAACTACGAAATCAACTTTGAGACAAATACTTACCGTACAGCATGACTGAATAAAAGCTTTCCCTCATATACAGGTTAAAAGGAAAAACACCCTTAAAATGCCAGTCTTATTCTTGAGGACCAGAAGTGATGAACTTGTATCAAGGTCCAATCACATAGAAATAATTCAGTCTCTCTTTTCATGTATAAGTTGAGAGAATTATTATTCATGTTTCAATTATATGATAGATGTGGCAGAATTCTGTTCTGCATTGTTCAGCTAAGGGGTCAAAGGAGCCTTGCTGAGCTAGAGGCAGATGTATCTAATGCACAGAAAATCAATAGCTGTAACTCCATTGCCAATGGGAAGCCTTTCTCCCTTTCACTGGAGCAGCCTCTCTCAAAAGCAAGGGACACCTGGGCAATTAAGAGGATCAATATCACAGCAATGCCATATCTTGAACCAGTGTGGGGAATCCTAATCTGACCCCTCTTACACAAGAGCTCTACAGGAGCTAAAATAGGTGTTCACCATCCGAACTCTTAAAGAGCAACACATGAAATTGCAAGCCCATTAGCAAGAATTTTTTAATGAATCTGTAAACTCAGGGGTTGTACCGTATGACTGGAGAATTGCTAACATAGTTCCTATTTTTAAGAAAGGGGAAAAAAGTGATCCAGGTAATTACACGCCTGTTAGTTTGACATCTGTAGCGTGCAAGGTCTTGGGAAAAAATTTGAAGGAGAAAGTAGTTAAGGAAATTGAGGTCAATGGTAATTGGGACAAAATACAATATGGTTTTACAAAAGGTAGATCGTGTCAAACCAACCTGATCTTCTTTGAGAAGGTAACAGATTTTTTAGACAAAGGAAATGCAGTGAATCTAATTTACCTCAATTTTAGTAAGGCATTTGAAACGGTTCCACATGGGGAATTATTAGTTAAATTGGAAAAGATGGGGATCAATTTGAAAATTGAAAGGTGGATAAGGAACTGGTTAAAGGGGAGACTACAACAGGTCATACTGAAAGGTGAACTGTCAGGCTGGAGGGAGGTTACTAGTGGAGTTCCTCAGTGATCGATTTTGGGACCAATCTTATTTAATCTTTTTATTACTAACCTTGGCACAAAAAGTGGGAGTGTGCTAATAAAGTTTGCGGATGACACAAAGCTGGGAGGTATTGCCAATACAGAGAAGGACCGGGATATCATACAGGAAGATCTAGATGACCTTGTAAACTGGAGTAATAGTAATAGGATGAAAACTCAGAGTGAATTTGGTCTCCACTGAAGGAAGAGAGTATGAGAAAGGAAATTGAAGATGGAAATAAGGCTAATTTCAAAATATGAGACAGAAAGTCCATGGGGATTTTGAACTGCAGTTGCCTGTTGTTGATGCAATTAATTTAGGATTGTGTCAACAGGAAGATTAAAAATAAATAAATATAGGATACACAGTTAAAAATTTAAAAACATTAAGAAACCATGGACAATGATTATATTCACATAACTTGAAAGTGGTGGGAAACTTTTTTTTTAATTAGAAAGATATAAATATATACACTGCCAAATATTCATTTCATTCACAGTCTCAGGGTTAGTAAAATAAATGTTCATTTCTATGCTTAAAAAATCCAGCTCCAAAAACAGTTCTGTTTCTTGGTATTCATTCATGAGTAGGATCGTCACATTTCTAAATTGCTGGTAAACATACCTCTGAGATCCTGCCCCGGCTCCCCACAAGACCTTGCCCCTTGCTCACCCCTCACCCCACCCCACGTTGCTCACTGGATCATCTCAAGGAGCTTGCCTGCAGGTAGGAGGCAGCCCCGGCTTAGCAGGGGTTGTTATGGGTTAATGACCCGGCACCTCTCCCCACCCTGCAGTAACTGTACTTTTGGTTTGGGTACCATTTAGGGTTGCCAGGTTCCCTTTTTGACCAGACTTTCCAGTCGAAAACCAAGCACCTGGCAACCCTAAATGGCACCTGGACACAGAAGCCAAAACCTGCACAGGTGGCAACCCTATTCATGAGATTTATTTCTTAACTTATAAAATGGCCTGTTAAAGAGTTACAGGCACAGGTACAAAAGCTAATAAAATAAAAGGAAAGGAAACAAAATGGTCATAAAAAGTCTGGTGGGGGAGGGAGGGACGCTCCCCTTTCAGAAATATCAAACCCCATTCTCCACTGAACCCCACCTCAAGTAAAAACCTGAGGAACAAGATGAACCATGCACCATTCATTAAAAAGATCGGAAGACTTGGTCCCAGTCTACACACCGAAATTGTATAAATTGTATCAAATCCATTTCTAAATTGATGTAAAGGGCTGCAACCTCCTTTTGTGAACACTCTTAAATTGGTTCAAGTGTGTCTTATCAGCTATCCATTAAAACAATTTAAGAGAGTGTACACACAAGTAGTTGCATGATTTAATAAAATCAATGTGGAAAATGAGTTAATTAAATCCACGCAATTTCTGTGTGTACATAAGCCCTGGGACTGCCACCCATAGAAAGTGAAGTGAATTTGACACCTCAGAATGCTCCACTGAGAACTGTCTGCTTTTGACCTCCAGAAGTTTGGATGTGGGGAGGGACTTTTAGAACGCTCACCTCAGCTGCAACCAACCAGTGGGCGGTACTCGGTGAGAGAGTTTGCTTCCAGATGCAATTCACATTATTGACACTGATCTATAAAGCTCCATACAATTTCTGTCTTGACTGGGAAACAAAGAGGAAGCCAGCATAGTCATCCGATAACTGATGTAATATGCTCCCTGTAGCTAGCACTGCCAAGCAGGCGGGCAGCTGCATTCTGCACAAGCTGTAGTTTCCAAGAGGTCTTAAAGGGTAACATGTAGCATTCATGACAGGATTTGAATCCAGAAATTGCAAGGGAATGGATAACTGTTGCAAGATCAGGCTTTGACAGAAACAGTTGCAATAAACTTACCAGACACAGAGAAGTTAGGCACTTTAGACAGTTGATGCCACTCGGGATTGTGGGTATGGACAGTCCCTTTATAACTTTGGCGTGGCTGGAGCTTAACTAGTTCTGTTTTGCTGCATGTCATTATAAACAGATTTGTATGGCCAATACCTAGTGAAGTTAAGTAACATTTGCCCTCATATGTAGTTATTGTATAAAGCATTACAGACTAGCAGCTGCTGAATCAGGAAATGGATCAGAAGCAAATAAAATGTCTTTTCAGATATTGATTCCTGTTCTCTATTTCATGTCAGCTTTCTAAAATCCATCAAACACAAGCACAAAAGGGTAATGAGTTTCTGAACACACACTCGAATGGTGCACACAGCTTCAAAGCTTTCAGCGAACTGCCTGGATGCTGTTTCCTAGCAGTACTAAACAACTTAAATATAATTAGCTGGAAGCCCTATGGGCTACATTTCCCCACTGGAATTTATCAGGCTGACAGATGACTGAATCATTGGTACTGTGGGTCCTATTCTATTAATATTTCTCAAGTCAAAATGTCAGCTTGCTACTGCATATGTTTTAAAGAAAATTTGCATTATTTGGGGAGAGGAGAAAAAACACACAATACCATAGTCTCCTCAGCAGCACTGAATAATTATATCTGATTAACTAGCCAGCTATACACAGATGTTGGAGATGCAATACAGAAAACACTTACTTAATGCACACATACTATGGAATTATGTGATGCTAAAAATAATGCAAAAATATATAAATAGTGATTAAACTATTGGAACAAAATGAAAAATCTCTAGTGGATCAAAATACGGTTCTCTTGGTTCTCTCTCCTGAAGAGGATTCTACCACTGCTCTCAAGCAAAACTTTCTGAATATTATTTTTTATTATGCAATTTTGAGTATAATACACAGGAGTGAAAATCCAAAAATACCCAGACAATGAGCACAAATGCACTTCAGGAGGATAACAGTGTGCCACCAAAGAACTACTGGTTTTGAGAAATATCATGATTTTTTGTTTGGGGCTTTTGTTTGTTTGAAAATCCAGACAGACTATCTCCGGATGTTTCAATCCTTGGCCAGATAGGTTCAACGGCATAAAATAGACTGTTGTTTCTTTGTAGTCGCTGTGGCTTGATGCTGCAATCAGATCCTTTCTGTTGGCCCCATGCACATACACCTCTACCCCGATATAACGTGACCCGATATAACACGAATTCGGATATAACGTGGTAAAGCAGTGCTCCGGGGGGGGTGGGGCTGCCCACTCCAGTGGATCAAAGCAAGTTCGATATAACGCGGTTTCACCTATAACGCGGTAAGATTTTTTTGGCTCCTGAGGACAGCGTTATATCGGGGTAGAGGTGTACTTAAGTCAATGAGACTACGTGGGTTGCAAGTGTCTTCCTACATGGATCAGATTGCAAGATCACAGCCTTTGTTTGGAAAAATATAAGCTCTGCTGAATGTAGCAAGAATATTTTTAAAATACATTTATTTAAAAATAATTTTAAAACTATTTTTCCTGATTTAAAAGCAAAGCTGCTATAGAATAACGTATTTAGATCTTGTATAATTGGGGTGTGGGAAAGAGAATGAAATGGGATAGAACAGGGAATGGGCTACACAGAGAGGGGTTGTTTAAACAATTGCTTTTCTATTAGGCCCATTACACTTTAGGTCAATAACCCAACTTGTGCTTGAAATCATGATCCAGCTAATGTGCTAACATTGTTTTGTTTATGATTTTTTCCATGCCCCTGGCATGGAAAAATGGAGATGTTGCAATACAATGAAACAACAAGAAATAGTTTATTATGCTACTATTGGTTCAGAGTATGTTGTTTATTTTGAAGCTGAATTTCAACACTCAGGAGTTGTTAAAAGACCCAGGTGAATGTGAACCTACAATTTTTTTATCACCTTGTCCAGTTACGTATTAAAGATTTTTTTTTTAAATGGGTAAAGTTTGAAAACAATCTTTGGATGTTTTAAATACTTGAATTATGGCTGTAGGTCAATACAAAAAAGGGAAGGCACTAGACCCACAAGAGAAGCCTGTGGCTGGTATGGAGTCTGCTTCTCTCAGCAGGAAATGATATGGATCTTCACTTCAAGCTAAGCACTGGGATATACTCAAAAGCTTAGTAAGAAATTTTACATAATCTGGGTCAATGGCAGCTGAATTCCTTGGTAAACGGGGACATGGCTAACTGAGCTAGGATGCTAATAATAGGCAAAATGCACTACTTCACCCACAAAAAAACACTGGAATACAGCAAAAAGTTCAGTTTTATACGGTTTCATTTTTATGTGAAAGGGAAAGTATCAATTTAGATTCAATTATAATTTTTTTTTAAAATAGTCACACAGACAAGTATATATTTAAATACTTAACCAGGGAAAAAGCCATTCAAATACGATTATTCAGAAGCAATAAGTTTCAGGTGATCTGGTTTGTGAATCTAAAACGAAAAGGCAAGAAAAACATACCTAGTCATAGAAGCAAGTTCCAAGTAATGTGTGCACTGCCTACCAGTAGTTTGGAATGCAGCTAACAAGTGGTGGCTATTATGACAGTACCGGATTTGGTTTTATGCCAGGGTGTGACAAGGAATTTCTCCCTCTCTTCCCCCAAATAACAACAATAATAAAGTATCAGAGGGGTAGCAGTGTTAGTCTGGATCTGTAAAAAGTGACAAAGGGTCCTGTGGCACCTTATAGACTACCAGGCATATTGGAGCATAAGCTTTCGTGGGTGACATGTGTCTGACGAAGTGGGTATTCACCCACGGAAGCTTATGCTCCAATACGTCTGTTAAACAATAATAAAAACGTTCATAGGTATTTAGCCGGTGTAGTAAAGTACACTGTAGGGCATTAAATACTAGGAGATTTCCTTGTGTGAATACACTAGCAGAAATCTCAGTTTCAGGTGCTTTCATGTGAAACTCTTTGTTCCAACCCCTTCCCCCAACCACTACTTAAGAGACAGTGAGATTCATTTAGACTAAATGGCATGACCCAATTTGAAATACAGCTTGAAATTTCAAAGATGAAAAAGTTGCTTCCACATACAATCATTGTGAACAAAACAATTCATGGTTATCTGCTTACAGATGTGGAACACTGTCTTGGGCAATACATTCTAACACTATCTTCATTTAAACACAGTAGGAGGAATCTGAATACATTGTGTTTCTGTGTCCTACTTCTGAATGGAATTCATTCATTACTTCCTGAGATCAATGAAATATCTTTCGAGTATTTGTACATAATTTCTATCTCAACAGATTCTCCCCCCCCCCCTTATTTTAAACCAACAACAAAATATAGGGAAGCTTTATTGTTAGAGCTCCACTCAAAATCCTTTAAAAAACAGAAATAAATGGAGCACAAAAGTAAGGAAAGAAGAGGAACTATCTATGCAATAAAGCCTGCTGCCTGGATCACACATCAAATTGATAGTAGCTACTGTACAATTGCTAAGTAGATACATATTGCAAAATTGAAAAAGGTGTTCATAACCACAAATGAATAGACTGGTGGTACTTCAAAGCTTTTATCGGAAATGGTCTGCCTTATGCATGCAACCAGAATACTGTTTCAGTAACGTTTACCTCAAAACCTAACTTTTACATTGAGAGAAGAAATTTCCCCAACATTAGTGTGGGATTGAACCTATATGTTTATAGAAAAAGTTATATTCCTACCTATTGTAATGAGAACACAGAAAATATGTAGCTTATTAGAATAGTGTTATAAACAACCCCAATATAGGTCAGAATTCTTGGGATAACTGAGGCCTAAACCTTTAAAACATGTCAAACAGCAGATGCTGTTCTGTGTTTCACACATAAATGTGGGTTGAGTAACTCTTACAGCAGCTACCTAGCTACGCTTAACCACAAATTCTTGCTAAGTTTTGAATTAACCTACTCGTTCAGCTTTTTCTTTTCTATTTTATATGCTTTTGCCTATATATTTGGAATAAAGATACGGGAGTAATAACTTGGTTAAGTTAAATGCTTTTCAGTAAGTACATACCGGAGTTAAAACACACAACGAAGAAAATGTATGGTATGTACTTGCATTTCACTAAAAAATTAGTCTTAGTTGCCTAGATATAGAAATTATGCTGAATCACGAACTCTGTCAAGAGTACTGAGGCTGGAGAAACTCATTACACTAAGTCTCATACCATTCTTAACAGGAATCTGTGTTTACCTGTAGCAAATGTCGGCTGCAAGAAACTTGAGTGTTTCAAAGAGTTCAACCTACAGAATCACACCAATTTTATGGTCAAGAGAATTTACAGCTTCTTAGACAAAGAGGAAGAAACTTTGAACTGGCTTGTAAGCTAAATATTTTACCGCTATTGAACCTTTGCTTAAAGTGGCATAAGAGTTTACAGTACTCGTGAAATTCTAGAGAAATTAGAATAGCTCCAAAATTATTACCGCATATTATATATTGGGTTTAATCTGTGATAGTCTTGTGCATGGATAAATGGCAATACTTTGGCTGCAATTATCATCTGGGCATGGTAACTTTGAACTGAACTGACATTTTTTTGATAATTAAGTAACTTTTTCCAAATTCTGGCCAATTGTTTCGTTGAACTGACCTGGGCAGGCCCATAACTCTACTGGCAGATATGCCTGACTGGAGATAAATAAGGATCTATATTTAAGGATCCTTACTTTCATGTGGATACCAAAATCACCTGTCTAGACTAGTAGAGAACTGGGGAAGTTTGCCTTTATAACAAGACTGGAATAAGACTTGGACTTAATTGAACTGATTATCTCTTGGTAACTGTGTAACTTACAAGGTTGAGTTCAATTTTGACATTGTAAATGCTATCATCTAACCATCTTTATTTTGTTTTCTGTAGTTTCTTATCTGCTTTGAGTGTTATTTTGGCTAACAAAACTCCAATTTACAATAACTCTCCAGTCTCTACTTTAGCTAAGGAACACAGATCCAAAGAACAGTGAAAAACCAAGTAGAGGTAACTGGTTATTTAAATTATTTAACCCAGGTATGTTTTATAAACTATCGTTTGAAACACTATGATTGGGTGTAGTTAAGACTGTAAAACGTGTATCAGCAACAATAGGGGGAAAACCTATTAAAGTTCTATTAAAAATGTTGATTTTTAATTTAAAAAAAACAAAAGAACACCAAAGATGAAGAGCCAGGAAATTCAACATTAAAGTTACAAAACCCAACAAACATTAGAAATTGTGGAAATGAAGAATTAAGCTACTACCAACTTCCCTTGTTGCTACTCCAGGATGAAACATGGAGATCTCCTGTGGATCACCAATTCTGTTTCTCTGTACAAATGGCAGCATTCCAACAAAGAGATAAGTAATATGGGTTTAGGAGCAGGAAAGGAAGGAATGCTTGTTGTCCTTTGAATGTTGCTTTTCTCTGCTTCTCCAACACTTTTATGGCACCTAATTATAATACTTTGATATAGATTTACCTTTTCATTATGCTGCACCAACCTTAATTAATCTTCACAGCTCTGTTCACTAAGTATTATGCCTATTTTTACAGATGGAGATGTAAAATTCAGAAATTAAGCAATTTACCTAGACTGTCAGGATCAGGATAAGGATCAGAACCTAGGTCTCCCAATTCCTACTTTACTACCATAAGGCCTAGTGGATAAGGGAGAAGCAGTAGACATGATGTATCTTGATTTTAGTATGGCTTTTGACACAATCTTGCATGACATTCTAATAGGCAAACTGGGGAAATGTGGTCTAGATTAAATTACTATTAAATGGGGGCACACCTGGTTGAAAGACTGTACTCAGAGTAGTTATCAATGGTTCACTATCAAATTGGAAGGGCATATCTAATGGGGTTGCACAGGGGCCAGTCCTGGGTCCGGTACTATTTATTATTTTAATTAATTACTTGCATAATGGAGTGGAGAGTACACTTCTAAAATTTGTGGATAGGACCAAGCTTGGAGGGGTTGCAAGCACTTTGGAGGCAGGATGAGAATTCAAAACAACCGTGACAAATTGGAGAATTAGTCTGAATTCAGCAAGATGAAATTCAGTAAAGATAAATGCAAAGTACTTCATTTAGGAAGGAAAAAATCAAACGCACAACTACAATCTGGGGAATAACTACACAAAAGTATCTGGGGGTTAGAGAGGATCACAAATTGAATATGAGTCAATAATATGATGCAGGTACAGACAAGGTTAATATCAGGCTGGGGTGTATTAACAGGATTATTTTATGTAAGACACTGGAGGTAATTATCTGGATCTATGTGGCACTGGTGAGGCCTCAGCTGGAGTACTGTGTCCAATTCTGGATCCCACACTTTAGGAAAGATATGGACGAATTGGAGAGAGTCCAGAAGAGAACAACAACAATGATAAAAGGTTCAGAAAACCTGACCTATGATGAAAGGTTAAAACACACTGGGCAAGTTTAGTATTGGGAAAAGAAGACTGAGGGGGGACCTGATAACTGTCCTCATATATATTAAGGGCTGTTTATAAAGAGGATGGTGATCAATTGTTCTCCACATCCACTGAAGGTAGGACAAAAAGTAATTGACTTAATCTGCAGCAAGGGAGATTTAGGTTCGGTGTTAGGAAAAACTTTCTAACTATAAGGCTAATTAAGCTCTGGAACAGGCTTCCAAGGGAGCTTGTGGAATCCCCATCATTGGAGGTTTTTAAGAACTTGTTGGACAAACAGCTGTCAAGGATGGTCTAGGTTTACTTAGTCCTGCTTCAGAAGAGGCGGGCTGGACTTGATGACTTCTCATGGTCCCCTCCAGCCCTACATTTTTATGATTCTATGGTTTATCAGACCACAGCACCCTTATGCAAGTTACTTAATCCTCAATTTTCAAAACTCCACAGTCATTTTGGGATCTCAACTTGACACTTAAAGCCTGATTTATGCAGGGGCTGAGCACTCACAACTGCTGTTCACTTTAGCAGTAGCTGTGGGTACTCTGCAGTTCTGAAACATGGCTTTGGTGTCTCAAGGGGGGCAGCCATGCCATATCTCAGAAAATTCGGAAAGTAAAATAAGTCAGAACTGTTTTTGCATGAAGAAAGGAGATCTGTCTCTGTATTTTTCTTTATTACAGGAAGTAGCATCTTTATCTCATACTGGAACATTTTGGCTTTTTGTTACAAATGAGTGGCTTCCATTACATTAACAGGAGATATTGCCAGTGGTGGCAACAGGTCATTAATGTCAGAATGGGAATCACACGGATAGGCTCGGTCTACACTATGGGTGTAATACTCCAGCTCGCATACAAGTACTCGCACCAGATTTCATTGAGCTAGCACAAGTATAAATAGAAGTGCAGTGGCACGGGTAGCAGCAGCAGCGGCTAGTACATACTGGTTTCAGGGAGGTTTGTACTCTACACAGCTCAGCCAGCCACGTCTCCATGTACACTGGGAGAGGAATCATACCCCTATCTCGTAGTGCAGACATAGCCATAGTGTCAGTGACAACTAAGAGAACAGTTGGGAGCTTTGTTTTTGTCTCTGCTTTGGTTTGTTTTTTTCATGCGGCTTTTTGGTTGAGGGTGAGATGATGCTGTTTTCTTGCTCCAGCTCTTGAACTTATTTGGGCAAGTTACCCATTTACGAGTGATTATGTTCAGCGTTTTCTTATTAAACCAGGTAGAGGCCTTGGAGCACAGGCATCAAAAATTAAAATTTATCATCGGGGCAGTAGTGGGAAGTTTAACTGAGATCTTCATTGTATCTTGTCTCGTTTGTAAACTCATTGGGGCAGGGACTGTCTTTTTGTTCTGTGTTTGTACAACACCGAGCACAATGGGGTCCTGGTCCAAAGCAAGGGTTCCTAGGCACTACTGCAGAATACATAGCAGCAGCAGTAATAAAAATAAATAAATAAACAAATAAATAAATAAATATGGATAAGCAATTATAATGCCCCCCATAATGTCATATTTAATGCTTTAACTTCTACAAAGAGAGGAGGTGAGGAGAAGATACAGACAGACATTGCAGCCACCAACAAATTTGAATGACAGTTGCATGGCTGTCCTCAGTTCACCTTTTCATCACACCTCCACTTATTGCAGCACATATGGTACGAAACGTTTCCCAGTGGCTGGAGACTCCCCCTAAAGGTGAACCATATGTTTTGCAATACCTAGACACAGCAGGGTGAGATGAGGAAACCTCTGCAGCCTCAAGGCAAAACTGCTTTGGTTTCACTGCTTTGTGTCCCAACCTTATTTATTTTAATGAAGGATTTTGTAATTAAATTTATATGGGATAGGCCTAGACAAAGAAAAATACAAATACTGGTATCTAAATGGGTAATAAGAAGGAAATCTTTTCTATTAGCTGTCTTCAGAACATTAACATTATATATTTATCTAGTGGAAGGTAAACAGCTTAGAATCAAAATAACATTCTCAGGATTCAAGACATTCTGTCATCACTGACCATTTGCTGCCCTCCAGGTTGCTCTCAGCCGGCAAATTTCCCATTCCCAATATCTCAAGATGGAGGAGAGCACTTCAGAACAGAGGCCAGAAACGAAGACAAACAAAGTGCAGCGTCAGATCTGACAACATGGATTAGGGCATAATGATTTGAAAACATATGTACTGAAGCCATGTAGCAGTCCTACACATTTCAGATACTGGTACATTCTTCAGTTATGCCACAGATGTTGCCTATTAGCTGGATTAATGTGCTATCACCTTAGGGGGGGGGGGATGTGAGGGGGGGGACACCCGCAGGATCATAATAAGCGATAATACATCCAGATACAATCTCAATAGTCTCTGAGTAAAGACTGAGGACCCCATGGATCTATTTGCAAAGGAAAAGAAGAGCCTAGATAACTTCCTAAATTGCTTGGTCCTATTTAAGTAGAAGGCCTATGCTCGTCTAATATCCAGGCTATGTAAACTGGACTCCTATAGTGAACTCCTGTAGGCTTCAGGCAAAACACTGGTAGAGGGATGAATTGATTAAGGTGGAACTCAGAACCTTAGGTAAGAATTTAGGGTATGGAAATAAAGAGAGCTTGTCCTTAAAGAACTCCATAAATGGGGGAATTTGCCATCTCCCCAACTCTACGGGCTGATAAGATGGCTACTAAAAAAAGGTCACCTTCATAGATAAATGCAACAGAGAACAGTTTGCCACTGGTTCAAATAAAGTCTCATAAAGTAACTGAGTACCAGGTTGAGATCCCAGTTCAGGGGAGGGTTCCTAATCTGTGGATAGAGATTCCCCCAAGCCCTTAATAAACCTAGACCAGAGGTGGGCAAACTACAGCCCGTGGGCCACATCCAGCCCGCGGGACCCTCCTGCCTAGCCCTTGAGCACCCGGCTGGGGAGGCTCGCCCCCGGCTCCTCCCCTGCTGTTCCCCCACCCCCGCAGCCTCAGCTCACTGCACCACCGGCGCAATGCTCTGGGTGGCGGGGCTGTGAGCTCTTGCCGGGCAGCACAGCTGCAGAGCCACGGTCTGGCCTGGTCTCTGTGCTGCACGGTGGCGTGGCTGGCTCCAGCCGGGTGGCATGGCTTCCTGTCCCAGTGCTCTGGGAGGCATGGCTGTAGCACTGCCAGCCACCGGTGCTCCAGGCAGAGCGGTAAGGGGGCAGGGAGCGGGGCGAGGGGGTAGGGGTGGTCAGAGGGTGGGAAAGTAGCCTCTGGCTGTCAACGAGTCCAAATTTGCCTCTATGAACTGTATTCTCTGTATAGGGGTTAGTGTGGACTGGTTTCCATTCAGGTGTCGACCCAACTCCTGGAACAGAACAAGGGCCGTCTGGGTGGAACATAGCACTGCTTCGTAAAAACAGTCCTTGAGTAGCCAGTCATTGAGATATATGAAGACTAGGATTGTTTCTTATTATAGAGGTCAGCAGCCACTACTGTCAGGACTTTTGAGAACACCCTTGGAGCTGAGGAAAGGCTGAAGAGAAGCACTCATTGGAAATGACCCTGGCTTATAGTGAAGCATGTGTATGTCTTGTGTGATAGGTGTATGGTTATATGGAAATGGCATCTTGTGGGTTCAGGGCTGAGAACCAATCCCATTATCTAGTGAAGGAATTATAGCTGCCAGAGTCACCATCCTGAACTTATGAGACTTTACAAACTTGTTTAGAAGTCTTAGATCTACGGTTGCTCTCCACCCTCTGTCCCTCTTTGGAACAAGGAAATACTTTGAGTAAAATTCCTTGCCCTTGTGAGGAGGAGGAACTGGCTCTATTTCTCCTAGTCAGAGGAGAGAGTTCACTTCTTGTCTCTAAAGAAACTCATGAGAGGAGTCCTTAAAGAGGGACAGGGAAGGGGAGTGGAAGGGAGGGAGACGGGTAAAATGTATGGTGTAGCCTGATGTTATGACCTCTATGGCCCACCTGTCTGTAATGATCTGCCTCTAAGCATGTTGGAAATTGACAAGTCAGTCTTCAAAGATGGTCTAATGGGTGCAGCTGTAAATCCACAGGGGCAGGAGGATTCAACCCCCCGGCCAACCCATCAGACCTGTTGCTTTGAGGATGGCTAGGTGGTCATGGAGGGCAGTTGGGCAGCTCTCTTTCTCTGAAATCTATGTCTCTTTCTGGGGGTTTTGTGTTTCTATGAAATCCAGAAAACTGAGCAGGACACAATCTCTGGGCAGTCTGCGACATACTAAACATTTTCTTATTTGTAGGTGTAGATATGCCTAGGGATCGTAAAATGCCCCTAGATCCTTTAAAGCATGTGAGCACTCAACCCTGGTTTTTGAGAACAGTTTACAACCATGGAAGGAAAGGTTTTCCACAGTGTTCTGTACTTTTCTCAGAAACCCCGAGAGGTGCAGCCATGGTGCCCTGTGCATAACCACCATTATCAAGATGGATCTGACAGCAGTGTCCGCGGCATCTAAGGATGCTTGAAGAGCAGTTCTGGCCACCAATTGTCCCTCTGAGATGATGGATTGGAATTCCTCCCTATGTGTTTGTGGCTACTGGTCAACAACAGTTGTGAATCTGCTATAATTGGTAAAATTATATTTGGCAGTGACTGCCGGATAATTTGTGATCCTGAACTGCAGGGCTGCTGATGAACAGGCCTTTCTCCCAAAGAGATCCAGTCTTTCTGGTCCTTTTCATATGCAGTTCACTTAGAGGAGGGGTTCTCAAACTGGGGGTCAGGACCCTTCAGGGGGTCACAAGGTTATTACATGGGGGGATGCGAGCTGTCAGCCTCCACCCCAAACCCTACTTTGCTTCCAGCATTTATAATGGTGTTAAATATGTTAAAAAGTGTTTTTAATTTATAAAGGGGGGGGGGGTCGCACACAGAGGCTTGCTGTGTGAAAGGCGGCACCAGTACAAAAGTTTGAGAACCATTGACTTAGAGAAATGCTGCCTAACCCATTCATTTACTGATCCACCACCAGGGAGTTAGCTGGAGGGTGGGAGAACAAAAAGTCAGAATCTTTAGAGGAACATAATACTTCTTATCGGCACATTTACACGAGTGGAACAGTGTCAGGTGTTTAGCACACAGTCTTAGCCGGATCTAGCAGCGCCTCACTGATGGGTAATGCCACCATGCAGGGTAACGCCACCCTGACTGCAAGATATCCAGCAGTTTGTGTTGTGAATCCTTGACCTCTTTGAGAGGAATCTGAAGAGTGTGAGCTACCCTCTTTATTAGGTCTTGAAATTGCTGAAACTCATCAGCCATAGATTGTGGTGGAGGCATAACCACCTTGACTGGAGATGAGGATGAAATAGGTGTTTATGGGGTGGCCTCCTTATCTACCTTAGCTTCTTGCTCCTCAAACATCTCCTCCTGGGGGGTGAGGGTGGGGGCGGGAGATTGGTTGGGGAGGGGAGGAGAGGGCTGTACAACTCTGGCCTCCCTATGCTATGAGACTGTAGCCACGGTAGAGCAAATTGTTGTTGGTCGGCAGCCCAGGGGTCCCAGTGTGACCATTGAGGGGCCCATTGGGAAGTCGAGGTGGCATGCAGGGTTGGTTCCACCAACCTTAATAACTGAGCCCCATCTTTCCTCTGACCTTCAGAGAATGGGTTCCTGAAGGGATATGCTGGAGAACCCTGAACAGAAATAGAGGAGACTGACTGGAAGTCTCCTTCACTCTCCTCCATCTAATCCAGAAGAGAAACCCCCGCAGTTCCTGCGGTACCGGAGCAAGGTAGTCCAGAGACTGGGGTCTCGGTACTGAGAGATGCTCGGTTCCCATGAGGAGCAAGGACTTCAGTTAATCTGTTATTGAGAGGTCCTTAATATATCTAAATGCCTGTGTTATCAAATAGGGGATCGGTACAGACACAGTAGCCGACGCCACGATCGCCGAAGATACCACTGATGGTGGGCGTATCAAAGTAGATGTCGGTGGTGTCTGTTGCTGTTGCTTGCTCGGTGCCGAATGGATGGGTACCGACAGCTTGACTAAACTTGACATTACCAGTGCCAAGCATCTATGCTTGCCCTCCTTGCTAGTAGAAGGTACCCAAGGCCTTATCAGAGCTGTGTCTGGGAGAGGAGCAAACCACTCCTCTCACTACTTCACTAACAAACTACAGCTATAACTATACTAGCAACTAACTATAAGAACTATCTTAACCACTATGAAATATTAGAAAAGCTGAGGCATGCTCAGCCTGGACAAGCTAGAGCTCCATCTCAGGCCAAGGCAATTGAGAAGGAAACAGAGGGCAGTTTGCCTGCACTTCCCTATACAGCCTCGGTATCCCACACAAGGAGGCACAGGGTGCATGCGTAGGCGGAGTGGACACTGTTAACTGAAATTCTCCAATCAAGAGCTCAAGAGGTGCACATGCTCCTGAAATGCAGCACCCATGGGACACTACTTGAAGAAGAAGAATTATTTCTTTCCACGCTGCCATTTCCCCTCCAGCCCATTTTTTCACGGAGCACTGCAAGCCAGTAAATAAATAACAGTGAAAATGATAAATAACAAAAATGAATAAAGCAACACTCTTCTACGCCAAGGCATTTCACATGCCAACATTTGACCTAATGGCAGAAAAATAAATTGACTAAGTCATCCATATCATGGGGGAACATTGTGGATGCTTTATCAATAATACATAGTACTTATCTATCACTTTAATAATGCTATTGTGAAACTAGAGTTAGTAGTGGTATTCACAGTTTGTAGCTGGAGGTATTGAGTCATATGGTATGTCTTCACTGATGAGTTAACTTGGGTGATCAATCCTCAGGTTAGCCTGGCTTGGGTGCAAGCGGCCAAACTGCAAAGCCATATTCAAGTTACAGGGTCCACACTGGAGCTGCATTCACTTGTGCAAGGCTTTAAGATTTCTGGGGTCATATCCCAGAATGCTTAGTGTTTCAGTCAGCTGAGCTAGTGAGTCCTAGTGAATTGTGGGATAACTTGTTTGTCCCTCTGGACACAGGAGAGAGAGGGGGAATTATTATAAGAGGGTGCGGGAGAACTATCAGCATGCAAGTGGATTAGCCTGCAAAGTGGAGAAGTAAAGCAGCACTTAGGCTTTACCCCAAACAAGAGGTCTGTGTGTGTGGATGGAAGCTACATTACGGGACAACACCTACGTAAGAGCACAGGTTAACTCTGCAGTGAAGACATACCCGTGGTGACCTTACCCAAAGTCACAGAGCAAGTCAATGGCAGAGCTAAGACTCACACTCAGGATGTGCTCAGTTCCTTGTCGGACATTGCCTCTCATACTAGAAATATACTCCTAGGTGTTCTGGTCTTATAACACTCTGGACCTGTCCGTTTCTTTTTAGAGATTCCTTTTACAGCTTAAAATGCATTGGTTTGGTTTGGTTTTGCTTTAATATTTTGCAAGGCTTCTGTCTGTTTTTATTTTGAAGGTGTGAATAAACTTACTTGGTCTATAGTGGCTACAAATATGGGATATTAAAGATATCCGTGTAAGATCCTACAAATAAAATACACTAGTTCAGAGCCATCTGATTGCTATTCCTAAAGAAGAGGAAAATAAACCCCCAAATACACTGCAAACTGGCAATTTTGTCCACTTATTTTGAAGCAAGTTGACATGACCATAATATGTGTGCCAAAGACAAAAAGGCTGAGTTCACAAACAGAGGTTAAGGTGCAAACAGGATGTAATATTAGATTCACAACACTTCTAAAACTGAAAATTTTGCCGTATGGTTTTCTGCCTCTGCTCCTCTTAACCTGTACTATATTTTAGAAGAATCAAAACTTTTACGAGTTGATGTTATAAAATGAGAACAACCAAAAAGCGTGCTGAGTTCAGAGTTCTGAAGTGTGATAAGTGCTAGCGCTCAATTTAAGTAGCTTCTAACCTCTGCTCCTACTTTCTTAATAGCATCTTGTTCATTCATAGTTCAAGTTCTATTAGTACAAGTCTGGACACCAACAGATGCTAAGTACTATATTTTGCTATTCTGACAATAAAGAAAGGTAATACAAATTTCCTGTCTTAGTAAGAGTGAATCTATCATGAACAGAAATCACAAGCGATGCAAGACTTACAAATACATTTCAATGTTATTGAACACAGCAAGATGTATTAGTGTACTTTCTCATTAAAGATCCTACCACCCTCTGGGCCATAAATAATATAATTCTATCCCATCAGAAACTGTAGCTTTATTCATTCTACAATACAGCACCAGATAACATAGTGTAATATATTGTAATGTAATACAAAACATTATAAGAAGAATAATCTATTAAGGTTTCTGTCATATGGCTGGGTAATTTTATTAAGAGGTTCTAGCAACATAAACCAGGGGTGACTGAGTAATTTCTTTGCCACTTGAAGCTAGAGATAAAATTGTTGTAATAAATATTTTGGATATATAAAGTTATGGAGAAGTTAAATGAAGAAAGACTTGCTTCTTCCTGTGCCTTTGCTGGTCCGCTCAGCTATACAAAATGACATTACTGAAATGTACTGAACTACTTCTGGATGGGGAGGGTGCAATCTTGGTTACAAGAGAGGCACTAGCATAATTTTTTGTAAATATCACAGATTAAAAATAGACCATCATAAAAAATTATACTGTAATACCAACAGGTGCCAAGGGAAAATGCACTGTCTGCTGGCACTACCATTAAGGGTGACGAGTAAGTTCCCGTTTCACTGCTGTTTTTCATGATGTGCACATCTGTCCAACTGTCCTACACCTATTCCTCACAATTAATATATGCAACCGTGCAGTCATCAGATGACAATGTCTTGCAATGCACTAGCAACTTAGGCCACATGCAAACCCCTGACCAGGCAGTAAAGGAATCTGTATCGTAATAACAGTCCACTGAGATATCCAATCATTCTGCAAAGTTCTTCAGAGCAAAAGCATACCGTAGTTTCAGTGGATATTAATTTTGGTATTTATTACTTTCTGTGAGAGGTGAATGACTCAACATCGGAAATGGCTTTCCAAGGCTGGGATTCTGTCCCTGTATAATGCTTATTCACTGCATGGTGTATATACTATGATAGTATACTTACCTCATAGAACAAATTAAGCAGTAAGACACGACAGCCAGTTCATTTGTAGGCGATTTACTCACCACCCAAGGCATGCCAGAAAGGCATAAGGCCAAAGGCTGAGTAACTTTAATTATTCAAAAAATGCAATAATCATCACACTGAAATACACAGCTTTGAGTATCTTATTACTATCATGAGATCGAATTTATACATACAAGAAACCAGGTCTGTGCATTTAGAGAGCATTATCATGAACATGACATTACTGACAGGCAACAACAACAACAAAAATACAATATAGTTCTGAAGCTATTTTGTAAAAAAAATAAAGAAAGAAAGAAAGATTTTTATCTTGCACCTTTCCATTCCCACCCATTTGCTTGTGAAACCACAAATCTGCTCACAGACGTGTGGGCCAGTGTCAGTTTCTTGTAACAAAACGTCAGTCAGTCTGTTTGGAGATTTAGTGACTGACCTGCATTGTTATGTTTAATCATTTTAGGGGGAGATGGTGGTTACATCTTTGTCATCCTAACCAAATACCCATTAATCAATATTGATGTGTGAAAGCAACCAAGAATTAAGTTAACGGGAGCTCATTCGCTTATTTTATTTTTTTAACAGCAGCAACTCATCCTATTCTAACAAAACTGAGTGAGGACACAGATGCCTTGCAATTGGTACATTTTATTTACTTAGCTGCTTTAAGTATAATGAGAAAAACAATTACATTGGGTAATAGGTCACTGACCCTAAACAAAGTCAAAATGAAGCTCACCTCTTCAATAACAAATGTGGCAGACAGCCTTTAATTGGCGTTCAGTACACTAACACTTGACGCTCCCCATAAGGCTCACTGTGACTCTTTCTGCTATGACTTGTCACCTGTCAACACTGAATAATCCAACTGCAGGCTCTTGTCCCACTACGAATAAACTGTTACACATGGAAACATGGGCCAGGTAAGATAGTATGTCATTATTAAGCACTGTCTACAGTGACCTGCACGCCCTAAGTGAGTGATCCAACAGGTCCCCGCTCTCATGGGAAACGCTGGTTTCTGTTAGCAGGTTTGAATACAGGAAAATCTTACATACAAGATGCAAACACAAACATGTGTAATACAACAGATTCAGCACATTAATCACAAGATGGTATGTGTTACTATAAAACACCTAGTGGAGCATTCGGTGTCCCACAAAATCAGCTTCTCCATTTAATGAGCTAGTTGAAATATCCACCATTTACTCCAGATATGAAACACTTTGCTGCCTTGCTTAACCAAGCCATAGGAACCCCCTAGCCAGCTACCTGAGCTCAACTACATTCTCTCAGAGAAGCCAATGTGGCTGAAAGATAAAGGATGAACAGAGGCACTCAGCAGTAGGAGAGATGGCCGGATCTAGTGAACTGCCCCACAAGCAAGAAATTCCTGCATTCTAATCCCAGGGTTAACACCAATTCATTCTATGGCTTTTGCCAAAGACACTGAACTGTTCTACTGTGATGTTTCCCCATCTGTAAAATGGTATGAATATCACTTGCCTTACTCATAGGCAGGTTGAGATACGTAGTTGTTTGTAAAGTGCTAAGCTTTTTAAGTGCTAAAATTCACACAAAACCCTGAGTTGCATGGGGGCACAGTAGGCTTATTTTATATTTGAACTACAGAAGAACATTTCTCCCGCAACATGAGGCTGGTGGTAACCCAAAGTTGTTCCCAACTTTTTATAGTGAATGAGCTTTAAAAACAAACAAACTTTCTTTCAGGAATCTATCTGCACTAGGTTTCATAACTTCAAAAATGTGCAAAAAAGAGATAGAAACACCACTGAGCACAGTGTATGAACACATGTGCAAACCACAAAGAAACAAAACCCACATCTAGGTATATGTCAGCAGCCTGGCCTCTGCCATTTTCATTATATGTTAGAATGGCATTGCACCAAGCCCATAACAATAAGGAAAGAGTAAAGATGGATTCTCTGATGTGGCTGCCATTTTTAACTTGTGCTAAACTAAAACACATTAGCAAAAAACAAACCCCACACCAAAATACATTTGCTTTTCACAGCTTGTTTTAGAAAACAGATGATTCCTACAGTATAACCATGATGTCTCTACAATTGATATTCCTGTGTCGAAAAGCGAGCTACTTGTGTTATCATTTTAAAAGGGAAAATGCTTACCCTCTGTTCTAGCATTTTCAAATTCTTCATTGTGAATCGTTTTCCTTAAGGCCACACTCTATTTACTCTAATTTTAATAACATGTTAATGAAAAAATTAAATTAAAAGACGTGAATCACAACAGCTGAGAGACACACCAGGATATGTTTTATAGGGCTATCAATGGCTACCTTCAGCAGCTGAAACAATTCCTGGTAACATATTTTTGGTTAGTTTTGTAATGCAACATTTTGTTTGAGTGTCTATGATTTTGCCTGTCTAAATGACATTAGCTAAACATGTACTGATTTCCCTTAATTTTTGATTATTCTTTTCAGAACATTAATAAGGCACTAGGGCACAAGCCCCTCAACTAGGGCTGCCAAACCTCCAGGATTGTCCTGGAGTCTCCAGAAATTAAATAGTATGTTATGTGATAGAATCTCCAGGCAGATGTCCAGCTAAAATTGGCAACCCTACCCGCAAATGGATCCATACAGTTTTCAAAAGGACCTAAGCCCCAGTATAGTACAAACGTGTTTACACAATTCCATACTTAAATTGCACAGGCAATTACCAAATTATATGAAAACTGGAAATTTTGCCAGATATTTACTAGTTAGCTGTCCAAATGGTTATTTGGATGTGCAAATATCCAATTTGCGTGTGAGGTAGTAGTACCTATCTATGAAAATTAGGTGTATGATTGCATATGTAAACTTCTGTCCCCCTTTGAAAATCTGGCCTTGGAGCCTTGCATTTCTGGGTGACCACTGCTTTGTTTATATGATTGTGGTCACTTGACTTTTTGCCTTAGAACATACCCAAAGCATGCAGTGATCTCGGAGGTACAACCTGACTGCTTACCTATATATTCTCAATGCACTTATCCCTAAAACTATGCCTTTTAATTGGGCGAGACCCTAAGCCAGTTGACAGAATCCATTTAAATTATTATTGAACAATCCCTAAATTTTACACTTAAATGGCTACAGTTCCTTAGATTTCAGTTGCTGACTCTGTAAATTCTACTTCATTCCAGTGAAATATTTTTAAAAACCCATAGTTGTTCCTACAGTCCCAGCCTTAGCATGGCCATTAACCAGCTTCACATAAAAAGGGAGTTATGCTTAGACAACTGTAGCATAAACCAGACTGCATCAAGCAGGTGTAAAAGGGAATCTCAGAGTACAAGACTGATTTTTTTTTTTTGTATTTTCCTATGTATCTGAAAGTGCATGCTCACGTGCAAGGAGACAGACAGATAGTGAAAGTCAAGTTCAATTCAAAGACTTAAACCTTTCATTTCACCATAATGGCAACCAACAGCCACTTCTCATTCCATTATTTCCTAACTTCCAGCTCTTCACATGTTCCAGTGTCTCAGGCAAACACTCAGCATGAAAGTATTTAGAGCATTCAGGATATTCAGGTAAATTAGACTGGCTTGCAGCCTTACTAAGCCTTTAACCTGTGGTCACAATAAGGGAACACCAACAAGACAGCAATAAATACGCATTACTTTGAATCTGGCTTGAATCAGAGATGAGGGGGACGAGGTTAGAATAAAACCTTCTGCAATAATTTGAAGCTAGTTCCTAGCTTTTCTAACTTGACCATGAGATATGAATTCTTCTATAAAAAAAAAACGAGAAGACCTTGTGGCACCTTAGAGACTAACAAATTTATTTGGGAATAAGCTTTCATGGGCTAGAACCCACTTCATCAGATGTACGAAGTAAAAAATACAGGAGCAGGTATAAATACATGAAAGGATGGGGGTGCTTTACCAAGTGTTACGTCAGTCTAACCTGCTCCTGTATTTTTTACTTCATACATCTGATGAAGTGGGTTCTAGCCCACGAAAGCTTATGCCAAATAAATTTGTTAGTCTCTGAGGTGCCACAAGGACTCCTCGTTGTTTTTGCTGATACAGACTAACACGGCTACCACTGAAACCTGAACTCTTCTATGTTTCCTTCCTTATTCTTGAGGGAATTTAGTGCTGGTAGCCAGAAGAAGATTAGAGGTTTGTGGGGTCCTGGGTCACAGCAAGTGGAAGCCCCTCCCCACTCCTTCCGCCTGGAGTCCCCTGCCCCCTCTGTGCTCCTGCCAGGGAGTGGGGTCAGAGCACGGGGGCTTGCCCCGCCCCATCTGCCCTGCGCTACTGCCAGGGAATGGGGTTAGGGTGCGGGGGCTTCTCCCACCCCTTGGCAGGAGCACCGGGCAGGTGGGGCAGGTTGGGGGGGCGCCCATTTTTCCAGGGGCCCTGCAATTGGCCGGGGCCCCTGGGCATGGGCCTCATTGGCCCAGTGGCTAATCTGCCACTGCTGGTAGCAAATACGAGATGGACAGCCCTGGAGAATGAAGTACTCAGAACAGAAAGTACCTGAGAGGAGACTATGCAACTATCCTTACTCTGCTCTATGGATATGTCTTTCCCATGATCTATAAGTAGCATATAGACCTAAGAGGTAGGTGGATAGTTTAGTTTCCTTGCCCGTTCAAATCCTTGTCTTTTCTATTGATACTGCCAAGGGATGTGAATTAGTGCCAACTAAGATGGCCATTATTGAAATGTTGACATATGTCCACTAGGAATTGAATTGAGATCACTTAGGACTTTCAAAGAGTCCAACCACTGAACCAAATAGCTAGCAGAAGGTAGCAACTTTAGGTGATTAAAAAGGAGGACTATTGACAAACTGCAGCCCTATATGTGAAAGGCTCTGTATTCCTTTCCAATCCCTTGAGCTGGGCAGCCTCACAAGTTTCTAATGCTTAATGGTCGGAAAAGCCAAAGAGGAGTTTGAAGAACGGCTAGCCAAAAACTCCAAAGGTAATAACAAAATGTTTTTTAAGTACATCAGAAGCAGGAAGCCTGCTAAACAACCAGTGGGGCCCCTTGACGATGAAAATACAAAAGGAGCGCTTAAAGATGATAAAGTCATTGCGGAGAAACTAAATGGATTCTTTGCTTCAGTCTTCACGGCTGAGGATGTTAGGGAGATTCCCAAACCTGAGCTGGCTTTTGTAGGTGACAAATCTGAGGAACTGTCACAGATTGAAGTATCACTAGAGGAGGTTTTGGAATTAATTGATAAACTCAACATTAACAAGTCACCGGGACCAGATGGCATTCACCCAAGAGTTCTGAAAGAACTCAAATGTGAAGTTGCGGAACTATTAACTAAGGTTTGTAATCTGTCCTTTAAATCGGCTTCGGTACCCAATGACTGGAAGTTAGCTAATGTAAGGCCAATATTTAAAAAGGGCTCTAGGGGTGATCCCGGCAATTACAGACCGGTAAGTCTAACGTCGGTACCGGGCAAATTAGTTGAAACAATAGTAAAGAACAAAATTGTCAGACACATAGAAAAACACAAACTCTTCAGCAATAGTCAACATGGTTTCTGTAAAGGGAAATCGTGTCTTACTAATCTATTAGAGTTCTTTGAAGGGGTCAACAAACATGTGGACAAGGGGGATCCGGTGGACATAGTGTACTTAGATTTCCAGAAAGCCTTTGACAAGGTCCCTCACCAAAGGCTCTTACGTAAATTAAGCTGTCATGGGATAAAAGGGAAGGTCCTTTCATGGATTGAGAACTGGTTAAAGGACAGGGAACAAAGGGTAGGAATTAATGGTAAATTCTCAGAATGGAGAGGGGTAACTAGTGGTGTTCCCCAGGGGTCAGTCCTAGGACCAATCCTATTCAATTTATTCATAAATGATCTGGAGAAAGGGGTAAACAGTGAGGTGGCAAAGTTTGCAGATGATACTAAACTACTCAAGATAGTTAAGACCAAAGCAGATTGTGAAGAACTTCAAAAAGATCTCACAAAACTAAGTGATTGGGCAGCAAAATGGCAAATGAAATTTAATGTGGATAAATGTAAAGTAATGCACATTGGAAAAAATAACCCCAACTATACATACAACATGATGGGGGCTAATTTAGCTACAACGAGTCAGGAAAAAGATCTTGGCGTCATCGTGGATAGTTCTCTAAAGATGTCCACGCAGTGTGCAGAGGCGGTCAAAAAAGCAAACAGGATGTTAGGAATCATTAAAAAGGGGATAGAGAATAAGACTGAGAATATATTATTGCCCTTATATAAATCCATGGTTCGCCCACATCTCGAATACTGTGTACAGATGTGGTCTCCTCACCTCAAAAAAGATATTCTAGCACTAGAAAAGGTTCAGAAAAGAGCAACTAAAATGATTAAGGGTTTAGAGAGGGTCCCATATGAGGAAAGATTAAAGAGGCTAGGACTCTTCAGTTTGGAAAAGAGAAGACTAAGGGGGGACATGATAGAGGTATATAAAATCATGAGTGATGTTGAGAAAGTGGATAAGGAAAAGTTATTTACTTATTCCCATAATACAAGAACTAGGGGTCACCAAATGAAATTAATAGGCAGCAGGTTTAAAACAAATAAAAGGAAGTTCTTCTTCACGCAGCGCACAGTCAACTTGTGGAACTCCTTACCTGAGGAGGTTGTGAAGGCTAGGACTATAACAATGTTTAAAAGGGGACTGGATAAATTCATGGTGGCTAAGTCCATAAATGGCTATTAGCCAGGATGGGTAAGAATGGTGTCCCTAGCCTCTGTTCGTCAGAGGATGGAGATGGATGGCAGGAGAGAGATCACTTGATCATTGCCTGTTAGGTTCACTCCCTCTGGGGCACCTGGCATTGGCCACTGTCGGTAGACAGATACTGGGCTAGATGGACCTTTGGTCTGACCCAGTACGGCCTTTCTTATGTTCTTATGTTCTTATAGTTACAAACCAAACTAAATCTACTTGACCCATATAAGTGTGAAATGAATGCCCATGAGTACTGAGAAGCAGATAGCAGTTTAATGGGAAACACGTACTACTTGATATTTAAGGGATTCACGCATTCTTAATATTGTGCTTTCTGATGAGTTATTTAGTTGACATTCAGTGTTGCTATAAGGTGAGTTAACTGTATCTGGCATTTCCCCCCTCCACCATATTTCCTGGCACATGGCAAGCTCCCTATCTCCCAAATGTGTGTATAACTTGTATTATAGTTCAATTATTTTTTTCACAAGTCAAAAAGATTTTCAGCAAGCTCCAAAATGTGTGTCAAGCTAGCACCTTTCCCAATCTCCTATAAAACACCTTCTACATGCTATGTAAAGTCCAAACTCATATTTACTAATCAACAAGAAAACAATTTAGCTCAAGCTTTCACCACAACCTTGGCTGCTCCTGGGATCCCTTCCTCAGGTCTACTCAGGTCACACCTTAGATCTTTTCCTCAGAAAAAAAATCACACCTACATTATTATATTCTTGTGGGTTCACAACGCATCTGCCTCAAGGATTCTGAACCCTCTAACCCCTTCGCAGTAGGATCAAATGGGTGTGCTGTTCCAGGCAAACAATGCCAGCCTCCTACAGTGTGTTTATTTAAAAGCATGTCCAAAAACTAGAAGTGGTGGGTGCAATGCTAACACAAGTGCACCGGGAAATAATAATACGAGACTAAAGACAGAGCTCCATAAATAAATGCACAGCTCAGCTCCCAAAATAGCTTGCATGACCGAACTAATCTCTCCCTCAGGAGGGTCACAGCCCAATGGCAATGCATTTGGAATCTAAATTGAAGCCAAAAAAAAAAAGACTGGAAGCAGTATTTAAAGGGACACATTTCAAAGCTCCGTTTCCTACCAGTATTCCAACTGTAGCCTGGATAGGGAGGCATAATAATCATGCTCAATGGGAACATTAATTACTTCTTAAAAAGGGATCTTCTCTGAATTCTTCCCATAAACCCAATGCACAATGAAGGGGAATGAGCTAGCTCCGTATGGAAACAAAGACATAATTTCTTTCCCACTCCAATGTGGGATGTCGCTTACATGACAGACTGCTCTGCACATCTCTCCCCATTCCCAGACTATTTTTCCTTTTGGCATCTACCACTGCTCCAACTTATTGTGCTGCTGACTGGGAGAGCAAGCTACAGTAAACAGACCTTTCTTTAACCAACATAGAATGCTATGCTATGAATCAACAAAGACACATTGCCAGAGCTATTACTATAGTCTTCTTTGTCTCAAAGTCCCACTTGTTTGCCTCCAGTATGCACGGGACCTCAGCTGCCTTAATCCTCCATATGCCCCTCACCCCATTACATTGCAAGATGCCAATTCTTCATGCAAAAAGGCTGTCTGTGCATGTATGGCATTTTTTAAAATTATGTATCCAATCTACCAGCTGTCAAACTCTACTTGACATTTGCAGTAGTGTTTTCAGTATAATCTATATCTATTTAAGTTCTTTCACTCTCTGCTATGCTTGCTTATTTTACATTTTGAGAATGCACTTTCACTGTATGCTCCTAACATAAAGCACTGTCCCTTTTTGTATATATCTATAGTATGCTTGGATAAGAAATAGAAAATATGGTAGCAGTACGTTCTCAATTATATGAGGAGGATAAATTACATACAATGTATTCACCCTCTTATAAATTATATAAATGTATTGAATCTCTAATCTGGGAGGCAGAGAATTAAGACAGTTCCCCATCTCCACAGGCATTTTAGTATCATTTTGGACTGATACCCACTATAAAAAAGACTAAGGCCATGGCTACACTAGCGAGCTTACAGCAGAACAACTGTACCAATGCAACTGCGCTACTGTAAGATCGCTCGTGTAGCCGCTGTATGCCGACGGAAGAAAACTCTCCCGTCGACATAATAAAACCACCTCAATGAGCGGCAGTAGCTATATCGGCAGCTACTTCGGCAGGAGACAAAAGACAACTGTTTCTTAGTTTGAAAATCATATGGAATAAAATTGGTTAAAAAATGAAGTTATGAAAGTCTGGACAGTTTTTTTCAGATTTTTATCTCCAGTTACTTAATGAATGTGTGGTTGTTTTAAATATGTATTATATTTCTTATATGTCAATAATTAATTGTAGACTGCCTGGTGCTATTCAGCTACCCATGACTATACTGATCACAGTCAGCTTCTTTCCAGTACCATTTAGTGAGGGGTCTGGAACCCATTTTACTCTTGACCTAAAGCCCCAGCGGGTACTTCATCTTATTCCACTTCCCTTAGGACCATGTCAGTTTCCTTCTCTCAGGAGATGCCCAATGGTAGTTGCCCCAATTTAACAAAATTTCTATTATGAAAAATATAAACAAATGTTTATTTGGCACAGGGTAGAAGTTAAAGAGTAAAATGATGAAAAAAATGTGAAGCAAGATGGCTGAAACTAGTCATGATGGAAGGCATAACAAGCGAGGCTCTCAGCTTAGTTAAACAGAACACTGCTGAAATTAACACAAGATCTTACATTTTACAGAATAGCAGGAAGGTGGAGGGGGTGGGGATGCAGAAAGACAGTCTCCCCCTTTCCCTAACCAGCATAGTTCCAGTATGTTTCTCTGGAAGTCAGAACATAATTCTCACAATGTTGTTTTTCCTCCTTTTGGAAATATGGATAAATCTCATTTGTCTTACTCAGGCTAAATCTACACTACGGAACCTATGATGGCACAGCTATGCCAGCATAGCCCCTATTATAGACACAGAGTATGCTGACAGAAGAGGTTTTTCTGCTGGTGTGAGATCCCGCCTCCCCAAACAACATTAGCTGTGTTGACAGAGGGGGGGAGGGATAGCTCAGTGGTTTGAGCATTGGCCTGCTAAACCCAGGGTTGTAACTTCAATCCTTGAGGGGGCCATTTAGGGATCTGGGACAAAAATCTGTCTGGGGATTGGACTTGACCTCCTGAGGTCCCTTCCAACCCTGATATTCTATGATTCTCTATGATGCTAAGATAGCAGTGACAACCCTGGGGTTTTTGTCAACATAGCTATGTCAGTCAGGGGTGTGTTTCTCAAGTTTTAAGTGTTAACCAAGCCTCAATTGGGTTCAACTGGACTTCACGTATAAGTACACTGAGCAAGAATTAATTCATACTCTTTTCCTCTTAAGAGAAAATTTCCCCAGTTTTTCAATTTTTCAATTTTCAATTCCCCAGTTTGAGTCAATGACTCAATATACAGTAAAACAATGTATTTCTTCCTAAACAACAGCTGTAAGAAGTGGTTCATACTGAGGTTAGCTTCTCCCCCCTTCCTCCTCACCACTGTTCTAGTGTTTACCGGAATACTGATTTGCATTTAATAAGAGGTTTTCTTTTCACTGCCTAAATTTGAAACTCGAATGTTATAAGTATCAACTCATTATCATCATTTTCCTTCACACCTTTTGAAAGACAATGTCTTATCACATCCTTATTACCCTGTCACAGGACTCATCTTTTACAAACATCCAATACCAGATTCAAATAATAACTTATTGGACACTAAATATTAACACTATTATAGAACCAAAAAAATCATTTAGTGGTAACCATTAAACTAACTACACCTTTTTTTTTTAAATCCTAACAAACAAGCAGGTAAACATGTGCAACGGGTAAAAAACAGAACAAAACACTACCTGTTAGCAATTTTACAACCGTCTGGTGAATTACATTAACCCAGAGGCACCGTCTTTTCAGTGTTTGGGTTTCATTCTTTACATTCAAGGCAGGAATTAAGCTCCAGCACTATATTAAAATTTGTGAGGATTTTGTTTTTTGCTTAGATTACTTGAAGGAGATTCTCTCTTTCTCTGTTTTATATACAAAAACAGACTGGCATGCATGCCTAGAGAGAAAAACACATCCTTGACTATATTGGGGAGAAACTACAAATCGGTCCCCTAAGTTAGAAAACTAAAAATAAAATGGAGGCTATGTAACACTCACCAAAACATCATTTTTTTAAAAATCAACTTACACTGCAAGAGTGTAATTATGACTTATCAGGTTACTTCACCTGCCTACCTCTCTGTAACCAAAGAATCAAGACTTGCTTTTCAGCAGTGGTAAAACAATTATTCGTTTCAACTGGTTATTTAACTGAAAAAGTAGCAGATGTGGTACTGAACAGCAATAAGCATTTTACTGTTTTCAATCCTATAGTTTTCCTCCTTGTCTTTTCTTCCTTTTCTCCTCATTTTTGCCCCCACCCCCACCCCCCACTGGAAAAGAGAGGGCAAAAGGGAGTGAGATCGAGCATACACGAACACGAAAAACCACCACCCATTTTTTTGGCCTTTTTTTTTTTTTAAACTGAAACGAAAATGTTATTTTATGTGAAACTAAATGGGTTTTTCCTTGTTCAATTTTGTCTCAAAAATCGGACAATTTAAAAAAGAAATGAAAATTTCCCTTGAAAATTTGTGCTTTGGTAGAGAAACCAAAATTTTTACCTGTTCCATATAACATAAACCACCATAAAACACGTTTAATTAATCAAAACGTTAAGCCATATCATTCTTTGAAATGTGGTTCTACTTCAAACAATGACTTTATTAGGGATCGACATTTAGTCTCAATGGCTTTCCACCAAATTTGGGCAGCTTACAAGCTACCAGCCTGCAAACTCAAATCTGAAAATCCAGCTGGCTTTTTTTCCTATCATGCATCACCACTAATAATAATGATTCTGTAGGTGAAATTCTATTCTCACCACACTTGTTGAAACTCCACTGACAATGCACAGACACGCAGTGTAGTGTTAGTCCCAGGATATTAGATAGACAAGGTGGGTGAGGTAATATCTTCTATTGGACCAACTTCTGTTCGTGAGAGAGAAAAGTTTTTGAACTATATGCGGCTTAAAAACTTCTCTCTCTCACCAAAAGAAGTTGGTCCAATAAATGGTATTACCTCATCCACCTTGTCTCTCTAATGCACAGATATGGCACAGCAAAATTTGGCTCTGTACTTGGAACTCAGTTAATAATTTAGTTGATTTGTGAGCCAGGACAGTATCTAGCTCGCACATCACATACACACACACATAGGTGTAAACACTAAAGTGACAGGAAACTCACCAAATTTGATTCAGTGTACAGAGGGAACTGACCCACTATTAATCTAAATAGTTTAGGATTTCATAGCCATGAAACAGGATGTTTCTACCAATTGAATTTTTTGTACTTCATGCTGTCCTCAAAGCTGCTTGAATCCTTGCTTGTTCGTATTTTCATTATCTCTGATTTAATTTCACACAGGGATAAAGGCTGGAATTATTAGACTGCCACTGTTTCCAAGTTGCCAAGAATTGCACCTGCAAGTTGGTACTCTAGCACCCTCCCATACTCTGCAAATGTCTGCTGACATAACACCCAGGCTATTTCATGTTTACTATACATAACCACTGTCACCAAGGGAGGAAATTCCAAGGCCAAGGTTTAACCTACCACAGTTGCAAGAACCCTCCAAAGAAAGAATATTTTTTTAAGCAGATGTTTTACATTGAACGTGTTTCCCTGAAAAGAGTTGCAATAGTCTTGAAAAATGTTTAACTCAAAGACCTATAACCCCTTGAGGGAATTTCTGTAAGGGTAAGCCATGCAAGGCTTCATGAGAAAGCCTTTTGATTGTAAGCATCGGAAACCCCAGTTTAAAAACAACAGTCTGCTAACTGCTTCTTATCCTGCAGTGCCCACAAACCCCCAACAAAACTTGGGCTGACGCTCAAAAAAAAGTGCCACTCCTCAGTAGTAGAATACCAAACTTCATGCAACATTTATAGTAGGTTCTCAACCAAAAGAACATTTCAAAAAATCAAAATGACCTTTTAAAATAGACAGCACATTTCCCCAAAAACTTTCATTTCCCTCTCTCTCAAAATGTACAGCCTATATAATAAAGCAATGGACAAAAAAGAGAGAAACAAAAGTTGATATAGCACATCAATATAAACGGTCAGTCTGAAATGCTAGTGATAAATACGAAATATCCCTGCATTTCTTAGGGGTAGTGAAGTAAACTGTCACATCCATGGATCTTTATTCTGCTCTCTTTCCTTTAAAATTCAGGTTTTTTCCAAGGGCTTGTCTACACTTAAAATGCTAGCTGTAGCACTTCAGTGTAGACAGTACCTATAGGTTCTCCCTTCAGCATAGGTAATCCACTTCCCCAAGAGGTGGTAGCTAAATCGATGGAAGAATTCTTCCATCAACCTAACCCTGTCTACACTGGGAGGGTAGGTCGGCTTAACTACATTGCTCAGAGATGGAGATTTTTCATATCCTGGAGCAACGTAGGTGGGTTGACCTAACTTTTTTGTGTGGACCAGACCCAAGACTCAACTGTCCTGGATTCAAACAGACTCATTATTAATTAAACCATAAAAAAACAGCTCATTTTTCCTCACATATTTTACAGAAAATAAATTGCATAATTGGACTATTTCCTTCCTAACACAATGAACAAGACTGAGAGGAATCCTCTCCAGTGACTGACACTAAATTAACCCCCAACTAAACCCTATGGATTTTACTGAACTAAATAAAACAGCACCCAGCAATATTACTTTGCTGTCATAAATTGTGCTTTAAAATATCCTCTTCTTTAGAAAACATTAATCTTGACTTTGAGACTGAGGTTCTCTCGCATAACCAAGTTATTTTCTGTATTCAGTTTAAAACAACTACACGACCCTACCATTTTATTATCAGAGAGAACTCCAGCCCTTTCCTTTCCCTTTTAACGGAGATAGGCCAGATTCTCAGTTCTTATAAATCAAGGTAGCCTCCTGGAAGTTATGCTGATGTATGCCTCCTGAGAATCTGGAGAGGGGGAGGGGAGATTAGGCTCTATGGCACACTTCATAGTATATGATATATATTTGCACAAAATATAAGAATATGCAGAAAAATGTATTTTATAAAAATGCAAACAGATTATATCTGACTGATTATATCTTGTGCTTTAAATGAGATGGTTTCTTTGGGGTGTGATGAGGAGGAATGAAGTGTTAAATGCATCACAAAATGATGAAAAGCCACCACTATCTTTCACGAAAAATTGTTTACAAAGACAAAGGAAAGGTGAACATTGTCAACTGATATCTTCCTCCTCCCGCCCTTTACACCTCTCAGACCCACATCAATATCTTAATCCTTTTGTCCTTGATAGACAGCCACTAGCACCATAGAAATGAGAGAATGTCTCCTATATAGGCACTGTCAATGAACTCAATTGGGCAGCTGTATGTGGAGGTCAGCATCACAAATTCACTCTTAGAAATAAATTAACAAAAAAAGCATGTTTCCAGATTACAGGGTTTTTTGAGATTTGAAGTAATCCAAGTTTATTTGGGGCCAGTATCATAACCTGCAAGTTCCCCATTTATAATTAAGGCCTTTTCCATAATAGAATTGAAGATGTTCTAGATGCAACTACAGTATAAACAACACTGTTTAAACAAGATAGCAACAAACATGCTTTCAACCATACAATTGGCCAGAGACTTGCAAGCAGTTTGAAGCCACACTATTTTATTTATTTTGATTTCTAACACTAAAAAGGACCCATCCAAAAGCTCTGGGTGTCCTGACATCACTTTAAAATCAGTTACAAATTTCACAATACAGTAAAACATCAATTAGCCTCATCCCTGAACAAAACCAAGCTATAATCAAACAACAACAAAGCAAACCAATCTCTCATTATGCCTTAGATCCTCCCCTGTCCTTTCTATCCCCCACCCTCCAAAAGCCTGGAAAAACAGATGGCCCTTCCAGTGTGCTCTGAAGGTCAACAGACTCACCATGTCTCTGAATAAAGAAAAGGTATACAATTTCTTCTATAGCGTTCCCAGATTAGGGAATAGGAGAACACCAGAAAAGCAGTACAAAGAATGCTACAGCTAGGAGATATATAAGCATTTTTACTGTGTTAAATAACCGAGATACCCAAGGAAAAAAGAATAAAGCAGTAAGCTTTTATTAATGCTATGAATTACAAATAATGAGTGAAAAGAAGATTAATTTAAAATCTTACATTAAGATCCATAAAATGAGGAGGCGGCTTGATAACTCAGAGGATTGGTAATGAATAAGACTGTTTATTTGTCATGGCTGTCATAATTTATGAATTCATGATTTTCCTGCTTTGTAAAATCTGCCTATGTCTTTTGTGGGCAAGTAAGTGAGCGAGTGTACAGGTGAATGATTTTCTCTTGAGTCTGTTGGCTGGGTTCTGAACTCAGAACAGTGTAAATCTGGAGAGTACACTGATTACAGATGAAGCTATTCCAGATGTTCACTGGTGTACCTGAGGTCCAAATTCATCTCTGCAAATAGTAAAGTGCAGAATCTTATGCTGAAAAGTGACTAATAATGACATTATGGAGTATCTCACTGATTCCAAAGCAAATTTATTCAATTTACAAGTAAAAACATATTCTTCCCATTTGGCGACCCTGTCAATTAAACCTGGGATCTGACAGTCAAGTGGGCAGTTTCTTTCTCCTGCATTAGCACCTATAGTATTTTTTTTTTTTTGCAGGACTTATTCTTGCCCTCAGTTGCACCTGTTAAATACCATCGTCTTCATATTATACCATCAATTACACCTGTATAATCCCATTATATTTCATAGAGTCGCATAGGTGTAACTGAGGGCAGAATTTGGCCCAGTACTGGATTTTGGTTAAGAATTCTTTTTATGATGAAAGAGAATGAATAGAACCCAGCTCACTCTTCCAAAGCAGCAGTGCTAATGAGAGTAAAATGTAGGCGTTAGTCACTAAATTAAGCAGATACGCACACGGAATAGATCTGTTGAGTAAAAAGGCACCCTTTTTACTTAGTCACTCAGAGTACAACACACTTTAAGAGAACAGCTAACCGAACTGCACAATAAATGAAAGCCATGCAGGGGCACAAAAGACAAGGGCAGTGTATTGTCCATCGGTTTCAAACCCTGGATTAACAAGGCAGCACAGAACCACCAGGCTAATGAAAGGAAATGACAACAAAAAGTACCTATAGCTGTAAGATAACAGCCTTTTTTTTTTTTTTTTTTTAAATAAGGGTAGATAAAACTTGACCACAACCCGTTGCCAGGGCTCTCAATCCAGAACCTTTCATAAGTAACAAAGGAACTTCATCTAAAAGAACGTTCATTCACACACTGTTCAGCACTTAAGAATATCCTCCCTGAGCATCACTGGTAAAATTAGTGACTGCGCTGGAGCTATGAACCACAGTGCGTCTGGGTCATTCAATCCATTCGGTCTCCCCCCAACCCACCGATCCCAGCATCAACTGCAGCTCCCAAGCAGTTGTGGTGAATAGTGCATATGATAGCTGTGAAGAGGAGCGAGATGAGATACAGTCTTTCTCCTGATGAATAAGTCCTATAGAATTTAAAAAGTATAAGGTTTTAATGTTTGTTTTTTTAAATACCATCCTGTATAAGTTAGTAGAGAATTATATCCAAGTGATCGTATGTATTAGGACAGACATTCAAATGAGCGGTCATCACCAAGGGGGATCATGATACAGAATTCTATAACAAGGTATTAAAAACAAACAAACAGAGAGGTTGTCATTCTCTATTAAATTAATGAGGTTAAAAAAAATTGCTACCAAATCCTACCATATTCTACAGGGCTTTACCATAAGGGTCAGAATGTGCACAGAATACTGCAACTGCAGAGGTCCAATCCTGGCCAACCTGATACACCCCAGTCAGGACCACTACAGTGTAGTATGGCTAGTTTACTGTTCAGCTTTAAGAAAAATCAGAAGAAAGTATACAGAAACTTAAAGATACTGGGCCAAATCCTGCTCATCTCACTCATTCAGGTAGCCGCAGCATGTAAAGTGTGTGGGATTCTGGAACCTGCTAGGTGGTGTTAATAGATTTTCTGGTGTAAATCAGGAGTGATGCCATGTCAATAGAGGAACACTAGTGTACGGGAAAGCAGCATCTGGTCTACAGTTTGTAATACCATCTTTGCCTTGAGAATGATTTTATTGGACTAGTTTGGTAGTGAAACATTTATTTCCTGGATTTTGAATGAAACTGAACCTAGAAAAAGATTCTCCACTAGCTTTTTCAGGCCTCAGACTGTTTGGCCACCACTTTCAGTAATATCACCACCACTCTGGGGAAGAGTGGTATACCTACTGGTACAGAGTTCTCAGTGGAACAAGACAGCATGGTGGTTGGCCCAGAAAACCAAATGGCTGGTTTTTGGTTTTGATGGTGAGAGATTTGTTTTTGGTTAATTTCTCAGTAATGGAAAGGCAGAATATGAGAAAACTAGACTACTGAAACAGCACAATATTTTGAATACAGAGCCTACCGAACGGTAACATTTTTACAGTAGGTCAAAATTGGGCCTAAAACATTCACCGTCTGTCTTTAACATTTATATGGTGTTACAAAAATACCAAAGACCTCTCAGAAAGCAGCTTGACATGAAATCATTTCAATGGTTTAATGCTTTTGATTAAATAGCACATCAGCATAATAATATCATAAATGTATATTGTTAAATCAACCTTAGATTTAATTTAGGCTAGACAGATTCTATGTGCATTATGGTAACATCACAAAGTGCTTTTTTCAGTAAATATGATAAAAATGGGATCGAGATGGGAATTTTTCTTTCACAGTTATAACTATTTTTTCATCTTTCATTTTTTCATGGAATTGACAGCTGGTGCATTGACGATGAGACGTTTTACTCATCTTAAAGCACATGTGGCACTCAACCCATCAATTTGTTTTTCACATACAAAAAGATATGAAGACGCGATCAATAATAAATTATTATTATTATTGGTATAACCACTGTGCCTAGGAGTTCTAGTCACAGACCGGGACCCCATTGTGCTAGGCACTGTACAAACACAGCACAAAGAGCCGGTCCTGCCCCAAAGAGCATCTTACTATTTAAAAATAAGACCAGAGACAACAGAGGGTTATAGACAGATGGGGAAATGCAAGGTAGCAAGAATACAATATCAGTCAGCATGGTAGGCAATGATCTGAGTGCACTAGCAGCCTAACCACTGTTAAGTTTATTGTAGGCATCACGGCAGAAAGTTTTAAGGAGGGATTTGAAGGAAGACAATGAAGTAGCTTTGTGGATGTTTAAGGGGGAGCTTCTCGGTTCTACTGAAAAAATGACTTTGTAAACATGGCTCCTCCTTACACAACTTGTCTTAGGGCTTGTCTACACTACCAAGTTTTGTTGACAAAACTTATGTCGACACCCAAAAGTCAACAAAACAAAAATTGCCAAAGGGTGTTCACACTTGCTCCCTCTGTCGACAGATCATGTCCACACTGGGGACACCATCATCGACAGGGTGAGCAATGCACGGTGGGTATGTATCCCACCATGCAGTGTTGTGGGAAGGAAGAGCTGATCGCTGCACATCTTGGGATTCTCTCCAAGTTCTCCCATAGCCCCCTCAGCTGCGGAGAGCAGCATCATGAGTAGCTTTGTGAGCTCTCCGTGCTGAGGAACGGCAAAGCAGCACAGCAGTCTGTCCCCCTCCCCGTGCAGCAGCAGTCTGCTTGCTGCTGTGTTCCTAGTGCAGGGCAGAACAGGAGCAGTCCAATGATTTGCTCTTTGTTTGTTCCCCAAACAGAGCAGCACACAGATACTTCCTGGAGCTTTGAAAGGGGAGGGGCGCATGCCTGCAGGGCAGCAGAGATCAAAACACTGAGCAGAACAATCAGGGCAGGCATTGTGGGATATTGGGGGAAGCGAGTTCTGTCGACAAAACAATCAGCAGTGTCTACACTGCCTCTTTGTCGACAATAAAGGGAGGGGAAAAAACAAAAGTCTCTCGTAGGGGCGGAAGTTTTTTGTCACCAAAACTGGGCATTTTTTGCGACAAAAGTCCCATTGTAGCGTGTACGCTCTTGCTGTTTTGTCACCAAAAGGCAGTTTTTGGCGACAAAACTTGCCAGTGTAGACAAGCCCTTAGAGTCACATCAGGTGACCTTACTGACAAAAAGTCTTTCTATTACCTTTCACGCCTTTTACCACTGGAGTAAAATAATTTTTCTGGAGGAAACGCATCATATTAGAGAACATATTCATTGGCACAATGTCAAACATAAGTTTGAGTCAGTATTGACGAGGACAGGTGTGTTGAAAAATGCCTAAGGGTAATGAGAAACAGCTTCTTCGTTTTTACACCCAACTGTCTTTGTCTACACCAGGGGTCAGCAACCTTTCAGAAGCGGTGTGCCGAGTCTTCATTTATTCACTCTAATTTAAGGTTTTGTGTGCCAGTAATACATTTTAGCGTTTTTAGAAGGTCTCTTTCTATAAGTCTATAATATATAACTAAACTATTGTATATAAAGTAAATACGTATTTTAAAATGTTTAAGAAGCTTCATTTAAAATTAAATTAAAATGCAGAGGCCCCCGGTCCGGTGGCCAGGACCTGGGCAGTGTGAATGCCACTGAAAATCAGCTCGTGTGCTGACTTCGGCACGCGTGCCATAGGTTGCCTACCCCTGGTCTACACTAAGGGTAAAATTATGTTGAACACTGTGTCAGTTACAACGTATTCTAACACCTATTAATTGCAAACTGAGTATATTTGATCTGGAAATCACCCACGCGAAATATCACCCACATGGTCTACTCTGCCATTTTTCAGAGTAGAAATGAGATTTTAAGTATTTGTTTTATATTTTCAATTGGGTTAAAGTGAGTTTTCAGGAAACTTCCAAGATTCCATCTTATGAGAAAAGAACATCACACCCTGCTTACTGGCACATTACCACAGCTGGCCCTAGGTTTTGGCCCTATCCAAACTAAGAGAGTAGGGCTCTGAACAGATTTCTGTGAGAGTCCTATCTAGTGGTATGAGGGAGGGCATTGCACCGGTTTCCACTGGAAGAAGGAACGTGAGCCCCATGTAGCCAGCTCCTGAGTCCACAATGCAAATTACTAGAGCTGGTTGGAAAATGTTAGCTATTTCCCACAAAAAGATTTCAACATGAAAATTTTAGTTTTGTTTTTAAATCTCTTTTTTCCTACATCCCCTCCCACTCTCTTTTTCAATGGAAAAAGGGGAGGGGAGGTTAAAAAAACCCACAAAAATAAAATATTTTATTCCAGATTACATTAAAATTTGTTCATTTTGCTAAAAAAAAAATGAAATTTTAATTCCTTTAAAAGAAACCATTTTTCCATTTAAAAGAGTTTTTGACCACCTCTCCAAAATATATTTAGGGTTTGATTCACCAGAGTGTTTCTCCTGTCTGACACTGGTACAAGTCCATTGAGCTCCACTGACAGCAGTTTTCAAAACTCAGTCCCTAGGCTGGTATCCAGGTTGGCAATGGTAGCAACAGCAGCGCACTTCATCCTTGGGTAACGGAAGCAGCCATATCACGCTCGAGTGTGTTTCCAGCTGATCCACAGAGTAGCATGGATGGAGTCACAGGAATTTTAATGTAGACATGTCCCGTAACAGCTCGACTTGCAGTAAGGTTCAACAGTACGTGTAATCAAAAAAGAGGGGGCCACAGTCTCTCTCTCTAAAGCTTCCCATTACAAAATAAAATAGGGGACACTACCTTCCATTTTCAACTGATCCAGATTACACACCCTGTGATGATGCTTGAAGATAATGGCTGGGCTCCCAAAAAAGATTACTGAATGACTAAATTCAAGAGGTGGTGAGGAGGAGGGGGGGACACCCACATGAGGGAAGAAATGAACCCTTACACCAATATGTTGAAATAAGCTCTTAGAAACCAATGTACGTCAATGCCGCAGTATTGACATTACCAGTAGCAACTCCAAAGACAAAAATCTACTCTGGTTTTTTCCTTAAGACTTTAAAAATGGTAGAGGATGGTTGGTCTTGTGATTAAGTTAAAGGACTAAGAGTCAGGAGTTTTGGGTTCTGCTCCTGCTCTGATTAAAAACTTCTTCTGGGACATTGCTTAAATGATAGCCCCACTCTGTGCCTCAGTTTCCCCACCAAAAAAACTGGAATAAGGACCCTCCTTCATGGGGATGTTTGGCATCTTAATTCATTAAAGCATTTGGAGATTCTCCGATGAAAGGTGCAAAGCAATAGTGCAACCTGTTAACTATTTTCTTTGTGTTATCCCATTATTGTGTGAGACTGTACAGAGAACAGTTTAGAGTTTCTCAGCTGTTTATTCAGCGAGAATTAGGAATGCTGTCCTTTACAGATCACATGTGCATTAATATGTAAAACTTCTTGGCCTAGATATAGTTCATTGTACCTGTAGTATGTAGTTCTATATTATGTCACTTACATCTGCTTATAATGTGATGTTACATTGTTCATGTTTGTTTCACGCTGAGTAACGTTCCTTTTAAGAAGTAAGGCACAATATATTTTGATAAAATATTTAATCACTATAATGATTGAATTCATTTGTTACACTACTAGCATTATAGATTAAAATGCAAAATTCAGAGTCTCCATCTATTTATGAAAGAGAGGTTTCCAAAAAGTATTTATGACATCTTTGGAATTGCTCCCTTCCGCCTACATTCACAACAAGCCATCCTTCAAACAGCTCGGCTGGAATCATTGTGCTGAACGGTAAATCTTAGAGGACTAAGTCATGCAGCTACCTGGGAAGAAAAAGAATCCTTCACATTGTATTTATAAATGCTAAATGGCCCGGGAAACTACTCTGAGATTTCTCATGCTCAGATCCTCATTTTCTCTTGCATGGTCATCTGTAGGACAGCTCTGGAAAACAAGGCAGCCATTTTCTCTTAAGCTGTTACACTCAGCAAACCAGATTGAAGTGCTTGATAAGCCGCTGTTCTCTTCCGAGCCTGCAGCAATCGGAGGGGAAAAACAACCAATCAACCACAAACAGGTAGCAACCACATCCATTTTTGTTCTTGCCTGATATGACTCAGACTCCACAGATGGGCACCAGGAGGGGGAAGGGTGAGGAAAGGGAGGCCGGGATACAAACAAATCAATATGCATGTCACTCTAGCATTATGTGATTTACTGATTTTACAGTTTATCCCCATAATACCTTAGCAATTGAGCTTCCTTTTAACACTATGTTAGCCTCACTTTCCTGTCTTTTGAAAAAAACGTAACACTGTATAAATCGTCCAACACAGGCTCTCACAATGCTTTACAAACATAATTTAAAGAAGCCTCAACAAAACCCTGGGGTAAAGGTAAGGAAGGAAAATTATTAAGATGTGCTCTAGACACATACATATATGAATACATGTGGATGACATTTTCAAAAGTGCCTAGGGATTTTCAGTGTCCAACTTGACACGCCTTAAAGAGGCCTGATTTTCAAAAAGCGTTGTGCACTTTGGCTCCTTTAAGAGAGCCCAAATTGGGCATCCAAAACTACTTGTCACTTTTGGACATTTAAGCGGTGTGTGTGTTTTTACATACACCCACGTTTTCTAACTATAGGGTGAGAAGCAGCAACCCCTTTATTTAGATTGCCTAACACTTTCCTTTATAAAAAATTTACTGACCATTTTTTAAGAGCTGTAACATCTCCCTAGTTTGCAGCAGGACCTTGAAATTTGGCAATGAGAAGACCTGGAGTCAGGAAGGTGTCCTTTGCAGTCCCCACAGTAAATCTATTCAGATTTAACCACATTGTAAACTGCTGAAAAAGATGCCATTGCCCATTCGTGTTTTGCTTAGTAGAGATTACGAGAAGGTGGCTGCTAAATTCCCTCAACATTCCATCAGTACCATGCGTTTACTGCCCTGGTTTCTTACTTCAGCGTGCAAAGCACACAAAACTGCTCCAGAAAGTTCACAGACAAAATGGATCCTCCTCCTCCTCAAAATGGACCCTTCTCATCCTCCTCTCCCTGCTACTTTCCGCCTTTGGTCTAAGGAAAACACACTGGGTTTGGATCCAGGAGACAGTTAGTTCAAATCTCATTTCTTCTGTTCACTAGTAATAATTGTGGGCCCTACACAACCCCCATAATGAGCAAGGCACCGTACCCCACTGAGAGGTTACGCAAATGGGAATAAAACCCTAAGAAAATCTCACATACCCCCACACCCTTGTCCTCAATCACTTAGCCACACTACCTCTCAGAAAGAATCTGTCAAATCTATGCACGTGGCTCTTGAGTTTGCAAAATGCATATACATAACTCTCCCTTTCTGAGTTATGCATTTTTTCTAGTGGCTGGTCCACATGAGATAACCGTCTAATCCTACTGCCAGCTATTGTGGTTAACCTTTTAGTTCAAGTTTTAGAGGTCTGTGATACAGTGCTGAAGGTGTAGGGTTTCCATCCTGCTGACAGCACATGGTGGGTAGGGATGCGGTATAGCTGAACATAATAAAAATTGCTTTTTCCCTTTTTCTTTATAGAAAAAGACCACTTTGGAGATTAGATACAAAAATCCAAATGATGTTATTAAAATTGTAAAGCACTCAAATGTTAGGAAATTCAAGAATTAAGTTTGCCTTAATTTTGTGTCCTTTTGTGTATGCATTCAGAGTCTTTAATTGCATGACCATATGCTGGCATTATGCCAAGGATGAAGCCTGCTAGTTTAAGAATTTCCAGTATGTCTTATCATTTTTCTGTACCTGAAGAAGAGTTCTCGGTAACTCAAAAGCTTGTATCTTCCACCAACAGAAGTTAGTCCAATAAAAGATATTACCTCACCCACCTTGTCTCTCTCTTTAAATGGAAAGTCAGAGTAAAAGAAAGTGTTGTGTCTGTATTTCAAACGTACAAATCCCGTCACCCATTCTAAAAGTTATTGAAACATAGCTGACTGTTATGATTAGTGAATGAAGACCGTTTTCACTCTACTGTGACCATGGCTTTTTTCCCCACATTGGGGTAAATACATAAGCCTTCTCTATGCCAGAAATACACCTGCATCATGACACTTTTGGAGGGAAATACAGGAAAGTAGAGGTCTGGGCAGTGCAAAGTATCCTCACTCCGCTAAAATTCAAAATACGTAAAACCACAGTTCTAGCAATCATGTCATCCATGTTGGGAATGCCATTCTCTTTTTTTTTCCCACAGAGCTATTGCATCACATGAAGGTGGCAAAAAAAAAGATGCAGATAAAATCATCCACTTGTTTTTTATTCACCCCAATAACACGAATTAAATGCGCCAAAAATCAATATAGCTTGTGCATTTTGACACCGTGGTCCTAATACATGAAATCCTTGTGGTATGATGCCATTTTCACAAGTGAAGACTTAGGCCTGGTCCACACTAACCCCCCACTTCGGACTAAGGTACGCAAATTCAGTTATGTTAATAACGTAGCTGAATTCGAAGTACCTTAGTCCGAACTTACCGCGGGTGCAGACGCGGCAGGCAGGCTCCCCCGTCGATGCCGCGTACTCCTCTCGCTGAGCTGGAGTACCGGCGTCGACGGCGAGCACTTCCGGGATCGATCCCAGAAGATCGATCGCTTACATCCAGACCAGGAAGTAAGTATAGACGTACCCTATGAGTAAGATCCTCATCCATTATCCAGAAAAGCCTTTACACTGGGTAAAAGGTCTGGAGCAGCATGAAAGGGCATTAAAAGCCTGGATATCTCCAGGGGAGGATTCCTCCAGTGCAGAAACTGTGGAGACAGCTGTAAGGCTGCCTTCCAAGGATTCCTTTGCAGGTCCTAGTGTAGGGAATGTGCTGCAGACAGGATTTGGGGCACGGGGGGGATGGGTGGGTCTGCAGCATGCAACACTGCAATGATTCCAGGCAGTGCTGCACTAGGAGGCAGGCTGGGGAGGATCCTACAGTTTAGACAGGCCCTCACAGCTGTCTGTTACATCAAGATCCATGGAACAGTCCAAGATGCAAAGGGCACAAAGGTGGCTGCTTAAAGCCACCATAGTCCACCTCCCTTAATCTGTAAATTCTGTACCACGCCTCTGGAAGGTGCAGCTCAGAATCTCACCCAATGAAGAGCAATAAAGAACCACTACTCTACAATGCACCAGTTTCAAAGCTGTTATAATCACACACCCTGCAATGGTAAGTGTAACAAAAGACATTCCCAAGTGGGAGGGGAGAATAAGAAGGAAGAATAAGAAAGCAGCAGGCAAGGGGGATCAATACAAAACAGAATAGTTATGGGATTCTGAGCACATCTGTATTTAGGGGTATTCCACTATAGCTTCTTTAGTTACTCAGTATAAGCAACCATGCATTTCCCCCAGGCATATGTACGCACCCCCAGATGCTTTGTTATTTTCTATAACACTATAGGAGCATTCCCGTTTTACTAGACCATTTCAGGTTTACAATTCAATTTTTTATATTCGAGAAGAAAGAGGGCTATCTGCAATTGTTCTAATCTTTACCCTGCCAAAGGTAAGGGAATACTGAAGTATTAACAGAATAGGGAAAATAAGATTACAGTAACATTTCACTGGGGGGGCGGGTGCATTTTACTGTTACTGCTCTGTGCTGCACCGGAGTCCATTATAACAATATTAAATTTGTAGAAACTAATTTTAAGACTGCACGTTCTATTTGTCAAATTATGGAGTTTAATTGGGCTACTGGCAGTGTCTATTTGTTGCAGCTAAATTAGCAACCATTTCCCGTTTAGGTTTTTGTTGTGGCTGTTACAGTTTATGAGGTATTATTGATCTAAGCAGCTTACACTAGGTGTTATTCATGCAAAATGATGTACTTACTTGAGGTATAAAAATAAACGTGTTATTATCTTTGAGTGCAAGATACTGAAAAGGTATCATCTGCTCTGACCCTTTCACCCATGAGGATCCCTTTTGCAGGATCAGAGCCATAGAGAGTTACACCTACCATATCAGGATAGTTCACCATGGCCCTGGGGTAGCTTAACCCACTAACTAAATATATAACTAAGGGTACGTCCAGACTACCCGCCGTATCGGCGGGTAGCGATCGATTTATCGGGAATTGATATATCGCATCTTATATATCGATCCCCGAATGCGCTCCCCGTCGACTCCGGAACTCCAACGGAGCGAGCGGTGATAGCGGAGTCGATGGGAGAGCCGCGGCCGTCGATCCCACCCCGTGAGGACCCAAGGTAAATCGACTGAAGATACTTCTACTTCAGATACGCTATTCACGTAGCTGAAGTTGCGTATCTTAGATCGATCCCCCCCCACCCCCAGTGTAGACCAGCCCCAAAGATAAGGCAGCATTCCCTAAATCAGATTCAGAAGAGACAGGAGAGAGAGGAGAGAGGAGAGAAAAAAAAAACAGTCCTTACTCCCATACCTGCAATCTATAGAACACACAAATCAGACTCGAAGTTAAGATGCAAACATAAAATGCTTTCAGTCTTGCCAGGAAGAATGATAGGAATGCATAACAACTGCTGGGGATACCCATATGTAATACTACGACCTGACGTGGTCGTCACCGACGAGGCCCAGAAAAAGATCATCCTCGTCGACATCACGGTCTCCTTTGAGAACAGGACTCTGGCATTTTGCGAAGCCCGAGCTCATAAGCTGGAAAAGTACGCCCCCCTGGCTGACACCCTGAGAGCGAAGGGCTATGAGGTGCAGATGGACGCCCTGATTGTCGGAGCCCTGGGAGCCTGGGACCCCTGCAACAAGCGTGTGCTGCGGACCTGCGGGATCGGTCAACACTACGCACGTCTCATGCGGCGCCTCATGGTCTCAGATGCCATCTGATGGTCCAGGGACATCTACATTGAGCACATCACCGGCCACCGACAGTACCAGGAGGTGTGAGCCACAGTGACATCGTTCTCCCACTACGAGAAAGGGACCAAGTGACCTTCTCCGTTGGATCATATGAACTGGAACCATAAACTCCCTAAACATTAAATCTCACCAAATGAGGGTCAATCCATCCTCATCATCATATCCACTCATTATACTCCACACCCGAACACAACCTTGTTCATATGAACTTCATACCCGCATATCTCAATGTCTGTACTTTGACCCATCAAGCTTTTACCCCCAATCGGGGATATTGCAGACTATGTATTCCTCATGCCACCTGATCGTAAACCAAACTTTGCACCCTCGATAATCTGTATGTTATTCCCTGATAACCAGAAACGTCTATGCTCAAACTCTGTTCAGTATTTATTTATTTTTAACATCATCTTAATAAAAATTTTAAATCTATAAAGCACCACCACCTCCTCCTCCCCTCATATGGCCCAACTCACCTTTGCATCAGGTTGATTCTGGGAGAGGAATTGTGTCTTTCTATAGTGCTTCTTGCTCCATGTTTAAGGGGCAGCCACCTGGGCACAATTCCCCATTCTACTTCTTTGGTGACCAACCAGCAACCCAATTTTCCCCAAACCCATCTTCTAGGCCCTTGCAAACAGCCTGCTTGACCCCCTAACTATTCCACAGAGGGAACCAGGAAATCCCTGATGGATGCTACTGCTTTTCCTTTAAACCTTGCTCAGACTGAGATGCCCCCATTCATGGTGGATTTGATTTAAATCACTAGTCAGGAAGACTTGATTTAATCACGGTTTTCTACATAAAAGTGCATTGTTGTTGGTTGTTATAACCTTAATACATATTCTTCACAACTCAGAGATAGATGTAGGTTTCATTTTTAGAAGGTACACACTATACATTTTTAAACAGTGATTTATTTTGAAAACTTTTCAGATTAGTTTTACAGCTGTATCAGAAAATGAATGATTGTTTGGTTATTTCATTTACCAAAGGTAATTGAAGCAGATATTTATGAAGTCATTAGGAGGTGAACTATTTCCAATTCAACAGCATTAATATTTGGAGGATTTTCTTGCCATGCTGTATTAGGAGGAGAACATCACCAGATAGACATTTAAATTATTTTATTTAACTAAAACAACAACGTTAAGTATTCTCGATTTTTTCTTCAACAGCAAACATATAATATCGCTTCGCACATTTATCTCCAGACTTACCTCATGTTACCACAAATCCACAGTTTGAGATCTGCAAAACTAAGCATCTCTGATGGTATCGTCTAGACTCAGCACTGAGTCCCATTGGGTAGATAGAAAGATTAACTTAAATAATCTATACAGAAGCCTGTGGAACCCCATTAAATTGGGTCCCTAATCCATGAACTATTGGAACTCATTTACAAAACTTTTCTTAAACATTACATGAATATATTGTCTCATACTATAGAATTAGAATTTATAATACCTATTCCATGATGAGATATCTTTGAGCTATAATATATCTTAATTAAAATTATATTTAGATAGGTTTTTTTCCTCAAAAAGCATTTTATCAAACAAAATCCAATTTAAATTAAAAAAATCAGATTTTTTTTGATTTTTTTGATTTTAAATCATTGATGTTTATCCACCCTGCCCCCACTTCAGTGGGATTTTCCACAATACACTATTGTATTCTAGGATATCTCAGGATCAGAGCAAGGTTTCAAGAACTAGCAGTAGTGCTACCTAGCAGGAAATTCCCAGGTTCTTCTGCAAAATACATTACCCAAATTTTACCAGCACCCTGAATTTTGAGGAAGGGGAAAGTAGGTCTATTAACTGGCCCCTTCAAAACAAACAAACCAAACCAGAATGGATAAAACAGAACTGCAGTCTGCTTCTCCACGCCCCCAGGGAGCTAAAAATGGAGCTGACCAGCCAAGGTATTCCTGAAGAGGTTAGTGGTTTGGGTGGGTAGAAAGACAAAGGTCCTCTCTTCGGAAGACACTATGAGGTGTGGCAAAGTTCCTCCTCTGCCTTGGTGGGTCCTGCGCTTATTGGCGGATTTGCTCGCCTCAAAGATTCACAGCAGCCTTCAGTTTGGCCACTTTTGCTTGTGGCTCAAACCTGCCATTCACTCAGCTAACCTCATCACTGGCCAGCATGGGGGAAAAGTAAGGAGAACAATCCCCGCAGTCTCTGCTGATCCACCTAGTGGGTCGGGGGACAGACCAGGGACCTTCCCCTCTGGTGGGACCCACGGGTCCAGGTCAACTCCTCTTGTATCCAATGGGAGGGGATGGGGGAACCCGGGCCCACCCTCTACTCCGGGTAGCAGCCCAGGCCCTGTGGATCACAGCTATTTACAGTGTTTCCTGTAACAGCTGTGTGACAGCTACAACTCCCTGGGCTACTTTACCATGGCCTCCTCCCAACACCTTCTTTATCCTCACCACAGGACCTTCCTCCTGATGCCAGATAGCGTTTGTACTTTTCAGTCCTCCAGAAGCACGCCCTCTCTCTTCCCACTCCTTACGTGCCCCTGACTGAAGTGAGGTCCTTTTTAAACCAGGTGCCCTGATTAGCCTGCCTGCCTTATTGGTTCCAGCAAGTTCTTGATTGTTCTGGAACTGGCCCGTTACCTTATCCAGGGAAAAGGGACCTGCTTAATCTGGGGCTAATATAGCTGCCTTCTATCACTCTCCTGTAGCCATCTGGCCTGACCCTGTCACAGAGGTAAGTATGGAACTTGAACCCGCTGGGAACTGTGTACAGCAGCAGGGCCTGGTTTTGGCCCAAGCTTCATCCAAGGTCACCAAAACAAAGACTCACACAAAAATTGAAACTCGCCATCTTTTTTGAGGGTTCAGATGTTGTGGTGAAAGTTCAGCACAGCTCTAGTCAGAACCTGTGATACTGGCAAGAGCTTGAGGTCTTGTAAGCAGGCGTGAAGAATCAGGAAATAAGATTGAGAAGAGAGCCTTACTGGTAGTCTGTTGTAGGGTGTCTTTCCTCCGAAATATTGCTGGAGACAAAACATTTTTTATTCAGCACAATAAATTGAATTGAGATAAATCTACATACATTGTACTATCAACAACAGTGCGGTGAAGGAGCCAAAGTAAAAATGTGCTTGCACTAACAATTTTGTGATATCCATGTCACAGCAGATCAGCCATTTGAGGAAATGCAACAGACAGAGAAGACAAGTGCTCCCTCTCGCAATAGCAGTTATTTCAATGCAAACCTTATCGCTCCCCCACCTCCCCACCGCCTATGGTGGAAAGAGAATTTAATGTTCAAGAATTATTACCGACACCCCTTCCTGTACTGATACTACAGTTTAGTGTTCTAAAATATTTAATTCTAGACTATTATTTGCAATTCACTGTTAAGGGTTAAAACAGAAACAAAAATAGGGCAGAGCAGATACGGTAATAAAAGGGTGAAATTTTTAAGGTGTTTGAAAGTACATGCCCTTTGCTGAGATTTCACCAGGACAGTTTAGCTAGGGTAAAATGCAATGAGGCTTCACAAGAAAAAAGCTTCACCATCATGAAAACTAAATATTATGGAAAATAGGGTGTATTCATTCCATGATTCAGCTGCCACAGAATCCACCCCCACTGCAGAACTGTGCTCTGGAGTCTGAGCTTGCATTAAAAAAATTATATTATCTTATGTTTGGGAAGTTTATCTTCAGTTCGCACTTGGAAGAGTTAATATATGCAGCGCTGTCTTCCAGAATCTGCAGGTTCAGAAAAAATAGCTCTAAGAGAGGGATAAAGTCCCATGAACCTCTTGGGGCATTAATGCTGCCACTGAATATATCATCAGAATTCTGACTCAAATATTCTGAGTTAACTAAGACTGCATCTAACTGGCATATATAAACATACGTGTTTGTAAGGAAAAACAAACGTTCCACAATAATAGTACCATACAGTCTATTTCTTATGGTATATGAACAGATATTACTTGTTGGCCAAGTTCATTAGCAATGGAAACCTGGAGTTAATCAGCTTAGTTTTCCCCCTGCAGTTACATGGGATAATAATTAAAGATTATTTTAAAAGATGAAAACTCTTTATTTATATTTATATATTTATAACTCTTCTTAGGTCGCCACATTAACAAAAACAAAGGCATTCAGAGAGCTGTTAAGATAACAACAACAAAATTGGGCTCTAATGATCTGTTAGATGTTGGTTCAGGTATTCATTTTAAGATCTGGCAAAAAAGAAGGGGAAATGTCTACAGACCACCTATTCAAAAGTGTTAGATATAAGAGAAATCAGAAATGTTTGTGAAAATATTCCTTAGAGTGGTAATTCACAAAGATCCTGATTCTGATAGATTGTAATGCCACAAGGAACCACTATGATCATTTCATCTGGCCTGGTATCCTTCACTGCCTGTATAAATAATACAGAATCAGCCCCTACACGATCATAAAATGTATTCTATGCCTAATATTTAAATAGGGCACCTGAGTCTCTATTGCTTTGTATTTTGTATAGTCATTTACAAGTGCCATGCAAAATGAGCACAAGAGTGAGTATAAAATGCTGATTCCGGAGTGTTTTAACACCACTTTATGCTGGTTTTGCACAGTTATAAATGACTGTGCAAGGCAGCGGAGAATCAGGCCCCAGATATGTAAGCCCAGCGCAATTCTTACATTTGTTTTGGTTAAAATGGAAAACAGGATATAGTGAGAAATAGAAATAGTGACCATAGTCTGATTAGGTGTGTAATTAAGACTAAACTGTGAGATCAATAAAGGGAAAGATAAGGAAGTTATTTTTCAGCACAGTATGTTGAGGGGAATATAGGAAATCTGGTGGAAATCTAATGGCATAAAGTAACAGATGGCAGACACCCACGGGACATGAGACATGTTTGAAGATTATTGGCTGAATAGCATTATTAAGAGTATATGCTATCTAGCAATATATTATGAGTCAAATTATGATGTACAGAGTTAGGTCTTAAAAATACTATCTTCCAATATAGATAACACACTTTAAAAAAAACAAAAAGAGGCAAGCTCAGACAAATGGGAGAAATTTAAAAGGAAAGCAACACAAATGACTAAGCTTTGGGAAGTAGGGAAGAGGGAAATTTAAGAGAACAGAGCATGTTTTGGCTAAAGAAAAGACTAAGGGGAAACACAACTGTCTACAAATATGCCACAGGGGCCAATTAAGATACATTAGTCAGCAAATTTGGAACAAGAAATAATGGGCTCAGTACAGAGAAGAAAATTTGGGTTATATATTAGGAAACACATTGTAAGAACAGTTAGCCAACAGAACAAGCTACCAAGGGAGGTATTAGAAACACCATCACGTTGGGTACCTAAAGCCTGCCAGGAATGATTTGGAATGGTTAGATCAATCCCACCATGAAGAAAGGGGACAGATTAGATGATCCATGGTATATCTTTTCCAATCCAAATGATACTGTGGTGAATACATTTCAGCAGAAACTCTTCTGGAAGTTACTCCTTCCTATACAGTTATAACTACACTAGGTTAAGGCCCACCAACTTAAGGTGGTCCCTCACACTCAAGCAGTACATTTGCCATGCCCAATTGGATAATACCGGGCTTGCTGTACCAGTCTTTGCTGAGCCACTTGGGGTGATCCTGTGTCCCCTACCTGCCAACAATTAACAAATGATAATTGTTCATATATCCAATCCATGTGTGGAACTTCTTTCGCCTCAGTAAAATAAAACACTAAAAAACAAAATTTAAAAAAAAATCCAGAAACTTGATGCAGACTTTACTAATCCCAAAGGAGATGGGAACTGGTAATACACAGTTAATTGGAGTAGACACAAGCACAGGTTATCAATGTGGAATGATGATTAGCTGTTTATTTGTTTAGACTTATTTAAAATGTCTCCTCTTGTTGCACACACAACCTGCATTAAGAATACATTATACAGTTAGACCAATATTTAAATTAAAATCCTTCCTTTAAAAAAAAAAATCCTTTAATTAAAGCTCTCCACCACTCCTTCTCTTCCACTTTGCCCACCAACCCAGGAATAGAGAACAGCAAAACTTTGCAGTGTAACCTGAAGGTCAGCAAATTCTGGCTCTGATACACCAACAAGGTAAATTATTTCCAAAGAAAGGGACTCTCTTTGACAAAGCCCTGCCTCAGTCCCCCACCAATGTAAACTAGGGGACTGGTAGCCTGAGCACCTCAGCTGATATCAGTTACCACGGTGTCACACAAAGTAGTCTCTGAAGTAATCAGGAACCAAACCGCTTAGGGTAGTAGGTTAAAAACAACACATTAGATTGCACCAGAAATGAAATGGAAGCCACTACAGAGCACAGATGTCTCATGCTCCCTGTAAGAAACATCACTTAAATGAGAAGCTGCATTCTGCACCAGCTGGAGTTTCTCTGAGTGATCTTAAGGTGAAGCCCCATGGAGAAGTAATTGTCATCTCCAGATTGGATTACTGCAAAGGCAGGGATAATAACTACAGTTAGGAAACAAGTAGATGCTGGGCCATCATAAAACAGCTCGGAAACTGAAGAAGAGTAAGCCAAAATGATGCTGACTTCAAAGCAGCTTTGGAAAGGGCATTGCCCTTTGACTGGCTAAGAAAGCAAGCAAGCAAGAACCCCTGTTGTACCCTATATCAGGAGAGGGAAAGAGTTCTTGGATTTAGGCCGAGTTAATATGAAATAGGAACTGATGGTAAAGTACCCACTTGTATATTTGAAAACTTGTGCTGTGTTTTTCTCCTTGGAGCTCCACTAAATTCCCTTTGTTCATGTACAAAACATCTTGATTTAAGGACTCTTAAACCAACACCCACAATCTGTCAGAGAGAGCAGAAGCTCCCTCAATTAAGGAAGCCAGCTATGGTCAGACAGAGATCACCCCATACTTACTCAAACGATGGAGCAGACGTCAGTAGACGTCTTGGCATCCATCCATAGCACAATTTCCTACAGCTATTACACTGATGATTCAAATCTAATTTTAACAAGCAAGCAAGCCTTCTGCTGTCAGCAACCATTGTTCCAAGACAGAAGAAAAATACTTTAAACACATTTTCATGCCTTTCCACACCTATATTTTGATATTGTTTTGTATTCTTGGGGAGGGGCCCAGGAAGGGGAAAAAAGAGAATTCTTCCCATTGTGGAGAGAAGCTAGCCATTTTAGCACTAACCAATACATAAAGCATTTTAAATTCATCCCCCGAATCTTTGTATAAGAGGTGGTGCTGCCTAATTCCAGAATTAAATCTTTAAAGCACTATGCTATCCTGAAATTTTCACTGAAGAAAGTACAGAGAAGCAACAGGTTGCTACGACATTGGATTAGGTTCCAGAAATGTTTCCCCTATCCGAGGAATTAAGAGTCTTTTAATTAAACCATACAAAGCCAACATGTTCTTAATATCCGTTAGTCAAATTTAGTTCTAAATGGGAGACTCTCATCCAGCTTTCAAACAAATAAACAAACAAAAACAGAATGTGCACATCTTCTCTTTCCTGTTGAGTTTGTGCACATCAGGGCAAACACAATGGGCCATGATGCTAAGCTGCAAAGAAACAATCAATCTACATGACCACACATTGTTCCATGAGATGGGTTTGTCGGACATGTTTCTGAGCCCAGATATGAGAGAGACCAATAGATTATTTTCTTTTTTTCTTTTGACCATAGAAGAGAATAGCCTAGGTTTTTACGCCAACAAAAAAAGTGTATATACAGTATTTATGGACAAAATAGGAACTGATCATATGGCAAAAGTCAAAGTCTAGTCTATTGTACACCAACCTGATCATAAAGAACTAATAGGCATGGAGTGGTCACTAATCATCATCAGTTTTGAAGATTACTCAACAAAAATACTATACACATGGCCTGGGATTCTGACTATACCCAGGGATAATAAGATGATGTGGGTGGACAAGCCTTTCTGACAACGTCTATATGATTAGCCAGATTTGCTCTCAGTTGCAACACAAATCAAGTCAGCCATGTGGCACTTCCTGTTTATCTGTGGCATATTTTTTTTAAAAGATTAAGCTAAATAGAGATGTCATTAAAACAAATGACATCCTGTGGTATTGATGTGATGAATTCCTATATTTAGAATGCATACTGCAGTGAGGTATTTATACCATGCCATGGCAAATGTTTACTTTTTAGTAGAATCCACTGTACATTTAATTGTAAAACAGGTATAGAAAATACTACTTATGTCAACATTGCCTAGTTAATAACATCTAAAAAACACAACGACATTCTCCAAAGCTAAGCAACGTCCACATTTCTGAATGGCAGCTGTCAAAACATGAGAAATCAAGTGCTGTGTGTCCTCTCAGATAAACACTGTAGAACATCTGAGAGCTATTTCATCTGATCTCTTTTGTAAACTTGCATAGGTTCATATTCAACAGATTCTCCATCTAAAAAACCCTCCATTTTTTTCACTCTCTCCTCCCCTCGAGCGCCAAAGGATTTTTTTTTAAAGCAGTAGCACTAATTAAACTTTGTATTAGAAGTGCCTGCAACATTACCAGACAACTTCCACAGTAAATAAAGACTGAGAGAACAATTCTGTAATTCTGGAAACAATAAAATATAATTTGTTTGCTTTGTATTTCCAAATTCTCTCTATAAAGTAGTAGCACCAAGCATTCAAGTAGTTATTCACATGGGCATATACTAAGAGGGGGACTCTCACCTAACAAGACATATAAAAATGGCATATCTGCCATGGGATGCTTCAAGAGAAGCACTTGATAAATCCTGCATTCCAAGAGGTAGCTCTGTAATGTCCCTGCCATGTTACCAAACTTGATTCTCAGCTTACATATAGTACTTACAACACCATCGTTCTCACATATCCTGTTACCAAAATAAGCCATTGCCCCAACTCAAGAATATATACTTATACACATGCATCTACCCTGAATCAGAGACCTTTGCATATTTTAAGGCCAGAAGGGACCATTGTAATCTGACCTCCTGCATAACACAGGCCATAGAATTCCACCCAGTGATTCCTGCATTTAGCCCATAGCTTCTGGTTGAACAAAGTATAACTTTTAGAAAAACATCAAAACTAGATCTAAAGACTTAAAGTGATGGAGAAACCATCACATCCTTTGATAAATTGTTCCAATAGTTAATTAACCTCAATGGAAAAATTTGCCCTTCATTTCCAGTCTGAATTTGTCTAGCTCCAATTTCCAGCCATGAGGTCTTGTTATATCTTTGCCTTCAAGATTAAATAACCCTCTACTGTCAGAAATACTAACATAGGTACCCACAGATTGAGAGGTGAGTTGATCACAAATTTCTCTTAGATAAGGTAACTAGATTGAGCTTCATTGGTCATTTACTCAAAGACAGGTTTTCCAGAATAGTTTCTCAGTCCTTCTTAAACTATATTCTGAACACTTTCCAATTTTTTTTTTTAAACATCCTTGTTAAAGTATGGATACCAGACCTGGATACAGTATTCTAGCAGTAGAATAACCAGTGCTATATACACAGTCAATACTACCTCCCTGCTCCTTACTCGATAGTCCCTGTTTATAAAACCAAAGATTGTATTAGCTCTTTTAGCCACAGCTTTGCACTGGCAGCTTATGTTCCGGTGGTTATCCACCATGACCTTGATTGTACCTTTATTATGCACAAATGACATAAAGACAAAAAAAATTAGTAACGAAGGTTGGAAAAAAGGATGCTTTCATGGCTTTTAACTAGAGCTGTAGATTAATCGCAGTTAACTCACACGATTAACCCCAAAAAATTCATCATGATTAAAAAAATTAATCGCAGTTTTAATCATACTATTAAAAAATAGAATACCAATGGAAATTTATTAAATATTTTGGATGTTTTTCTACATTTTCTTATATATTGTATTCTGTGTTGTAACTGAAATCAAAGTATATATTATTTTTATTACAAATATTTGCACTGTAAAAATGATAAACAAAAGAAACAGTATTTTTCAATTCAACTCATATAAGTACTGTAGTGCAATCTCTTTGTCATGAAAGTGCAATTTACAAGTGTAGATTTTTTTTGGTTACATAACTGCACTTAAAAACAAAACAATGTAAAACTTCAGAGCCTACAAGTCCACTCAGTCCTACTTCTTGTTCAGCCAATTGCTAAGACAAACAAGTTTATTTACATGTACAGAAGAGAATGCTGCCCTCTTCTTATTTACAATGTCACCAGAAAGTGAGAACAGGCATTTGCATGGCACTACTGTAGCTGGCATTGCAAGGTATTTATGTGTCAGATATGCTAAACATATGTATGCCCATTCATGAATGCCCAACATTCATGCTTCGGCCACCATTCCAAGGGACATGCTTCCATGCTAATGACGCTTGTTAAAAAAATAATGCATTAATTAGATTTGTGACTAAACTCCTTGGGGGAGAATTGTATGTCCACTGCTCTGTTTTACTCGCATTCTGCCATATATTTCATGCTATAGCAGTCTCGGATGATGACCCAGCACATGTTGTTCATGTTAAGAACACTTTCACTGCAGATTTCACAACACGCAAAGAAGGTACCAATGTGAAATTTCTAAAGATAGCTACAGCACTCGACCCAAGGTTTAAGAATCTGAAGTTCCTTCCAAAATCTGAGAGGGAGGAGGTGTGGAGTATGCTTTCAGAAGTCTTAAAAGAGCAACACTCTGATGTGGAAATTAAAGAACCCGAACCACCAAAAAAGAAAATCAACCTTCTGCTGGTGGCATCTGACTCAGATAATGAAAATGAACATGCATCAGTCCGCACTGCTTTGGATTGTTATCGAGCAGAACCCGTCATCAGCATGGACGTATGGAATGGTGGTTGAAGCATGAAGGGACATCTGAATCTTTAGTGCATCTGGCATGTAAATATCTTGCCACACCGACTACAACAGTGTCATGAGAGCGCCTGTTCTCACTTTCAGATGACACTATAAACAAGAAGTGGGCAGCATTATCTCCTGCAAATGTAAACAAACTTGTTTGTCTGAGCGATTGGCTGAACGAGAAGTAGAACTAAGTGGACTTGCAGACTCTAACATTTTTACATTGTTTTATTTTTGAATGAAGGTTTTTTTGGACATAATTCTACATTTGTAAGTTCAAATTTCATGATAAAGAGATTCCACTACAGTACTTGTATTAGGTGAACTGAAAAATACCATTTCTTTTGTTTTTTTGCAGTGTAAATACTTGTAATCAAAAATAAACAAAGTGAGCACTGTACACTTTGTATTCTGTGTTGTAATTTAAATCAATATATTTGAAAATGTAGACAAATCCAAAAATATTTAAATAAATGGTATTCCATTATTGTTTAACAGTGCAATTAGTCACGCGATTAATCGTGATTAATTTTTTTAATCGCTTGACAGCCCACTTTTAACTATAATGGGGCTGAAAATATCAGGACAGAGGAATGCCATTCTGCTATTTGCTATTATCTTTATAATTCAACATAACTGATGTGAAGTAATTTGAGTTGGAGGTCACCCCTTTAGTGTGTCTTCTGGACAACCCTCCTTATTTGCCTTCCAACTTTCTGTGGGGGTTTCACAGGGCTCTGCTATTGGTCCCTTTCTCTTCTCCCTCTATATCTGATCTCTGGGTAATCTCATCTGCAGAAACAAATTTAACTACCATTTCTATGCTAATAACTCACAGATCTACTTTTCTACTCCAGACCCATCTCCCTCTGCACAAACTAAAATTTCAGCCAGTCTCTGACATCTCCTCATGGCTCTCTAGGTGTTGACTCAAGATAAATATGGCAAAAACAGAGCACTTAATCTCCACCCCCATGAGCCGTCTCTCAATCATTGTGGACAACACCACCATTCTGTCATTCAGGCCCGCAAAATGGCTGTCATCTTCAACTCCGACCTTTCTCTAGGTCCTCACATCCAGGTTATGTCTAAACCTTGCCAATTCTTTTTCCATAAACATCTAAGACAGGGGTCTCAAACATGCGGCCCGGGGGACGCATGCGGCCCGCGGGGTTGTTTTCTGCGGCCCGCAAGCTCCTTGTGGTCCCCCTCGCCCCCACCGCCCCCACCGTTTACCTAGAGCGGCTCCAGCCTGACGTGCCCCGGGGGCAGGGCAGGCTCCCTGCCTGCCCTGCCCCCGCGCCGCTCCGGGAAGTGGCCAGAACGTGGGGAAGAGGGGCACAGGGGTCTGTGTGTTGCTGTTGCTTCAGGCAGTGCCCTCAGCAGCTCCCATTGGCCGCGGTTCCCCATTCCCGGCCAATGGGAGCTGCTGGGCGTGGTCCCTGAAGCAACAGCAACACACAAACCCCTGTGCCCCTCCTCCCCCAAGTTCCAGCCACTTCCTGGAGCGGCGTGGGGACAGGCAGGCAGGGAGCCTGCCCTGCCCCCGGTGCGCGTCGGGCTGGAGTCCGCCCCCCGAACCTCTCCTGCACCCCCTGGGAACAGGAAGGGGGCAGAGTTGGGGCGGGGATTTTGGGGAAGGGGTTGGAATGGGGGCGGGGCCTCATGGAAGGGGTGGAGTGGGGCGGGGCCGAGGGCAGCGGGGGGGGGGGAGGTGTCAGTAATGCGGCCCTCGGGCCAATGTACTAGTCCTCATGTGACCCTCGTGGTCATTTGAGTTTGAGACCCCTGGTCTAAGATATGGCCTTTCTTATCCATCCACACAGCTAAAACTCTTGACTAAGCTCTCAATCTCAAATCTCGATTACTGAAACATCCTTCTCTCCGGCCTTGACAAACACAATCTTCCCTCGCTGATATACATTCAGAATACCACTCTCCTAGCCCCTCTCTTTGACCATGTTACCCCTCTCCTTACCATGTTACCCCTCTCCATGTTACCCCTCTGCTGGCTCCTCCTCCTCTGTCGAATAAAACATAATCTACTTGCCTTCAAAGCCAAGGCCCTTTATGGCCTAGCCCCTAACTTATCGCATAACATTATCAAGATGTTGACTCACCTCTGATCGGCAAGTGATGCCAGTCTGCAATCACCCACTTAAGTTTTTGAACAAGCACCTTCATGCTTTCTCTCATGCCTGCCCCTTATGCTTGGGAGAAGCTGCCCATAAATATTTACAAGACCGGCTCATTATCCTCCTTTAAAATCCTTCTTAAAACTCTCCTTTTCCATGATGCCTACAAAAATTTGACAACTGTTAGACTGCTGGTGTGCTGACATCATTGCCTATAATGCTGGCCAATACTGTCTCATTATTTCCTAGTATTATCTATTTGTCTGTAACCCATCTGTTGTCTCTTGTCTTATACTTAGATCGGAAGGTCTTTGGGGCAGGGATCATCTTTTAGTCCTGCGTTTGTACAGCACCCAGCACTACGGGATCATGCTGCATGACTAGGGCCCCCAGGCGCTACCACAATAAAAATAACAAACAACAGAAATATAAGCATTTAGCATATTTAATTACTGTAAAAATATTTTGCTTATATCTAGTAATAATCTTAGGACCAGACTTTCAAAAAAGCTTAACAGCCAGCTGCTTCTATTGTCAACGAAAGCAGTTGTGGGCTGCTGAACTCTTCTTTGAAAATCTGGTCATCAGTGTTTGGGGACCAGAATACGGTTTTGAGAAATCCTAGATACCCTAAAAATACCTTAAAGATAATTTCACAACCACATCTTTAAGCATTATTAAAATGGAACGTATTATACATGATATCTTGTTTGAAAATATGAATGCTGTCTGAAGCTGAGGTTATGGGTAGGTGCCTAGGCTGGCTACCACAGAGGAGTGACGTTCTGGAGCAGCCTTCCAAGGGGAGCAGTGGGTCCAAAAACCCTAACTGGTTTCAAGACTGAGCTTGGTAAGTTTATGGAGATGATGGTATGATGAGGTTGTGTACAATGGCATGTGGCCCTTCTATTAGCAAATATCTCCAATGGCCAGAGATGGCACACTGGAAGGGGAGGGCTCTGAGTTACTACAGAAAATTCTTTCCCAGGTGTCTGGCTGGTGGTTCTCGCCCAAATGCTCAGAGTCTAATTGATCACCATATTTGGGGTCGGGAAGGAATTTCCCCCCACGTTAGACATGGGGGCGGAGGAATTGCCTTCCTCTGCAGCCTGGGGCACAGGTCACTTGCTGGTTAGTAAGAGCATGTAATAAAATCTGTAGATTATACTAAACTGGAAGAAGTCACAAATACAAGTGAGGACAGAAAAATAATGCATAGGGATCTAGACAGATAAAAATGTACAAAAAATAAAAAATGAGATTTGATTTTAAAAAATGAAAGGTACTACACATTTGGAACAAATAAAATTCACGACATACTGAATGGAAGGGAGAAATTTGGCAGAGAAATAGAAGAGATTCTGGACAGCAAACTATACTTGAGCTTGCAGTAGAATCTGGCAACAGAAAAAAAGCAAATTCATTTTTTGGGCAGCATACACTAAGAGATCACATCATGGGGCGAGAAAGTAATAGTCACCTTTATATTTATATATGTCTATATGATCAGACCTAGAATTTTGGACCTATTATCAGAAAAACATTGGCAAGTTGGAGGAAGCTCTGTGACTGGCAACAAAATGGGAGCTAGAGGAAAATAGGACCTGGTATGGGAGCTAGAGGAACTCTCTTATGAGGAAAGATTACGAGAGCTAATGTGTATAGTTTGGCTAAGTGACAACTAAGGGAGGGAACAGAACATGATAACAGTTTACATGCATCTGAGGGTACACCCACCAAGCACGAAGACGAATAATTTTTCATACATGAAAATGCAAGTAGGAGTAATAGAATAAAATTAAGAAATGGCAGATATGGACTGAATATCTGGAAAGGCTTTCTAGACAGATAGGTCTACTGCCCTGTGGAATAATATCCTAATGGGAATAGAGGAGCGCCATTCCTGGACAAAATATTAGAAAGTGTAGTGTAAGGAACAATCCTGCACTGGCAGAGAGGAGTGGAGTATGTAATCTAGTAGGTATTTTCCATCCCTTATTTCTATAAGATGTGCATATTTTAAGCAAATATTTACTACCACCACCCCAAATATGCACTTCTATATATTCTGTTGAATATAACAATTAAAAGTATGTATTTTATTATTTTAATATAGCAGCTCTCATACACCTTTTAACATGAAGAAATGTTCCTATAATTATTTAATTTATATGGCTTGAATGTTAACAATAGACATCTATGTTCTAGTTTACCTCCCCTCCTTCACCTTCTCATCAAAATTAATAATAAAAAGAGCAAGATTTGCTTTAGAATTCAAAGCACTGCTCCCTCCCCTGACTTCATAGCCTGGCTTGCTGGGATCTGTATATCCAATCTAATTATTTTGGTTCCAATTTCCAACCCTATTAATGGTGCAAGAAATCAAAATGATAGTCTCCTGAACGCATTAGGATCTAAAAGCTAACCGCTCCTCATTTCTGAGGCATCACTGTGTGGCCCAAAACTCCCGTCACAATACAATTTATGTTCACTGTTCTGGATGTGACTTGAGAGGGTTTTCCCAGTGTACTGATATTGAACATTTCATAGATTTCAAATATGCTGCAGCTTGTTGCAGCATTTGGCTCTGTCACACTATAGCCAATTTTAACAAGAAGCAGCAATGCTTTATTAAAAAATGAACTGGTTTTTTTTAAGTCCCTTTCCCATCTTGTAGGTGTTTTGTTTTTAAATAGAAAAAAATTGTGATTACCTTCTGTAAAGCATTTTAAAAGCGACAGTAAGCAGCATCACTGGAAAAATACCTACAATGTCTGCACGTTAGGGGATCCCTATGTTGAACACTAGCTAAATTCCTTGGGGTCTGTTTTCAATACTCTCTCCACCTCTCAAATTACAATCCTTCTTAGGTTTCTGATGCATCAACTCCTCAAAAAAAAAAAAAAATCTTATTCATTTCTACAGCTTTTACAAATATAATAAATGATTTGTGTTTAAGTGTGAGTCACTGTTTTATTTTTTATTATGAATATCATATGTTTGGCAAGCTGTCTGACCTTCCTTATGATGATGAACGCTGCAACAAACAATTTGCTGTATCTTTAAAGAAATGGCCAATTCAATTACATAATGCCAGAAGCTCTCAAATCCCTCTCTGCCAAACGTCTTCCTTGTATCCTGCCACAGACAGGCCATTTGTATTCCAGCACAGTAGGACACTTGTTTTATTGAAGCGTACAGTTCTACTTAGGTACTATCAACAAAACACCATTTCAGTTTTCCAGTTCTGTGTTCCTTTTCTGCCCACTCTAGCCATGGTTATATTAAGATTTTCAATTTTACTGACCAAACGTGTGTACATTGCTAATTATGTGTCTGAAATCTAGTAGCTATTGACTACTACAACAAAATACATTAGTGACCAACTACAGGAGTTTTTGGCAGCATTGGTTACCATTTTAAAGGATTGCACTTAAAGTGAAGTTTGAGATTCCCTTTGAGACTACACCACTAATTGCTTCTGTTTTGCCAGTTATTGCATGAGATGGTTTGCAAAAAGGATCAGTAAAGATGCTTTCTAAATATCAGAGATTAACAAAACAAAACAAGTCAGGTCTGTAATGAGTCTTTTTTCATCCGCCTAAAGAAGAGTCAGAAATGTTCATGCATATCACAGAGCATCCTCCACATAACCATCTCCCCCTTCATTTCCTCCCATACCTCCCATCATTTGGAGAGACAACAGTATAAAGGTACTGCTGTTCATGGGTACTGCACATTAACTGCATTCGCATTTCTATTCACGGTTAGTGCGAAAACTGCACCTGCTCTAAATAGAGCCATTTTTTCCTGTGTGATAGGTGAACAATATGTGGGAATTCATATGGCAATAGTATGTTTAAAAGGAGTTTGGCTCTCAAAAAAACAATCTAGACAAATATTGAACTATATCATCATAATGTAGCCTTCTGCTCTCCAGGAATCATTTAAAAAAAAAACAAAAAAAAACATTCACCCCCTAAAGGAACTTGTAATATAATATATTGTTCTTTAAAAGCTAACATCCACCTGCAAGTCCCCTACGAGTGATCAGTTCTCAGTTACAACCTCATAATGTGCAGCAGCAATATCTATATATTTTAATGCTGAGGCCAAACAAGGGACTTTTGTGCCTTTCAAATTTAGTGATATATAGCTTGCCAAACCCCAAGGAAAAGGCTGTAACACTTTGCTTCAGGCTGTGAAATAAAATGGAGATCTAATTTCATTAACATTTTAAGTTTGATCAAAATAAGGGATTGTATGCTGAAAATCAAAAGTAGCCTTCCTACCAACTATGCAGTTCTACTACTTCCCTGAAAAGCAATATTTTCAATAGATGCAACTGTTGAAATAAACGAATTTGTTTCATTTTCATGACGTTTTGGGTTAATTAAACTTCAAATGAGTCAACCCTTATCCTGACCCCCGTCCACATAAAACACCCTACGAAACAAGTTTCTTCATAATATAAAAGAGAAGAAAACCTTCTAGAAATAACTTATAAAATGTCAGTTTCATTAAGAATTTCTGTAGATAAATTGATATAAATATAATTGTAAATACTTAATTCATCTCCATGAGAAAGAAAGAGCCCTATGTCCCCAGATAATGAAAGATTATCCATCATAGTCATTGAACAGTAGTAACACAGTATCTTAAAAAATTACTGTCATAAACCATAGACTGTAGTTCACAATAGTAATAATCCCTCTGAATTTAGCTGTTAAACACAGCTAAAGTGCTACGTGCTTCAGCATCAACAGGCTTTGCTTGGTTTCATCTTTGCCTATTAGCTAACAAAATCAGACATTAAATTCTGTTAAATTATTTCTCAGGGACTACAGTATAATTTAATACCACACACACAAAGTTGCACAAATGTATTTGTATGTTGTTGCAAACCAAGGGCCAGATTTTCAAAAGAGCTCAGAACAGCTTTCATTCAGAATAACGTTCCCACCAGGAGCAGCTGGGTACAGCATATGTACAAAAAAATTCACCCTTCATCTATTTGCTAAAAAGGGAAAATCTGGCCCCAGTGCACTCACTTTCAATTTTAGAAAGGAAATGCATGGGTTCACAATGATCACAAGTGAGTAGCAAATATATGAGTAGGCCGGATAAAGCACTTGATAAATCACTGTAGGGAAGAATCCTGTACCAATAAGGGGATAAACTACGTAACTTAACTAGAGTGCCTTCATCTTCTAATTCTGTGGTGGACTTTTTGCCTTCTTCATACAAACCAAGGACATATATAGCCTTCCTGGACTACTGTTCCAATAAAAAGAATCAGAACACCTACTTATCTCTGTTCCAATGCAGCACAAATACTACTACATGTTCTTTGAAAAGCACAGAAAAGCATCAACAACTCCTTTGTCATGTACAGGATTGAAACTTTTAAACTATAACTCCAGAGAGACCACCTTTGTTGTTGCCCTTAAAAATGACCAACAAAAAGTGAACAATGCAGAGGAAGAAAATAATCTTAAAATGAATGCCTGAATTTATACAGAGTCCAAGATACAAAAGGCCAGGAAATACCTTGTCAGTCGTCACTATCAATAGTAGCAGACCAAGTACAAAGAGATGGACAGATAACATAGGGTTTATAAATGAAAACTTTTGATGTGTATTAGTATAAAAGTTAAAAGAAACAAGAAAACATCTCTGAATGATCTATATCAGATTGAAAACAGAAATGTTAAACTAATTTTGATTTTAAAATATGCAACTATTATTTAACAACATATTTCTCGCCTTTAAAAAACCTTACACCTGCACACTGGGGTCTTTAGGGTAGATCCTGGATATTCATTGATTCAGGGGTGTGCCTGGGCATACGCATTTGCAGGAACCAGCCTTTAAACATGAACAACAAATGCACATGAAAACAACCAGGCAGTTTTAAAGCTGCAAGTGACAAACAATGTGAGTTTACTTGAGTTACAAAACAAAAACTGACCCTAAGTGGGGGGGTCTTACTGTATTTCACAACGAAGATAAGAATAGATTCTTATGCTATGTACATATGGGTGTGTAATGAGTTTAAAATCTTACATGGTGTTGTAGCTTATGAAACTTAGTGATTTGTTATAAGAGGTGTCATGTTTAATTCTCTCTTTATACCACAAGCGATTAAAAAGCCAAAAAAATTATACTTGCACTATAAAGAAATAATCAGTTAATACCACTGCAAACTAAAATACGCTTGCCTACACAGCTATCATACTTTTATCAACTTATTATTATTTTCATTCATTGAGAACAGGAATATGATTAAGCCATGGCAATGTTTTAGCATCAAACACACTAATATCAGTCTAGGTCAGGCATAAACCAAAAGCAATGGACTTTGTAAGAGGCAGTTTCTCTCAAAATGTAACATAGGTAGAAATAAAGAATCTTTGCCTTACATAAACAACGATAAACCTTCCCAAACTAAAAATAACTTTTATGGCAATGATAAATTCCCAGCATGGAGAAGTGCTACAATTTTAGTATTCATTTCAGAAAACTCAATGAACTTTGCCTCCATATTAAGAATACATACTGGGCAAGAAAGGGGGGAAAAAGTGGTCAATGCTACAGTTTGCTTATCTGCTCATTCAAAATACCCCAGTTTACAAGGGATCCGTTTGTATTTTAAGGAGTATCTATTGTGAACCACCTTCCCTAGTAAAATGAAAAGTCTTGGGGCTGGCCCCAGGTTTTAGTGGCAATTTTTTGTGCTGCCATAGGGGAAACATAAATTTGGTTCTTGGATTCTCACTTCCTAGGAAACTGCCAGCACCTTCAGGCCTGTTATGGAAGGGAATATCCTTGCATTCCTTAATGACGACTCTTTTAATTGACTCTGCAGCAGCTTTTCCCTCAATTAACATGGCAAAGAGCAACAATGGACTGCAACTTAGGGCTTATCTTCACATACACTGGTGCAGCTGCATCGCTGTAGCGCTTTAGTGAAGACACTATTACACAGATGGGAGAGCTTCTTCCGTTGGTGTAGTTAACCCACCGCCCCGAGAGGCGGTAGCTATGTCAAAAGGAGAAGCTCTCCCATTAACATAACGCTGTCTACATGCAAGGTTAGGTCATTGCTCAGGGGTGGGGATGTGAATCCAGAGTCCTCTCTCATGGGCTATTTTCTACCTATCTCTGCTCCCTGGTGCTTGACTGCTTCGGTGCTCAAACCTTCCTCTATAAGGCCTTGAGCCTACAAAGTGCCATGCAACCAGGCCCCAATCCAGCAAAGCGTGTGCTTAACTTTAAGTCAGTGATAATTCCATTGCACTCGACAGTTATTCTCAGAAAACTAAACCAGCAAAAATAAAAGGCCAACAACAACAAAAGATGTTTTAGTTATAATCTTTTTCTTCACTTAACTTGATACAGGCTTTGAGGGTAGAAACAAAAAACAAGGCCTTTTATGAAGTATTGAAGGTAATATACAAGCTCTTAAGGAAGCAAGCCCAAATATTCTTGCCCTGTTTCATTCCAAGAAACCTTGAGTCATCTGCATAGTTTCCAGGGAGTAAAGCCAGTACAGTTAATATTTATTTTTCAGGCACAGAAAAGCTAAAAAAAGCTGACAATATTGTAATTATTTAAACATTGACTTACTCAGGGGCAAATGTAGCCAAATACCCAGTCTCCCCCAGATTTTCGCTTCAGGCCAGTTTCCTATCCTTGGGTACCTGTCAATGACAAAAAAAAAAAAAAAAAAAAAAAACAAACACAAACAAAAAAAAAACAAAAAATTATCACTTTAAGCCAATTTCCTATCCCTGGGAAACAAAAAAAAAAAAAAAAAAAAAAAAAAGGAAACGCCAAGTTCACACAAGTCCTCTTCAAGAGTTCATGACTTTACCCTAATGCTCCATGACCCAAAAAGATCAACTAAAAGTGCTAGATATGTGGACTGATAACAGGATTCTCTCCCATCAATGTACTCGACCAGAAAAAGGCTAAATGGACTTTTCTGTGCAAGGAGACTGCTCTCACTTTGACCAGTTCTGCAAATCATTCTGTCTGTAGAATCAACAGAACATCAAAGCTTTTTTCTGAGTGAAAACTAAATGCAGGCTACTGAAAGGCAAGTTTGATGACACAGGCATCCTTTATCCTTTTTTTAAAAAAGGGTATTAATTGAAAGTGGCATGATAAAGGTTTTATTGGCCACAGATTTAATTTACCTTAAAATTGTTATTGCCTGAAGTGGAAATTCTATAGATTCAATTACCTTTTTACAAATCGTGAGAGGTTTTGTGCCTTTATTTACTTAATTAAGGTAGGGCCCAATAAAAAATATTGACAATTATGATGGTATGATATAACAGTTGAAATTATTATCACTAAGCAATAACCACCATGTTACTTTCAACTATATTCAGAGCACAGGGGACCAAATACTGATAGCCACGTGGAAAAAAGAACAAAGTTAGTGTAAGTCTGAATTTCTCCCGTTAATATGGTAGAAAAAATGATATATGAAATTAAGGGGGGAAATTGATTAATTATTTAATTAATTTCTTATATTTACATGAAAAAAGCAATTAAAGAAAATTCTTTTCAGTGGCAAGTTGAATATACATCTAAAAATTTTAAAGGGGTTAAATAAAATCTTAACTATATTCTCTCCATTCTTATTTTCTTTCATACTGTCCATCCAGGCTTTTCCAGAAGAAATATACAGAAGGCACGGCAGCATTAACCCTCCTCTCCCTCCATCCATCCACCATTAAAAAAAGTGACTTAAGTTACAAAATCAAGCACTTGAAAGCTAGGAAGTCCCAGATTCATGGTTGCCTATGCAACCAATCTGTGCACTGAATAAGGCGGGAGTCCTATGGAAAAAATAGCAAGTAAACATGTCATTAAAAGAATGTATCGCAATGCAGATGCACATCAATATAAGCCCCAATTTAAGCATTCCTAAAACAATTGTTCCTAAAAATTCTTTACTAGCAGTTATAAAATGTAACTTCATCAAAAGGATACATTTTAAATTTCTTTTTTATTATTATTAATTGTAGAATAGTTTTAGGATAAGCAGCAATCAGCAAAAGACAAGAGGAGAGTACATTAGATTATTTTTGTTACCATTAGGATTTCAGTATTTTATATACAAATTCTAATTGCACAAAGGCCTATTGATTAAAACATGACAAATATACAACTGTCCGTGGACTGGTCAAATTCTGACCCTGGTATAATATGGTGAAAAGGAGCACAAAGAGATTACTTCCACCCTCCGGCCACAAGTGCTCCAGAGAAAATGAGGGAGGACTCTTCTTCCAGTACTGCCTGTCTTACAGTGCAGGAAGGGATCTTAAAGCTAATGGTCCCCCATCTCAACTCCCTGACGGGTAAGTCCATTACAGAAATTCAAGAGACAAGGTGGATGAGGTAATATCTTTTATTGGACCAACTTCTGTTGGTGATAGGTACAAGCTTATGAGCCACACAGAACTATTCTTCAGGCTTGGGAAAAATACTCCAAGCATCACAGCTAAATATAAGGTGGAACAGATTGTTTAGTATAAATTATTGTTTGTCTCCCCAACCTGCGTAATTTCCTGCAACTGTGAAAAATTTAAATCAATAAAAAAAAGAAAAATGCTTAAAAATAAATACCTATTTGTCAAAATGTTAAAAAAGAACTGAATTCTTCCAAGTCTAGTCATCCATAGTATAGTACAGGGATCGGCAACCTTTGGCACACAGCCCGCCAGGGTGCTTACCCTGGCGGGCCGGGCCAGTTTGTTTACCTGCCGCGTCCGCAGGTTCAGCCGATCGCGGCTCCCACTGGCTGCGGTTCGCCGCTCCAGGCCAATGGGGGGGCTGTGGGAAGCCGCGGCCAGCACATCCCTCAGCCCGCGCTGCTTCCCGCAGCCCCCATTGGCCTGGAGCGGCAAACTGCAGCCAGTGGGAGCCGCGATCGGCTGAACCTGCGGACGTGGCAGGTAAACAAACCGGCCCGGCCCGCCAGGCCTGCATGCCAAAGGTTGCCGATCCCTGGTATAGTACATGCTGTAAAGGACCATTCAAGGCAGAGTGGCCTGTTAACGCTACATTGCATCACAATAATGTCAGCCATTCCAGGATCTCTATGTCATACAAACCACTGAGTCTACTCAGCTCAGTGTTCACCAATTCGGTAGACCCGCTACCTCCATCTGGGACATCATGGAAGCAGCATGCATGCTCATTGCCCCCTCTGCTAATACCCACTATGCTTTCTCAAATACCTAATGGTCATAAATGGGAGCCAAGCTGGGCAGAGTCCAGGAAGAGTTTGGTTATCATGTAAGCCAGGGGTCGGCAACCTTTCAGAAGTGGTGTGCCAAGTCTTCATTTATTCACTCTAATTTAAGGTTTCATGTGCCAGCAATACATTTTAACGTTTTTCTAAGGTCTCTTTCTATAAGTCTATAATATATAACTAAACTATTGTTGCATGTAAAGTAAATAAGGTCTTTAAAATGTTTAAGAAGCTTCATTTAAAATTAAATTAGAATGTAGAGCCCCCGAGACCGGTGTCCAGGACCCAGGCAGTGTGAGTGCCACTGAAAATCAGCTCGAGTGCCGCCTTTGGCACACGTGCCATAGGTTGCCTACCCCAATGTAAGCATTACGTAGTCACCTCACGGGTCCTAAAACAATCAGGGTGTGCTTACACAGCAGGACTGAGGAGAAGAACGATCGTCTAAGTAGTGTTCAATTCCCTCCTCTGCCACAGACTTCCTCTCTGACCTTGGACAAATCACTTAGTCTCTGTGCTTAGTTCCCTATTTGCAAAATGGGGAAAATAGAGCTTTGCTACCCCACGGGGGGGGGAGAGGGAGAGAAAGATGTCAGTGTTTTCCCCCTGAAAAGTGTGTGTATGGGAGGGAACCAAAAAGGCAGTCAAAAAAGCAACATGATTTATTGCTTTGGGGGGTTTTTAATTCTATTTTTTAAACCAATCCAAGTTTTAAACATCTGGGATTTGCAATAGTGGCGTTCACATTAACAGAGCTTGGCTTTCAACAAACCAAACCAGAACTGAGAAGTTTATAATGAAACTCAAATCCCATGAGAGCTTCATGATGAAAGTTTTGCCCACCTCTAATTCAAGTTGCACACAAAAATAGCTTGGGAGCAATCTCCACTACATGCAGCTTACCTTAGATCAGTGTTCTTCAAATGCGGCCACCAGGGGCTTTTCTTGTGGCTACAGCCTCCTGGTTTGTGGGGGCGGGGGTGCAAAGAGGGGCCCCTCCCCTGGGGCTACCAGCAGCAGTTGGGCCCTGCTCCCCTCTGGAGAGACAAACACTGGAGGAGCAGGCAGCCAGTGAGTTCCCCACCTTCCTGAGGATGGTGCGGTTGGGCTTCAGCCCTGGAGTGGTGGGAGGCAGGCTCCAGCTGTGGGGCTTTGGGCTCCATCTCTGGGCCCCGTCCCCTGGGGGCAGGACTTTGGGCTCTGTCCCCTAGCTGCACAGCAGTGGGCTCCAGCCCCGTCCCCTGGCCGTATGTCAATGGGCTCTGGCCCCAGGCTCCCCCCCTCCCCCCCGTCGCCCTTGGCCCTTGCTGCCTCCCTCAGCCCCCCATCCATTTCCCCTATCGCCCCCGGCCCCGCTGCCTCCCTACCCACCTGCCTGTCCAGAGCTTAATTTGCCCCCTGGCATGCTGGGGCTGAGTAACTCTGTCGTGAAAAGTGATATTTGTATCTGTGTTAATATCACTTTTCACAGCCTCCCAGCTAGGTATTAAATCTGCTGTGAAAAGTGATATTAACATACAAATATCACTTTTCACAGCAGCAGACTTACTAGCCAGCAAGTCTTAAAAACAAAAACAAAAAGCAACCAAAAAAACCCCTAAAGAAACAACAAAAAAGAAGACAAGAATGTACAAAGCACCAAAAATGTGTTGAGAGAACCCCTGCCTTAGATCATTGTATATAGAGGGTACATTGCCTATTTTAAAAAGATACCTTAGGAGTGTGATGAATTTACAACAGGTCATTGTTGCTTTATATCTGGGCCCAAAACTTAGGTTTTCAAGGGGGGGTCTTTCAAAGGTAGGTGAGGAGGTTTAAAATGTAAATGTTTATAAACCCTAATATAGAATAAGCAACCTCAGCTTTCTGGTATCAACACCCAATGTTATTAGAGGCTTTTCTGATTAAGCACTTACAAATCTGCTTTCATGACAATATATACCAGCCTCCCCCACAAATCTGCTTTTCTACCTCTATTTCCCATGGCTCACATTTTACACATTACCCCCTCTGTCCTCGCTGCTCCTCCACCACGCCTGTCAATTCGTTCCCCGCTTTTTTGCTTCTTCCTCTTAATTGCCATCTATCCACACTTTCCTCACCTAACCACCACACAAATTTCAGCTGATGCAGAACGCAGCTGCCTTCTTGCCTAGTGTAATCAGTACTTCTTCAGGGAATACATTACACATGTGCTCCACACACTGCATGAGCTTCCAATTAGCTTCAGGGTGCAATTCAAGACCTGTGTATTTTAGACTGTAGGTCAAAGGCAGAGATGAATCTAAGGGAGGAGTCTAAATTGGTGCAAATTAAAACAATTTAGAATCTCTTAGGATTCCTTTAAACTAACAGGACCTTCCAACATCACCTCTGCAATTGGCTCCTTGAGTCTAATCTGGTATAACTTGTGTGCTGAGGGAGCAGAAGACAGGATTGCAGCAAGAATATAAATCTATAAGATAATGTTTGATATGCAAACAGGTCTTTTATTATTGCTATGTAGAGTTTGTTGTTGGAGCCATTAATTTTTTTCTGCTGTATTTGGAACAAAGAATTATTTTTAAACAAATATTCTTTTTAAATAGACTCCACACACCAATTTTGCTTTATGCATCAGGGATGAAATTCATCCTTGAGCATAAGCGTCCCCCGTCCTCACAAGGTTGAATTTTTAACTGCGCTCCAAATTCCGACTCACTCCAAGCGAGTGGGTTTGTTGATCCTTTGATCCTATACTATATAATACAAAGTACTATGATATTCAGAATGTTGAGCAATGGGAAAAAATGTCAGCCAAAAATCTAAGTGACTTCGAGAAGAGATTTTCAAAGCCAGCTAGAGGATTTAGCCATACAACTCCCATTGCAAGTAATGGGAATTACGAAATGTGGCTAAATCCCCTAGTTAGCTTTGAAACTCTCAACCTCAGTCTAACAAAATTGATTCAGTAGGGTAAGCATGCATCTTTCATGTTCTGCTACTTCATCAATGAACTACCCTTTAGTAACACTGCACTTTGCTCACATGTACAAACAACTGCTTCAACTTTAAGAGATATGTGCTGAAGGTGGACTTCTATTCCATCTACAAATTCTTTCAATGGTAACCCCAGACCCAAAACAGCTAAGCTTCAATAACAAAAACAGTCCACTGATGGTTAGTCACTTTTATATTTAAATATTAAATTATAAATCATTAAAGTTGACGTATATCTGAACAGGACGGGAGTTAACACATATATTTAAAGCTTGATATAACTGCAACCCTCCCCCAGTGTATGTACAGCATCACCAATGTACATAGTGCCTTCAGATCACTTATTTCTTTGTGCAGTTAGTTAGTGGTGAGCTATATGTTAAATACTGGCAGTGAC
>NW_020664374.1:11250627-11265834 GCF_002925995.2 Terrapene triunguis | reverse complement strand
AGAAAAGCTTTTTACACTGCAGATTACATCGGTATCATTATAAAATAGAAGTAGATTTTGTGTGTCTAAATATGAAATTTTCATGCAGAGGTAATCTGATTTTCAAGAAGACTTTAGGAATATATTTTGCCTGAATGCAAATGCACGCTTATTAGCACATGCACCACCAGCTGGTTGCATTAAAATTCCTAGTTTGCATGTACACACGAGCCAACAGACATGCAAGCTAGGCATGCATTTTGTCCATTCACAAACTTAAAAATCAGGCCCTATACATTAACCAAATGTAGTGTGTTTGGAGCAAAAATGAATAGGCAGGTGTTTCACAATTGACATTTTGTTGGCAGTAGTATCAAGAAGGACAAGATTAAAGGTATTTGCAGTAAACTAGTCCCACAAGTCAGGGTTGATACACGATTGTGAGACAAGGTGAGGAAACTTTCGTTGCCACTGCCTTGCTATAGTTGAGCTATTAGTTTTCCCAAAGGTGCCAAGTTATCCTCTCTCTCAGCACTAAATTCACTTAATTTATTTGGATGAGGGCAATAAAGGGACTGGATATCATTTAAAAAATGGACACCACACCTGCATAGTTTCCACATCAATAACTATACATGTAGTGAGCATGCCTTACCCATCCTCACTGACTAACCCTCACTTCACCTCTTTAAATCTTTTTTAGACTCCAAATATATTATAACATTTCTAAAGCCATCAGCAGAAAAGAAAAAGACATACTCTTTCCAACAAATGCACAAGTGCATCTTGTGATGAATATATTTTGTTAGTAAGACAATGTGTCCACATGTGTAAGAAATAAAGTGTATGGCGATATATAAGGATGTCTCAGCAAGTGATAACTGATAATCCATTTACAAAGAACAAAATACGAAAAGGAGGCAAGAAATCTAGAATAGGGCTGTTTGAATAGCGTTACAGCTAGATTTTATCTGTTTTGCTGGGGACACGGTTTCAGTGATATTTTTGGCTCATATAGCAAAACCTAGATAACTAACTGTAAATTGAAATTTGTTTAGATGTTCAAAAAAAGTGCAAAACCACAATCATCCCCTTCAGTTTACTGCAGGGATCGGCAACCTTTGGCATGTGGCCCACCAGGGTAAGCCCCCTGGCGGCCGGGACGGTTTGTTTACCTGCCGCGTCCACAAGTTCGGCTGATCGCGGCTCCCACTGGCCGCGGGGGCTGTGGGAAGCAGCGGCCAGCACATCCCTCAGCCCACGCTGCTTCCCACTGCCCCCATTGGCCGCGGGCCAAAGTTTGCCGATCCCTGGTTTACTCTCTTGGATTTTGCATCAAAGTGTAAGCTTAGATAATTCCATGACAAAAATCAAGATTTCCCCAAAACTGGCCATGCCAAACATCCACACATAGTAAATCTATCTACAAAATAAAAATATGGCCATTCAGATACTGAGTAACAGCAGCGGATAATAAAATATAGGTAATACAATATATCTTTATTAGAACACCCATGGGATCCCAGTGGATGTATTCACATTACAGGAACCATCACTACCACCAAATGGCAGTCAGCCTGGCCAAAGACTGGAACAAAACAGCATCCCTCACCCTTACAGATAGGCCTTGCTGGTCATGGATGACTAGACTTGGAAGACTTCAATTCTTTTTTAACATTTTGACAAATAGGTGTTTATTTTTAAGCTTTTTTCTTTTTTTATTGATTTAAATTTTTCACAGTTGCAGGAAATTACGGGGGATGGGGAGGCAAACAATAATTATTTAAAGTAATATTGAGATTCAAAAAGTTAAAGCTTTATGAATCTTAAAACACAAATTGTAACATCTCATCAAAATATACAAAGCAAATATCTTAAACTCAAACTCTAATACAGTCTCAAGCAACATTTTTCTTACTTTGCCTATCTGTACATTTCGATTATTATGGATGGAAATATTTTTTCATTGGTTTATGAGTGTATGGTGAAATCACCATTTACTGATAAAAATCTAATCCTTCCAAGCCAATGGATGAGGTACAGCAGTGGGACCAGTGCAGGGAAGCTTACACAGAATAGAATATCAGATATTTTTAATGGATACTGTCAGGTCCATTTAGATACAAAATTTGTAGAGAGATCAACCGAAATGCTTCCATGATTAAAAAAAAAAAAAAAAAATCCTAATGTGAACAATCTGTTTAGAACTAAATATTTGCTGAAGTGTTTGCCACCCAATCACAGCAATATTTGTTTAGTTTCACTCTCTGGTTCTCATGCACTAACAAATCTATTCATTTTCATTGTCTAAATAAAAAGCAAAATCATCAGTGTGGAAGAACTAAAGCTTTTTAAAAAATCTAATTTCATTTTAATAATCTAAGGTGTTATTGGTAACAAAGGCAATTATTTTAAAATAAATTTTAATCTATGTAAGTTTTATCTAATATACTCTTGTAGTTGTAGCACGTGTTTGACTAAACAAAGCAATTGAGGCCTCACAACATTTGTCTAGACACCAGAAGTGTCTCATTCTGTAGGATGAGAGTGACTTTTAAAAGGCTTTTGGAAGGGAATACTCTGAAGAATTTTTATTGCTTCAAATAGTGTTCCTAAGCCATTTTTCTCCAGATGGAAATCTGGATATAAAAAGAAAGAAAAAGTTTAATGCATAATTTTAAGAAGTCTTTATGCTGAGCGCTCATGTCTCTCTTCACAGATTTCTTAATATATAGCTACTACATTCAAGCCTGAATCCACAAACACTTCTTCAGCAAGAGAGTAACTTTATTCACTTTGGCAGTCCTATGTCAGTGGAACTGCTTACCTGAGCAACTGACTCACATGCTGTGGTATTTGCAGGAGCAAGCCCTTAGTTTGTGGTTAAATGAAATATACCTGACAAGACTTTGGGGAATGGTCTGATCTTTTCTGTACCACAACCACCTAACTCAAAACAAATCAGACTGGGATTGCCAGTCCTTAATTCACAACTTCTTTCCCTGACTATTTGTTATTTACATCGGGGCCTCTCTGCCTTCATGGCAAATTGCAATGGTAATGATAATTTAGATCTGCTGGATACAGAACATAAAATAAAACAACCCAAACAACCACAACATGCCCCCTGAAATGGCTACAAATCACAGGGCAGGAACCCATCATAATGTCAAACTACCACCTTTAAAGCTTAAAATTTTCAAATGCTCAATATTTAGAGTTAAAAAAAAAAAAGATGTTCTTCTCTTTCAAAGGACACATGCACTGATTATTAATGGCCCCTCCTCTGCATAGACACTGGAAAGAAATCAAATACCATCAGTCATGGACACTGGGTCAGATCCTACAGTGATAGGGGCTATATAGGTACTCGGACAGTCAGTAAGTCTCATCTTAACCCTTGCAGTCTTCTCCAGTTTTCTTCCACAATGCGTTATTCTATTCAAAATGGAATGGCTCACACAATAGTAAAAAGGAACACAAGGAGCCAAAGCTCAGAGATCTGACTAGTTCTGTGATGGATTTTTGCAGTTTGTTGAACCCATTTCTCACCAGAAAGGCTTTGCCTGTCCTGGACCTGGATCACACCCTCCCTGGGTAATCACAATAGGAAGGGACTCTCTCTAGGGAAGGAAAAATCTTGATGATTCTTTCATGGAGACACCACCGCATACACAGTGCCCTGGCTCTGCGGGAAACACAGTCTATATCCCTCTGACTGTATTCCTCTTGTTCAGCTAAGCTCTGCGAGGCCAAGGAAAAGAGGAGAGGCAGGGCTGAAAAACTTTACTCCAAAAAGGTGGCTGGATCCCTTCAAGCAGGAGATTCACACACATTTCAAATATTTGAGCTGGTAAAAAAAAAAAGTTCCAATGAAAAATGGCATGCCAAAGGAAAGGAAATTGTTCAAGAGAAATTCCTTTGACTTTTTCAGTGAAAAGAATATTTTGGTTTAGTTTGGAAATGTTTCATTTTGTTTTGATTCAAATAGAAAATTTCATTTCAGATTTTGACTTTTTGGCTCCCCCCTCCGTTTCTCCCCCCCCCCCCCCCCATGAAAAAAAGAGGAAAAAAGTGGGGGGGGGGCCTAAAAACTGAATGAAAACACAAAAATTTCAAAATGACAGTTTCCAATCTGACTCCATTCCATTAGTTGAAAAATAAAAATCTCCCTAAAAATGTTTTGTTCTCTGTTTTGCTCTAATTTTTTTCCCCAGAAAATATTTACACCATTTGTCAAACATATCAAACATGTCAAATCATTCAGAACATGTGCGTTTTAACCATCAGTCATTCTGCTCTTGTTCAAGCTGCAGGGTAAGTCTGTGTCATTTTATATGAATGAAAGAATGAGAAACAGCTGACTACCATCCCCCTCCAATTACATTATTTTTGAAACTGCATTTGGACTTCTCCATGCAGAAAAATATTTGGGGTAACATTTCACTGGGCGGGTAGAGAGTGAACATGTCTGATTCTTTTTGATGGTCAGAGTTGCACAAGGTTTCAGCAGTAAATCATCCAGGCCTCATCAGTCAAACTGTTCTACTGTAGATCATGTTTTCACTCCTCAGCTCATAGAGAGCCACTACACTGCTACATCAACCTGAGATTCCATCTTTTTCTGACATGGCTAAGATTTACGGAGGTCAGGATAAACAAAAAGGGGGCTCTTGTGTTGACCCACTCTCTCAGCAAGTGCTAGACCCCTGCACAAAGCTGCTGAAGTGTGACTCAGTGAGGAAAGCTATGTCTACACTGGCACTTTCGTCGCTGAAACTTTTGTTGCTCAGGGGTGTGAAAAAACACCCCTCTGAACGACAAAAGTTTTAACGACGAAATGTGCCGGTGTCTGTGGGAGCCGTGCTCCCGGGAACGAAGCTACTGCCCCTCATTGGCAGTAGTTTTATTTTGTTGCCGGGAGAGCTCTCTCCCGGTGATAAAGAGCGGCCACACAGCGCAACTTACAACAGCGTGGCTGCAGCGGCACCGTCGCACCGTTTTAAGGTGCGCTGTGAGGAAATAGCCACAGTTGAAGCTAATTCGTTATTGGGCGTTGGGTCTCTAAAACTATAGAGCTAGGTGGAGGTTGGTCCTGTATGGAAACTTCAAGGAAGGAAGATTAGGCTGAAGTGCTATGTTTGTTATCAGTAAAGCCAATATCTCAAGGAAGGAGGTGAGAGTTTGATCATTAAGGCCTTGTCCGCACACAAAGGTTGTACTGCTTTAAACATACACCAATATAGTTAAAGCAGCACAACCCATCTTTTGTGAATGCAGTTGTACCAGTATAAAATGTGCTTATACTGTTAAAACTTAGTGTCATGTGAGAACGGGAATCAGCTATACCAATACAACTGTTCACACTAAGCACTGTACCAATGTAAGTATATCATTAAAAGAAAAAAAATCACATCCCTAACCGAACTAGTTACACTGATACAAAAATTGTGTGCAGATCAGGCCTAACTCAGGGCTTGTGTGCTCTCACAGTAACATAAATATTACATTGACATTGCTATTTTTAGTCATCCTGTGGACAAGAGATTAAAAAGGGCAGCTGGAAATGAAACCGGTATAAAAGCAATTTTCTTGACTGGTGGACTTTAAAAAAAAAAAAAAAAATGCAAGCCCTCTTGTATCTATTTGACCCTTTGTTCCCTCTGATCCTTGTTCCAGGCTTGATGCAGAAGTATATTTTTGTCCCATGACTTTAAGTGGAGCATTTCTAGATATCAATTGTTTTGGCGATAAATTGTATATGCCAGAAGCTCAGGGACATTTGGAAACTGGAACACAAAACGCATACATGGGCTTTTTCATTGATTCTCCCTCATTAGCAGCTCTTGCTGGATCAACTTGTTATACTATTTCAGTACTGGAGGAGCCTAGAACAGATATACATAATTAATTTCCTGCAGCAATTTCAGGTATTTCTAGTGCAGTGACTGATACTTCACGGCAAAATCTCAACTGTGATCTTTGGTACCACTCAAGCAATAAAAGAGAGGCATGTTCTTGCTATAACTGGCCAGCTGAGAACTCCCCTGATTGTGGGGGCAGCTGGCATAAAATCAGGGACTCGCAGATAGTGTAAAATTGGTGGACTAGCTCCTGTACCAACTGTCCCCTGCCCCAACGCCCCTACAGGGCATGTCAGACAAAGGAGGCGTGTATTGGAGGTAGGGCAGAGATCTGCTCTGCCACTGATCTTTCACTAGCATAGGATTATTTAGAGAAAATATACTAGTGACATATTTAGAGTAATCTTTAGGCTGCTCTGATTTACGCCTGGGCTGGAGTCAGTGCATAGCAGGGAGCTATAAAACTAGCTCCCCTCTACATATGTTAACTATCTATAAAGTATGAATCTTATTATGAACTAGTACAATTTTGGAGAGTCTTGACCAAAAATAGTCATGAAACTTTAAAAGAAATTGAAATAAATTAAAAATATCATATCTATAGCACCCTAAATATACAGTAAACATATATATCAGTTACATTTTCCTCATAAAAATCCCTACAGGCCAAGTAACATAGTGTGTCTGTCAATTTAATCCCCATAATTTTAAAGCTCTAATTTAGTGCTTGCAAACTTACTTGCCAGTTCTTGTTTCAGGGACTTTTGGTAACTTGCTCAATAGACGGGGAAACGTGTCTTCAGTGACCACTCAAGGGACCAACAAAAATATTTTCCTTTATTGCTGCTCTCTCTCTTTTTCTGATTTACAGTTTGCCCCCCCCCCCCCCCCCCCACACACACACACACAAAAGTGAATGTAGGAAAGTCATGGCCAGTAAGTGCCCCCATATGGCACTGTTTGTTTATTTTGGGAAGAAGGCTCTGTTCACAAACCATGAACAACCCCCATCCCTGCTATAATATCTTAGGGCTTGTCTACACTGGCACTTTATGGCACTGCAACTTTCTCGCTCAGGGGTGTGAAAAAACACCCCCCTGAGCACAGCAAGTTTCAGCACTGTAAAGCGCCAGTGTAGACAGTGCACCAGCACTGGGAGCCGTGCTCCCAGCGCTGGTAGCTACACCCCTCATGGAGGTGGGTTTTTTAGAGCTCTCCCAGCACTCCGCCACTACTACACAAGCCACGTGAAAGCGCTGCCGCGGCAGCGCATTACCATTGCCAGTGTAGACTAGCCCTCAGATCTCCCTCCTGGTAGCAGCTGGGGCAGGCAGCTGAACGGCTACCACTATGAGAGAGAGGAAGGCTTGTCAGGGACGACACTACAACTCAGAAGGGGTAAGAGGAGGGTAGGATCTAGCGCTCCCGACATCTGCAAAAAGCCTGCTGCGTTAGTGAGGAGCAAGACATGCACATTGACTTCCATTCCCCACATCAGATATCTATTATTGTGGCAAAAGGGTGGGTGGGGTCGCTGGCAGAGGTGGCGTTCTAATAAAGATGGAGTAGCATATGAGCTCACACTGTGTCCAAAACAGTTAATGTGATTCTGGGATGCATAAACAGGGGAAATCTCTAGTAGGAGTAGACAGGTTATTTTACCTCTGTGTTTGGCACTGGTGCGACCGCTGCTGGAATATTGTGTCCAGTTCTGGTGCCCATAATTCAAGAAGGATGATGATAAATTGAAGAGTGTTCAGAGAAGATCCTTGAGAATAATTAAAGAAAGAGGAGGCTAATGGGTGACCTGATCACAGTCTGTAAGTACTTCCATGAGCAACAGATATTTGATGATGGGCTCTTCAATCTCAGTGGTTTGAGCATTGGCCTGCTAAACCCAGGGTTGTGAGTTCAATCCTTGAGGGGGCCATTTAGGGAACTGGGGTAAAAATCTGTCTGGGGATTGGTCCTGCTTTGAGCAGAGGGTTGGACTAGATGACCTCCTGAGGTCCCTTCCAACCCTAATATTCTATGAAATCTATGAAAGGTATAACACAATCCAATGGCTAGAAATTGAAGCTATACAACTGCAAACTGAAAATAAGGTGTGAATTTTTGACAGTGAGGTAATTAACCACTGGAACAATTTACCAAGGGTCATAGTGAATTCTCCATCACTGGCAATTTTTAAATCAATACTGGATTTTTTTCCCTATAAGATATGGTCTAGGAATTATTTTGGGGAAATTTTAGGCCCTGTGTTATACAGGATGATCACAGTGGTTCCTTCTGGCCTTGGAATCTACATCTACTAATGTCAGCATGCTCCATTTAGTTACGCCTTCCTACTGTTTGTCCTGAAACACACTCCTGTTTGTTTCTAAATTTCCAAATGGTTAGAGTCTGTCCTCTTGATTTCCTGTTTTTTGTTAACAGGAATAATTCTTGCAACTCTATATTCTTAATTTTCTTCAGAATTATGAATTCTAAGTAGACATTACTGAAATATTTTGCCAATTAAATAGTCTCACTTTTTAATCTTAGGCTATAGGTTCATGTATTCTGACTGCACCAGTTTCAGTTACATAATCAAAGCCAAATTCTATAATGGAAGTAGTATACTTTAAAAGCTTTATTCTCAAAGATTTACTTCTAAAGATGATGGAACAGGTTTCATGTTTGGCGGTATCTGTAGTCAGGTCAATACCTTATTTACACTGGCCATTTCCCCCATAAAGTTTCTTACTCCAAGAACAGCTGCACCATTAGTAACAATAGTGAGAAACTTTAAGGAATATGTTAGTGTAGATGCCGTCAATAGAACCATAAGACATTCAAGACCATGTCTACACTACAAAATTATGTCAACTTAACTTACGTCGGCATACAGCTACCACAGTTATTAAATCGCTTGTGTGCGTGCACACTTGGCTCCTTGTGTCGGCAATGCAAGTCCTCACCAGAAGCATTTGGCTCAACTGTATTGTCAGCGTGGGGCTTTGTGGGATGGCTTCTGAAAGCCAGTAACAGTTGATGTAAGCAACACAGTGTCTACACTCACACTACACCTAATTACTTTGACCGGGACTCTATGCCGCTCAGGGAGGTGGTGTTATTAAGTCGACGTAGAAAGGGACTTACGTCAGTGGGAGCCAAATTTAAGTGAAGACATTTCTAAAGGTAGGTCAACATAAGGCAGCTTAAGTCTAGCCAACCGTGTAGTATAGACCAGGATTCAGAGATCACAAAATATGGAAAACGATTTGCCTATTCAAATCACCTCTCTACTATTGCTATTACTTATTGTAAATAATCCATTAATTAAAACAAATCTCTCTTCAAAACTACGTGTTATTGGCAAGCTGATTGCTTTTCAATAGCATCAAAATACATATTTGTATTTTACACATTTTAACTGTATAAAATACAAATATGAATGATATAGCCCATTGCATAATACAAGAATCAAGATCACTGAGTGGCTATAATTGAAAGATAAAATAAAACATTGCTTGCATAGACAGGGCTTTAATTTTATCTCATCTGGAAGAATCTCCTGCTCACCCTCTTTCAAATGGCCATGTTGGAAGGCCTCAAGTACTTAAGGGAGTTCCTCCCAGAGTTTCTTTCAGATACTCTCCTAATTAAGAGTGAAAGGTAGTTGGACCGGTATTAAAAATTTCAGATATAATCCACATTCTAAACATAAAATGAAGCTAACCCTTACCCCAGATCTGCAACAGACCATGATGCAATGGCAGAGTTTCCCACACTCAACACAGACCAGAACAGGATAATTCTGCCAGAGTAAGATACTAGAAGTAGAATAAAATTTTAAAAAACATAAAGCACATCAGAAGCAGGAAGCCTGCCAAACAATAAGTGGGGCCACTGGATGATCAAGGTGTTAGAGGAGCACTCAAGGAAGACAAGGCTATTGAGGAGAAGCTAAATGAATTCTCTAAAGTGGTCTTCACTGCGGAGGATGTGAAGGAGCTTCCCACACCTGAGCCATTCTTTTTAGGTGACAAATCTGAGGAACTGTCCCAGACTGAGGAGTCAATAGAGGAGGTTTTTGAGCAAATTGATAAATTAAACAGTAATAAGTCACCAGGACCAGATGGTATTTACCCATGAGTTCTGAAGGAACTCAAATATGAAATCGGAGAACAACTAACTGTGATATGTAATCTATCGCTTAAATCAGCTTCTGTACCAGATGACTGGAGGGCAGCTAATTGGACGCCAATTTTTAAAAAAGGATCCAGAGGCGAACCGACAACTACAGGTTGGTAAGCCTAACTTCAGTACCAAGCAAACTGGTTGAAACTATGATAAAGAACAGAATTATCGACACATAAGTGAACATGATTTGTTGGGAGAAGAGTCAACACAGCTTTTGTAAAGAGAAATCGTGCCTCACCAATCTATTACAATTCTTTGAGGGGTCAACAAACAGGTGGATACAGGTGATACAGCACATACAGTGTACTCAGACTTTAAGAAAGCCATTAACAAGGTTCCTCACCAGAGGCTCTTAAGTAAAGTAACAGTCAAGGGATAAGAGGGAAGGTCCTCTCATAGATCAGTAACTGGTTAAAAGCTAGGAAACAAAGTATAGGAATAAATGGTCAGTTTCACAATGGAGAGTGGTAAATAGTGGGGGTCCCCCAAGGAGCTATCCTGGGACCAATTCGGTTCAATGTATAATGATGAAAAAAAAGGAGTAAACAATGAAGTGGCAAAGTTTGGAGATGATACAAAATTACTGATGAAAGTTAAGTCCAAAGCTGACTGTGAAGAGTTATGAAGGGATTTCACAAAACTTGGTGACTGGGCAACAAAATGGCAGATGAAATTCAATGTTGACAAATAAATAATAATGCATGTTGGAAAACATCATCCCAATTATACATACAAAATGATGGGATCTAAATTAGTTGTTACCACTCAACAAAGAGATCATGGAGTCATTGTGGATAGTTCTCTGAAAACATCTGCTTAATGTGCAGCAGCAGTCAAAAAACTAACAATATTAGGAACCATAAGGAAAGTGATAGATAACAACATAGTAAATATCATAATGCCACTACATAAATCCGTGATATGCCCACACCTTAAATAGTGTGTGCAGTTCTGGTCACCCCATCTCTAAAAAGACATAGAAGAAATGGAAAAGGTACAGAGAAGGGCAACAAAAGCGATTAAGGATATGGAACACCTTCCATATGAGGAGAGATTAAAAAGACTGGGACTTTTTAGCTTGGAAAAGAGATGACTAAGGAGGAGGGGGAGAATAAGATAGAGATTTGTAAAATCAGGAATGGTGTGAAGAAAGTGAACAGGGAAGAGTTAATTACTCCTTTACATAACACAACAATAAGGAGTCACCCAATAAAATTAATAAGCAGCCGGTTTAAAACAGAAAAAATGAATTATTTCTTCACGCAACACACAATCAGCCTGTGGAACTCATTGCCAGGGGATGTTGTGAAGGCCAAAAGTATAACAGGGTTAAAAAAAATATTCCATAAATTAATGGAGGACAGATCCATCAATAGCCATTAGCCAAGATGGCCAGGAATTCAACCGCATACTCCAGGTGTCCCTAAACCTCTGCCTGCCAGATGCTGGGACTGGATGATAGGGGATAGATCACTTGATAATTGCCCTGATCTGTTCATTGCCTTTGAAGCATCTGGCATTGGGCACTGTCGGAAGACTGGGTACTGGGCTAGATGGACCATTGTACTGACGCAGTATGGCCATTTTTAGATTCTTAATCATGGGCTATTTAATAATCTGTATGATCCCCACCATACAGATGTTCCTCAAACCTGCAAAACTTAATCAGTTTACCAAAGGAAAGATGTTAAAGAGTAATAAAGGATCTAGGTTTGAATCCAAAGGAACATCTTCCATTTAAACCTAAGAACAAAACAGAATAGTTTTACCAAAAATGAAACGATGGAATAGGCAGACAGGAAACAAATCAGTGAAGAACAGATATGTGAAACCAAGGAAAGAGATGGCACACAGATATAGTTGATGGAGATAAATCTGACAAATAAATCCAGAAGAATTAGAGTTGACGATAAACCTTGGGTTTCAGCAACAACTCATATCAATGCTCAATAGGAAAAGTCAAGGACAGAGTGTCTCTGCTTTGAAAGTCCTCCATTTTACTGGTTTGTGTCACCATTTTATCACTACTTTCAAATAGCTTAACATGTTGAAATGTGGCCTTCTGATAAACTGAATCTTTGAGATCTGATATTATTTGCATTGCCTTACAGTACTTTTCTAACAAAAACAATGATAGGTTTTCCAGTGCTCTACAGAATATTCTACATACACTACGTCCAAATAACACCTTAAATAAAACAGTCAGCAAGTGGAGCATCTGCTGCCAACACAAACTTTCTTTGTGACCCTGGATGAACAACTTAACTTCCCTGTGTCTCAGTTTCCTCACATTTGAAAGGAGGATAATACTTTTCTACTTAAAGAGGTGTTGTGAGAATTCATTCATTAATGTTTACAAATAATGTGAATTTCTGAGTGAGATTCCCTGCTGCATCTGCTCTCCTCTGGATGTGTAGAGAGCAGGGAGTAGGGCAGGCAAACTATCAGGAAGCTGGCTACAGCATCCTAATTCTCTGCCCAGCCCTGGGCAAAAATTTAGAGGAGAGCACCTATGCTGCTCTAAGCTGTATCAACTGGCAGTGGCCACCAAGGGACCATCCACTGTCTGAACCCATCCTGCTCCAGCCACTCCCCTTCACAAAACCCTTCCCACAGGATCTGCAGGGAGGGAAGCTTGAAAATCAGCAGAGGAGTTGCAGCCAGTCTCCATTCACAGACACAAAGGGGAAAATCTGCTCCTCTGTGTCTGAATGTACTTTAGGAGTACAACAAATCAATGAAGCAGGCAGGTTACCAACCACTTTGGCCATGTCAAAACTACAGAGCCTGTGTTGGCATAGCTAAGCTGATAGAGCTCCCTAATAAAGATCTGCATATGCCAGCAGAAGGAGTTCATCTCCCCAAACTACATTAGCTATGCTGATAAAAGCACTATTTTTTCAGCTTACTTGTGTCTGCACAAGTCCTGCCAGCATAGCTATGCCTGCTAGGAGTATGGGGGAGGGGGGAAGGGGGTGTCACACATCTCCCCCCCCCCCCCTCGCCCCCGGCTGACATAGCTATGGCAGCAAAAACTTTGTAGGTTAGACCAGGCCTTACATAAATATGGTGCATATTCAACAAAATGTTTATTTTATTTAAAATATTAACAGTTGCATAGAATATATGTAGTCTCTGATTGGCATGAATACTAATTATTAGCTCATTAGGTCATCAGACACCACCCACAATACAGGGCATAAGAACCAAGTAATACAAGTGTGATAATCTGAACTATAGCTCTTCATAATTATGCGAAAGTTGGATACCAGGGAAAAGAGTTCAAAAAGTATTTACCATTAATATAGCGTATGAAGGAGAAAAAGATTTATAAAAGTAGATTTATAAACCAAATAGAGAATTAGTATTTCAGATTAAACCTAAGGAAAAGCTAGACACTCAGGGTAGCACATCACATAGCGTAGTAAACAATCTCTCTATCGAGTGCACATGCACATGTCTTTCCTGTCTTGCTCACTACAGACCAAATCCTGTTTCCATTAAGTCAATAGCAAAATTCCCCTTGATATCAAGTCATTCCAGGGTGTAGCTTTACAGACTCATTCCCTGGATGAAAATATCACTTCATTAATATTGTGAGTAGGGTGACCAGACAGCAAATGTGAAAAATTGGGATGGGGGTGGAGGGTAATAGGAGCCTGTATAAGAAAAAGACCCAAAAATCGGGACTGCCCCTATAAAATCGGGATATCTGGTCACCCTAATTGTGAGTTCATTGAAAGTAAAATATATCTCCTTCTCTTTCCGTAATTCCACTGCTTCATTTTATTAACATGGTATCACCTACCTAACTAAATCCAGCAGTGATTAATAGGAGGGAGTCATTAGAAAACCAACTTTAACTTATCAAAATATTTAAGAAAGCGGAAAAAAAGCCAACAGCATTATTCTGTATACTAGAAAATGTATGTGTCGCATAAGAGTTAATGGACTGCTAACCTGACTTTCATTCCTTGCTTTGCTCCCCTACTATCTCAGCTGGAGAATTTGAAGCATTAGGCCTCTGCTTATTACAATACTTAATCAATCCTAAAAGAATGAAACAACAAACAGAAAACCTACACTCAACACATTCACCACAATTAGAGCAATTTGGCATGGAATTTTTTTATCAGAGGGCTATCTTTTAATTCAATTCTCAATACAGTTTCTTCTACATCAAGCTGCAAATTATTTCCAGGACAATCATAACATGGTAAGATTAAGTTAAATCACATCCGCAGCTGAAAGACTGCGTTTTTTCTGTAGACAATCTACATCATTATTTTCTCAAAATAATGTAGCTATCCTAATACACGTGTTTCCACTTTAATTAAAAAAAGTGGAACACTGCACATGAAAGTCTTTAGAAATATGTTTAAATATCCATGCAGCAAAGACTTGTCTTTTTTTTTTTTTTTTTATCTACTTCTAGTTTTGCTCCAATCTTCTCTGGGATGAAAAAGGGAAGACTGTAGCATTAGAGTGAGGAGAAATAGGAAGGGGGTTGATCCATAAACCCTGAATTGTGAATCATATGTTTGATGAAAAGAAGAGACACATTGGAGTTAAAACCTATTCTAAGGTTTTTTTGTTTCTAGAAAACTTAAGTGCTCAGTAAATAGAAGGTCAAAGTAAGTATAGAACAGAGGGAAAACAAAAGAATATAACTTTGCAACTATGTTTCTTACACAGTTACTGGGTTCAACCTAGTTTATACTAAAGAAACCACAAAACACTGATGGCTAGCAATTTAAAGTAACTCATAAGAAATAAAATAGCATCACTTGCTATAAAGTATGTACTTAGAACAATAAGATGAGTAATAACAGCTGCTCAAAAATGTTATGCAAAAGCATGAGATTGTCCTCCCACTCCCTCCAGCAAAACAAAAACAAAACAAAAACCCTAAAGCATTCACAATACATTCTGTAGGAACATAAAACTTCCTTACAAGAAGCGCTTGATGATCCATCCAACCCAATACTCCAATAGCCACAATAGCTTACATCAGTGGTTCTCAAACTATGGCCGCCGCTTGTTTAGGGAAAGCCCCTGGCAGGCCAGGCCGGTTTGTTTACCTGCCGCGTCCACAGGTTCGGCCGATCGCAGCTCCCAGTGGCCGCGATTCACCGCTCCAGGCCAATGGGGGCTGCGGGAAGCGGCGGCCAGTACGTCC
>NW_020664374.1:11222195-11240627 GCF_002925995.2 Terrapene triunguis | reverse complement strand
GGGACAGGGAACAGGGGTGGTTGGATGGGGCAGGGGTCCCGGGGGGGCTGTCAGGGGACGAGAAGCAGCGGGGGTCGGATAGGGGGCGGGGACCGGGCCATGCCTGGCTGTTTGGGGAGGCACAGCCTCCGCTAACGGGCCCTCCATACAATTTTGGAAACCCGATGTGGCTCTGAGGCCAAAAAGTTTGCCCGCCCCTGCTTTAGAAGAAGCTTTTTTTCCTACCTGGGAGCCTTCCTGAGGACACAACAAACTGCTTCCGAGTGGTGGCTGCTGGGACACTACAGGGACATGTGACCAGGTCACCTGGTGCTGGACTCCATCTTGGGATATCAGTGTTTTTCCACGGACTGGTGTGGGAGCCAAGCTTTGAAACAAAGGGTTCTCGCCATATGCATAAGCAATTTAAGGCAGGGAAGTGACATCATCGTGGTTCTTCACTGACTCCCCACCCAAAGAGACTCCTGGATACACCTGAGGAACAAAGACTGAACTGGGGGAAGTGCTGGACCCAGGCTAAAGGGATTCCAAGCTGTAAGCTAGTGCAGCTTGCCCCTTAAGAAACTGCAGCCTGCTTGTAACATCACTTAGGGTGAGGATTTGCTATTCATATCTGATCTATGTAGTACATTAAGCTTAGTTTGCGTGTTTTGTTTATTTGCCAGGTAATCTACTTTGATCTATTTGTTATCTCTTATAATCACTTAAAAATCAATCTTTTGTAGTTAGTAAACTTGTTTTTGCTTTATCTAAAATGAGTGTGTGTGAGAGTCATAACTCGGGGCAGAAAGCTGTTGTATATTTCTTCTCCACATTGAGGGAGGGGACGAATTTCATGAGCTTACGCTGTACAGTTCAAGACGGTATTATTTTGGGTTTACACTCCGGGGGGGGGGGGGGGGGTGCCTGAGTGGCTGGAAAGTTCCTTAGCTGGAGCCTACCCATGCAGGGGCTGGTACAGCGTCTACATGTAACTGCAGCTGGGTGTGCCCCTACCTGTATGTGTGCTGGTGAAAGTGCAGGCTGTACACAGCAGTACAGTGTAAAGAGAGCCACAGCTGGTGGGTCAGGGGGCTCACTGGTACCCCAGTTCCAGGTGGAACCCTGTGGGGAACCCATCACAAGGCCAATGAAAATGAAAAGTAATCTGAATGTGTCAACTGAGATGCCCTATGCTGTATCTACACAGTAAATACACTACCTGTGTTTTATTCCATGCACTGAAAAGGGCTTTGATATAAACATTTTCTAGTCTGCTTCACTAAGTTTGAAAAAATATATATATAAAAATATGTCAGATTCAGTAAACTGATCTAAGGTTTTCAAAAACTGTAGCAATTGGATGAAGACAAAGGATAGAGAAAATGGGGCATTTTTCACTTAACTCAGTACCTGAACAGACTCCACCAGTGATAATTCACTTTGAGAACACAAGTATTATTTTTAAATATTTAAACTGCAGTAGTATCCAGAGGCCTACCAGATTGGGATTTCATTGTGCTAGGTGCTGTAAAAATATAATAAATGGCAGTCCCTCCATCAAAAAATGTACAGAATAAAGAGACAAGACAACAGCGGGATGAGACAAACCAGTGGGCCAGAAAAGAGAGAAGAGGAGACAGAATAACACAAATAACTAGAACTAAGAATATAAAAGTTCTAAACACGGCTAGAAAAAGTTAAATTGAACTACAAGAACCCCATCTTGTGTAGTGCCTTGCTTGACAGCAGTAGAATTCTGATTCCATGAACAACAGGAAGGGTTACAAGATAATGTATCATTGCTCAGTAGCAAAAAGGAATGGAGCAGGAATAATCAGAGCAGGAATATTACAGGATAAGGTAGTGGACATCTAAAGGAAGAGTGACTGGCAGATGAAAGTTAGAATAGCACTGAGCAGAGAACAAATATTTAACCTTATATGAGGATACGCGCTGCAGGCTGATTGTATGACTGAGGAGGAAGGAGAGGGAATTCCATATAGCACTGGACCAAGTGATGAGTGAAGTACCACAAGCTGAGTACTTGATTATCACAGCAGACCTCAATGGACATGCGGGAGAACATGGTGAGGACTACGATAATTGTCATGGAGGACAACACTTAGGAAACCAGAAATTAAGTCAATGAAGATATCTTAGAGTTAGCCACAGTTCACGTCCTGCTTCTTGTCAGTTCATACTTTGTAGAGATGGAGGAACACTTAGTTATATACAAGAGCAAGGCCGACAGTTCCCAGATCAACTATTTCCTGCCCAAAAGAAACATGAGGGACTGTAAAGTGATCCTGGGAGAGTAGACAGCAGAGCAACAGATTGCTTGTAATAGACTTCTGGGTGAAAAGTCTAGTGTGGGGAGAAAAAATGTGAGTAGGGAAGTCTGGGATTTAAGGATGAGGTCCAATGAAGGTTGGACAGTGACCAAACCAAACACAATGATATCAATGAGGTTTGAGAGAAAATATCCACTATACTACAGAAATTTCATATGCTGCCTATGGACAAAAGAAAGGAGGAGAATTTCATGGGAAGGAGTGGTGGTGGTGTTCCAACAATGTGCAGGAGGCAGTGAAGAAGGACTAAAAGTGTAAGCAATGGCAGAAAGTACGAAAAGTAGAAAGTTATGAGGAATACAAGCTGGGAGAGAGAAACAGTGAAAAGAACAGTTGTGGAAGCTAAAGTTCAGACTTTTAAAGCCTTATATTCAGGATTACTAATGAAGAAAGGGGGGGAAAGGACTATATAGATTAACCAAGACTAGGCAAAGAAGCACGGAGGATTTCAGAGTTGTGAAAGTGTAACAGATGAAAATGGGAGAATAGTGGTGGAAGATGGTGAAATTAAGAGGTGGCAGTGGTTTTATAAGAAACTGCTTAATGAAGAGATGCAAAGAAACTACTGAAGGAAATACGTGCAAGCAACAACCTCACATGCTGGAGATTCAGACAGTGCTAAAGATGATGAAACAAGGGAAAGCAATGGGGCCAAACGGTATATCAATTGAGGAATTTCACCCATTAGGCTATTAGGGAGTGGTGATGACAAAAGTTATTCAACTTATTTTTCCGTACTGGAAAAATGCCTGATGAGTGGAGGAAGAGCACATTGATCCCTATCTTCAAGCATAAAGGAGATCTAAAAGAATGCACTAATTACCAACCCATCGAGTTAATGAGTCACACAATGAAATGGCTGAAAAGAATTATCGAGAAAAGACTTTGGAAAGGACTGGAACATCCAAGTAAGTGACAACCAATTTGGTTTTATGCCAGCAAAGTCAACAATGGATCCAGTGTTTCCAGGCCAAATATTGCAGAAGTACAGTGAGAAATGCAAGGAACTGTACACAGTGTTTATGGATTTAAAGAAGGTTTATGGCACAGTCCCTAGAGAATTTTTATGGTGATGCAATTGCCAGATACACATGTGCAGATTATGATGGACATGTACAAGGGTACCACAACAGTAACAAGAAGCAGCTGTGGATACAGGTAGTCATTCACTGTAAGGACAGGTCTACATCAAATGATCAGCCGTAAGCCCATTCCTATTTGTCATTGTAATGGACACCTTGATGCAAGAGATTAGGGGAGTGGCTACATGGAGAATACTTTTCGCCAATGACATTATGTTGCACTGTGAAGATAAATACAAAGTAGAAAGGGACCTAGAACTATGGAGAAGTTTCTTCTGCCTTAGAAGAAAATGGCTTATGAATCAGCTGACAAGAAACGGAATACATGTAATGCTTCATTGACAGGGTCCATGAAAAGCCCATAAAACTTAATGGCACAGAGTTTAAATTGTTGTCCAAACTTTAATACCTCAGTCCAATATTGAGCTGTATGGGAATGTGGATGCAGATGTTGGGAGCTGCATGAAGACTGCTTGGTATAAATGGAGGGAGTTGATAGGAATTCTCTGTGATAAGATATGCCAAGTAAACTAAAGAGCGAAGTGGGTAAGTTCACGATTAGGCCAGCTATGACTACAGGTCGGGTTGGAATGCTGCTAATGAGGAAGAGAGAACAATTACTTCACACTACCAAAACGAACATACTAAGACGGACGCTAGGTAAGACGAGAGCTGATAGGCTACTCAATAAAACAGTATGAGCCATGATGCAGATAGTATCAGGAATCAGGGCCCACAACAGAGCTAGTCTTCAGGCAGCCTCATCAGTACAACTGGCCCGCAGCAGCTGCCTGATTAGCCATGCAATCTGATAGCAAGAACAAGAGCCACCAACCCCAACTGATGGGACACGGTGACGAAGAAGAAGTAGAGTTCAGATGGCACGTATTGTACAGCATCATGAGACCCCACCACTTTTTCTATGCACCTTTCTGCTAAGAAGGGGAGGAGGAAACATTCTTTCTGAGCCCTGGTTCCTTCTCTATACCCCTTCACAGATCATAGAAAGCCAGGCAGAACTCCCTACAAACTCTCCTAGCAAACACAACTGTGGTGTTAACATAACTGATACAACATTAGTAGTAGATTGTATTGAAAAATATATCACTGCACATGAGTAACACATGTTTCTAAACCTCTCTAAATAACTTCAAATTATAACTGGATTGTCACTAAACCAGCAAAAGGCAAAACTATGACCTAGAAACTATCAAGTTCAGGGTGCCTATGACTGGGGCACTAGATTGTTTTTTGTTTTTTTAAAATCAGTTTCTTTTCTAATTTTAAATAATGGTGCACATTATAATCAATCCTGACTACACCATACTCTTCATTTTCAAAGACAGATTAATCACTTTTCCTCAGTGTCCACAAAAAATTGCTCCAGGACTGAGAACAATCCCACCAAAGTTCATTCCAAAAGATATGCAACCGAACATGACATTTTACAATGGAAATACTTGTGCAACCATAACTACAGGCGTCACTATATGTTCCACCTACAATAACTAAGGAGTGTTTACTGTACATAGTGATGTGGTATGCATAGCACTTATCACAAAATGCAGTCAAGTTCAGTCCCAAACATCTTTCATACACAGAGCCATGTATTAATTATACATGGGTAATTTTCTAGTTTATTCAGATCAGAGAGAGAGATCTCAGGAAGACAGTTTGTGGTGGATTTCATGTTTTGTTTTGGGGTGGTTGTTCTTTTAAAAACAACTACTAAGCAAAAGAGTTGGGGCCTTATTTCACTCATTTATTACAACTAGAACTCGCTACAAAGGCATGTACCAGTGAATTCAATTCTGATCCCTTATCAAATTTAGTTCAAGTTTAAACAGGTGCAGCTCATATGGCAGCCAGTAGGCTTCCACCAGCTAACGCCAAAGCTGAATCCGGACCTCTCTCGTTCTTTAGATACACATCAGCCAAATGGAATTCAAATCACCATCAATATCTCTTAAGTTCCTCTAGACTTATTCACCTTATTGTTAAGGATTCTCAAGGGGGTAACGGGACTCACACTATTCTGTTATCTGTGTGCTTATATAAATACTGACTTCCAAATTTACAAGTTGCAGTCTACTCTTCAAGTACTAAAACTCTGTGAATATGTACATACGCATACGGCAGTATCAAGGGGTGTAACTTCTGCCTCAGCCCTGTCATGCATTCATTGGGGCTCTGGAAGGCTTGAGCATCAAAAGAAAGATCTAATTAAAGCTGATTCACCATTCCCAGGTACACAGTAGCCAAGTTTTGAAATACCACACCCCACCACTCCATGAGGGTGGAAGCAGACCGGAGATCCTTGGGACATCTGCTGACAAGTTTACACATGAAAATTAATTGGTATAACATGGTATGGCAAGTATTCTGACTTCCTTGAGAAAATTCAAATGAGGAATAATTTGCTAAGTTGTGGGTGTGTATAAAAACAGATCTACATATTGATAGTACATATATATTTCTTATTCTTCTACCTAGTCCTTTTAATTCATGTTTAATTTTTTTAATTATACAGTGTTATGTAAGTGTAAACATAAGCTTTGAGAAGTATCTATCCATACTTTGTTAACTTAAAAAAATTGTCAGTGCATGATGAATATGTAGTACTTACAGTATTGTTGATGATTTGGGGCCTGAATCATTTTTTTAAATATTATAATTAAGGCTACGATTATGTCACAGAGGTCACGGAATCCATGACTTCCACTGACCTCTATGACATTATCTGCCTCCCAGCTAGCCCCGCTCCCATCCTGGTGGGGGGACCCTGCAGCTGCCCAGCCACCACAGGGGGCGGGGGACCCCCTGCAGCTGCCCAGATGCTGTTGGGTGGCCAGCGGACCCCGCAGCTGCTCAGCCCGTGGGCAGGGAGACCTGGGAGCTCCCAGCTGCCCCAGGGGTGAGGGGACCCCACTGCAGCCCAGCCCCACAGACAGGGGGACAGCCCTGGAGCTCCTACAAACCACAGCAGTGGGGGATCAGGGAGCCCCAGCAGCAGTGGGTGCTGAACCCATCTACCTCTTTTGTCAGGGATATTTTTAGTGAAGGAAATATTGCCTTATGTAACTCCTGGGACTTAGGTTACTTATATGATGATATGGCCTCTTCCTCGGTAGAAAATCATATCATCCATCAAAAAGGTGGAAATGACCCCACAGTTCATTAAAACTAAATATTCACTTCTTACTAAGTCTGGGGGGAATTTAAAAAAAAAACACCTCCAAAATAATGGAAGGCCAATTGCTAAGGTATGGATATTCAAACTTAAAACAAAAAATCAGCTGCAACACAACTTTTCTCAAACTTCAATATTAGAGAAACAATTTTAATGCTCTTTTCTAATTACCAGCTGAGGATGACAAATACATCTAGATGTAATGAACTGGTGATATTCTCACATCATTATAAATAAGAGGATGTATTTTTAAGAGCTAACTGGAAGCATTACATGCCCCCTAGGGCATCCTTCCAATATGCTTTTACTCTCCTGCATACTTCTTTTCCTTGACTTGCTCTTTCAGCTCTCCCTTGTATTATCTACTGTAATCCTTACCGACACCATCTGTCTGATTCTCTACGTAACCTACATACAAATCTCCATATATCCACCTACTTCATTTCACACAAGAGCCTGTTGTGGCCTCTTTACTAAGACATAACTTGCACTGAATTGGGCTTATTAACTATTTGTTGTTATTGACAAATTCTGTCAGGTTAAAATAATATTAAAAAAAAATTCTTACTGTGTAACACACAAGAGTTTTGACTGTTAAAATCCTTTAATAATCAATTTACTATCCACTGTACATGCTATTTATCATAACAGATAACAATCATAGGCTTCTGAGTTTCACTTCTGTTTATATCAGTTTCCAGTGAATTTCATTTTTAGGCTCTCATGTATTAACACAATTCTGCAATATTTGGGTTACAAATACTGTTGGCAAATCCTTGTTTAAAGAACCCGTATTTAGTGGAATTTTGAAAGACCATGAAAACATTTTGATTGGTCTTTGGTTGTGTAAATGCTTGTTTACGCAAAACCTAAATTTTAGGCAAAATTAGACTTAACAGCATCCCAAGTTATATTTAAAACAGTATGAGACTGTATCAGTTTCCCTATATGTAAAATTAGATAACTATATTAATCTACGTCATAGAAGAAATGCAAGGCCTGTTATATGAAATTCATGAAGTGTTTTTATATGCATAAAAATTAGCAAGGCATGGCACAATTAGGAACAGAGCTAAGGGACTCCATTATTCTATCAGGTAGGATTAACACCAGGAGTTCCGGGCTTCCAGCTATGCACTCATTTTCCTAAGCTAAGTGCCTCTTGGAGAGGCAGCACCATTCTCTCTGCCTCTTATTTTATACATCCTAAAAATCTACGTAGTGCACACTTCCTCCATCCCAACATTCAAACCCATGCCTAAGCAGAAAAGTTCAACAAGTCTATTGTGTATGTCTGTCCCACTCACCCCAATGTTTTAAAGTCTATATGAGCAAAGGGTATGTCTACACTACGAAATTAGGTCGATTTAATACAAGTCGATTTTTTAGAAATCGATTTGATACAGTCGATTGTGTGTGTCCCCACTTAAGACCATTAAGTCGGCGGAGTGCGTCCACAGTACCGAGGCTAGCATCGACTTTTGGAGTACTGCACTGTGGGTAGCTATCCCACAGTTCCCGCAGTCTCTGCCGCCCATTGGAATTCTGGGTTGAGCTCCCAACGCCTGATGGGGCAAAAACATTGTCGTGGGTGGTTCTGGGTACATGTCGTCATGCCCCCCCCTTCCTCCCTCCATGAAAGCAACGGCAGAAAATCGTTTCTCGCCTTTTTTCCTGGGTTACCCGTGCAGACGACATACCATGGCAAGCATGGAGCCCGCTCAGCTCACTGTCACTGTACGTCTCCTGGGTGCTGCTGGCAGACACGGCACTGCAGTGCTACACAGCAGCAGCTCCTTGCCTTTGCAAGTTAGCAAAGACAGTTAGCAGCTGTATTGTACCGTCTGCTGCTGTCTCCTGGTTCCTCCTGGCCGGCCTTGGTGAGGTCGGTCAGGGGCGCCTGGACATAAATGGGAGTGACTCCAGGTCATTTCCTTCTTTAAGTTTCGTCTAATGGAGATTCAGTCCTGCCTGGAATATCAGGCAAGCCTACCAAAGAACCAGAGAGGCAAATGGCCACTCTGGGTCAGACCCCCAGACACACCACTTCTATGATGAGCTGCATGCCATTCTAGGGAGTGCCCCTACAACTACCCCACCCCTGTGCTTCCCTCCTCCCCCATCCCTCCCGGGCTACCTTGGCAGTTATCCCCCCATTTGTGTGATGAATTAATAAAGAATGCATGAATTTGAAACAATGAATTTATTGCCTCTGCAAGCGGAGATCAAAGAGGGGAGGGGAGGGTGGTTGGCTTACAGGGAAGTAGAGTGAACCAAGGGGGCGAGTTTTCATCAAGGAGAAACAAACAAAAACTTTCACACCATAACCTGGCCAGTCATGAAACTGGTTTTCAAAGCTTCTCTGATGCGCAGCACGCCCTGCTGCGCTCTTCTAACCGCCCTGATGTCTGGCTGCCCTTAATCATTTTGTCTTTTAGAACGGAGTTCGGATAGCACGAATTCGTCTCCTCGTACAGCGATCAGATCCAGTACCTCCTGTTCGGTCCATGCTGGAGCTCTTTTGCTATTCTGGGACTCAATGGTCACCTGTGCTGATGAGCTCTGCATGGTCACCTGTACTGATCAGCTTGCCACGGTGGCCAAACAGGAAATGAAATTCAAAAGTTCGCGGGGTTTTTCCTGTCTACCTGGCCAGTGCATCTGAGTTGAGAGTGCTGTCCAGAGCAGTCATAATGGAGCACTCTGGGATAGCTCCCGGAGGCCAATACCGTCGAATTGCATCCACACTACCCCAAATTCAACCCAGCAGGGTCAATTTCAGCGCTAATCCCCTCGTCGGGGAGGAGTACAGAAATTGATTTTAAGAGCCCTTTAAGTCGACAAAAATGGCTTCGTCGTGTGGACGGGTGCCGGGTTAATTCGATCTAACACTGCTAAATTCGACCTAAACTCGTAGTGTAGACCAGGACAAAGATTCCTAATAGAAAATCCTATCATATATGCAAGGAAAATATTTTAAACACTCAAAATTTCTGAACCCATTTGCTCCCCTCTTCGCTTGTTCTTTTTATCTGACTGTGAGCTGCAAGATAAGGCAAATTTGATCAAAACCACTTCAGCTGTGTGAATGTGAGAGTAAAATCCTGATTGAACATACGGGACAAGAGTTTGTTTCAAAAATGTTTTTTAAAACTGAATAAAAAGCAGCACACCATTTAAAAAGTCATTTCCGGTTATGGATTATGTATGCAAGGGCAATTTCAGCCCCAAAACTCTTTTTAAAAAAAAGAGTTCTGAGTAACTGGAAAAAAGGGAAAGGGTGCATATGTTGTATTTCAACCATAACTATAATGGTTGCTACTGCAATAATCACCTAATCCAGTATGAATGTTTGATCTTCCTTCTCTACTGTATACAACTTATCAGAGAAATAGAGCTTCAAAATGGATTCAACGTTGGGGTCCAGAATAACTCATTCATCTTGTGTATTGGCAAACACAAAAACTACAAAGGAGGAGGGGAAAAATCAGATGTAAAAACAAATATGGACCAGATAGATGTTATGTCAAATATCCATTTCATTCTAGAAAAGATCATGTTGACATTTTGTGCATGTGAGGCTTTTGTTTGTTTGTGTTGCACATATTCTGGACATTTTTTGCAACATGCCCATAAAAGAGCAATAGAAGATTAGACTAAAGTCCATTTACCAAATCTTCCAGTAAGAAAGTATGATCAAAGCTTAAAAACACACACAGTGAAAAAAAGTAGCTTCATCTTGAACTTTGGGAGCCGTTGTGTTCTCATTCCCTCCCCCTCCCCCGCCACAGGAAACAGACCTAGAAACAAAAATAAAACAGGAATGCTCCTGTGCAAGCTTATGTTGTTGGCTGCTTAAACAGCCACTCCTCTTGTGCCAAAAAATGAAACCCTAGGAGGATTTAACACTTCAAAGAGAATTGGGGCGACTGCTTTAAACAGAAAATCTGTCTCTGGTAAGAAAATTCTTTCATTTTGTAAACAAGCAGGAGAAATGTTATCATGTGTGCATGTCAAGACAGATTTCATTTATATCTCTACACCTACTATATGCAGTTACACGTGTACACACATATTGCATATTATATTTTTACCTATTTATACCTACACTGCTGCTATAGTGAGACTTAAGTTATCCTAAATCAAAGGAAATTAAATGACAAGAGTTGATTCTCCTAAGATCTTCAGAAATGATCCATTAAAATCTGGAGTTAACTCTGCAGTTTAGTGGTTGACAAAAAATTCTCTTTATAAGCAATGATATAATAATTATATGCTAAAGGGGAACTCAAATAACATCTTGCCAAAGGAATGTGTGGCCACATACACTGCACACAGTATTCTCAACTACAAATTACAGCTATGTTTTCACTTGCCTTATTAGGAACTTGGCCCTTATTCATAAACATTTCATTTTCTGGAAAAGGGTGGAGAATGGGAGGGGAAGGAAAGGGGATGTTATAACAGCCAAGTTCTCTATTTGTTCTAAAGAATCTTTTCTGCTTTGGGTGAGGACAAAATCATATGAATGGTTTGCTCTGCTTAGCTCAGCCAAGAAACCGAGCTCATGTTTTCAACGCTTATTAAATACCTTATAGACTAATGGAAACTTTACAGACTGCATTTTCCCTCTCAAAGCTAAAATGTCAACATAGATGAGATCAAGATCTCGATATGGGGAGAAAGAAAAATGTTATCTTTTTGAAATCTGCAGCTTAAAGAGCATGAGGTAGGGGGATGGGATGAATACTGGTGAGAGGTGAAGGAAGAGGGGAAAATAACCTTTGGGCTTGTCTACACTTAAAAGGCTGCAGCTGCGCAGCTCTAGTACTTCAGTGAAGACACTTCCTACGCCAACGGGAGTGGTTCTCCTCTTGACACAGGTAATCCACCTCCCTGAGAGGCAGTTGTGAGCTCAATGGGAGAATTTTCCTGTCAACATAGCATTGTCAACATACCGTGGGTTAGGTCGGTTTAACTGCATCGTCTAGGGGTGTGGATTTTTCACACCCCTGAGTGACATAGTTATACTGACCTAATTTACAAGTGTAGACCAGGCCTCACGTAGATGGGAGGAGTGTCTACGTCCCTCCCTCAGTGCAGTAACCCCAGGCAGTTGTGCTTAACATTTCATAAAAAAGTCCATGGGCCCGCCTCATTCTGTTAATGTCGTTTCTTTAGTGGTAGGACATGGAAAACAGATGGAAAAATCACAAATAGGTTGATGTGATTGTAACAATTATGGTTATTTTTTTCCCTCCAAACTCACACCTACTAGAGACAGTCAATGCTATTCCTTTACAACAAGTAGCCCCAACTTCGGGGGATGGGGGGGTGTTTTTTTTAATTCTTTGATCTTTTATTTCTACTCTGAGATTTCAGTGGCATGCAACACTTATGCCCTCAGCACCTGTTAATAATTCTTCACGGAAAGTGGAAAGAAAGAGGGGGAGAGAAGAAGAGAAGCAGGTGAAAGAAAGTTTGAGAGTTTTAATCACTTAATCTCTGGATATGGATGAGATTTCAGACCAACGTGTGTGCAGGGTCATCAACTGAAAGCACTGTGCTTCTCTACGATGGCTAGCAAGAGGAAAGTACCTGCAGTGGGAGTATACTTGGGAAAGGATCCTAAAGGAATTGCTTTTCCAGTTAAGGAAGTTGCATTCCCAAACACAGATGATTAAATCTGAGAGCACAGTGTAGTTATCAAGTATACCTGAAGTAGGCACCGGTCACACTCTGGGTGTGGGATCGAAGGAAGAACACCAACAGAGGGGACATATTTGACCCCCAACATCCATTTGTCTCCCAAGGGTTTGTTCCATTCCCCAAACTAATTATGACCTTTGTCTCAAGAACAGTTGTGCCATGTTTGTCATTTTCTGTATTCACTTGCAACGTTTGCCACTTGCCTTAAAGCCTGGAAAATATTTTACATAAGGCACTGCTCTGTATCAATGGATAAAAATCAATTATTTAAAATAAAAACATTTAAAAGTCAGATATTTAAAATTAAATTTTAAATTACTAAGCTTAAGCCTTAACCTAGGTTAATATAATCTATTAAAATCATTTAAATTAAACACAAAAAATAATATTAAGCAATATATGTTTGCTGCTGAAGATTTAAACAAAGTCAGAGCACTGAACAGGTGGAAGTGACTGGCTGAGAACCTGTATCAGAGTTTGCTGAACTGCTAAACTCGCTTTTGACAGCAGTAGCCTGTTCTGCAAGTGTAGAGAGAATATTTTCTTCATTTCAGTTTATTCAGATAGTTCAGTTCAATGACTATTTCATTCAAAGTTAAGGAACCAACTGGAATTTGAAAAAGCAGGAAAGCTTGTTTTCTTCTTCCATTCTATAAATTAAAATGAGACATGAGGATGAGATCTACTAGTTCTAAAATCTTGAAGGACCTGGTGAACAGAAACAATCAGTTCAATTCACCAACTACAGATAACACTTCCTTTAAAATATGTTAGTTTTAAATGCAAAAAACATATTTTTATGAACTTGATAAACTTGTTTTACTTATGTATCCAGGATATTTAAAGATAGTTTTATTTAATTAAAAATATAAATGTTTTGTATCTTTTAATTGAATTTGAATTTCCAGGCAAATAGCTTGATACAAATCACAAGTAAAAATTAATCTGATACATAAATGCCTCATTCACCATTTTAGATAATTGCTTAAATAAATGTGTATAGATATAATTTATCTTCCTGGTTAGCAAGAGCAAGCACCAAATGTAGAGTAAAGGCTATATCTAGTTGCCAATCAACATGTTTTAAAAGTTATCAACCAGGGAGAATCAGCCTCTCTTAGGAAAATAACTAAAAAGTACAAATACATAACAATGCTAAAATCGATTAATTAAATCTAGGTTGTCTGGTTGCTGATTTAAATCATGATTAAAATCAGCTTTTTAAAATCACTGATTTAAAATCAATCCACCTTTCTCCTGCAAATGGAAAGGAAATAGGTGTTCCACGCTAGTTGCTAAATTGAGCACTGTATCCTCGCCTGACAAATCTTTTCCCTAGGGTGACCAGATGTCCCGATTTTATAGGGACAGTCCCAATATTTGGGGCTTTGTCTTATATAGGCGCCTATTACCCCCCACCCCCATCCTGATTTTTCACACTTGCTGTCTGGTCATCCTACTTTACCCCCTGGTCCTGGTTAAAGAGTCATGTTTTCTCCCCATATCAACTCCTAAAAAAAAGAATAATCACTGCTCATAAAAGACTCCTACTTACTGGAAAAGATTTACAGTAAGAATGCAACTCTAGTTAAACCACTTCATGCTGTCTGACTTTCAGTCAATAGTACAGATAAATATACCATGTCTTAAGCACAAGCCAACAGAGTGAAAAAAACAGAACCCATTGCTGACCAGTATTGATCTGCATTAGTAAGATTAAGGGATAACGGTGCGTACTGTTCCAACTGGGCCATCACAGAACTGTTCTTTACATTAGCAGTATTATCACTAAAGTAGTAGCAATTGTCATGCGGTACAAGGTTTCTTGTGTCTGTAAAAACTTTGAATTTACTGCCAAGTATAGAAATTAGAAAGTGCCTTTACTGTTGCATCCCAATGCTAAAAGCAGCAGACACAGGTCCACAGAATTTCCAATCCAAATTCTTAATTCCAGAAAACAATTACATGGCAATAGGTATACTTTCAACTTGATCTGTGAGGCAGTAAACAGTGCAACCTACATTATAATTAACAGAAGTTTTTGGGCTAAAGCCCCATATTATATGGGAATCATACCTCAATTAGTACTTTGAAAGGCTATATATATATTCATCAGGTTCATGAGATATAGGCACTTTGGTTGTACTAACGCTTCTGAGGCCATGTAAATGGAACAAACAAAAATCAAAGAATACAACATAAGCCTGTATTTTTATCATGAGCTACGAACTAAGAAAATCCTTTAATGATTTGTATAGCTCACCAAAACCTCAATATGAAACTATGGCCTTCTACACAGTTTTAATAATATAGGAGAAACTCCCAATATAAGTTTTGCATAAAGTAAATGAAGTAAGAAGTGCTAATGATTGATAGTGCTAATTTTTTTAGTCATCTGAAACAGTAAATAAAGGTAACTTGGAAGACATTTCATTTTAGCACATCATGGATTATTTTTGAAACATTTGGAGTTGTATGACTTTTCTGTAATGATCTACTATTGCAAGTACACTAGATCATTAGCTTTCAAAACATCACATTGCAAACATAGGGTTTTCTAAAGCTTGCAACTTTAAGCTGTTTCATATCCTGTATTATATAAGCTAATTAACATCCCCATCTATTATATAAGCTAATTCTCATGTATCTAAAAATGCTTTCATGCATCTAAAATGGAAGTGACAATTGTTGAAGTGCTATTAATATCAGCTTTAAAAAAAAAATAAAAAAAGCTTTTTTTGTTTTTTACATTGCACTTGATTTTTCAGGAGTTTGGCCTGAATTTCTAGAAAGGAAGATCACTTCAGGGTGCTGAAGACAATTTTTTTTAAAAATACATGTTATTCCTTGCAATGTACTGCCTTATGAAATCAAATGAAGTTGTATGCAAAACAATATTTTTCTACGTGCAGAGCATCCATAAATCTAATTGTTTTCCTAAATAAAAAAAAACAAATAGGGAATGTGATGCATTTATGTTGAGAGAGATAACTTTACGTAAATTTCATTTGTTATGTATGTATTGGGGCAGCTGCTTCGTGAATTTCTTTCCTACTTTTGATAAAGGCAAAAACATCTACTGTGTAAAAAGCAGTTCCAAAATCAGGGGCCATAATTGTGCCATGGGTTTTTTAAGTGAAATTCCCTATTCTTTTGTAAAGCGGTCCACTTAAATATCCATGGCACTCAGAGTTTATGAACAGATGATAATCCGTTTAAAATGGTCTGGTGGAGGAGGGGGAAGGGAGACAGGCTCAAGAGACAGTCAGTTTTCTGATTGCACGTGTTACTGTCTCATCTATGTGTATTTCACAATTAGTTTCAAAGCATAATGGGAAGGAAATCAACTCATTCCCCTTCTCTAACTAGCCATCTGCACTTAAGTCAGTGAGTCTAGTCTCTACCAGACTGCAGTCCACATAAAAACACCCAAAACAATAAAAAACAAAACACATTTACATGCCAACTCCAGCACAGTCTAAAAATTGATTGGCATCTTTGCCCTAGGGAGGTTTCTGGACTGACCTACCATTAGCCCTCACCCTAGAAACCCGGGCTTCTACTGGTGAAGATTGAAACCATTCAGCAAAGGTCACCATGCAGCTGTCTATCCCATGCATGTCTGGTGCACATGGAGAAAACTTCAATTTCTAGTTTCTTTCATCCTTTTAATCGACTTAAGTACAAACAGCCAAAGATAAGAGCTGTTTAATAAAAAGGGCCATACTAGAACCTTTTGTCGTCTGACCTGTCACATAGCATACCTAGGAACTTCAGGTTTCCATTTCTGTAACCGTTTGGGACATTTCACGCTGGAAACAATACAGTGTTTTATATCCAATTCCTCACTGAAAGGTAAAGTATTAGGATCTCAACAGTACATCTTGGACTATTTATTAGCTCCTTCAGCCAGTTAACTATATAGAGGTTATGTAAAATGACTAGGTGCTAATCAAATGGATAGGAACTGACAAGTTGTAGAGAACACAGTTGCTGATAGTGTCTCATTCAGTCCTATTTATGACCTTTGGTTCACGTTTTAAAGAATGCTAAAAATAAAAATGAACTCATGCTTTATAACTCAGCACAAGTCCAACTGGTTATTTCAACTGGATGCCATATTTTTCTCCCTCATCCCCAATACAGATTTCTCTCAAAATATGGACATTTTAGCCGTATGACCTGTGATGAGCTATATAACTGACTAGGATGACATGAAGTAGAGAAGACCATCTATAGCAAAGTGAAATGCATGGGGAGAGGGATCCCATCCTGTGACAGGTTACAATGAAGAATGTCCAGTAAACATTGACGTGCATCAGGAGACAGCTTTGTGCCCCTTTTTGTTTGCAATTGTCATGGATGGGATAGGTGAGAACATACAAAGGGAGCCACCTTGGAACATGCTGTTTGCTGATGACTTAGTGATATGTACAGAGGATTGTGAGACCCAGCAAGCCAACTTTGAACAGTGGCAACATAGTTTTGAGCAGGCTGGACTTGGAGTGAATGTTGGTAAGACCAAGGCTATGATAACTGAGGGAGGAGGACTCACCATAAAAGACATCATAGATGGAAAGGTTAATAGAGTGAAAGAATTTAAATACCTAGGATTAATGGCTGCTGCTGATGGCATCATACTAAAGCTGTGTGGTGCAAATGGTGGCAGCTGACCCCTGTTCTCTGAGACACAAAGATGCCAATACAGTTAAAAGTAGAGAGTATAAAACTGTAATTCAACCCATCCTAATGTACAGAACAGAAATTTGGCCAGCCATAAGAAAGGAAACCAGTATGCTCTCCACCACAGAACTGAAGATGTTGAGATGGTCAAATGGTTGGATACTTCATATTAGGAAACCAAACCAGGTTTCAAGGGGCCAAATGTGAGCTGCGCCACTTGAAGACAAGCTGAGGGAGGCTAGGCTACATTGGTATGGGCATATGCAGCGGAGACCAGAGCACTCTATCGATACGATGGCTCTTGCAATGATTGTGGATGGAAAATGACCACGGGGGGAAACCAAAGACTTGATACATAGACCAGATATCAGTGGACCTCAGAAAGACCGATCTGCATGACAGCCTGGCATAGGATCACAAGTTTTGAAACAAGGCCCCAAATAGGCAGCAGTAAGAACGATGACAATGACGCAGCACCAGAGCACACAACAATTAAGTGCCTACCTCTGACAGTCTTTCATTTCTGCCATTATCATAATCAAAAGAATATAGTCCATTCTATTACACATAAAGCTTTCAGCTGCAACAGTTTTTTTCCCCCTCACCATTTTAAAAAGACACTGTCAGCCTGAAAGCTACTCACTTTTAAATAAGCAAGTTAAAAGTAGTTTCAGGTACTGCTACTTCAGCTCCCTTCTGTCAATTTTCATGCTTTTACAATTGCATTTTATATTTTTATAAAAAAAATTCTCCCTATTGCTCTGTAAAACAGTCAAATGGAGAGGGGAGGTGGAGCCACCAAGGAAAACAGTGAATCTGACTGTACACACAGATCTGCTATTAGCAAATATCTCCAATTGCCAAAGATGGGACACTAGAGGGGGAGGGCTCTGCGTTACTACAGAGAATTCTTACCCAGGTGTCTAGCTGGTGGTTCTCGCCCACAAACTCAGGATCTAAATGATCGCCATATTTAGAGTTGGAAAGGAATTCCCCCCAACCCCCAGTCAGATTGGTAGAGACCCTGGGGGAGGGAGGTTGCCGTCCTCTGCAATGTAGGCAAGGTCACTTGCTGGTTTGTACTAGAGCAGTGGTTCAGACCAAACCTGAGTGGGCAGTGGGGTGGCCAGAGCAGTGCTGGCCTCGCCACTGCCAATGGTGTGCACAGTGAGTAAAATGCACACAGCTGGAGATACCATCACAATTAGAAGTTAAAAGGAATGTGAACTTTGTAACAATACTCTTTGTGTTTATTAGAAAAAGAAAAAAAGGATTTAAAGGGATAGCAGCAAACTCACCATGCAGCTAAAAATGTGTTTACAAGTAATATCTAAAATTACTATAAGAGAGTAGAAATAGACATAGTTCTCTTTGTTCTATGGATTTCATAGACTCATAGACTTTAAGGTCAGAGGAGACCATCTAGTCTGGCCTC
>NW_020664374.1:11189719-11222185 GCF_002925995.2 Terrapene triunguis | reverse complement strand
GAGGCCAGACTAGATGGTCTCCTCTGACCTTAAAGTCTATGAGTCTATGAAATCCATAGAACAAAGTGAACTATGTCTATTTCTACTCTCTTATAGTAATTTTAGATATTACTTGTAAACACATTTTTAGCTGCATGGTGAGTTTGCTGCTATCCCTTTAAATCCTTTTTTTCTTTTTCTAATAAACACAAAGAGTATTGTTACAAAGTTCACATTCCTTTTAACTTCTAATTGTGATGGTATCTCCAGCTGTGTGCATTTTACTCACTGTGCATACCATTGGCAGTGGCGAGGCCAGCACTGCTCTGGCCACCCAACTGCCCACTCAGGTTTGGCCCCGCCATTGTGACGGAGGGGTTGCGGGAACAACAGGTCCTCTTCGCTGCTGCTTAGCGGTCAGGGTTCCTACACCAAATCCCTGCCCAGCCTCACCCCGCTTCCAGCAACTCTCATCCCCTCTCAGGGATGAGGAGTGTCACTTTACCTGGGTGGGCCAGGCTGCAAGACGGAGGCTGAGCATGGCCCGGACTTGGTGGGTGAGGCACTGCCCTGAGAATGACTCCGCAGGGACTGACGATATGTACCATGGGAAAAAGTTCTGGGGGAACCCCTGATTAATAGTACCTTTGTTATTGCAGCAGCCTTCTAGGCATTTAGAGGGCTTAATTGCAATAAACTTAAGGTACATAAATGAAACCTATTAAGGTCTTCTTAGTCAATAAAACCTAATTGCATCAAACAATAGCAGTGAACCAGGGATAACCTTTTGCTTAGGAATTGTAGAAGAGGAGGTCACAAAGTGATGTCCCAACCATTCAGTAAATGTTAAAATCACTTAGGAAGTGTAATAGCTTAACAACCCCTCCTCTTTTCTTTCCCCTCCCCCAGAACACACACACCTGGTTTCTTGCCTCAGTGACAGGAAGCAATTTGACAATATTTCGACAGCCATGTGGTGGTGTACCCTAAGTTTGGCCTTGATGCCTATTACTGTTGCTATTAACCTTTTCACTGGCTTCCCAAAACATCCCCAGACAGATTGATTTGGCCACAGTAAACACACTCACAAAAGTTTCTCCTCCACACTCCACAGACAAACAAAGGCACGACATACCACTCAGGCAGACATACCACTTCTGCCCTAAAATATGCTTGCTCCATATTATAGAAGATGTGCATGTACACAAATATCTATTTTTAAAGGCTGGGTGGCATAAAGTCCCCATCAAAACTACAAAATGTGCGGTGTATCAAATAGTTGTTTTGGGTTTTTTTTTTAAACGGTTTCACTTAAGACAGTTTTGCCACACATACGTACACTGCATAATTTTGTTGAAAGGTTTTGGAAAACGTTTCAAGACTAGATAGATCTGTTTTGAGAACAGTTTTCAAAAAATCATCATGTTCCAGCCACATGTGGCAAAGGATCTGAAGCATTTTAGGAACAATTTGATAATAGTATATTTTGTAGCGTAGATGGGGTCTAAAAATGAAAGCAAGCCGATCTATTTAAAGATTCATTTGAGTTATGTTATTTGTATTACCGTCTTTTTCATATGCCCTGTGCATAGGCCCCCAATATCAGTCCTTAAAGACATCGGTATTTTGCTTCTATTCTGAAGACAGACTGTCTAAGCTAAAGACACCTAAATGCTACCCTGACTGTAATGTTTGCGATGCCTGTTTCTTGCTATTAGCTGTGGAATGTATGTTAGTGGAAATTGGAATTCAAGGAGAGAGGGAGGGACAGGGATGAACTGATGAATAATTTCATACTTTAAGTATAATGTTATACTGGTCTTTCTTGTGCACAACTGACAAAGCTACTGACTTTCTCCCATGTGGTATTTCCATAACCCATTTACACAAAAGGAGCACTTGGTGACCTCCCCTCCTCCACACACAGACAGACACTGCAGACTACAGCCAAATGTATCCTTCACACAAGCTTCTTTTCTAGAAAGATTAAGAGGCGTATGTCATGATAAAACATGCAATTTATTCCCGACTAGAGTCAATGGTACTGAAGGTCCAGCAACAATTTTTCCCTATCCCCATTTAAAGCTTTTAATAACTGATTTTTCCTATTTAAAAGTATCTGAGAGAGAGATGATTATGTTGATGTTATTATAAAATACTTATATCCTATGTAGAGGCCCCATCCACTAAACTGTGAAAGATTATAGCTAGCAATTGAAGTCCCAATCCTGAAAACACGTTTAACTTCAATGGAATTCAATATTACTACCCAGGCACGTGGACTACGCTTGTGCATAAAGGAAAGAATATCCATAAGCGTTTACAGGATGCTGCCATAAGGTATCTGGTGTATTCCTATAATAAGCTACATTCTTATAATAATCTAAAACAGATAAAATACAGCAAATACATACTTTGGCGGGGGGGGGGGAAGAGAGAGAAATCAAGACAGAAGCTTTGTCAAACAAACTTTCTAATATTTAACTCAAATGCATTCATCAGTGTACAACTAACAGTGCTCTGCTTTAATACTTAGAAACATAGAAGGATATATGCAATGAATATGTGGTGTTTTTGTTGTTTGGGTTTTTGGTGGTTGGTTTGTTTTTGGTTAATATTTATAAATTAAAAGGGTGGAAAACCAGCCATTTTAGAATGGTGAAGATAAATGTGTCCATCCTTTGATCTAAGCCAGGGGTAGGCAACCTATGGCACGCATGCCGAAGGCAGCACGCGAGCTGATTTTCAGTGCCACTCACACTGCCCGGGTCCTGGCCACCGGTCTGCGGGGGCTGTGCATTTAATTTTAAATAAAGCTTCTTAAACATTTTAAAAACCTTATTTACTTTACATACAACCATAGTTTAGTTATATATTATAGACTTATAGAAAGACACCTTCTAAAAATGCTTAAATGTATTACTGGCACGCGAAACCTTAAATCAGAGTGAATAAATGAAGACTCGGCACACCACTTCTGAAAGGTTGCCGACCTCTGATAAGCACAGCCATTCTCCATAGCACACAGCATCCTATTTACCTTTCCTCAGATACAACACTAACTGTATCAGAGCAACTGTCAATAGCAAATGTTCTCAACTTCATTAATAGGTCTGTTTTTTCATGCTGAGTTCACTTTGCTTCCTGTCCACATCAAGCTGACAATTTATGATCAATTCTAAATGCAAGCACCTATGTCCTGAGATAACCTTCAGGGGACATTAACAAATCTGTCATCTGTTTAATTTTAGTTTAGAGCAGAGTTGTATTATAAAGATGCGTCACTCCACAAATTATTTGTAGCAGTTTACTAACACTTATAGAACCAATTTCCTCTTTTAAAAAAAGATCACATAGCAATTAAATCCTTAAAATGGTCACTCCAGTATGTGGCCATAGTAAAAAAGGTAACAGGCCTTTCAAGCTAGTGGGAAAGGCCTAGAGATACTTAACACACTATTTAGTTACAAAACTCTTTTCAGATTGCAGTCGATAGAACACATTCTGAGAAGAATTAACATAGCCAAAAGCTGGCATATGAGCCTTTATTTCCTACAAAACACCATTGCATTATCATTATCCCTCACTACTTTGAAGGTATATGACATAAAACGGTACACGATCTTCAGTATCAGAAACCTTTGCAATTTAGTTCATACCAGCCTGATGTGGGAAATATTAACATCTCACTAAACATTACTCTTCACAGGAAGCACACTGGCTGAGAATAAAGCTTGACATTGCCATGTGTTCAGGTTAGAGTGCTGTGAAACCCCTGTCTTAAGCAACAACGCAAACGACTGACAAAAATCTGTCTATCTTATAAGGGGAAACAGAACTGTATTCGTTTAGTTTGGGGTTACTTTGTGGTGGAAAGATCTCATAAAACAGGAGTTTGCCTAACAGCGGTTGGGACAATTGTACAGAATTTGCAGTGTGTAACTTTCTACTCTTGTTGGTCTGGGTATGTGGGAGCGGGGGTTGTTTGGGGGGGCGGGGGGAATGGCATGAAGAAACATGGGACTGAAAAGTGCACAGCTATAAAATGTACATTAAAATGGTTTGGGTAATAATATTAATTAATTTTAGGTGCTAAAATGCCCTCTTTCTTTACTGTAGGTTGTAAGCTCATTAGAGCAGAGACCATCTTTTTGTTCTGTGTTTGTACAGCACCTAGCGCACTGGAGTTCTAATGCATGGCTATGGCTCCTAGCTGCTACCGTAACAAATTATATTTTAATGAATTAGTATCTTTATTTTTATACAATTAAGTCAAAACCCTGGCTTTTAGGTCTAGTATGTAAATTTGTTACATTTTGGTCTGCTGACTGTTATTGCTAGAAAGAAATTTCAATATTTAACGTTTTAAACATGGTACAATTAAGTTAGAGCAATGTAAGCTGTGAATTGAGATTTCGGACATACATGTAAACAGTCCAGTCTCATACACATACTTTCATAAACAAAAGGAATAAAGAAATAAGGAGAGGGCCCAAGCTCAAGTCTTATATGACAGAAGGTACAGAATAAAGTCCTCTCCACACAGCAACCATTCATCACATTCTCTTTTCCTCTATTAAATTCTCTTTACTAGCATTCTCTTTAATGGCATTCACTGAACCAATGTTTTCTTTCAAGACAACAGCCCATGAAATTCCTAACGAAAGTACTGTTTGGATTTTTTTGGAACAGAACATTAATTTATATAGCCAATTTGTGATGCCCCAATTTTTTGTAATTTCCCGGACCCTTTAATACTTCAGAACTGCAAATTCTTATCATTCAAATTTGTTTAATTCTGGCATACACAAAATATGTTCTTGCAATCAGTGTGGCCCAGGGGGTAGTGATCTGGCTTGGGAGTCTGGTGCTGTGGGTTCTTTTCCCAGGTCTACCTGTGACCTTGTGCAAGTTGTCTTCCCCCCTCTGTAACATGGATTTAATGATAACCAGAACTCACATCTTTGTCTGGACCAAGGCCTATATTCAATTATATTAGGGGGGAGGGATAGCTCAGTAGTTTGAGCATTGGCCTGCTAAACCCAGGGTTGTGAGTCCAATCCCTAAGGGGGCCACTTGGGGATCTGGGGCAAAATCAGTACTTGGTCCTGCTAGTGAAGGCAGGGGGCTGGACTCAATGACCTTTCAAGGTCCCTTCCAGTTCTAGGAGATGGGATATCTCCATTAATTATTATTATCCAGTCACTTTCACTTGTATTTTATTTTATTTTTTTTTATTACAAAAAGGTTCCTAGGCACTACAAGAATACAAATACTAACAAATGCAAAACATTTCAAGATCCTCATAAAGGAAATCTTTGTAACAACTAGTAAACGAAAGGAACACCACAACAGTAGTACACCTTACTGCAGCTTCAGCAAACAATACTAAACAAAATCAATGCACACATTAACACAGTCATATTGCTTGTTTTCAGTAAAGAGCCTGATTGCTTCAAGCTGATCCACTAGTGGTCCTCTTCACCTACACATAATTGGACAGCGTGCGGAGAGCAGCTTGCATGGCTAGGAGCAAATTTTGCATCCAATTTTACAATTTTTTTAACCATACCTTTCACTGATTATCATGGGGGGGGAGGGGCGTTGCTTTTGTTTTCCCTTTTGTTTTTGTTTTGCTTTTGTTTTCGGACTTTATTTAACTGGCCAAAGCAACATGGAACTGAAGTTATCTGGCTAGTTTTCAAATGTATTTGCCTGATGTTGGGCTCCTAACAAAGAGTTATTTTGAAAGGGGCTGAGCACCCAGCACCCATTCATTTTGACTGGCGTTGAGAGTGCTCAGCGCTTCTGAAAATAGCCAGGCCACTTAGACACCTACACCTGAAAATGTTGGCCTTTAGGTTTAAAGCTTTCAGATCATGATAAATACACGTGCTAGGGACACAAATTATTAGCAACATATCCGGCCAATGCACAAACTGTCCTATTGTCAGAAAAGAACTACAATAATGAAGTGCAGGTAACCTTACCCTTTAATTACGTTTAGGCTAAGGGGAAAAACCTGATCCTGTCTGACAGCAGCACAAAATAACCTTTGACTCCAAGCTCTGTCTTTAGATTCAGGTCACTACATGACAGAGTAATACTCCGTTCCTAGAGATGAAATGAAGACAAATACCACCATGTGTTTATCCAAGTTGCTGGTGGTCTGGCTGATACAGCCACATACTTTTGAGAACTTGGTCAAATGCCTCTAACTGCTGGTTAAATGGAAGTCATAACAACGTGGCAAGTTCCAAGCAATTAACTTCCTTTAGAGAAACAGTAAGGCCTGAATTACATCTCACATCACATGTAGGAGAAGTCTTAAGAATTAAGGGAACATCTGTGAGCCCAGTGGGAGTGTCCAAATTCTTGTGCATAATTTTATGTTAATATTTCTGGAGGACAACAAATTCCTTCTAGAAAGCAGAAATACTAGCAAATTGAGATATGTCCTTTCAGGGGGACAGAACAAGTTGCTGAAGCAACAAAGTGGCATTACTATTTCATTGAAAAAGTTTAATATCAATAACAGCATACATAGCCCATAGCTTTAAAAGATCTGAGTAAGTGACATCAGACAAGGAAATAGGTATGTATAAAATGCTTATCATAAATAATATACAGAAGCTCCGTTCATTACATTATACAGACCCTGAAAGAATTCACGCTCTTTTAGTGCTGCATGCAGAAAATTCCTCCCAGGCTGCAGAATAAAATAAATAGGCCACTACAGCTTTATACATTTGATTCTACATAGGACATCAGCATTCTGAATTCCAAGTGCTTGAAAATATATTAATCTGATTAAAAGACTGCACAAGAGATTAAAAACACACCCAAAGCAAACAAAAAAATACACATGTACACGTACATCAAGAACGATTTGGCATCAGCTATTTCACCTAAATGGTTATCATGCTGAAAAGAGAAAATCTAGTTAGCAACAATATTTTGGCCACATGGCTTTCTTTCAGGAATAATCTGGTATGAAGAAAAGAAGCAAATGTGGCTATCTCCTTTTATAGGCAATTCCTGAAGAAGGTATCCTAGTTAGAGCATTGCTAATAACTCTATGCTATTCTATTTTCCATGTGAATTTAACCTTTTTGTCATGTGTACAGGCAGAAAGAGATATGGTTTATTACATTTTAGTCTAAGTGATTACCAGATTATTATTTATTTGTATTGGAGTGGTGCCCAAATGCCCCAAATCTACAAGTTTGATAGTCAAAAGGAAAATATTTGGGGCCTCAAAGAGACCAGGACCATTGCTGATTGGAATGCGTAAACACCAGGGGCCTGTTTCTCACATACATAGCACATACTCATATCCCCTGGGTAACTCCCATTAACATTAAATAGTGTAACACTTATCATACGGGGCGGGGACTTCAAAAACTAAAAAAAAAAAAAAAAAAAAATCCCCTAAAAATTTCAAGATGTAGGCCCATAGTGTTATGGAAATGAGATGGCTACAGCACAGAATCATAGAAATGTAGGATTGGAAGGGACCTGGAGAGGTCATCTAGTCCATTTCCCCCCTCCCAACCTCTGCCCGCCCCCCAGTCCACCCTAGCAGAGGCAGGACCATACCTAGACTCCCCCAGATTGATGTTTTTCCAACCTGATGCTAAAAACCTCCAATGACGGGGTACCACAGCTTTTCTTGGTAACCCATTTCAATACACAGCTACCCTTATAATTAGAACATTTTTCATAATATCCAACCTAAATCTCTCTTGCTGCAGATTAAGCCAACTATTTCTTATCCCACCTTCAGTGGGCATGGGGAACAATTGATCACCATCCTTGGTATAACAGCACTTAACATATTTGAAGACTTATCAGGTCCCCCCTCAGTTTTCTTTTCTCAAGACTCAACATGCCCACTTTTTTTAACCTTTCCTCATAGGTCAGGTTTTCTAAATCTTTGATCATGTTTTTTGCTGTCCTCTGGATTCTCTCCAATTTACGTGATTTGAACTTAACCTGATATTAGGGATGGTACAGAGGCAAAAGAGGACCACTTGAGTAGGCTGGTGAAGTGACTGTCCTCTTGATAAGCACAGGATAAAGGATTCCAAATGATCATCTCTACATTATTTTCTGTACACCTTGATAAAGATCAGTCAGAAGGATTGTATTAATAGGCTCTGCTTCAACTATGCAGACAGAAAACCATCCCACGAAAGAGGATTTCTGTGAAAATCTACAAAATTTAATAATACTGATGTCATGTAAGTTTTGGTATAAATTGCACTACGTAAAACCAGAGTTTATGACTTACACAGTGCCATGTGTGTGCACAGCAGACAAGGTCTTTGAGGAGCTTATGATATAATTAGATAATAGGTATTATTGTTACTGTTATTTACATTGGCCTATAAGTGTACAAAGCAAGGAAAACATAACCTGTATTCCAAGAAGCTGATACAAGAATAGAACATGGCAATGAAACAATACTTGAACAACTAGTTAAACTATGTGATGGCCAGAAAATCCAAAAGAAAAAGCAGCAAAAGAACATTGAAGAACTTAAAAAACAAAACTAAACTAAAAATAAAAAACCCCACAGACTTGAAGGGAGGATCATCATGTGGTTTACAGACAGTAGTTTACAAGCTAAAAAAACAGATCTAATCAAAATCAAGTTTAGCCTTCAGACAACCATTGCGTTTTCACTTTGCTGACCTCATGAATGCAGTAAGTCACCACCCAAAAAGCATCCATGGATTATTGCAAGTTAAGTTCTGGTTCTAATGAGAGACGGTTAAGTTTTGTCAGTGCAATGTTTCCAAAAAAAGCTGAAAGGGTCAATGACTTCAGCCTAATATGCAATACATTTGAGCAGAAGTGAGAAGGATAAAAGAAGGTACCAATATAGAAGAGGTGTTTTAGGTCACGGAGCATATATTCTTATACAGTTAAGTGTGTTAAACAGACTGGAAAAGACACCATTGACCTGGGATTCCAAAGAATAGGAGAACAAGTAAGCGATTATACATATATTCATGGACAAAAACATTCATTAAGAGAGTTATGGACGTAAATAATTATACATTAATTTAGTACAACTATCAGAAGAACATTCAAATTACCAAAATAAATGTTTTAAAGTCAGAAAATTCATTGTTAAGATTAGACAAACAACTTTAACTCTCCCTTTGTATCACTGCACACGGCCCACCAAACAGTGATATTGGTTGAGTAACTATTCCAGGAAAGTTAGTAAATTATATCCTTCAAATGAAAACTCCATATAGCCCATAGACGCTCTGACTCTCTTCTCTCCTGCATGTGGAATTAGTGAGATCTCAGCATTTATCACCAAGAACTGTGTCTTCTATGGCAGAGTGATTAGGAAAAAGCTAGATCCTGAAAAGGGCACTGCAGAATCAGACTTCTGTGTCCACGTGGAGTCTCCCTGATTTCCGTGGAGCTTCACCCGTGCTGAATCAATTACAGAATTAGGTCCATAGTTTAAAATTAAAGGTGCTCTATATTGATTATATTCTATATGTTGATATATTGGGTGGGTGAATAAGGGAGACTTAGTATAGTAGCTTGTACAAAGTGATGAGGTAGAGGCTGATCAGACTTATAGTATCTGAGAGAAAAATGTAGTTTTTTACTTCCCATAGAAGCAAGATGTGCAGGATTTATATATTACTGCATGCAAATGGGATGGTTGATATGTGGCCTATATATAGTATATAATACTCATAACCCTAAACAATATGGCTGGCACCAGACGGTGCACTAGCAGAGTGTAGCTACTTCTATATTAGGTCATGGTTCGCAGAACAGTGTGTAGATCATACAGCATGTAAAGTGCAGGAGGACAATGATGGTAGAATCTTGACAATGACTGCAAGAGTAGTGATGTATTCTGAGTGGCTATAGGGGTTTATTTCTCAGCCTATTGGTGTTGGTTGGACATGAGTTAGTGGCGGAAGAATTAAGGTGGATGGTCTGATCTTAGCTAAAAATAGTTTTAGTAACTTTTGCATTCTAATTTTTTTTAAACAAACTTAATTCTCTTAAGGAAGATTTTTATCCCTGAATGTTCTCGATTGACATTTACTGAAAAATATTAAGCCTATACAAGGTCAGTAATGGCAAACTTGCTGTTTGTATAAAACTTTAAATACAGTGGAGCACAGATCTTGTGTTGTCTACTGTATAAATCTCAAAGTACATTGTTGGCACTCAAATAAATGAGAACAGCCTGCAAAACAGTTAATGGAGATTATATATGAACCTCATGCTCCCTTCATGAAAAGGAGCTTATGCAAGGTGGAGCAAAAACACCTAATTTGCTATGTCCCATAACTCAGAAAACTGCTTGCCTGATTAACCTCTAACAGTCAAAATAAAAAAGTCTTCTCTAGCTCATGATAAAGGACATGAATTTTCAGGATAAAAGGAGTTGTTTTTGTTAGAGACAGTGGGGTTGGCACAGACACTTCTACAGCCTTAAGTATAGTTTAGTTACTTACCATGGCTCCATAATGCACATACACTGTATGTAAATACACCTGCAAGAACATCTATATGGGAAAAGAAAGGACAAATGTACAAAAATGGAGACCTGGCTAAGATTTCTACTTTTAGTTTTTCTTTTCATTTACAAAGTAAGAAAGGAAAATCATTAAGATGTATATATAATCACACATTTCCAGGGAAGTCTACCACCTGAGATCAGAAGAGGTTGTGATATATACATATCTAGAGAAGATCAGCTATTGCTTGAAAAACTTAAAATTGAAATGAAATATTGGGAATAGAGGGTTTATAGAATTAAAGCAAGAAATCAGGAGTCTTTAGCTAGTTAATAAATATATAGAAAAAAGTGTTCACATAATCAACCGAGAGCCTGTACCACAAAACCCTTGGCCACATGGGCCTTGAACCTGCAAAGATTTCTATGTATGAAGCCAATGGAACTATTCACATCTACAGCGTGAAAAATACACACAAGATTTTGCAGGCCTGGGGCCATCACTACAATGGAGTCACTTGCACACATCAGAACTACCTGGTTGATAATGGTTTGCAGGATTGGAACACAAATCCACACGTTATATATTGGGTTCTCCTTCATTTGGTATCAGTCACACCTTGGGGAAGTGGCAGAAAAAAAGACTGTGGAGCAGAGATGAAGACTGCTAAACTGGACTCTCCCCTTTAGGTCATGATGGAGTGCCAGTAGCAGCTTAGCACCAGCTCTTGTGTCCTAGCAGAAGGAAGGCTGTCTCTTAGCCAAGGAAAGAGTTAAGATGTCATCTTGATGGAGTTTAACAAAATAAAGCAACAGGAGCTATTCAAAACCCCATAAAGGAGATAGAAATGGTTTTATTTATTTTTGACATCTTTCTAAAATAGTTTACAACTTGGCAGGGGAGGATGTGGAGTGTGTTTGCATATAAAAATTTACGTTTTTAATAAACTGGCAGTAACAATTAACATTTTTTGTTTTCAATCTTAAAAACGCTTTACAAACATTAACTAATCCTCCTAGCACTTCTGTGAGACAGATTAAGTCATTTAAAGTCCACTATAAATTATAAAATTGTGAAAGTGAGTGCCCTGCCTACTGTCTCGTGAAGGTTATTTGGAACACTTTTTCTTTTTAAATTGTTAATTTCATTAGAAATTCAACACAAAAAAAATGCAGCTCTGTTATGGTGCCTGGTAAATATTCACAAAAAAAGAAGGCTTTAAAAAAAACACCTTAATCTAAAAGAAGAAGAAAAAGTCAAAGACAAGCAAGCCACTAGCTTAAAAACTTGGAAGCATATAAAGTCCATCAGTTGTGAAAATCACAAAGAATTTGGTGTAATTGAATAGGCCCATGTTTCTAGCAGTTTAATCAACAAACAGCTTTCTTATTGGTCTATTTCATGTGTGCACATGGGCGGGGGCAGAAGGGGTTAAGTGATTTTTGTTAGGTACCAGATAGATATCCTTGGAAACTAATCTCTACAATGTGGATACAGCATCGGCACCGACTGAGCTAGGCTTCTCCACCCTACCCTTGCCAGTGAGCTTCAACCATAGTTATGAAGGAGTACCAACGAGGTGAGAGGATAATTCAGCTTCTGTGCCTATTCAGACCTTGGCCTCTATTGAGACTGCCAGCAAGAACGTTAATCATGATGGGAGGGACGGGTCATGTGCATGCTCTGTCCACTAGAATTGGATTGAAACCAACTGGTGTACACCTGTAAACTAACTTATAACTGCTGAAATTTCTTTTTATCAAACCTTTAATTCATACTGGCTTCCACTGAGTCCATGTTTTTACTTAATGTTACAAAAAACAAAAACAAAAAACACCTGCGTGCGTACATTTCACTTTTACACTATAAAGGTTAGTACTTTTGGCAGGACTTTTTGAATCATTCTGCTGTAGGTGACTGAAATATGTTGAAATCAGTATAAACTCAGAGCACTTTTTCAAGCATAAACCTTATGTAATAAAAATTGCACATGTGCTAATCATGATAATATGACTGTGTCCTTTCATCAGTGCCATCATACCTCATGACTATTCATTTTTGAAGTATTAAGTTGTAAATGGTTGGCTTTTACTATTAAACTACACAGACTACTCTCCAGAGTGCCTCTTCTGGGTCTAGGATTAATGAATAGCTGATAATGCAGCATTGCAAAATACAGCAGAAGCCAAAGTTAAGTGTCCAGTGTAGTTTGCTGAGTTCCAAAAAGGAGCGTTAAAAAAAGTGTTATTCTGCAGTATGACAAAGAGAATCTCCCATTAAAAGCAAACCCTCTTCCTGTTTGTTTTCTTAAAGAAAACTTTAAATGGTATTTTCCAATGTCATTTAAATGATTGAAATGACTTTGCAACTTCACTGAATTAATAATGTGTCTGCCAGTGGGGGAAGTTGTGCTTCACTAAAAAGACAGAACTCAAAGTTCAATGTTACCATATTTTCCAATAGAAGAAATTTCTCTGTGTAAAATTATATGTTACAAAACACATTTGAAGCCTTGTAGGATGTGAAGACAAGATACAAGGTACATTACAACTAAAACCAGGAGCCAGAGAATGAAATGTAGGTCAGAAAATGAAATCTAATTTAGATTAATATTACTCTGGCTATTAGTAAAGAATGCTGCTTAAAAACAAAAACAAACAAACCACATCATTCTATCCTCCAATGGAAGATGAAAAAGGTAACCACGCATTAACATAGTAAAACTCATAACCTGATGAGACTTAAGGATTTTGACAAGTGCACATCTAACTATTGTACACTATTAGTACTACTAATCTATTCATAAACAGGCCATAGGTCTTGTCAATTAACACATCTAGTGCACCTTGTACTTTTTGATAATAAATTACAGTAGTTAGCTTCAACACCCAAGTGAATATTTATTTATTCAATGAACCTTCAAAAGGCATTAAAAATAACTACTCCTCTTCCATTATAGGATACTTTACTAGATACACACATTTTAAATTACATGAATGCCATACTTGTTTGAAATAAGATTGCATTATGTCCTAAAAACTGCACACTACTTAGCCATCATTAAGAAATTCTAAATACTTACATCCCAGTCTCAATTTAAATAGGACAAACCAGACATATTGATTGTTTAACCACATTACTTGACCTGCTCTACTTGCAATACTGACATTGTGATGCACCCTTCTATTGGGACCTGTGCGAAGTCAACAGAAAATAAACAATCTGAGTCTATCATGCTCCTAAAACCAAATCTCTTACTCAGCCTGTGTTATTTTAGCAACATAATTAATCTGAACAAAAGAACTGGGGTGGGAAAGTAAGCTACCCACAGCCGTATATTCCTCTATCTTCAGCAAATGAAGGCATCACCAAATACTAATGCAATGCAATATTTATCAAGGCCATGACATCACTGAAACCAAGGACAAAGCAGATACATGAGTGAAAAGTAATATGAGGGACAAAATGATCTCTGGGCTGTCTTACACATATGTAGTCATATATGTAGTCATGGCATGGCATAATTAGATTTTATATTATAATTTTTAGGGTTGTCAATTAATCACATGATTAAGTCAAAAAAATGAACTGCGATTAAAAAAAATTAATCATGATTAATCACAGTGTTAAACAATAGAATACCAATTGAAATTTATTAAATATTTTGGATGTTTTTCTACTTTTCAAATATATTGATTTCTATTACAACACAGAATACAAAGTGTACAGTGCTCACTTTATATTATTATTTTTATTACAAATATTTGCACTGTAAAAATGATAAACAAAAGAAATAGTATTTTTCAATTCACCTCCTACAAGTATTGTAGTGCAATCTCTTTATCATGAAAGTGTAACTTACAACTGTAGATTTTTTTTGTTACATAACTGCATTCAAAAACAAAACAATGTAAAATTTTAGAGCCCACAAGTCCACTCAGTCCTACTTCTTGTTCAGCCAATTGCTAAGACAAACAAGTTGTTTACATTTACGGGAGATACTGCTGACTGCTTCCTATTTACAATGTCACCTGAAAGTGAGAACAGGCATTTGCATGGCACTTTTGTAGCTGGCGTTGCAAGGTATTTACGTGCCAGATATGCTAAACATTCATATGTCCCTTCATGCTTCGGCCACCATTCCAGAGGACATGATTCCATGCTGACGATCCTCATTAAAAAAATAATGCATTAATTAAATGTGTGACTGAACTCCTTGGGGGAGAATTGTATGTGTCCTGTTCTGTTTTACCTGCATTCTGCCATATATTTCATGTTATAGCAGTCTCGGATGATGACCCAGCACATGTTCGGTTTAAGAACGCTTTCACAGCAGATTTGACAAAATGCAAAGAAGGTACCAATGTGAGATTTCTAAGGATAGATACAGCACTAGACCCACAGTTTAAGAATCTGAAGTGCCTTCCAAAATCTGAGAGGGACCAGGTGTGGAGAATGCTCTCAGATCTAGCACATAAATATCTTGCGATGCCGGTTACAACAGTGTCATGCGAACGCCTGTTCTCACTTTCAGGTGATATTGAAAACAAGACATGGGGCAGCATTATCTCCTGCAAATTGTAACCAAACTTGTTTGTCTGAGCGACTGGCTGATGTAGGACTGAATGGACTTGTAGATTCTAAAGTTTTACATTGTTTTATTTTTGAATGCAGTTATTTTTTGTACATAATTCTACATTTATAAGTTCAACTTTCATTATAAGGAGATTGCACTACACTATGTGTATTAGGTAAATTGAAATACTATTTCTTTTGTTCCTTTTTTACAGTGCAAATATTTGTAATCGAAATAGCTATAAAGTGAGCACTGTACACTTTCTATTGTGTGTAATTGAAATCAATATTTTGAAAATGTAGAAAACATCCAAAAACATTTAAATAAATGGTATTCTATTATTGTTTAACAGTGCAAATAATAGTGAGGGGTTTTTTTAGTCGCACGATTAATCACGGTTAATTTTTTTAATTGTTTGACAGCCCTAATAATTTTGTATATGGGTAGTTTATTTTTAATTTTTTTAGATGTTTATCAATTTAAATTTTTACAGTTGTCATAAATCACTGGGGAGTCAGACAATAATTAATGACAGTAGGCATTGAGATTCAAAAAGATGAGGTTTCATAGCCATTAAAACACAAATTGGCAACATTACGATGTCAAAATATACAAAGTTAAGTAAACTCTAATAAGTTCTCAGGAAAAGTAAAAACAACTTATCTGTAAATTTCTGCCATCATCTGTGGAAATATTTTTTCATCTCTGTGTGTGTACAGTGAAATCTACATTTACCAACAAAAATCTAATCCTTCCAAGCCTACATATAAGTTTAGACCTGAAACTATAAGAGCCAACACAAACAGCTTGCAAAATCAGGTTTCACACAGCTGTGTAACTACCATGTTTTAATAGGTACAACTCTGAAATCTCTGTTAGGGTACGTTCTGTTTGATGTGAGAGAAGGTGAAGGGAAATATTATCCTTCCCTATGAAAACAGATATCCTTCTTTACTTCCACATAAGTACACTGCAAGTGGGACTCATTGCATTCTTAACACTGTATATAAATTACATAAATCAATTTTAAATGAAATCCCACAATATTAACTTTCAGATTGCCACAAATACCCTACAATGCTGACTCATCTACCAAAGGGGAAAAGAATGCCCCAAAGCCACATTTTCACCTTCAGATATTTCTCTCAGATTTACTCAAGTTAAATTATGTATATTCAGAAGAGGCTGTTATTCCTAGGCAGGGCTGTAGTTCCAGTGTTTTTGTTTAATTTCAACCAACTTGTCCAAGTAGGCCATTTGGTAAAAACCTATAAATGGAACCCAAGGGCTCTGTGTTCTTACTGCAAAGAGGTCAGCTATTTCCTTCTAACTAAAAATAGTCCGGGGGGGGAGGGAGGGTGGAGAGGGAGACTTAAGTTTAATTTAGCACCTGAAAAACAGTTTACAAAATAATTTTCATCATGAGGCAAGATGCAAATAATGAAAAAAAAAAAAAAAAGAGCCTGCTCATGAGAGTTAAAAATTCTTTGTGATTTTACAAGGTTGGCTGGAGTATAACCAGCCAGTATTAAAATAGTACTACAAATTAAAATAATAAAAAAATAATGAAAACTCAAGGCAGGCAAAATGCACAGCAAAGATGCAGGAAATCTACTCCTTCCCCAGACTGAATGGACTCATTTATCATAAAACCACCATGGAGTGCCACAGTTCAACATCACACCCACAAAGAGATTTAGAGACAATGGGTTACAATGGATAGAGCACCGCACAGGGAGTCAGGAGCTCCGGCTGGGTTCTCTTCCAACTCTGCCACTGACCTGTATGACCTTGGGCAAGTTACTTCACCTCTCTCTGTGTCTCTGTTTTCCCGTCCACTATTTGTCTGTCTTGTCTATTTTGACTATAAACTCTTCAAGGTGGAAACTAACTCTTAGTATGTGTTCACTTGGGGCCAAATAAACATACATACATACATGCAAAATCATCTAGAGTGTAAATTCTATCACCTGATTTGAAAACAGTAGGAAATAACAGAAAATATTAAAAGTACGCTGATCCAGGGACCAAGCACTACCATACAGAATTGCTAGGTCAATTTTCCCAGTCTGGTGCCTTGCTCTCCAGATGACCAGAGCTCAGAATACTGCTGAGTATTCCTGCATACCTCAATACTGACCAAACCGTACCATTAAGAAACAATATTATTTAACTCCAAAGGATGTCTCATCCAGTCCTTTTCAGCTTCAAGGATGTTGGCTTTTGAGAATTGCTGCAGTCTAAGGAGCCACCGCTCTTCCAAAGAGGCAGGCCATATTATCTCCCTTTGAAGGATAGATCTGATTCTGGCCCTGGAACTACAGAGATGGGGAAAAACTCATTTATAAATAAGTGGGAGAATGGAACACAGGAAAAACTGGCGGAGAGGACATCTCAGGGCTCTGAAAGAGAGAAAAGTTCTTCTACACGCCATCCTCAAAACTAAGAGTATAAAAAACCTAGCCTTATAAGACTTCAGAGGGATTTATGGTCCATGCAATGAAAGAGCAAGAAGGTGAAGTCCCAATATCATTATGATAAATGTAGGATATATAAGTAACTTACTTGGGGGCGCCGGGGGCGGATACAGAAGACAACTTACTGCCAGAGATTTCTTCTCCTAAGGGCACTTGGACTATTATGCAGCTGCCAATGTTTATATGCATGTATAATTATTATCCTCTTTAGTACTAAGACAGACTTTTTAAACTTAAAAATGGCCTGTTTGTTCTTTAGCCCTCTGAAACACTTATATTGAGATACAGTAGCTCTGTTTAAATCTCTGCCAGTTACTGCATGTAGCCCAAGAAAGGTTTAATATATTTTTAATATGTGAGAGTCTATTTCTCTGTCCACCCCACCCCCACTGCCAGATCTACAGGGGAAGGGTTCCCTATTTGAATATGACTGTATTTGTGATGTTGCAATTATTAACTGTCATTTACAAAAAAGAAAAGAAAATTAAGAAATCTGAAATAGTGCTCTTACTCCAATCCTGTTTGATATCACAGAAAAAGGAATTATTTAATTTGAAAACTGTGAGATGTCTCCAGGTTTGGTAACACCTTGTCCATATAGTTCTAGGCCAACCAAGAGGCCTAAATCCACCATGTGCTATTATGTGGTAAGCAAGGTTTACTGCAGTTAATCTTGTACATGCTGTGTGAGCAGTCTCAGTTAAAGGTTCACTAATAAATGGGTCAAGGAGAAAGATGTGACATTACAAGCCTTCTTGTGTAATATGCTAACCTGTTTTCTTTTCATTTCAGGTGGCCCTACAAAATAGATTGCTTTTCCCCCTGCCTCCTACTTTAAACGTGAATTGTAGGGGGAGGGGGGGCAAACATACCAATAATACAAAATCCTCATGCAGGAAGGTGAAAGATCTTTTAAGACAACATGAAGAGGCCAGACTTTGTGAGAAAATTGTATCTATTATAAGTCCAACTTTTAGGGTGTGGTTTTGTGTGCAATATGCCTATTTGAGAATTGAACAACATGTCATTAAATAGGCCAAGGGTCATTAGCATGACATACTGCAATACTACTTGACCTCACACCCATTTAAAACAAAATAAACTGCTGAGATTAAAACAGCCAACACAAAATAGGAACAGAATCATAAAAGGATTATAGTTGGGAGGAACGTGCCCACTATCCTGTGCTGCTAAGTATCTATGCTGGGCACACTAACTTTGCAGAAGTGTCCTGTTGTCCTAATGTGTTAATGATAAATGATCAAGCACGTATTATTTTTGCCTCAATATATATGCAACAGGTCTGCAAATTTATTTTCTTGCAAACACTGCAGTAGTACTCTGCTTGTAATACAAGTCACACATATTTTTCCCATAACGCCAGCACTGGTCCATCACTTTGTTAAAGGATTGCTTTTCAGTTAATGACAGTATTACAAATCATAAACAAAAATTAACTTGTTTACCTACTTGGAGCTAAACTTCGATTTACCAGAGAGTGATCAACTCCTGTGCTTGCTGATTCAAACACTAGATGAATGGGATTCCCCTCCCCCACCCCTGGGTTGTGCAAACTCCACACTCTCTACAGTGTGAATACCTTTTATTTTGCTAGTGAAATACTAAGGGGAAATGTGAGTATCTTAAGGCTAAGTTATCATTTCAAAACTCCCTTCCAAACTCACTAACCCTTCCCCTGCACAAATCAAAAAACAAACCTCCAAACAAACAAGTCTCCTTTCCCTCATTCAGAGGAATATTTCTAAAACCAACACATTGTGTTACTACTCTCTGCCTTAACCAGGGTTTAGAAACTCCAGCAGAATTAACATTCATAATAAACCTTCCAACGATGCAAGACTTTCTAGCCTTTTCCAGTCACTTTAGGGTAAAACACACACAAAATCATGACACACTTGAGAGAAACACACACAGCAAAATGTGGGAAATCCTAAAAGAAACAGCCATAAATCCAGCAGAATCAGATACAAAAGAAACAAATAATAAGAAGAGAGGAACATGAGGAAATTGATTCCATGCACTGAAAAATATGGCAAAGGCAAGCCGTTTTAATCACTAAACTGCATGTCACAGACGCACACAAAAAGGTCCAAATGATGAATAATCAGTCCTCCAAACTCACCTCACTCAACGTGTATTAAAGGCACAGCTTTCACTTCTGGAAGCAGCAGAGAAAAGCCTCAACTTCTGCAAGAAACACACACAGAGACTTTTTCACTTGCAGTACATGGTGTAACTCTTCTTTTCCTAGGTCCCAGCAAGCGTTAAAGGAGACTGTAAATCCCACCACCACACACACACACTCCTCCTCCTCCACACAGCAAAATCAAAAGGAAGTCCCAGAGAGTGGGAAGAGGAAAATGGAAAGTTTTTGGTGCGGAATGGCGGTCAGGAGGTGCTGCTGCTCACTACTTCATTAGCAGAGTTAATGTGTTTGGTGTGAGTGTGTGTCTAAGGCTTCCAAGAGACAAGCAGCAGCAGCAGGAGGAGGACTGAGAGAAAGACACACAGAGATAGTCAGTGACCTGGAGTGGGTGGGGGGGAACCAACCAGCCACATTGACCTGAACTAGGGGAAGGTAGCCACACACACACACACACAAACCCTCTCTCAATACCTCTCCCTTCCTCCAAAATCAGTCCCCACACTCCCCCAGAAAACTTCAAACAAAAAAAGCACGCCTACCCAAAAAATGCTTTGTTTTTTCTTCCAAGAACCTAAGGTAACTTGTTTAATCACTTAAGGCTTATTTGTGTCATTATTTTGAATCCCAGGGATTTTTTTTTAATCAACCCTCCCCCATCTACTAGAAAAACGAAATATTAACCCTGTGGACTCAGCAATAAAAAATGTCAAAGATGCATGAACACTCCTCTCCCTCCCCGCATACAAACACACATACAGTTTGTCTGTGATAGTGTGTAAATAGATATGAGTATATACTATATTCCCATTACTGTCTGGGGATAGCTTAGTTTACATTAATTGTATTAAATTATGTATTAGTGCACACTATTATTATTTTGCAAGTTTCAGACTGCTGAAAGTGTCTTCGGATTTCAAATCTGAAAATATTCACAAAAATCAGTTTTGAAAAAGTCAATTTAAAATAAATCTAATTTACATTTCCACAACCCTCCCAGGAAGTAGATATGGTAATAATGTTTAGTTATTGAACACCAAACCATTCATGTGTTAGTTAACCCAATTGGAAAAATACTCCAGAACCACCTTCTATTTTTCTACCTATTCCAATTTTTTTTAAGTGTTTTCCTCTATAATATGCCAGACAGCAAGAGCCTAATTCTCAGTAATCTGAAACATAACAATCTGATCAAAAGACAATGGGTGTTTTTCAAATTTTAAAATAGTGGAGCTCAGCAATCAAAAGCGTACATAAGCAAAAATAAATTCTTACATATCTTATTATAAAACATGAGTGATGTAAAACTACTGTTTCTATAACATTATTAGAGCACATTAAATGTGGACTTACACAGTCTCCATAATTGTGAATCAGCAGAATGGATTTTATTATATATCAGTTGAAATTCAACACCCCCAAAAATGTTGCTGTTCTTTTGCCTTGAACATGCCCTTCTTATTTTTCTCTGGATTTGTACAGCTTGATACTGAGATATTACATTCAATCGAGAAAAGAAGGGAGCAATATAAAAACCAATGCAAGTAAATGATGCAACATTGCCCTGGTTACATGTGCTTCCCTTCCCCCAACCTCTTACTGGTGAGAGTGCTGTGTTTTTTTCGCCTGTAGAGTCACATCGTGGTTGATTGATTCTCCTTTCGCCTTGCTCAGTCATTCAGCTTTGGAAAGTAAATAACAAGTTGACATCATTACAGCTCTCTGCATTACTGTGACACATTCCTCTCCTACCACACACTGTCTATTAGCTGCGCAGTAAAACCCACTCTTTTAAAGCTGGGATTCCAGTGTTGGGTTGCTTGCTCTGGCACAGTATAGAACTTTGTAAATAGTCTACTGCTATGTTTGAAACATAAAATGCTTAAGCAGTGTCAATATTTTAAATTATAAAATGGTTTATATAGATATAGATATACAGATATGCAAAAACAGTTTTCTGACTCCCTGTCAGTGATGCAAGGCCAGTGTCAATAATATCCAGTTAATGCCCTGGCCGTGGCCTATAGCCTTATTTTACTCTTATGAAACAAATTGTCTATAATCAGACTATAAGGCCCTGCAAGTGTACATGATTAATTGCACTTTTCTGGTGGTTAAATTGTGTCAATGTTTTGGTCTGGTACCTTATCACACACAAATGTGAAAATCACTCAAATACATTGCCTCCTGGAGTGTCTGTTTAGATACGCTAATCCCTTAGGTGGTGATATTTATTTTACATTGTAATTCATATTTTTTCAAGTGGCCAGTCTTCTTGTTCTTTTGACTTAATTTTAGATTACAGAGGATGTTATGCTAGTTATATTTTCAGTTCCTGTTGCAGATTTAGATAAATCCTCTATGTGCTGTCATTGAGAATTCTCATGGTAAAGGATTATGATGTTGTGAATAGAAGCTGCATAGAGATCATCTCCATGCACATTAAAACATGATACTGAAATGGCAAAAAAAACCCAAAAGCATACACACCAACAAATTCTGAAACATTATAGCCTAAATTTAATGCGAGTCATATTCAGCATCTAGATCAGGGGTCGGCAACATTTGGCACACGGCTTGCCAGGGTAAGCACCCGGGCGGGCCGGGCCAGTTTATTTACCTGCTGACGCGGCAGGTTCGGCTGATCGCGGCCATCACTTGCCATGGTTCGCTGTCCCGGGCCAATGGGGGCGGTGAGAAGCGGCGCGGGCGAGTGATGTGCTGGCCGCGGCTTCCCGCCGCCCCTATTGGCCCGGGATGGCAAACCGCGGCCAGTGGGGGCCGCGATCGGCCGAACCTGCCGCGTCAGCAGGTAAATAAACTGGCCCAGTCCACCAGGGTGCTTACCCTGGCGAGCCGCGTGCCGAACGTTGCCGACCCCTGATCTAGATATATGGTGCAAAATCATTATTACTAACAGAGACAGAATAGCAAAAGTCTTCCTATTTTAGTGAGTCCCTGTTTGGGTTTTTTTGGTGTTTGTTTTTTTAAGAAAAGTTATACCAGTGAAACTCTTGATACCAGTGTAGTTTTGGTCCCATCAAAGCTAATCTATTGAGACTAAATGTAAATCAACCATACAAAACATAAATCCCAATGTATCAGATGTCCAGTCAACCTCCTGCACTTCTGTTTTTGAGGGCCTAAGAGCAGGGATAGAAATGGTGTAAATTGATCAGAAAATGGGTGTAAGTGTGTGTACTGCTTTTGTATTCTGGTGAGTTACAATTCAGCACTGGTAGGAGCAGGTGAAATTCTCATTGATTTCATTGGGCCCGATGGTCCATTACCATACAGCTTTGTTATACCATTCCAACAGTGGGAACTTTATGGCAGTAAAGAAGGTGAATCATGTCACTAGGGAATACTGCAGCACAAGAGGATTTTCTTGGTAGAATAGAACCAGTTTAGTGACTCTACTCCATATCACCTCTAGCACACGGGTGTGGGGAATGGCCAGAAAGGAGAGAGCAAGGGTGAAGTGCTGGAATCCCAGCTAATCCTAGCTGCTAACATGGTTCATTTGGACCTTATCCTAAATTATTGTTTCAGAAGCGGAGTCTATATAGAGCAGTTTCAGGGCTGCTCTAACTTACACTGGGGGCCAACAGGCCATCAGTCAGCCCCTGAATAGAGGAGGTTCCAGGTAGATTCAAAACCAACTTTTCCACGCCAACGTTTCAGTTCTTATGCCAAGTATAACATGGCTATAACGGGTCCACCGAGAATTGTGTCTGCTTACTGTGAGCTGCATTTGGCAGAGAGGAACAGCACAAAACCAGTATCATCACCTGGAGATGAAGTAAGTCTCCAAATCCAGTAGTATTTCTTTGGGAAATTCCACACGTGAGAAGAGCTTCAGGAGCTCTGATGCTATTGCTGTGGCTTTTGCTGAGAGACGTGGAAGAGTCTCCTGGTACGTGATTGCATAGTTGACAATTACTAATATGTACTGGTACCCAGATGTGGTCCTTTCCAGGGGCCCGATGATGTCTAACCCCAGTCTTTCAAATGGTGTCTCAATCAGTGGCAGAGGGACCAACGGGGCCTTGGGAGTCCCTTTGTCACCAGACAGCTGGCGTGGTGGGCAGGAGGAACAGTATTCTCTCACCTCCAGATGCATGCTCAGCCAATAGAATCAAGCTAGTACCCGTGACAGTGTCTTCTCTTCCCAGGTGTCCAGTCTATGGTTGTCACGTGAGAGCTGCAACACTGTCCGGCGATACTTGCACTGCACCAGCAGTTGTCTTTACGGTCCTGGTTTGTGGATCTCTTTCAATTCAGCACAGGTTCCCTTCCTCGAGCATGAAGCATGGATGCTGCTTGACTTGCCAAAGCTCCATTACTTTCCCATGTACAGTGGCCTATTGGTCATAAGCACTACTCAGTGAAGGGTCGCTCCTCTGTTTCTGCACAAGACTCCCACCCTGTAGGAGAGCTTCCAGGTCCAGGTTGATTATCTCTTCCTTCCCTATGGGGGAGGATGATCATGTTGCTCATGATGTTCTCTCCTCAGGGTCTTCCAAAACCAGGCTTTGGGGTTCATTCTGCAACGGTGGACCTGGACCCCATTCACTGGGCGGGCCTGTTTGTTACTGTCTTGTCAAAAAAACAAATGGCCAGTCCTGGCCTATGATTATGGGGTAGGCCAATTTCTCAACCAGAGCTACAGTTATCACGTTGGTATGTGTCTCCACGGACAATTGCAAATGTTGCCTGGGGTATGTTTTCATATAACCATTTATGCACTGTAGGTGAATTGACCTTTAAGGAGCATCCTTGTGTCCTACTAAGGAGGTTTGGACCCCATTTGACTACAGCCAGGGTAAAAGGGTCCTTGAACTCTCTTCCTTTTGCCCCTCACTGGCACCATCAAATTGGTTGGGGGGGAGCCCTTTTCCAGACATGAGTACATTCTTTCTTCATATGTCCTGTCTGCCATCAGAAGTAGCAAATCACCAGGATGGCATTAATGGCAACTTTCCTACCTGGGGATGAACTTGGCTCTTAAGTAATGTCCGGACCCAGTTCTGCAGGTCCTAATTCGGTTGCTTGCACTGCCTGGTTGTCCCACTGGCAGCGTTGTTTCCAAGCCTGACAGCCCCACTTATCCCACCTGCATTTATCATAATCTAGCACCTAGTCTGATTCTCCCCACAACAACAGAGGTGGACCCCTCAGAATGAGTATTACCGGTTTGAGTATTACCACCCTTTCAGATCTGGCCTGCATGGCATTGAGGCCCTGGGGAATCCTGAATCTAGTGACCCTTCAGCCTCTAGAAAGCTCTAGATTAACCACAATGCATCTGACAAGATTCCCAGGCAGTGCAGTAATATCCACCGTCTGCCTTTTGTGGTAATATCCTTCTAAATCATTCAGTCACAATCAACTTAGCCATCTGGGCCAGAACGTTCTTCCATGTGTATCCACTTCCAACAGTGTTCCTTCAAATGGTGCCCTACTAACCAGGGTCTGGTCCCTGTGAGATAGATTTTGGATCTGAAACATTGGTGGAGGGTTTCCTCAGTCCAAAATGGTGGACTTTTGTTTGTAGTGCTTAGCCTTCTCCAAGTCCAGGTTACAGGAGGCCACCTGTTCCAGACCCATCAAGTATGGAGCCCAAAATCCAAGCCCATGGGACCACAAGAATGCTAGTGCTACCCTCTGAAAGGTAATTAAAAAAAACTTAGGCTCATTGTCCAGTCCCATCTTTGTTAGCTTCCCAAGTTTTGGTGAGGGACCCACTTCAGAGGAAGCTTGTCCTGCTGGGACTCCTGGGGAGCATAGGATGGCACTGTCTTTTGTATCATTTCCTGGTAGAGCTCCTTCTCCTGGCTCATCAGCTCCCTCAGCAGCTGTTGCATCACTTGGATTTGGTGCTGCGTAGCAGCCATTTGCTGATGGTGCATCTCAGCTCACCATTTACACCTCTGCTCAGGTTCCATCATGCTCAGAACTACTGAGCTCCATCTCCCTCTGTAGCTTTTTTGTTTGACTGTTTTTCTTTTCTTTCACACTTGTGTCAGGTATATGCTACCCACATTCTTCACCACTTTTTGTTGGGTAGGAGCTCTCTGAGTCCGCACCAGACCATGGTGTTGGTGGGGCTCAGCTGCTTCCCTTCTCTGACTCTCACAGAGGGCTTCTCCAGCTCTAGGTATCCCAGGGTCTCTCCAAACAAACAAGGTTCTTTCCCCCTCCCAGAGGAGAGGGAGGATCAAGTAAAGAAAGGAAGGAAAATAAAGTGCTCGGTCTCTTGGTCACCCTTTTGGGGCCCAGCTGGTCTGTAGGCTTTTTAGTGTCCTAGTCAGGGTGAAAGTCCATTCTTAGACACCTCCTTTTTGTAACACCCACTCTGTACCGGCTTCAAGCAGTCTCAGGGGTGGCAGGGTCTGCCACTATCTCCCTCTTTGCTGATCTAATCCTGTAACCAACTGTCCAAGGCACAGCTGTCTCCCCCTAGTCACTGCCCCTTCTTAGGGCAGGCTTTCCCTTTTTTAAGCTTCCTCCCTCCAGGCAGAGCAAGCCCCAAAGTTGTATCTGGTTAGTGCTGGCTGAGCCCAGGAGGGTTCATTAGCTTCCTCCTTAATAGGGTGCGGGCGTGCCCTTCACTCCACTGCATAAATATTTGCACAGGGCCCTTTGGGTAACTAGGAGAGTTGTGCTCCAATTTTCAGAAAACAACCCAATTTTCAAAGTCTTATTGCTGGAGCTTGATTCTCAGAAGTGCTGAGCACCTGCAACTCCAAAGGAAGGCAATGGGAACGGCAAGTGCTCAGTGCTGCTGAAAGTCAGGTCCAAGATGTCAGCCAAAGCCAAAGCAAAGCAATCAATGCTTTGGAAAAGGTTGGGACTCATTCTGTACATAAAAGGAGCTCTGAACAAGTGCTTCATTACTCTCATGTGTTTTTTATATGCTAAGGGCTTCAAGCTATAGCCTCCCCCACACCATATTTTCCTGTACTCTCTCTCTCTCTCCAAAGGAAATGAAATTGCTTTGCATAAATGCTATGAGTCATTTTTAAATAAATTCTATTATTTAAAAAAAATTCTTGGTGTTTTCCCTCACAAAAACATGTCAGTGTTTCTAACAGAATGAACGCAATACATTTAATGTAACAGTGAAAAATAAAATCAAGCCAAAGCCCAAGTAATTTGGCCATAATTCATATCCCCATAACTGTTTGGACATAGCTATGAAAATACATATAACTCTGATCTTGTGATGTGAAGAAAGTCTATATTCTGAAGCCAGGACATATTAGGTCCTGATTCTTGTAACACTTATGTATATACTTTCCTATCATGAATAGTCCAATTGACTTCAATGAGACTACTTGATAATGTCAAGGATATGCATTAGCATTTGTAGGACTGGGGCCTTATTTTGCTTTTTATAGGACCAGATTATAAACACCTTGCGTATACCTGTTTGTAGTTACTCGCAGGTGTATTCCTATTAACTTCAATGGGACAACTCATGGTATTTTGCTCATCCAGATTTTAAAATGTGAAGATCTGTTTTGTAGGAGTTTTGATGCTTTTACATTTTAAATGAGGTTACAAACAGAGGTACATGGTATAATCTTGCTTTCCTTGAATACTGCATGCAGATGTGGTTGCCCCATCTCAAAAAAGACATATTGGACTTGGAAAAGGTTCAGAAAAGGGCAACAAAAATTATTAGGGGTATGGAACGGCAGCCATATGAGGAGAGATTAATAAGATTGGGACTTTTCAGCTTGGAAAAGAGACGATTAAGGGGGGATATGATAGACGTCTATAAGATCATGACTAGTGTGGAGAAAGTAAGTAAGGAAGTGTTATTTACTCCTTTTCATAACACAAGAACTAGGGGTCACCAAATGAAATTAATAGGCAGCAGGTTTAAAACAAACAAAAGGAAGTATTTTTTTCACACAACGCACAGTCAACCTGTGGAACTCCTTGCCAGAGGATGTTGTGAAGGCCAAGACCATAACAAGGTTCAAAAAAGAACTAGATAAGTTCATGGAGGATAGGTCCATCAATGGCTATTAGCCAGGATGGGCAGGGATGGTGTCCCTAGCCTCTGTTTGCCAGAAGCTGGGAATGAGCAATGGGGATGGATCACTTGATGATTACCTGTTCTGTTCATTCCCCCTGGGGCACCTGGCATTGGTCCCTGTCGGAAGACAGGATACTGGGCTAGATGGACCTTTGGTCTGACCCAGTATGGCCGTTCATATGTTCTTATGTTCCTTTACCATTACAGTAAAATCTCAGAGTTATGGACACCTCGGGAATGGAGGTTGCTTGTAACTCTGAAATGTTTGTAACTCTGAACAAAACGTTATGGTTGTTCTTTCAAAAGTTTACAGTTGAAGATTGATTTAATGCAGCTTTGAAACTGTACTATACAGAAGAAAATGCTGTTTTTACCCATTTTAATTTAAATTAAACAAGCATGGAAACAGTTTCCTTACCTTGAATTTTTTTTTTTAAACTTTCCCTTTATTATACTGTACTAGTGGCATAGTAAGGACAGGAAAACTGGGTAGGCCCCAGCTTTCGAGTGGGTGGGCGGGCGGGCAATGTTGGGGGAGGTGCAGGGGCAGGAAGGGGAGGGGGCGAAGGAGGGATCCGATGCCCTGGGGAGGAAGCAGGAGGAAGGGGACACCCTGGGGGGGGGGGGGGGGAGGAAGGAGAGGGGGCACAGGAGGGATCCGGTGCCCTGAGGAGGGAGGGAGCGATGGGGAGCCCGTCTCATTCCACCCTCCTTACTGCTCAGCAGGCACCCAGAGCAAACAGTCTGCACGTGCAACCAAGGGGCAGAGAGGGGCCACGCTGGGACTCGAGCTCCACCCACCACTTCCGACCCTGGCTCGGTGTCCATCAACCCAGCCACGTCCCCCTCCTGCCAGTGCTGTGCACTGCTGCCCTAGTCTCTGGCCCCCGCACTAGCCCTACCCAGACCCGTCTCCATGAGGCACACCCCCCGCAGGGCTAGCGCTTGGGCTGGAGACTGGGGCAGCAGTGCATGGTGCCCATGGCAACGCCCTTGTACTGTACTTGCTTTTTTTTTTTATGTCTGCTGCTGCCTGATTGCGTACTTCTGGTTCCAAATGAGGTGTGTGGTTGACTGGTCAGTTCGTAACTCTGGTGTTCGTAACTCTGAGGTTCTACTGTATCTAATCAATGTACAGCTCCCACTGCTGACTCAAGGACACTTGTGTATCAAATGAGTGTTAAGGCAAGGCCATTCTTGTTTTCTCAATGGAAAAAGAGATGAGCCCATATGGACTAATTCTCCCAAACTGAATGCAAAAATCTCATACTTAAATGATTTAAGAAAATACTCCCATGTAATATAATATATGCACATGTATATATTTCTTTTTTAATTAAGGTAAAATAGATCATATTCTTTCATGTGTATAATGCTACATCACCTACTTCCTGGCTCTACATAGGGGGCTTCGGAGATTGTGGTGGAGCTAACTCCTCCATAGGCACACTGGATCCTATGGGCCCCTTTGGATCCTTACCTGGTGCAGCGGTCTCTAGGTTGCTTTAATATACTTCCAGAGTCATTTTGCCCCAGGCAGTCCAGGATTTGGGGCGGAACAGAGAGGTGGCCACTTCTTTCCCTTCCCTCATCCAACCTTGCTCTATGTGGACTCAGCTGTGTTAATATTCAGCACAGCAGAGGATACCTGGCCCACTTTCTTTTCCCCAATGCAATATATTTGCCTTAAAACAGAGTATCTTTAACTAGGGACCAAGTGAGAAACCTGAAGAGCTATGGAAATAGAAGTATTATTTCGAGGACATCATTCTGCTTCCCATGTAGAAGCCCCTCCATGTGTGCTCCACAGGGGTATGAGTTTATGGCTAAGGATGTCTGTCTCCCCTAATCTTTCACATTTTGTAGGTATATTAATTCTGACCCTCTGAAAAGTTACCCTCTTGTTTCCCTTCTTGTTGTGAACCCCTCCCCCCACCCCCACACACATCCCTTTCCAAAGAGGTGTTTTAAGGGAAGCAACCAGCTGGAATGGCCCTAGTAACACTGGTCCAGGAGCTGGACATGACTAAAATGAGCCAGCAGTGAGCACCCACAGATCCAAGAATCCACCAATATTGGGAGAGAAGGGTTTCAAACCTCCTGATGATTCCTAGGTGATACAAACGCTGTACATTTCAGGGAATGATCCAGTGGAAAAAAATCTATCAGGAGACCCTCAGAGTTTCCAGTCCCTTACATAGGAACAGCATGTGTAAAGGATGTAGTGACCTGGAAGCTTTCTTATAAGTCAACATCTATTACCATAGGCCCCAGTTCTGTTGCCATTACCCTGTTGAACAATAGCTTGAGCCCAGATCCCCAGTGGTATTTAGGTGCCTCGTTCCCAATACCTTTGAGGATCTGGGCCTTACTCTATGACAAGTCCCATTAAAGACAATGGGATTGCTCATGGTGTAAGGTGTTACTCAGCATGAGTAAGGGTGGCAAACGTGGGCCCATAGTGATATAGTTAGATGGCCTTTTCCCTTATATCACATGCTGAATTTATAGTTCAAGACTTGCATGATGTATATTTGATATCTTGTCCAAACGTACTCATGCATACAAATTAAGTTCTCTGAACTCTGCAAATGATAGAAGTTACAAATAGATGTTTGGCATAGAAATTGGCATATTTTAGACATTATTTACTATTATTTGTATTACCAGAGCACCTAGGAGCCCTACTTATGGATCAGGAGTCAGGATCCCATTGTGCTTGGTGCTGTACAGACACAGAACTGATGCAAACTTTCCAGTGATTAGTAGTGCTGATTCCTACACAAAATATTTTTACAAATTGCTAAAGCTTTTTTTCCCATTGTGTCACATAGATATTCAGACATTAATTTCCCACAGTTCTTCTCCTGTTGCAAAATTCCATCTCCACATCAAATCTGTGAAGATTATCCTACATTAGGTTTCCAGTCTTAACTCCACTTCTTTCAAAGACTCATCAGGACTACCATCTCTCCAGATGAATTGTACTAGAAGGAACAATTTCAGAGCCAGCTAGTGATATTCTTCAATCATTTGGGCAGCCTCACAGTTGAGCATCATGAACAACTCCGTACTCTTAGAGAAGGCCTTCCTCAGCCTTCCAAGTTCTACACAGCCCAAGCAGACACAGGCTAGGGGCAGAAATTGAGCCCAAGTCTTCTGCATAGCAGCAAGAAGCACTACTCTTAGGCCAGTGGGTCTGTCTTGCTTTGCAGTTTTAAACTTCACATAGTTGTAGTCGATGAGCCAAATTCTATTCTCAACAGCACCTGTGCATCTCCCTTGATGTCAATAAGGAAACTGTGAGAAGAGATTCACCTTATTTTTATGGTCAGTCTTATATATATGTACAGTATTAGCAAATATTTAAATATTTGCTAATACTATACATATGGTACTTTCTTAATACTGTGCTACTATTAATTATGTTTAAAGATGTGTCTTACTTTAAATAGACAAGTTCAGGGTCAAAGAAATTAATTGAATAGTTCTGGTTACAAATGAAGACATTTTAAAGCCCAGTCCTATTTCCTTTTAAATCCATAGGAGTTTTGACTTAAATAGGAACAGAATAGAACCCTTGAACTAAGTAAAATCCAACTGTCAGAAAAAATGAATATACATTACGCAGCAGAGATGAATTTACCTCTTTATGTATGCTTGATTGTATTACAGGCCTTTTTGCTAAACAGTGTAATTAGTAATATGCAGGGGTGGGTGGTGGAGGAGAAACTAGCTTCAGTAACCCAGTTTAAATCTCCCGTAGAACAAAGGTGATTCTCTAATTCTCCACTGTCCCTGGATTTTAATTTAGCATTCTCTGTGTCCTCCTTTTAGCTGTCAGTGTTAATCAATGAGACGGAAGTATGAAAAGGAGAGATTTTCAGATTTGAGAGTAAAATCATGTTTTTTCATATATATAAAGAAGGAGAATTCTATGCATGTGAAATTGGGGATTGTTTTGAATGATAAAGGTGAAAACCTGGTGCATACAGCACGTAACGTCCCCTACCCCCCGAGATTTTGTCCTTTCCCCTTTTTAATCAAGTTCCATGATTCTGGTCTTTTGACACTCATTTTTGAATGTTTGCTTTAATTTATATATTTGAAACAAAAGTAAAGAAAGATAATAGGAGATAAGGGAATTCCCATGTGCCTCTTAGCCATCTTCCTCGAATGTCTCCCCAATGTGTCTACTAGTTTAACATACAGTTACAGAAGCTTCCAAAACAACAAGACTTGTTAGTTTGAAGCCAAAATTATCACTACTTCTGCATTATGTCATGACAAATTTGTGATTGGCAGTATGTTCACAAGCTGCAGTTACTTAAGGGTCCCCTATGCAATTTGTTCTGTATAAATGTGTTTTGTTTTAATACTGAAGAGGAGTAATATTAAGGAGATGCATGTGATTCCATGATTTTTTGCTTATGATGTTCCACACTACATACAGTGTTCAAGCAAAAGTGTTAATTGTGAGTCTCTGCAAATGGCAGAGGTTTCATTTAAATTAAATTATAATTAAACATTCTCTACTTAAGGACACAAATGAGGCATTTTTAGATTTATGAATGATCCAATTTTAAATTATGTGGGTCATTTTAAATAGAATTCCTGATTTTAAAGACAGGTTTCAGAGTAGCAGCCGTGTTAGTCTGTATCTGCAAAAAGAACAGGAGTACTTGTGGCACCTTAGAGACTAACAAATTTAT
>NW_020664374.1:11165753-11184719 GCF_002925995.2 Terrapene triunguis | reverse complement strand
TGAAGTCAGTAGTGTAATGCCAGCTTATACCAGCTGAGGATCTGCCCCCTCCCCCTTTAATTTCTGCCTTTGCAAAATTGCATCACTGATCCTTCTCTAGTTTTCTGTGCAAACACAGTAAAAGGAAAGGGTTTTAAAGAACCTAAAAAAATTCAATATTTTCAATGGAGCTGAAAGAAAACCTGAAAATTTAGGATTATGGAGTGATTATTTCAACACTGAAGAACTACTTAGGCTCAGTCTGAGCCTCTTAATTTCAAACAAGAAAATCTGTTTTTCTTCAGGAGTATTTTACCTTCATTTAGCCTGTTCGCTGGTCATCTTAGCCAACACCAAGCTACATCACAACACAGAATACCTTGAAATAATTCATAATACTCTGTTAGTGGCAAAAGTGCTGTTGCCAGAGTCCTGAATCAGCTTTCAGAAATATCATCAAGAAACCTACATGAAACAAGCTTGAATAACAGAGAAAAGAAATATCATTGATATTCAAGTTTGCTTTTTTTTTAAAATATGAAGCAATTAAAAAGCGGAGATGTAACTGTGGTTCAGATGTAACTGTGGTGCTCTAATCTAAAGAGCCAACAACGATAATTATTGTTCATAAATGGATTTGTGTGGGAGATTCATTCCCAGCTTGTCTTGAAGAATTTTTTTTTTGTTTTGGTCCCTTTTCAAAATTAACTAAATATAAACACTTCTGGGTTAACAAAGAGCACTACTGATCGTAGCAGATATTAAGTAAGGGCTCAATTCAACACCTATTGAAGTAAATGTGAATCACTCCACTTACTTCAATGGAATATAGGTCAGGTCTCCGCAGTCAATATCCTTACATTTTATATTACAACCCCAGTGTACTAAAGGCCTGATCCAAAGCCCTGGAAGTCAATGGAAGCCTTTCCCAATGATTTAACTGAGCTTTCAGCCAGACCCTAATACAGTGATCCCCACATTTTTGAGGGTCACATCCCCTTTTGCCCCCATCCACGCCCCCCTCCCTGGAGCTGGGACTGGGAGCGGGGCCACAGCTCTGGGAGGCGGGGTGGATGTGGACAGGGGTAAGGGGGCTGAGGCTGGGGCCGCCACTGGGGGTGGGTCTGGGGCCAGGAGTGGGGCCATGGCCAGGGGCCAAGGCTGGGGGAGGGAGTGGAGCTGCGGCCTGGCTGCGGTAGGGGCTGGCAGCTGGCCCGGGGCCAGGTGTGGCTCTGCTCCCAGCCTTGCCCCCAGCCTCGGCCACAGGCCGTGAATGGAGCTGCAGCCAGCGGCTGAGGCTGAGAGCTGGCACGGGGCCAGGATCAGAGCCATGCTGAGGCTGGGGACAGAGCCAAGAGCCAGAGATGGGGCTGGGGGTGGGACCAGAGCAGAGCTGGGAGTGGGGAGGGGCTGTGTGTCGCTTCCTCCCTGCCCCCTGTGGGGGCTGGGCCAGACCCTGCCACGCCCCTCACCCCGCAGCCATTCCTCCATGCTCTCCTAGGGGGGCATGCCCCACAGTTTGGGGACCTCTGCCACAATACTTTAGGGCACCAAACCACTACTGCAGTTTTGTGTATCCCATGTTACCTTCATAGTGCCATAATACTTGGAATGGTCACCTGTGGTTCAGTGAAATACAACAGCTACTTCATGAAAAATGCAGGACAAACATTTTGTTTTAAGGGACAGTATCTCAATTTGTTCTGTGGTACCAAACCATACATTTATAATACAGATGTTTTGTATGACTAATCTGAAATATTGGACAAAGATATTGGACTTGAACTAGTACAGGAAACATCAGGCACGGATTGAGGGATGTTCCTTCTTTTAAGGGACAGATGAGCTCCCCAGTAATATCATAAAGCACTTCACAGTTGCCCTAGCCAGATGTGCTAATACCTCAGAGCAGCTCCTCATTGCTACAGCCCAGTGTGTAAGTCTGCAAATTAAAGGTGAAAAGGCATCAACTACGAACTTTCCTGCTTTGGTGCTGGTTTAAGACAGACCCGATCTATATTATAAAAAGCTTTTGAGTCAGGGGTCCTGGTTACATGGTTAAAATATGTAGCTTGGACAACATTAAATAAAACACATGATTGAGGTAATGCCTTGGACGTAGTTATGGCTGTAGCCCAGTAGGGTGACCAGACAGCAAGTGTGAAAAATCGGGACGGGGTGGGGGGTAATAGGAGCCTATATAAGAAAAAGACCCAAAAATCGGGATTGTCCCTATAAAATTGGGACATCTGGTCACTCTATAGCCCAGTTACACGATCTGTTTACATATCTAACTAGGACTTAAGTATAATTATTGGGTCCCATTCACAGTGCAAAGTTAACCATTTTATAACTATTTTATAACTAGCACAGGGGATAGCCACGCTGTGATCAGGTCTCCTGATGTGGTTGTGAGCTCTGCATTCTAAGGAAAAGTTACTAGCAGTGGTCACTTAAATTGCACATCCCAAGTTTCCATGTACGACAGCACTCACAAACCAAACTGGTGTACATCAAGGCAACCATATATGTGGGTACCTGCCTATACAATTGCCCATTCTCTAGGTTAGTGTGATTTTAAATTTAATGCTGACAAATTTGGATAAGTTTTACGAAAAATGGTTTAAAAAGTTAAAATGTTGCAGTTGCAATTGACAGGGGTGGTAAAGGGGTTCATTCACTGCAGGAACACCTCTTTGTGGCCAGGCATGGCATAGCAGCTGTCTCCCCATATGGCACCCCCTGCAGTGGTTTCTTTACCTGCACCTTGAGCCTCTGGCCAGGTCATTCTTTAGTCCATCCCTTCCAGGGTAACTTGAAGAGAAGCTGCAGAACACAGCAGCTTTCTCTGAAAGAAAGCAGACTAAATAATGCAGAGACGACAATTGGGACGTGTCAGAGGTGAAAACAATAAATATGAAAAGGTTTAAAGGCTATTAGTTAGCAAAACATTCTGTGAAGATTTTTTGATTTGCACACATCCTTTCACTGGTGGGGAATTTCCCGCAGCTTTCTTGATGTGATAGTGAAACTCACAAGGTGTGGTGACGTTCAGGAAGGATGCACTCATATGAAGTCAATTTCAGTCTGTTATAAAGCATGGGTGCACACATGTACAAGTCATAACGTGCCAAATCCTGAGCTGGTGTAAACGGACACAGCTCCAGTGAAGTCAAATGAGCTGCATTCATTTATACCAGCAGAGGATTTGGCACAACATGTCTTGTGATGTCGTGGCAGGGCTTTTTGTTCTTCATTAGGACTTTTATTAGCACTCTGCTAGCAGTTTTCCACGTTGAATGACACCTGCTTTGCTGAGGCCAGATCCTGAGAGGTGCTAAATATCCTTAGCTGCCATTGAATACAATGTGTGCACTCCTCACCTTCCAGGAGATACTCTTCAACTCATAAGATCAGTTCCTTTGTGTACATGTTAAGTAATGTCAGTGCTTTGTATTTTGTATGATAGTAGTGTGTATAATGACCTTGTGAGGTTATGGGTTTAGAGCCCAACGTGCTGTTTTATTAGAGGCACTACAAAGAGCTGAGGGTGCATATAATACCGGCCAGTAGCAACGGATTGGCTACTTAGGCCATATCACTTACATTGGCAAAACTTATATTGCTCAGGGGTGTGACAAAAAACACCCCCCTGAACAACATAAGTTTCGCTGGCATAAGTGGTAGTAGGCACAGCGCTATGTCGGCAGGAGAGCTTCTCCCACTGACATAGCTACTGCCGCTCGTTGGGGGTGGTTTAATTATGCCGATTGGAGAGCTCTCTCCCGTCAGCATAGAGCTGCTACATGAGAGATCTTACAGTGGCGCAGCTGCATTGGTACAGCTGTGCCGCTGTAAGGTCTCTAGTGTAGACATAGCCTTTGGGGCAGGAACTGTCTTTTTGTTCCGTGTTTGTACAGCGCCTAGCACAATGGGGTCCTGGTCCATGATTGGGGCCTCTCGGCACTATGGTGATTCAAGAATTTAATAATGAAAGCGTGTGCACTTATTTGAAACAAGCTTGTTACAAAGGCTCACATTCAGCAAGGTACTGAAGCAGGTATATAAATTGAAGTATGAGAATAGCCCCACTGAACTCAATGGGACTAGCCACTTGCTTAGGGACCTTACTGAATAGGGCCAAAATGCAGAATTGTCTGAGGAAACAGGGAAGAAATAGAGGCTGAACCCTTTAGACATATTTAGGGTCAGGTCTTCATCCGCAGATAGGACCCTTTGTGTTGTGCCGTGGCTAAACCCAGGGCTAGCCTATTGGGGGACCTAAGCAGGAATATTCCCACCCCACCCCCAATACTAAAACAGGCAAATTCTTATAATAAAAAGTGAATGGGGGCCCCCTTGACCTCCTCGGGGCCCTAAGCAATTGCTTAGTCTGCTCAGGCCCAGCCTCGGCTGTGGCACAGAGCAACCATAAAACTGATTCAGCAGGGGAAATCCCTAGCTGCTGTAGAACCAGCATAGCCGGTTGTATGCAAACTCCTCCTGACCCACCTTGGCACAGGTGTAGTGCAGGAGGTAGGAAGGCCAGAGTGCGCTAAACTCTCGCAATCCCTGGCTGACTAACATTGATGGGAAACTAAGGTGGCTCCTTAGCAGAAGACAAGGCTTTAACCTGAGATTTCAGCCTCAGTCTGGAGCTATTAGTGTTAAGATTTTGCATCATGTTTTGTGCCTCCACAATGCTTTTGTCCCTCAAAGAATTGTGGGAAATACCGGTCTTATGATTTCCAACTTGACCTCAACATATAGAAGAAATGCTTTGTGTTCCCACTGAACAACAAAAACAAATGATAAATACATAGTTTAGTCCTAGATAAAGAGTATTGTTTGTTATCCAGTGTTTTACTTTTGTTCAGGAACTAACACAAGGTGACACAGAGTATAAAAATCAAAGCATTAGTGTCTAAATCTGTTTTCCCTTTCCTTTAAAACCAAAAGCCTAGAACACTATTCATGTAAGCTCCTGGTAAAAATGCACTTCTAAATTGTCATCCAAGCCTATTTTTCCTTTAGTAAACTGACCTGGCTAATGTAATGGCATTAGGTGTTTGTACACACTTTGGCTTGCCTTGTGTTAAAGTAGCGTCCACAGCTCAAACGAATCCATGAACTGTTTACTGGAGAGTGCCAATTTTACTACAGCTGCAGTTTCTTTTCCAGCCTTTGAACTGTGTTCAACCTTTACATTTCAGTAAAGTAGACAGAAAATGTGTTTCACAAACTCTGGATAAGACATTAAGCCAAGATTATCAAAACTGACTAGTGATTTTTAGCTGCCTCAGTTTTTGGATGCTCAACTTGAGATACCTTAAAAGGGCCTGATTTTCAGAGGACAAGTGCTCAGAAATTCCTGAAAATCCTTTATGGTGAAAATCCTTTTAGGACGCCTCGAGTCGAGGAGTCAAAAACGGAGGCATCCAAAATCATTAGCAATCTTTGAAAATTTTGACCTTAAGGACTGTGATACATGAAGGGGGTGGAGGAGGGGAGTAGCTCCCTTTGATGGACACCCAGCCAGCCAGTTAGCTGTAAAATCCCTCTTGGTCTGTTCTCTGCTTGCTTTACCTGTAAAGGGTTAACAAGCCCACAGGTAAAAGAACAGGAGTGGGCACCTGACCAAAAGAGCCAATGGGAAGGTAGAACTTTTTAAAATTGGGAAAGAAACTTTCCCTTTGTCTGTTGTTGTGCTCTCTGGGCTGCAGGGACACGGAGCAGCAATGCTGTAACCAGCTTTAAACCAGGTATGGTTATAGATTATCAATTCATACCTCGAACCTACTTATCTGGAGCCTCAGATATGTAAGTAAAATTAGGGAATGTCTAAAAAGACACAATTAGGGTTATTTCATTTATTTCTTATTGGCTTGCAGAGTCCTCTGTGCTAACCCCAGATGCTTTTGTTTGCTTGTAACCTTTAAGCTGAACCCCCAAGAAAGCTCTTTTGGGTGCTTAATTTTTGGAATTGCTCTTTTAAAATCTAGCAAAAGCCTAAGTTCCAGATGTATTTTCTTCCTTTTGGTTTTAATAAAATTTACCTTTTTTAAGAACAGGATTGGATTTTTGGTGTCCTAAGAGGTTTGTGCATGTTGTTTGATTAGCTTTGTTTTCTTTCTCAGCTGTTCCCCGGGGGGGGGGGAGGGGTGAAAGGGTTTGAGGGTACCTCACAGGGAGGAATTCCCAAGTGCTCCTTCCTGGGTTCAAAGGGTTTTTTTTTTTTTTTTTCATTTGCGTGCTGGTAGCGTTTACCAAGCCAAGGTTAGAGAAAAGCTATAACCTTGGGAGTATAATAGAAACCTGGAGTGGCAAGTATTAATTTTTAGAATCCTTGCGGGCCTCCACCTTCTGCACTCGGAGTGACAGAGTGGGGAATCAGCCTTGACAAGAACTATCAACAGATATCAGTCCATTTCTGCCTTCAGTTACCTGGGTAGGATTCCCAGGAATCCTCCTGGTAAATTGCTTAATACCCATATAACTGAGGCTATGCCGCTGTAGCACAGTAGAGATGCTTCCTACAGTGACAGAAGGTGTTTTTCTGTCGCTGTAGTTAATCCACTTCTCTGAGAGGCAGTAGCTAGATTGACAGAATAATTCCTCCATCAATCTAATAGTGTCTACAGCAGGGATTAGGTTGAGTTAACTACATTGCTCAGAGGTGTGATTTTTTTTTTTATACCCCCTGAACAATGTAGTGAGGTTGACCTAAATTTTAAGTAAAGACCAGGCCTAAGGACTATATCTCTCAAGTGTACCTTGTTTTGAGGGACATTATTTATTTTAGTCCAAAGTTACCTGTGTTCTACACAAGTCTGGTGTCCTTTCATTTTTATTGTTGAAAATTATTTCTATCAGAAATAGAAATGATGCCATTGACGTTATGGAAGGAGTTATTTACTCTAAAGGAATAAATCCCACCACATTTTAGTTTCCCTGTATTATTCATTTTATGGGGTTCCTCATTTTGAGCTTTTGTCACATATTTGGATCTTGGGAGACTGAGGAGAATGCTATAAAAATACTGCCTTGGGTTATTTTAAACAGCAATCAGCCTTTCTTTTAGATTAAGGAGATGGTAAAAGATAGTGTGTGTGAGCATGTAGCAGAAGTTAGTTATAAGAAATGATCTGGGTATTATGCCATTTAACTGTTATAGCCGAATGGTCGTTATACATGAGTTGAGTCAGCGTGGCAGACATCAGTTAACGTACATCATTCTACATTATTTTTCAATGTCATGCTTTAATACTTTCACATATGGTTTAAATAACAGGATAATAAAAGTGTAATGTCAATTTGATGCTTTATTGTAATGTGCAGCCAATTGTTCTGGGCCAAACCCTGCAATACTCGCTCGGGTCATAGAATCATAGGACTGGAAGGGACCTCGAGAGATCATCTAGTCCAGTTCCTTGCACTCATGGCAGGAATAAATATTATCTAGACCAGTGGTTCTCAACCAGGGGTCCGGGGCCCCCTAGGGGGCCTCAAGCAGGTCCTAATCCTGTTCTTGTTGAATTTAACAGGAAATCTTCTGCTGACTTCACTGGAGTATAACTGTGTCTTCAGCCCTTTCTTTGGCAAAGCAAAGTGCTTGCTGAAGTTATCTGGGCATTAGCCTGACTGAAAAAGGAAGAGTGCCTGAGTCAGTGCTGTGGGATTTATTCTGTAAGTGTGAAGAACAAGGGAAGTTAAAAATGAGATTTAAAACAAAAAGTACTGTGTGAGAACTCTATATGTCACTACTATTCTTAGCTACTTTACATTATAATAAGCAATTAAAACCCTCAAAATAATTCAGTATAGCAGAAATAAATGAAAATGACCCTCAAAGTCTACAAGTTACTAACCTCTCATAGAAATAATAGCTTAAAGATATGGTTAAAAAGGTAAGTTGATCACAGTATATAGTTACCAGCATGGAGAAAATATTTCTGATAGTAGAGGGTTCTTTAATCTAGCAGATAAATGCATAACAAAATCAAGTGACTGGAAGCTGAAGCTAAACAAATTCAACTTATTCAGAAATAAGGTGCACATTTTTTACAATGAGGGTGGTTAGCTACTCAGGAGTTCTCAAACTTCATTGCACCGCGACCACCTTCTGACACCAAATATTACTACATGACCCCAGAAGGGAGGACCAAAGCCTGAGCCCACCCAAGTCCCGCTGCCCTGGGCTGGGGGCCAAAGCCTGAGCCCCACTGCCCTGGGCAGGAGGGCCAAAGCCAAAGGGCTTCAGCCCCAGGCGGGGGGCCTGTAATCTGAGCCATGCCGCCCAGGGCTGAAGCCCTTGGGCTTTGGCCCCAGGCCCCAGTAAGTCTAACACCAGCTCTGGCAACCCCATTAAAATGGGGTCCTGACCCACAGTTTGAGAACCGCTGAGCTATTGGAACAATTTACTTATGGGTGCAGTAGATTCTTCAGCACTTCAAGTCTTTAATCAAGACCTGGATATTTTTCTAATGGATATGCTCTAGTTCAAACAGAGATTATAGGCTTGATGCAGATATTCCAGAGTGAGGTTCTTTGGCCTATGTTACACATGAGGTCAGACTGGATGAACATAATGGTATCTTTTCGCCTTACCAAAAAAGAAAAAATCTATGAAAAAATTAACTATGCATGACTGTGAAAGAGCACTCCCAGTACTGGCAAGCATGTGGACTATGCCCAGAAAATATGTTAAGCCACAGCTGAAACAATCCTCCAAACCTTGCAGCTTAAGTCCTTTTCTATAGCAAAGGGAAGTTCTGTGTTGTGCTCAGCAAATATATCCATGATGAGGGTAGTTTTTTGCTATTGCTGGTTCAGCTACATGTTCTGTTTGTTTTTTTTCAAGCCAATCAATAATTTGACTTCAGTCATCAAGGCATTTCTGTTGCTTCTGTGGGTAGGTGTAAGCCCCATAATAACATAATATATTTCCAGTCAAAAAATTTTCATATTTGGGTACCCAATCTTTAGGAAACTAAACAACATATTTAGGGACCTAAAAAGAGTCCCCATTTTCAGAAGTGCCAAAAAGCCCCAGATACCTCTGAAGTCAGTAGAAGATATGAGCTTTCACTGCTTCTGGAAATCAGGACACTTTATTTCTGTGACTAAGTCTGGATTCAGGTGCCTAGCCTTAGATACCTGAGTTTTAAAATGTTTGCCTTAGTATGTAATGCATGGCAGATTTTACCTTATCAAAAAATATCTTGTAGCATCCTTTATAAGTGGCAAGCACTAATTCTGATTTTCTTGCCTATTTAGGGAGCTTTAGAAATATTCAAAGTTAAATTATACTATAAAACTGTTAAACTGGAATTTGATATTTGCATTCTGTGACTGGTAGGTCTTTCAAGAAGTGCAGACAAATTAGTTTATATATGTTATCCAGTGCCTAAAGAGCCATACTATAGTAATTAAAGATGGAAAACACCTTTCAGATAATTGAAGACCAGGCAGGACATAGCCCCACAATCGAGAGCCCTTCAGATTTTAAATTGATCGTCTGCTTTCATAAAGTTTTTATACAGTTGCAAAAAGTCTTGGTAGTTTTAAAGTCCAATCAATAAAAGTCTCACCCCTTCGATACCCATAGGAGAACGAGAGGTGTGTTTGGGGAAATAAATCATATAAAGATTTGAGTACTGGCTGCTGCCTAGCGCAGAGGAGATTTGGACAATGCTCTGGAAAAGGAGAGTGTTGTGGAAAATATTACAATGTGGTGGAAGAAGCAATCGTTTATTAAACATACGGCCTGCACAAATGAAATTGTGTGGTCTGGCAAAGGTTTTCTTTTTTAAAAACTACGCATCCCACTCATCCAAAAATATGTGAGGAACCTAGAGCTCATTGAGGACCAGCAGCTGTATGTACCCTGCTGAACACAGCAGTCCTGGAGAGTTAATGCAGAGCTGCTTTCAGTGACTTTCTAATGAAAACTACAGCCATCTTCGTCTACAAGTAGAATAATATTGATGATAAATATGCCATCTTCAGAGAACTGCTATGTTCTTTATTGGATTTATTTTAGTAGGAGTATGTGCCAAGCTTGTATATCAGCTACAATTGTTCACTGCTATTGGGAGAACAAAAATAATGTTCTTTAACTGCAGGTAGTTATGTTATCAATGTTTTGTCACACTGGGCTGTCTCAGGGTAATGAGCCAGAACCGCACATATGTACACACGCCACAGCTGTCAGCTGACCACATACATGCAGCATTGGGAATAGAACGCATGACCTGCAATTCTACAATGAAAACAACAACTGAAGCTGTTTTTTAAAGGCTGCTGACTCAGTTAGTGCCTTGAGTGCCTTCTGTCACAAGTCTGTAGTCCTGTATGGGCATAGTAGTGTCACTATTGGTGACAGCTAGTGGAAATTCCTCTTTAGTTCAACTAGTATAAACACTTTAGTATATTAAAGTGCTCCACTCAAATTCCATATTAGACAAATGGTGGTTACCATGAATGAGAGCTTGTTGAATAACTGAAAATGTTTTGCGCCAAACTTTCTCCCATTGTTATTGACATTATTTTCCCTGAAATTATGAATATTCATTTTCATCTTTAAAAATGTCAGAAAAATTGTTTCTAATTATCTCTTCTAAGAATCTTTACCTGAGTTTTATGTAAGTCTTCAGGAAGTGTAAGTAAAACCGCAGAGTATGCCACATACACGCTGTGCTGGAACAGCTTGGTGTGTTTGCACAATAGATTTTGTACACTTCATTAAACGGGTAGGAATTACATGATGAACTTTCAGAGGAATGATATACCTTGGAGAGGCTAATCTTGAGAGCTAGACTATGCAGGGTGTCTCTCTCTCAGCAACTTTCTAAGCTGTCTTCCCCCCAAGAGCTGCTGATTGTGGTGAGAGGTTGAGATGTGAATCTGGAAGAAATGAATGAGGACAGAAGGGGATTCTGAAGAGAAACAACTGCTCTCTAAAGCCTCGATGGGCTTTATATGCACCTGAAGCCAGCAGACATTGATAGGGCTATATATAGCGTTCCCCAAAACATATGCCAATAAGTAAGACCAGACTACCTGCCTGAAAGCATAGTCTTCTCCTTTTGATGACAAAAAGCCATCCAGATTTCTTTCTGATCCCTCAAAAAGTTGGTAAACAAATTTTTTGTCCTAAAAAACCCTTTCAGACAGACAGTCCCCACATTCTTTATCTCTGCCTAATAAAAATGATTGTTTCAAAGCTGCACAGAGAAAGGCCGGGCCTGTTATTTCAGCCAAGTCACTTGGTCAGATTTAACAAATGCCATACCTCTTTTGCAAGTCTCAGATCTTATGCCAGGGATGGAGAATTTGGAAAGGAAATATAAAAGGCTCTTTGGATGTCTGTCGGCATTTGTTGGTGATGCCAGGTTAGTGCCAGCATTGTCGATGAGTTTAACATAACATTGTGATACTTTACAGGTGACCTTGAAAATAGTTTGTACCAGGGTGAAGCCACAAGAGTGAAATCTCATGTTCTTTTCTAGACTTCATTTGCCCTCTATAAAAGTGAATGATTAAAACAGATACTAAAAAAAATAATCTCCAGTTGGCTTTTGTAAAAGTGAAGACAGAAATTGCAGCGTCCAAGTCCAAGTTTCTTGAGCAAACTAATAGCATTATCATTCAGTATCTATTTATAAATGGCTTTTGATTTAGTAATGCTTAAATAATGTCACAGTGGGATTCTGTAGTTGATAGCATTTGTTTGTCTGCATCCTAAACAAGGTTACCTTGTGGTCTTTCTAACCAATACTGTGGTAGAGAAGGTGCATAAGAGGCAGTGGCTGCAGGCATTTTGCCTGTGCTGGAGAGGTAGTCAAAGCGTCTTCAGCGTGCTGGGGAAATGCATGCAGCAGCAGCAACCGCTTCATAGCCTGTTCACAGATGCTACAGCATGGACTCCCTCAAGTGCCAGCTTTGGTCTTCACATAACTCCGGTGTGGAGTCTTGGTGTAGACCATGGATCGGCAACCTATGGCACGCAGCTCGCCAGGGTAAGCCCCCTGGCGGGCTGGGCTGGTTTGTTTACCTGCCGCGTCCGCAGGTTCGGCCGATCACTGCTCCCACTGGCTGCGGTTCGCCACTCAAGGCCAATGGGGGCTGCGGGAAGTGGCGCAGGCCGAGGGATGTGCTGGCTGCTGCTTCCCGCAGCCCCCATTGGCCTGGAGCAGCGAACCACAGCAAGTGGGAGCCGTGATCGGCCGAACCTGCAGATGCGGCAGGTAAACAAACCGGCCCGGACATCCTGGGGGCTTACCCTGGTGGGCCGCGTGCCAAAGGTTGCCGATCCCTGGTGTAGAGCCTTGTTCTACCCCCTTTGTCTAGCACCAATGGGACTACTCCTCTGGGTACGTACTACTCAACATGAATAAGGGTTGTGGAATCTGACCTCAGAGAAGGGGGATATTTAAAGAAATTTCATCTTTCCAAAACAAATGCATCCTTCAAGTATAAGACCACCAAGGATGGACCCAGAGGGCGAAGCTTGTTGTGATCCTGGATGCACTGCTGCACTCTGTGCTCTGCCTTGTCACTTTCAGCACTCCCCCTGCTTACTGAGCTAGAAGTATAGTGGCATTGGTGTAGGGGTATGATACTTGCCTTGGGTGCCAGAAGTTTCAGAATTGATCACAGAAATAGAAAACTTTTCCATACCTTTACTTCTGAGTCATTTAAAACTAGACTGGACAAAATATTCAAGAAGATAGTTCAATCAACAATCCTGCACTGATATTGGGATGGATTAGATGACTTAATAAGTTGCTTTCCATTGCTAAATTTCTATAATTTTGTAAAAAAATGGACAGGCAGAGAAAAGAGGAAACTTAACATATGTATGTAAATCCAGGGTCACAGCAAATCTAGTGCTTTGTGTTTATTGCCAATTAATTCATTCAGCTGAAATTTTAACAGTGTTGCAGTCCATTTTCTAGGACTCATTTCCAGTAACAGAGAAACATTCAAAAAAAACATTAATTTTTAAGGTAGGTTATCACTGTCATTGGTTTGTCCTCTGTTCATATGGTAATAACCCTCCCCTCATAGAAAAGAGAATATCTAGATATAACTATGATTTATAATTTCCTCTGATATTTCCTGATGTAGGTCTATACATTGTGCAAAGGACTAGCATGCTAGAGACTATATCATCTCTATCTCATCCTATTTTGTATCTTTTTTTTCTGTTTTCCACGTGTTGTGATTTCCTATGTAGCGGCTGTGAACTTGTGCCATCTTTTAGCTCCGATTACCATTACCTAGAGCAAAAAGAGCACTTTTATATATTAAAACAAAGGAAGAAAGAAGAACCCATCATACTTCAGGTGTTAAGCGAGGGAAATAACATGCAACTATGAGGAGAGGGAGATTATATATATATATATATATAATCTCCCTCTCCTCATAGTTTTATATATTTAAAAATACATGTATAGTCTAATATATGACATTTTATTTGAGCCCTTACAATTACAAAAAGTCCTCAGAAGAGTTTACAATTTTATTTCAGACATGAAACAACTAAGAACTTGTCTCCATTAAGAAATCTTATTGTGTTTAGTCAGGAAGGTGAGGAGTTGAGTTAGCCAACATGTGGCTGACCACAACTGAATGGTCTGTGTAGACAGTCATGTTCAACAGCGTGTAAGCTAGATGTGATTAAACCCTGCTGGGATGATTGAATTTTGGATGTGCTGTACTGCAGGTAGTCTCAGTTGCACCACAACTGGGCAGCATTGCCAGAGATAAATGTTTTAACTACAGTGGCAGAAGTAACAAAGGCGTACAAATGAGGAGACAGTTTTACAGAGCAGGAGCTGCACCCTATAAAAATGGCTGGCATGATTATGGAGCCATTTGAGGGAAAAACTGTGTTCACAGATGTTAGTCTCTCAGATCTCTGATGCACCTCTCCTGTTTAGGAGGAGTGGCTTTGTTATAAAATAAATGTCGAAGGTTTACGTTGTGTTGTCCAGCCTATAAACAGAGTGGCTATCTGACACACACAGTTGGTGACAGTATACTGCCAAGCTACAAAAGTAAAGAGTAAAATTTACTGGCCAAACCCAACAGTGTTTACTCAGTCAAAATGTCTGCTGATCACAAAGAGGAGTTTTGCTTGGGTGAGGACATTCAGTACTTGGTCCAATCATTTTCAGAAAGAATTATAGGTCTGATGTCAGATTCCACTCTCACTTATTCAGCAGTTAAGTCCAGAGTAACTCCATTCACTATCTTCATTGGAGTAACTGTAGATTTACAGAAATTTAAATGAGAGCTGAAAATGGCCCACAGAGAAGGTTAACTTTATGCTAAAATTTACAGAGGGTGAGAATTGGCTGAGCTATGCTGAAACTAGGACAGAAAGTTTGTCCAAAGATAACATTGGAAGTAGCCTTTTGCTGTTAGTCTTACTGTGTTTCTTTCCCTATTAAGCCCCATTTCTGTTCCCAGCATATCGGTAGGAATGCCGCACCTGTAAACAAAAGCAAATTAGGAATTACTTAGTATTCCTGTATCTGCTGTCTACTCATGACAGTACTCTAAGGCTCATATTTAATACTATGCCGGGCAATGAATTGGTAGGGAATAATCCTGCACAGGCAGGGGATGCAGAGGCAGATTAGGGGTTTGTGAGGCCCTGGGCCAGAGTAAGTAAGGACCCCTCCCCACCACTTCTGCCTGCAGTCCCCCCCTCTCCTCCACCCGCACTCCTGCTGCACAGTGGGGTCAGGGCACAGGATACCCATTTTTCTGGGGGTCCCCTTGTGACGTTGTGCAGTCTATATGGTTTTATAAAAACATGATAATAAGTGAATATAATGTAACTGGGATAGTTTTATAAAAATTTGATAAGTGACTATAATGCAAATGGGATATGCTTCGTGCAAAAGGTCTCTTGTAAGGTATCATTACAAAGCTTATAATCTACCGAGTATGATCATCTGATTTGTATAAATGTACCACTCTTGTATCTAAAACTAGAAATATAAAATGTAACTCTGAGGGCCTATTGTGATTATGTAAAGTGTGGGCCATTAATTATGGTTTGGAATCTTGACGACTCCCATTGTCTGCAGATGACTGTGTTTACCTGTGAGTCTCCCTGTATATGTGTGTGCTGGCAAGTGAGTAATGAAGTCTTGCAGTGACATGTGATCCTGAACTGGAATCCATCTTTAACCTGGTGCTTTTCCAGTGGGGGGGGGGGGGGTGGAAACCAGAGGGACAAAGGGTTCCCGCCTTATGCAAAAGATATATAAAGGGGTGGAACAGAAGAGAGAGAGAGAGGAGCCATCATGGAGAATCCCTTAGATAACACCTAAGCTGGAACAAGAGCTGTACCAGGGGAAAGAATTGTGCCCAGGCCTGGAAGGTGTCCAGTCTGAGAAAAACTTACTGAAGCATCTCTGAGGGTGAGATTATCTGTATTTAGTTTGATTAGGCATAGATTTGCGCATTTTATTTTATTTTGATTGTGACTTACTTTGTTCTGTCTGTTACTACTTTGAACCACTTAAATCCTACTGTCTGTATTTAATAAAATCACTTTTTATTTAGTAATTTACTCAGAGTATGTATTAATACCTGGGGGAGCAAACAGCTGTGCATATCTCTCTATCAGTGTTATAGAGGGCGAACAATTTATGAGTTTGCCCTGCATAAGCTTTATGCAGGGTAAAACGGATTTATCTGGGTTTAGACCCCATTGGGAGTTGGGCATCTGAGTGCTAAAGACAAGCACACTCCTGTGAGCTGTTTTTAGGTAAACTTGCAGCTTTGGGACAAGTGATTCAGACCCTGGGTCTGTGTTGGAGCCAGACTGGAGTGTCTCGCTCAGCAAGACAGGGTGCTGGAGTCCTGAGCTGGCAGGGAAAACAGAAGCAGGGGTAGTCTTGGCACATCGGGTGGCAGCTCCCAAGGGGGTTTCTGTGATCCAACCCGTCACACCCCTAATTGGCCGGGGCCCCTGAGCACGGGCCCCATTGGCCCAGTGGCTAATCCACCACAGAGGGGATGGACTAGGTGACCAAATAGGTTATTCAAATCTCTAATTGATATTATTCATTCCTACAGCCTGAGTGAGGATGTCAAGACCCTCCTTTAACGTATTAGATTTTTGTAATAATAGTTTAGCTTGCTATATGAATTGCAAAATTCCTTGTAAACTCTCATTTTATAATTAATCAATTTTTGTTTTAAATAATTCACCGCTTCTCCATAATTGCTAGGGATCCCAGATTAATTTTTTGGACAGCTTCCAAAGGAAGAGCAGCATGGAAACCAGAATCATTTCCACCTATATAACTGGGCCAGATTTCAGTGGAGTTGAGGGTGCAAGGAATTCAGGATCAAATCGTGTTCACTACACGCATCCCAAGAGGTTTGAGCCAAGCAGAACAATTGGATGAACATACCCTTGTGAGATAAGGCAGCTCTAAAGAATAGGCTTAGTATAACTACAATGCTAGTCTTTTCTTTTCATAACTCTGCTTTGTATTTTACAGTCATCTCTAATATGTAGTGGCAGCTTTAAATGATGAAAGTAGGAATGCGCACAGAGTGAAGTTTTTTTTCCCCAGATAATCCTGCTCTTCCTACATCAGGAAACCCTTTGCTTTTAATGTTTGTTTTGATAATGGATTACTGTAGGAACACAAATAAATTTATTCCCACAGCATAACTAACCCTGGTCCAGGGTCGATGCCTAACCTGCTTGAGTGCTTTTCTCAATCCTACTAGGCCCCTATCTCCATTTTTGGCACCAAAGTACCTTTGTACCTTTTGTAAGTGGGGGAACGGTCCCACTATTGTGGGGAACTTTCCTGGCTTATACACTACCCCAGTGAAGTTGGTTAGCGAAAGGATCTGAGTCCTTGCTCCCCCATCCTTTACCCAGAAGCCTGCCTGACCTCGAGGGCTCCCTTCCACGCTCCTGTGTGGCAGAGTCCTCAGAACCCCAATAAGGTTGGGCCCAGGATTCTTGGGGGGCTCGACCCCCAACCTCATCATGGTCACTTAGGGCAGGGGCTAGGGTGTCCCCACTCCAGCGTGCTCTCTCTGCACTGGATGCTTCCCTGACCCACTGATCATTACATACAATTCAAAGCAAATACAATTTATTAAACAGCAATCAATTAAACAAAAAGAAGGAAAAACTGGGAAAGGTTAAAGGAAAGCACATAACCCCGCTCTGTGGCATGGGGACATCACACCCAGCGTCTCTGGAATGTCCGGGAAGTTCAGTCTGTTCCTCACAAGTCCCAGGCCTCCTTCTCAGGCGCTGGCTGTGCTGCAGGGATGCTGCGGGTCGGACACTTGCTCTGGCAGTGGCCACATGCTCTCAGGCTCTAGGTGGCAGGACGCTTCTTCCCAGAGTCACCCTTGCCCTGTCGGGGTTACAATCCCCCTCCAAGTCTGGCCTGCAAGGCCTCTTGCCTGGGGGCGTCTCCCTGCGCTGGGCCCGCTACCCAGGGTCCCCCTTCGCTTTCCCCAGCTGCTCACTGCACCCAGCTCCGGACTGCTCCAGCCCAAGCTCCAGCTCCACTCCTCTGCCTCAGCACTGCTGCTGCTGCTGCTCTGCCTCCAGCTCCCTGGGCTGCTTCTCTGGCCCCTCTGGCTCTGGTTGCTGCAGCTCTGCCCCCATCACAGCTCTGCTCTGTGGGATGCTTCTGTGACTCTGCTCGCAGCACTGACCTGCTTCCTGGGCTGCTTCTCTGGCTGGCACGGCCCTGCTCCCCAGCTCACCTTGGGTCCCTGCTTTCTCCTTAGCTCGGCCCCATTCTGCCTGACCCAGGCAATTCCAGCTCACATAGAGGATGGGGCCCCCTGGCCTCCTGACTCCCTGATTAGCCTGCCCCCCACATCAATCAGACTGACCTGGAGCATTGGCCTCTCCCCATTGTTCCTGGGGACTGTCAGTCTCAGGGTCCTGATTTCCCATCGACCCTTCCTTTTACTTTTGGTACTGGGAGCTAGCCAACCAAAACACCCCCACTGAGTTTTAATAAGGGGACAACAGTCCCCTTACGCTTTGTAAAGCTGGTTGCCATGTGCCTAACCGAATGGAGATAGGAAGTGCTGCCTGCCTACCCCTTAAGGACTGGGGGTGGAATCCGCTATCCCTTCATGAAGATATAGAAGACCGCTGAAATGGTCCAACTAAAATGGAGCATGGCCTATTGTGGGATGGGGGAATCTGGGAGAGTTCCATTGGTTTTGTTTCAAAACTTATTAGACTCGTCCCTCATGTTAATGTCATAGACCTATTTTCTTGTCCTTAGATAATACAACCACTGCCTTGGTTTCCCTGCCCAGCTGTTCTTTTCCATCTCAGGTGATATGGTCCAGGTTTGCTTTATTTTTAAGAAATAAAGTTCTTTTCAGAAGACAACTCTTGGCCTATGTTTCAGCCCTTTGCGATTTGAAACATCTGAAAGATTGTGTTTCCATTATAAATTGCTAGCAGTTCCAGCACTTAAAGAGTAGTGTGATAAAGAGATATCAAAAATTCTTTGAAATCTGTGAATTGCTATCCAGTCTGCATCTATAAGATAGCTGGGAGAATGGAGGGTATGTATAATCCTTGCACTTCCTCCAAGTCAGAAAATATTGATGTTTGTCAGCTACCTGAATTTCCTTTTCAGACTTTTGCAGTATTACAGTGCTTGGGATGTTGTTGCTACTCAGGTTGTTCAGTACTATTGACAATATTTTTGATCATTTACAGCACGTAAGTGTTAATTTTTCTTGCTTCCTCCCATCTACTGTGGTTGTTTGACATCGCTTTCATTATGCTCCAGATGTAAACAGATTCTAACACTGTTTTTTTTTTTTTTTTTTTTTTTTTTTTTTTTTTTTTTTTTTTTTTTTCTTTTTTTTTTTTTTTTTTTTTTTTTTTTTTTTTTTTTTTTTTTTTTTTGTTGTTTTTTTTTTTTTTTTTTTTTTGTTTTTTTTTTTTTT
>NW_020664374.1:11138963-11165353 GCF_002925995.2 Terrapene triunguis | reverse complement strand
TTTTTTTTCTTTTTTGGCTTTTGCTTCAACATGGGGATAATTACCATGTGGTCTCCATTTGCCTGTACGTTCAAGACCTCACACTAGATCAAAAACAAATCCAGTTGACTAAAACAGCATTTCCCAGCAAAAGGCATTGATGCATATCTGGCAACTTTTCAATGCAAAATGAGTCATCAAAACATACAGATTGTAAGAATCCTTTTTCACTTAATCCAATAATGGGTAGGCAGAGGATATAGCTTCATCTTCAATATGCATGCAGAATATATAGGAAAACAAAAGATAAAGACATGATTGCAAGGCAGACAAGAACATGCTCTTGTGTAGAGAGAAAATGAGAAAACAAACTATTTGAATCAGACCGGGCTGAGATATGAATTGTAGCAAGCTTCAACCTCTGGGGAGCAAGTTTGTTCCCTCCTCAAACATACATTCACACTCACTTCCTCTGATATATTCAGGTGTATGAGTCCCTGTAACAGGGTCAGCACCCACCTCTTGTACGTGCCCCCTTTTCTCTGGCCGATAGTGCCTGCAAACACATTTTTTTTTCATGGGGGGTTGGGGGACACCCGCCTCTCATGGATGGCCCCCTTTAGGTGGTTGGGTGTGAGCCTGCTTTTGGTTTTAGTTCTTATATCAGGGTGGCACGCACCTCTTATGAGCAACCCCCTGGCTGATGGTTCTCTTAGCGAACGTCGGCTTCTCAGCCCTCCGTCTGAGCCGCACACACTGTCCCCCCTTCCGGGGTATACAGTCCAGAGTTCTTATCACAGCCCTGGTATGGGTCTGGAGCTCTTAGGCTTCTTCCCAGAGGCACTGCCTTCTTCAGACACCTAGCTGGGGCCCATCTTGGTATCCTCAACTGGTGTCCTTTTCAGCAGTCCCCTCCCCGCCACCCCGACTCTGTCTGCTATCAGACCAGCAGAGCCCATCTTGGTACCCTCGTCTGTCCACACTGACCTTTCGATGGCTCTGCTGCTATTCTATCCAACCAGCCAGGCACCCAGTCTTTGGCAGCCTTTGCTGGGCTATTTCCCCCAATAGTCTATTTTATCGATCCTCTTGCTCAAGTGAATATGGGCCAGGAGAAGTGTTCATAAGGAAGCATGGGTTATAGCGTCTTTAGCATGCAATGAGACATGGATTTATAATTAACTCTTTAGACCTAGCCATGTCAGTAGAACAATGTACTAAAATCTAATAAAGATTGGGGAATAAGGTAAGGCTAACTGGGTGACTGTGGGCTAGATCTTCAGATGGGGTCAATTGGTATAACTCCATTGAAGTCAACTGTCAATTTACATAAACGGAGGTTCTGGCCACGTGTTTTTAATATATATAATGTGCTTCGAGTATGGGATAGTAGTGAATCATTAACTGAACAGAAGTGTTAAATAGTGTTAAAAGAATCAGGGGTACAGAAAGTATCTCTCTCACACCCACCATTGCCTTTTTTTCTTGATTTCTCATTTCCCCATGATAACTTCCCCCCCCCCTTGACCTCTGGATACATATGCGTTTGCAATTTATATATTTTGTACTTTAATTTTTAGCTTTCCCCATGAGATTTTCTTGGTTTGTTTTTTTTAAAGAATGTTCAGTTTTCCCTATAGTTGGACACTATAATCCGTGGTTTTTACTTCAGGGGGTGGACTGGCTTTTCATGTTCTCCCTTGTTGTTGCTCACACCCAGTATAAAAACTATGAAAGCTGCCACTGTTAATTCACAGTTTGAGAAATCAACAGACAAAAGGAGCTCTCTGTAACCCATGCACTTGGAATAGGAGGTGAGAATGGTATCTTTTTGCAGCCTGCACATGCCAGGTGGCATTCCTCTGCTACAGTGCAAGTTAGAAAAGTTTGTGTAAATGTCATAGTGTTTGATACACTATTATGGCAAGTGTTTGAAAGGGATGATCTTGTTTTATGTTGATTGCATGTTTCATTTTTAGATTTAACTAATATTTTGAATGATTTGGACATCTATCAACAATTCAACAACAGCAGCTTCAGCTTGCTGCAGAATTTTCCACTGGTGTCCTACACATATTTGGAAAATTTTGGTCCAAAATGCTGCCAAACAGAGTTCTAACGGGAATATAGGAAAACAAAAAGGCATCTTTCATCTTAAACCAGTAAGGTAGAAAAGGAAGAGAATAACAGTACATTTACCTTTTATATTGTAAATGCACTACAGTTACTAGTTCCCTACTTAAAAAAAAAAAAAGATTTAACAATTCTACTTCTTTGCAATAATTTTATATTGCCCAGCTGTCACTTAGGGCTTGTCTAGACTGGCAAGTTTCTGCACAGTAAAGCAGATTTTTGCGCTCAAACTGCAGACGTGTGCACACTGCCAAGCCACTTTGTGCGCAGAAACTCCTCAGTTGCAGCGAGAGTCGTAAGGCTATTTGCGCAGAGGCTCCAGCGCTCTATTGCCAGTGTAGACACTTGATTGCTTTCTGTGCTGTAATTGGCCTCCGGAGCTGTCCCATAATGCCTCAATGCACAGTGGACACACAACAGCAGTTTAATTCCAGCGTTTTAATAGAAGTGTTATAAATTGTGGTGCAGAAACTTGCCAGTGTAGACATACCCTTAGAAGATGTTCACAAACCATTACATATAGAAATCTATATAGATTCTAAAAACCCTAAAAGATATTTCAAAGTTAAGGCCCTGATGAGCCTGCAAATATTTGCACATAAGCTTAATTTTACTTACACGATTCTACACTTACTGAAGTTCTGTTGGTTTGAACCTATAGCTTTGCACTAGGAAATTGATTTTTTTTTTTAAAGCTAGGATTCCTTCTTATCTGGTATCAAAAACAACGTATGTGTTAAGATAGACCAGATAAAACTATTTTCTATACTGTTTTAACAGGCATCTTTGAGAATTGGTGGAAACAAAGAGCCAAGGGAGATCCTGTGAATTACAGAGCAATGAATTTTACCTTTGTTCTATGGAAACGAATGGGGGGCAGATGGGTTAAAGTAGAGAAACATTTGGATAAATATAACCCCAGTAATGCTCTGTCCTTGGGCTCCATATCAGTTTCCAGGAATGAAACTCAAATTCATCTGTTTGGAATTCCCAGGAGCTCTCTTACCTGCTATTTAAAAACGCAGCAGCAAGTGAGGGCCATGCTTGGGACTTTTCAAGATCATTTCTTGTTTTTAAAGATATAGGGCCAAATCCTGGTCCCTTTTAAGACCATGACAAAACTCCCTGTGACTTCAGTGGAACCAGGATTATCCCCATATTGCACATATCTCTTCAGTACCTCTTACTTCATTTCCTTCAGATTCCTCAGATAAGTACTATCCAGTCCTGGTTATTTACTAACCTTGAATATCTCTACTTGCTTCACAATTTCCTCCTTAGAGACCTCAGTTTCTCTCAAGGCCACATTCTGATTGCCTTTTAAAGATGGCTTTAAAGTTTCCTCATTGTCCATCATAGAGGAGGCAAATGTGCAGTACTGTATCTGCTAGTTTACCAAACCTTTTAACCTTCAGGTCATGCTGTAAGGCCTATCTTTTTTCCCACGTCTCTTTTTTCCCCAGCTTCTCTTATTTACACCTGGGCTGAAACAGTCCCCAAGGGATGATTTGGTAGCCCAGCATAGCTGGAGTGCAGTGGAGACACATATTCATGCCCATAGGGCCATCTCCAGCAGGAGCTATATTGGTGGATAAGGTGGTCTGGGGGCATTCCACCAGCCCAGTGTCAGTGGGGAATCTCTATTATTCTGGGGAATTTCCTGTTGGGGAGATCTGGCTGTCTTCTAACCTCTTTACAGCACAGAAGCAGAGTAAAGGATCTGAAATCGAGCCCAGAACCAGGATTACTGTCTTTATTATCTTCAATTTTTATCAGTCTACTCCACTTGTAGTTGCTATTAAAGTGATTTGCAAAACTTTCTTTACAGACAATTTATTCTCCTCTTCTTCCTTCCTCCCTCTCCAGTCTTCACATATAGCTATTAAGTTTTGTTTTCTTAGCATTTGGTAAAGCTTGTGATGTTTAGATCCCCTCTGGGTTCATATACTTTTATTTCCTCTATTTTTCTGGTCCCGCTTCATGTATTTATAGTATATTTAACCTCCCCCCAGTGACCTTATTACTTTCTTTTGCATGATTTTTTAAAGCATTCTTCTCTATTTACTTCTCTTTTGATCTTATTTTATCTGTTTCAGTGCTCAATATTATTTCCTCGTCTGCTAATTTTAGCAGCTTCTTCCTTCCTTCTCTCTGCTTCAATATAAAGTGCCTCATATTCTATAATCACTATTTTTATCTTTTTCTGTAGTAGGTAAAGCTCTCTGGCATAGCTTGGTCTGTTCTTTCAGCTAGAATACTGACATCCTTTCTGTTCATGCGTAATCTATCCCCACCCTCCATATGGTTCTTCAAAGAGCCACAGCACCATTGGAGAGTCAGGGGATTCTGGGAAAAGCTCTCAACAGAGGTGAAAGGTTCTCCTGCAACCCCTTTAACAATGTCACTCCTTGAGAGCTACTGGGTGGACTAAAGAAGCTTTGTTGTAGCTCACTTCACTTAATACCCAGGACTTCAGACTTCACTACAGCTTTTTGAATCTCCTTTCGCTTGTTTCAAGTCACTTGATTTTTATTGTCACCAGGTTGATTTTACACTACTGAATTGTCTCACCATGCTACCTGCCTTCCTCCTTCAACTCATTGTCTCTTCCATTTCCCCTCTCGCATCCATCTCCTTGTCCCATCAATCTCCCTGAAAAAGTTCTACATTTAGAAATGTAGTTGAACCTTCAAGTCATGGTCATAACAAATTAAGTAATCACCCAATCTCATCCTTCTCCTTCCATGCCCCATCCTTCCAATTTGTTACACTAGTTATGTCTATAATTAGTCTGTACACTCTGTGGCGAATTATCTGTAAAGTGCCTAGTACATTTCTGGATTCTCTATAATTAACAAATAAGAGTAACTGAGGACAGGATTAACTGTTTCATCTTGCTGTTTTCCACCCTTCCTGGGTGACTACACCATCTTATTTTCCCTCTGTCATCAATAGGCCATCTGCCTTGTATAGTATACATAGCAGAGACTCTCCTGCTTTGTGTGTGATCAGTCTCTAAGTGGTAAAAGACACAGATTACCTCAGTGATGAACGTTTCATTCTTCTCGCCATTTTACAGCCTTGCTTTCCCAATTCTACACTAGCCAGCAACCCCACCCTTGCCTGCACACATATATTATGGACATATAGAGAGGGAAGCCAGAAGCCCCACCTGACACTATCTGGAAATCATAGATTCCCACTCTGTTTTAGTCTACAATATCTTAGACCTTTAAGTTGTAGAAACGAAAACCTCAAAGAATAAGAGGCAAGGAATCTTGATGTAAAGACAGCAAATTAGACCATAATGCTTTACCCCATAATTTCCACACAGTCAGAGCCATCTATAGTGCAATGGAAGTCAGTCGTCTAACAGATTAGAAGAACACAAATACAGTTTATCCAGAGTATTCCAGTTCCACAAAAAAACCCAAAAAACCTCAGAATTTGAGCAGAGAAATACATTTCCCTGACTGTCAGACATATTAAATCCCACTTTATTTCTTTTATACTGATCATCTGTTGTAATTGTTAAAGTTAATGATTTATGCTGCTCTTGAAAATAAAACCCAGGAACGTTAATACACAGAAAATGTATTGAAATTCCTCATCTTTGTTTTCAAAACCAGCATAAATCATTATCTTTAAATATATGGCTATGTAATGCTTTTAGGGTTAACCCCATAGAAACTAGTGTCAGCACTAGCTAGAGCGTTTGTTAAATTCAGTAGAATATAGAACATATATGTAGAATATAGCTCTGGCAGTATAAATTTTAAGTCTAGACCAGGCCTCAGTGTCTTCTGATTCTCTCAACAGAATTTAGGGTGTTTGTTTTCCCCTGAGATCAACCTTAGATACATGCAATTCCACTACTGTCCCACACACAGTCCCACTCCTACTGAAATTAAAGGGAGTTTTGACATTGAGTTCAATCAGTCGCAAAGAACTTTGGATCCTTTTTGAGTTGAAAAGTACTATATAAATGTAAGATTCTTAGCACTATAATCTAGTCACGCTTAACATCTCTGAACTGCCTCACAAAGAGGAGACTGACTAAAAGACCAGGATTAATTTAAATGCCAGAATAGTATACTAAACGATAATGCTGTGCAGTGATACAGATCTCTTCAGCTGAGCACCTCAGAGCACTCTACATATACCAACATGAACTCCACAGAGATACTGGGAGGTGGTGCAGTGGGACAGACTAGATGTTGTATTCCTAAGAGACCTTCTAGATAATTGGTACAGTCCTAAGAGGTCTATAGGCTACAAAACTAGACTGGTAAGGGTTAAATGACTGAAGAGCTGATGCAATTGGGGCTCATTTAAGCTTCAGGTCTCAACTATTAGATATAAAAATGAAGAAGATTGAAAGGTGTAGCTGGTGATGGGGGATGTGGTGGTTCTCAAGGCACCCAGGACTCTGACTTACCTTGTTACCCCCTGCCTCCAGCGAGAGGGATTCTTGCCCATAGTGGCTGTGTGTTGGCTCCCTAACACCACTAGCTTTTCAGTTACTCAAGCACTCTCCTCTGGCCCTGCCATTTCTGCCTTCACCTTGCAGATTAACCGTAGGTGCAGCCCAATCCCCGAGTCCCTTTGAATTGTTCCCGTGATGTTGTTTGCAATTGTCTTTGATAGTTTTTCATCGATAGTCTTGAGATTGAGCAAGGTTAGACCATTGAACCTTGCATTACATCACTGGCTAACCAGGAAGGGATGACAACTCCCTCCAGGTTGAATGGTTGAGTGGACTGTCACTGAGGCTAGGTCTACACTAACCGCCTGAATCGGCAGGTAGAAATCGATCTCTCGGGGATCGAATTATCGCGTCTCGTCGGGACGCGACAATCGATCCCCGAATCGACGCTCTTACTCCACCAGCGGAGGTGGGAGTAAGCGCCGTCGACTGGGAGCCGCAGAGGTCGATTTTTGCCGCCGTCCTCACAGCGGGGTAAGTCGGCTCCGATACGTCGAATTCAGCTACGCTATTTGCGTAGCTGAATTTGCGTATCTTAAATCGACCCCCACCCCCCCCCGTAGTGAAGACCTGCCCTGAGACATATTATCCCCTGGTGACTAACTTTCACATTAAGACTATATAGCATACTTTCAATATAGTTCCATTATTCCTTAAATACTACCCACACATACATTTCATAATGATTATGAGTTTTGATAAGTTACAAGCTTTCTGTATATACCTTACGTTATCTCTTATGGATAAATATCCTGCATGACACGTGTTTGGTGTAGTGAGTTTGTCTGGCCTGAAACAAGAGTTGTTCACAAAGAACAGGAGACCCTTTGCCAAAGGGCCTGTATGTCACAGGGGAGTACTGGTGTTAAACTGGAAGGTCCGGTTTTTACTTTGGAGAGCTCTATTTTGCTTTTTTTTGCTTGAACCCCAAAGGAGGAATTGTGGTGGTGGTTGGTTTTTTTCTGCTTGTACCCCAAAGAACAGAAGGGAGGGCCTTCTTTAAAAACAAACAAATATCCCAAGATGAAATGGGGGAAAGGGGAAAAATACAACTCTATTATGTTTGCTTCTTTGTTTACTTGGGTAACTGCCCTTGCAGAGGTCAGAAGAAGCCCAAACACTGCCACGTAATTAAATATCCTTACACTGGTTTTAGAGAATTGTAAACTGAGACACCAACAGGTGAAATGATTTGCTCAAGTGTACACGTAATGCCCAGATCCTCAAAGATATTTAGGCTCCTAACGTCCATTGATTTAAGTGGAAGTTAGGAGTCTAAATACCTTTGAGGATATGAGCCTAGATCAATAACAGAGTTGGGAAGAGAATCCAGCAGTCTTAACTCCCATTCCCCTGCAAGTCAAAAAATGAAAAAAAAAAAAAAAAAAAAAATCTCCTCTGTCCTTTATATGTTATTAATTATTTGCACTGTGGTAGGGCCTAGAAGCTCTAGTCATGGGCCAGGACCCCATTGTGCTAGGATCTGTACAAACACAGTCCCTGCCCCAAATTGCTTACAATCTATATGGTTAGGAACACTTGCAAAACACACTTATACTGGGTAGAGGGAATAATTGTTGTTATGGATTTAATTTTGGTTTCTGGTGTCCAGATTTGCTACTAGATTATATTAACGCTCTCCTGGGTTTGTAAATCTAGACTTTAGTTTTTAAAAAAGTGATTTTGTTCGCCAGGTGTGTTTTTTCCAAGTTTTCAAAGCTCTTATTTCAGATGTCAGGAAATTTCTCTATTTCCCCCCCCATTTCTTAATTCCATGCTAAATATTAGGTTACATCTGAAAATCCAAATGTTCATTTTGACTCGCACCTTCTGTGATTCCCTTGCGCATGCCCCCTCCCCTCATTCAGACTCTCAATTTGGGGACAAAAACATAAGTGCTATTATGAGTGTTATCCTTAGGAGTTTGGCTCAGTTGGTAAGTGCTATTTCCGCAGGATGAGGCAGTCTTACACAAGAACAAAACACAGTGCTGCAGTGTTGGAGCTGCCTTCTTCCAAATGAAATGTTAAAGTGAGATCTCGGCAGGAATTAAAGATCCTTGTGGAACTTTTTGAAAAGAGTGGAGGATAAATGTGATGTTCTTGCCAATATGCCCTCACTTTCTATAAAACAAGCTGTAGGCTTAAAGTTCCAAAGGGGTTTCAATATAGCCTTCTTTTGTATGCTTGAAAATCTCTTTTGTATCTAGTTTTTGCACACTCTCACTTACACATTGTATTATTTGTGTGTGTATTCAGAAACCCCTTTTGTACTTGAGTCATGTGCTTAGATGGGTTTTGATTGTGTACATTCTATAATATACAAATGAAAAGCTATAAATAGTTTGCAGGTAAGTGATTTCTGCACAAATTACGTGCTCACAAATAACTTAATTTTGAAAATTTGGCCTCTAATGTCCAAGTCTATACAAGTGCTATTTGTGGTGGGGCTCTTATTACATCCCAGAAAGCCTACATTAAAAGAACATTACAGTTACAAAGTCAAGCATGCAAAAATTAGAAAATGCCCGAATTAAGATGGCCTGTGCAGCTTTAATTTGGTCCCTTTGTGCATACGCATTATGAGACAGTCTTTAATTATGATCAAATGCTATTTTTTCTAAGGGATCCCTGCCTCATTCAGAGCATAGGACAGACATTGATCACTGAATGGGGAGCTATTTAATGTGTTTTTATCCTCACCATACTGTGTCATCCCATTCATTATGTATTCCACACCATCCTGCATGGAATACAGAATTATTAATTTAATCATGGGCTTTTCTCTGCCACTCATATCGTAGTGTCTTACTGCTTTACAAACATTAATGAATTTATCTTCACAACACGCAGGTAAGCTGAGGTGGTTTTTATGATCCCTGTTTTACACATGGGGAATTGAGGCACGAAGATTAAAGTCAGAAGTGTCAACTAATTTTGGGTGCCCAATTTGAGAAGTCTACGATCTGATTTTTAAGATTTTTAGCATTTTATAACACTATATATTCAAGCACAGCCCACGCTGATGTCAGTTGCACAGCTGTGAGTACTCAGCACTTCTGAAAATCAGACCCCAAATGTCTCAAATTGGGTATCCAGAAAAAGAGAAATACACAATGGCCACCTGTGAAATTTTTGGTATATGTGACTTGTCTAGTGTCACATAGGGAACTCTGTGGCAGAGACAGGGATAACATCTAATTCTCCTGGGTAGCAATTAACTGTCTTTACCACAAGACCATGCTTTCTCCTCTGCAGTCCCTTGCCTCATTCATTACACACTTTTGAATAGTGGGCTCTGCCGGGGGTTCTCTGTTCAGTGTCCCCCTCTGGATCCCTCGTTATTACCCTTTAACCCCACTCCCATCCCTGCTTTTTCATCTGCTGTCCCCTGTCATTGCTTGCCCCACCCCCCACCCTTCATCTCCTCCCCTCCCCTGACTTTGTTCCTCACCCCTCTACCTTTGAGTCAGGCAACCTCCTTCTTTTCCTTCACGCTGTTGGGTGCCAGCAAGGGAGGCACTTGAAAGCACAGGAGAGGCTGTGCTGTCTCCCGGCACTCATTTACAGTGTCTGTCATCACAGCAGCCACTGGCAGCTGGATGAGTATTGTTGGGCAAGTCCTTCTCCACCCCTGCAGCCCTGGGCTAAAGCATACTCAAGCGTTCTGTGGGGATGGTGCGTGCATAGTCTGGTCATACATAGGAACTGTAATGGGATGGAACCATGCCCAATACAGACAAAATCTCTGGAAAATTTAGCTGCCAAACTGTAAAAAGAGTCTCTTCTGAACATGCGTGGGGTGCGATTTTTCCAGAAGTTTATAACTTGGTGTTGACAGCAGCAAAAAGGACCAGATTCAATTCTCTTAGGGTTTCCTTAAAGATTTAACTAACATTGGCTTGAGTCTCCACCCAGAAACCTGGGAAACTATATCTACCACCCTGGGCACCCTGATGGGCAACACTTCCCGACTCACAAACACTAAGCCCAGAAGCTTGGGGGGAGGGATAGCTCAGTGGTTTGAGCATTGGCTTACTAAACTCAGGGTTGTGAGTTCAATCCTTGAGGGGGCCACTTAGGGATCTGGGGCAAAATCAGTACTTGGTCCTGCTAGTGAAGGCAGGGGGCTGGACTCAATAACCCAAGGTCCCTTCCCGTTCTAGGAGATTAGGATATCTCCATTAATTTAATTTAAAAAAAGCTTATAACAATGAGAACTTGATTAAGTGGGGGAAAGGAAGGGACAATGACATACATTTGGGGAAACCAGCAATTAATAAATCCACCAATTCTATGATGTAAGATGCCCACCCCACCCCTCAATGGGCCTTAACAACAGTCCTCCTGGCACTGTGGTGCATTCTGGCCACTTCCCTCCTCCCCAGCCCCCTTACTCACAGTTAGCTGTCTTGGGTTGGAGAAGTCCAAGGATGCTGGCAGGCCAGTGCTGCCTGGGAAGCTTTGGGGTCCTCTACCACCTGACCCAGCTGGGGAGATTTCAGCTTTAATTGATGGGTAGGGAGGTTATCCACACCACAGTCCCTTAAGTAGACTGCTGGAGCTTGAACCAAAGCTACATCAGCTCTGTTCCAGTCACCGCTGCTCTGAGCTGTCCTTGCCTTGAAGCGGCTGCTCTGTGCCAGCCATTACCGCAAAGCTACTGCTCTACACTATCTATTGCCTCAAAGCCATTCTCAGATCTGTACTATCCACGGTTCTACAGCACTCTCAGATCCTCTCTTTAGAGAGGAATCAGAGCTATATAAGACCCTTTACAGAGTTCTCATCACCACAAAAGCACTCCCAGCCAAAAGCAGCTCCCTAACCCAACTATGCCTGACATCATTCTTGGTCAGGATGACACCAGGTACACTTGATGTCAATGTCTTGTCCTGGTACTTCCCAAAAAGGCGTCTGGCACGTCATTTCCCCCAAATGCAAAATTTAACCAAAATGTCCCAAACTGTCACATAAAACTGAAATGCAAACGGCCCATTCAGTCAATTCCCTTTGCTCTCCAACAGACGCCAGCAAAGAGCTCCCTCCCCAGGGGAGCTCCTGCCCATCTGCAGTTCTTACGCTGCTCTGGGCCGCTCTTTTCCCATTTCACCAACAGGTGACAAGAAAGAGCTCTTTAGTCTCTCTAAGGCTTCTGGGCACAGGGCTTACACAAGTCATTGCCCTAAAGCATGGAGGTGCTAGAGCTTCTCAATGAAACAGTTGTAAGAATGTTTTTTAACATGGACAAAACAATAATTTTTTCCTAACTTCATTGTCAGAAATGGCTGAGTGCTTTAGCTGAAACTTTCTAAATGGCAGACACCCAGTGTGGAAAATTTCAGCCCAAACAATTCATGCTTGGCAAAGTTATTAGTAAATGAAAACAGAGTCTTATAAAGGGAAGTGTTGGGCAATGTTAACTACAGGCGGCAGTATATGCTCTGGCTATAAGTAAGGCAGCACTAAATTATTTTTATTTAAACATTACATAACACAGCAATGAGAGCCTGTTGTAAGCTGCAGCTGGCTACACTGTTCTGTTTGCTGCAGTCCAGAACCCTACCTTCCAAAATGAAAGATGGCCTTTGGTCCCTGCAGCCACACTCATGTTCTTAAACCATAATGACACACATTTGCTTAGCACATGCCAGGCCATGGTTAGCGACAACTTTAGGCACTCATACCACATAGACATGGTGTAAGAACCTATAGAATAGTGTTACTGCCCTGTCATTACTCCACTTGCTTTATACAATGCTTTGGCATACTGCATTTTGAATGTGAAAAGCACTTCATAAAAACAAATTGTATTCTTATTCTATTTTGTTAGCATTCATGCTAATGCATTGCTCACTGGCTCTAGTAACAAGGTTCTCATGTGGGCAGTAGGCAGATGCAGGAAATTTGCTCTCCCCATGAATCAAACAGAGCCGGCATTAATGATACAGCACAGGAAAAAAAGAAATGTTTAACACTCAACACTAGAGGAGAGTGAAAACAGAACACACTTTGAAGAATTTCCTTATTGCTACATGGCCCTGCAAAGGAGAGGAGCTAGTCAGACTCAGAATGTTCTGAAGCTTCTCCATTTGTTTAATCTTTGGTTCTTGGCACTGCTGTGATTGACACAATATAAAAAAGTAAAGGCCCAAACAAGGCAAAGGAGGAAAAAAAGTCCTTGGGAAAATGTGAGACACAGTAAATCAAACTAAAAAGTAGGCCAGCACAGCTCCGTAAGCAGGGAACCAGAAATGGTTTTCCTTCTCACAACTGAATGCAGGTGTTGGGGTTAAGGGTGTGAGTTAAGGAAGGATTTCCCTAGAATCAAACAGATGCAGGGCTAGTGGAAAGTAGGGAAAAGCTTATGAGCACTAAATAATGTTTTGCCCAAATTAAGTATTTTCCCCAAAAGTGTTTAAAAAACAAAACAGAAAAATGAGATGCTCTCTAAAATATCTGAAAAATGTGATTTAAAAAAAAAAAAAAAAAAAACTCTATAACTTTACAGCTACATAGATTAGACAGCCAAAACTGTACGAGAAAATTCACACATGCTCAGATTTATATTTGTCATTATTTTTCATCAAAAATATTTGTCAGAACAGAACCCGAATGTTACAAAAATCTCATTAAAAGGAAAAGGTAGCACATTTTCTGCACTCTATTTAAGGCTATGCTATCAGAATAACCAGCTCCTTAGTATCAGAGGGGTAGCCGTGTTAGTCTGGATCTGTAAAAAGCAACAAAGAGTCCTGTGGCACCTTAAAGACTAACAGATGTATTGGAGCATAAGCTTTCGTGGGTGAATACCCACTTCGTCAGACGCATGCGTATTCACCCACGAAAGCTTATGCTTATGCTGTTAGTCTTTAAGATGCCACAGGACTCTTTGTTGCTTTTTACAGCTCCTTAGGGCTGGTCTACACTGGGGGGGGGGGGGATCGATTCATTGGAGTATCGTGGATCGAATTACCTGGGGTCCAGATGGCGCGGGATCGACGGCCGCGGCTCCCCCGTTGACTGCGCTACCACCGCTCGCTCTGGTGGAGTTCCGGAGTTGACGGTGAGCGCGTTCGGGGATCGATATATCGCGTCTTAACGAGACGCGAAATATCGATCCCGGATAAATCGATTGCTACCCGCCGATACGGCGGGTAGTGAAGACGTACCCTTAGTGTAACTATAGCTACTTACACCTGGTGACTTGGTCGGACAACTCAACTGTCTTTCCTTCTAAACCTGACCCTCTGGGAAAGGATGTATAACAGCAAAGTAGGATCACAGGGATTCAGAATCCCTTGTCTCAGTTTCCTGATAGCGGAGAACAGCTTCCTTTGTTTTCCCTAGCAGACTGACTACCTATTCGGACACTTTGGGTACATCTAAACAGGGATAAAAGCCCCATGGCTGGCCTGGGTTAGATGACTCAGGCTCTTAGGCATGGGCTGTGGAGCTAAAAATTGGCATGTAGACATGTGGGTTAGAGTCTGAGTTCTGGGACCCTCCCACCCAGGGCCGGCGCAACCCATTAGGCGACCTAGGCGGTCACCTAGGGCGCTAACATTTTGGGGGCGGCGGCTGGATCTTCCGCCGCCTCTGTCAGGGGCGGCATTTTGGAGGCGGGACCTTCCGCCGCCTCTGTTGGGGGCGATATTTCAGGGGTGGGACCTCCTGCCGCCTCTGTCGGGGGCAGCATTTTGGGGGCGGGACCTTCTGCCGCCTAGGGCGGCAAAAAAGCTGGCAGCGCTCCTGCTCCCCTCTCATGGGATCACAGAACTCAGGCTCCAGTCCGAGCCCAAACATCTACCTAGCAGTTTTTCAGCTCCAAAGCCTGACCCCATGTCAGCTGACTGAGGCCAACTGAAGGTTTTTTATCCCTGTATAGACATACCCATAGTGAACCCATGCTAGGTAGCTTCCATGCTGTATAGAGAGGACTAGCTCAGCGTTTCCCAAATGAGCCCACCGTGGCTGCATGTGGCCACCAGGGTTTTTTCCCTGTGGCCATGACAGCCTCCTGGGCAGAGATGGGGGAGGAGGCAAAGCAGCAGCCCCTCCCTGCAGCGCCCAGGGGCAGGCTTCAGCCCTACCCCCCCAACACATCTTCAGCCATGGGACTCCAGGGGTGGGTCAGCCCCTTCTCTTGGTTCAGCCAGAGGCTCAGGCAGGCTTCCCCCTCCCCCGACCCAGCTTCAGCCAGAGGCTCCAACAGTGGGCTTCAGCCACGTGGCTCTGGAGGCGGGTTTCAGCCTCCCCCACCCAGCTTCAGCCACAGGGCTCCAGGGGCAGGCTTAACTCCCTTCTCCCCCTTCAGCCTTGGGGCTCTGGTGGTGGGCTCCGTGCTTCAGGGCCCCCTTGCCCCCCAGCTTCAGCTGAGGGGCTCTGGGGGTGAGCTTCAGCTCCCCCTCCCCTGGTTCAGCTAAAACCTGTGGCTCTGGGTTTCAGCCCAGGGTGACAGGGCCTCATCAGTGCCGGCATTACCCGGTGCTGTGGTCAAGAGGCAAGGAGTGGGGCAAGCATGGGGTGTGAGGCTGCAGAAGGGAGCTTAAGGCAATGGGGAGGAGGGGGAGGCAAGCAGCATCGCCCAGGGGAGCGATGGGGGCCCTAGGGGGATCTGTTGGGGGACCTGGGGGAGGCAGTGAGGGTCAGAGGTAATGGGTCACAGGTCTGGGGAGGCAGCAGGGGCCAGGGGCACCAAAATACAACTGTACATTATTTTTATAATTGAGTCGCAAAAAAACCCTACATAGACAAATTACAATGATTTGGACATGTATATGTGCATATTTATTTGTTTTTCCTAAAGTTAATTAAGCATTTTAGGAAAATTTGTCAGAGGGGCCAACAGCAAGAGTTGGTGGCTGCACTCTGAGGCCGCCAACATTTTTGTTGTGAGAACCCCTGGACTAGGTTGTCTCTGTCTCAAAGGGCATCATAGGAGATTAAACACATTGCATGAAAATCTCAACCGTGTTTGAGCCCTTTTACACCAGCTAAAAGGGCTCAAGCAGCATAAAGGTGCCCTAAAAACCCTGGTTCTGACTTAAGGAGAAACGAATCCCCTCTCAGCACAGGCACTGTGCAAGAAAACCATATGGTTGCCTTCCAAGGACTCTGTCACAAGCACTGGTATAGGGGCTGAGCCAGGAACAGCAGACTTTCAGGCTCCATACTCTGAACTGCGGAGATTCCATGCAGAGCTGTGACCGATAGGGCAGCCCAGGGAGACTGATGTAGCTTAGACAGGATCTGGGTTGTCTATATTATGCCAGGGCCTGCTTCAGCTCCCAGAGTAGTCCAGGATGGGGAAGGTGCAAAGTTCTATGTTGTGTCATCAAGGAGCCCAGCAGAGACTGTCATTGATGATGTGTAGTTCTCTGTAGGCAGCAGGGTAGTTTATATTCCTGATGTCAGATATCAGAGATCAAGGTTCTAATCTAATCTAATCTAATCAGTTTTATCAAAATTAATGGCAAAAATCCTATCAACTTTAGTGGGAAGGGACTTGTTCCCAACCCCTAACTAATAATATTTTTTTAAAAATCCCATAATAAAAAAAAGTCAGTCTATCTCCTTTAAAGCACTTGATATGTCTTGGTTCACTGGCAAAAAGAATGTTGGCTTTAGCTAAAGGCAACCATCTTATTAATGATTATTTTTGGCTACTGCATTGTCTCATTAAATTTAGGCAACACATTTGAAAAATGCATTATAACGACACTGCAGCAGATAAAATATAGGGGAGGAATGTTCTAAAACATATATCAAAATTAGTATTTTACCAGAAAATGGAAGCATTTTGAAATAAATGTCCATGGAGTTTTTTGATGCAGACTATTTAATTATTATTTTTTTAATATGTAAAACAAAAGAGTGTCAAAAGTTTAGGTAAAATGGGAGCATTTTTAGCTTGGATTGTATCCAGTATATTTTAAAATGTTAGCAAGACTGATTTGTGTTTTATTTAAGCCCATCATATATTTTTGTTCTTGCCACATACTTCTGACTTTGACACCTTACAGTTCAATAGCTTTTTAAAATTATTATTATACAATATCAACATACAAGATATAAAGCATATGAAAGCCAGAGTGCCAAATTTTAATCTTAGATACACTGGAGTAACTACCGAATTTACTTTGCATTTACATCAGTGTAACAAATCAGAATTTGGTCCAGTGTCCATAAAGCTGTTGGGAGCCTTTTTTCATAATATAGTCACTGAAGGGTCAATATATTGTAAAACTCAGATTTTTGACTTCCAGATTGGAAATATTCAAATGATTAATAACTCTATTGGAACACTAAAACCTTATTAGGGTGGCCCAGAGCACTAGTTATATCCTTTACTCAGTCAATTCATAGAATGACTCTGATCTTTTTATGGCTGAGCTGTAAACACAGCTAGGCATTTGAACACATGATGATGACTTTCCAAGTTGCCTATGTGTTCATCTGGATGGGCTCATCTGGGTGCTAGATCCATAAATGGAACTTGAGTGTTGCCCTAAGCCTAACTTTAGGTGCCTTGGTGGGGTTTGAAGGAGTGGTCACTGGCCAGAGCCCTTGTTGGAGTTGGGGTGATCTCTGGTAAAGTTATTAGCATGTATATAGGGTTTTTAAAAATTGTTTTAATATGCTTTCTCTGTAACGTTTTCACCTTAAGAATAAATGGGCTTGCTTAGAAAGAGCTCGGTGGTATCTTACACTAATGGGCAAGTATGTTGTTTATAGCCTCTGAGAAGAAAAGCAAAGCATGCCTGCTTAGGCAGTTGGGAATTCACAATGTAGGCAGGGGCCTGTGCAGCCTGAAAATACCCTGGTTGGGTGGGAGAGAGATGAGGATGATGGAGTCGGAAGTCTGAGAGGGAGTGCCCATGGTGGACCGTAGAGGGGAAATATTGGTGTAGGTGCCTGAACTGTGACACTCTCCCCCAGAACAGCTGAGTTATTTGAGCCAGGGGCGGCTCCAGGCACCAGCGCACCAAGCGTGTGCCTGGGGTGGCCTGCCGGTCGCTGTGGGGGCGGCAGTCAGGGAGCCTTCGGCGGCATGCCTGTGGGAGGTCCACCGGTCCCACGGTTTCGGCAGCAATTTGGCGGCGGGTTCGCCGAAGCCGCGGGACCGGCGGACCTCCCGCAGGTGCGCTGCCGAAAGTGGCCTGACTGCCGTGCTTGGGGCAGCAAAATACATAGAGCTGCCCCTGATTTGAGCACAGAGAAAAAAAATTGTTCTTATAAACAATAATTTATGAAATGCCCACTAAGTCAAAAGTCACTGAATGGATTTTGTTCAAACTTTCTGCAAAAGGTCATCCATCAGCTGACACCATGTCTGAGGAATTTCACCCCAAAAGGAGGTGTTTTATAGAGTATATGATTAATGTCTCCAGGGAGGGATTTTAGATGGAGATGCCATCTCAGTCTTGGCTAGAGTGCTGCTTCAGTGTTACAGGAAGGATTGCATTATGGCAGCTGGGTTGGTGACAGAGGATAAGCTGTGAAGCTTAGTTGTGGCAGTGTAAAAAAAATTCTGTTGATAATCAGCTCTTTTTAAAAAAAAAAACACCTATGGTCTGCTTGGCACTCTCCCAAATTACTAGACTGATAGACATTTCTATTTAATAATCACACTTTGAAACTTAGGAAGTACCCCCTCTTCAGCTTTGTTAACAGGGAATCATTAACACTGAACACATAAAATATATATGCTTAATTGTTTGTATTGAAATAAACACTCTGGGCATCCCCTGCTGTTTAATGAACATGCACTGGGTTAACTAAGAGAGCTGCTGCCACCGACATCTTTGATTACTTGCTAGCGGCAGATGAAAGCTTAAAACTTGCTTGTTCCTATGACAATAAATACAAGTTCACCTTTTGGGCTCCCACCCCAACCCTCCTGTTTCCCTAGTCAAAGTGGGCCCAGCTGGCAAAGGCTTTCAGACTCAGGCTAACAAGTAAGCACAGTAATTGCTCTCTTCAGAGTTTGCTTATTCTTCTGGGAAAAAGTCTGTAAATAAAACCTTTAGGCTTCTGTCTACTAAACAGTGCTTGGGAATATTTCCAGGCCACAATTTTAAGAAGTGGATCCAATGACTTCAATGGGATCTGTGAATGCTGAACATTTTTGAGAATCAGGCCACTTATTTATGTACCTAAATATGGTCTGAGGAACCTAATACTAGACATCCAGTTTTTAAAATGTTCATCTGTGTATCTTACAAGCATACCCCAGCCATTTGAATGAAATCTTTCCTTTACCCCATCCACATGTCATAGGGTGTATTTCAATGCAAGAATCAGCTTCCTGAAGTTGAGACACCAATTTTGGCTGAGGACATTGGGTAAGATCTCCTCTAAAGCTATGATTCCTTTGCCTCTGCTGTGGTGACTCTTGGAAACCTGCTGGTTTATCTACCCTTGTTATGAAGAGTGTCCTCTTGTCCTAGGAGCAGGCACAAACATTTCACTGCTTTTCCCTTACAACTCTTTTTTTTTTTTTTTTCCAAAGATGATTGCACTCAACACAGACTCCCCTCATTCTCATGAAAGAAAACTAGCTGAGAGTACCTTAGCCAGTGCTTTTAGCTAGATGAGATTGTAACAGGATGGCTTGCCCTGTAAGGGCTGGAGGGCCTGGGGCTAGCCAATCCTGGTCACTGAAAGAGCCACATCTGCTAGGAATCAGGTGATTGCCCTATAAAGAGCAGCAGGCAGCTGCAGTTAGTGGGGATTTTTAGAAGGGGTTAGGTTTCAGCAGAGTCTAGTCATTTGGGACTAAGACTCTAGCTAGGAAGGGCTGGGGGTAGTTTGTTAAGCCAGAAGAGACCCTGAGTAAGTAGGAGAATGACTGCAAAAGGTCTCCTGGTAGGGATGCCTGGGAAGAGGAGGAGAAAATATTTGGCTGACTTTACCTTGGGACTTTGAGGTTTATTTTCTGTGAATAAACCCAGATTCCAAGGAGGGATATATTGACCACAGGAAAAATTGTGTGGAGTCTGTAAGTAGCCCTGAGAGGGGGAAACAGAGGCTGGGGATTGTAGCGTGACCTCCGGCCATCAGGGGATGCTAAGAAGGCAGCTGACCCTGTTACAGAGACATTGTCATTTTTTCTTTCTATGTGATATCTCCTCATACAAGTGAGTATTTCTCCTAAGGGGAGGAAAGGCTAGCTCCTTTCTTCAACATTCATAGAGGGAGAAAAAATGATGCGCCACTCTCCCATCTTCAGCATCCTTTCTATCAGGCACTTGAAAATCTAAATCTTTCCCACTAATCAGGAAGGCCTTGAGACCTATGCTTTGGTGCTGAAAGCATTTTAATCCTCCTTCCCTGTTACTGAGGCTTACACCAGAAAAAGGAAATGATTAGACCTCCAAAACCATGGAATAGCATTTTTAATTAATGTTTCACTCTGGAATGCTTTTATACTCACTCTCCTGCAGCTCATTTAACCTTAGTGCCTTCTCTTAACCCTCTGCATGAACACTGTATTCACCAAGTGACTGAGAAGGGGGGGAGGGATAGCTCAGTGGTTTGAGCATTGGCCTGCTAAACCCAGGGTTGTGAGTTCAATCCTTGAGGGGGCCACCTAGGGATCTGGGGCAAAATCAGTACTTGGTCCTGCTAGTGAAGGCAGGGGGCTGGACTCTATGACCTTTCAAGGTCCCTTCCAGTTCTAGGAGATATCGTATCTCCATTAATTTAAGTCAAGAACCTTTCCTCAGGGTTTACTGCAAGGCCTTTGCACAACAGTTTGTTTGAGGTTATGAAAGACACTCTTCACTCATACTCCAAATCAGGAGGAGGTCCCAGGAAACCAACTCGCTCATGAACCTAGGTGTCTAATTCAGATGGCAGCATGGCATTGCTAATGGATATATTAAAATGCACATGAAGATTATTCATAGAAATTCAAGTACATACCTGTGGAAGAGTGGCCATTTAAAAAGGACTTTCTATTCTTATATCTGAGCAACAGTTAATAAATACAGTGTGATGTCAAGCTATCAAACAACCCCAAGGGCATTAGTAGTTACAAATATGCTAAGAGACTCTTCAAGTAGGGTATCATGGAAGGCAAGGAGTGAAATGGACAGAGCCTCTGGAACACAGGGCAGGCAGGGCAGATTGTCCCACATCATTCAACAACAACCTCTGGAGCTTACTAAGAAGCAACAATGACTTGCTGCAAAATCATGGGAGTCCAATTCATATCTCCTTTCTTGGAAAAATGGAGTACGAGAGTATGCGGGGGGGGGGGGAGGGTCCTCAAAAGGCACATAATGTGGAGGAAAACCTGGGAGAAAATAAAATGATAATGGATTAGACAGGGCTTATCTACACCTACAGTGCTGCAGTAGTGCTACTGCAGGGCTTAGTGAAGATGCTGATGTATTCTGGGATGTATTAACAGGTGTGTTGTGAGCAAGACACGAGAAGTCATTCTTCCGCTCTACTCTGCTCTGGTTAGGCCTCAGCTGGAGTATTGTGTCCAGTTCTGGGCACCGCATTTCAAGAAAGATGTGGAGAAATTGGAAAGGGTCCAGAGAAGAGCAACAAGAATGATTAAAGGTCTTGAGAACATGACCTATGAAGCAAGGCTGAAAGAATTGGGTTTGTTTAGTTTGGAAAAGAGAAGACTGAGAGGGGACATGATAGCAGTTTTCAGGTATCTAAAAGGGTGTCATAAGGAGGAGGGAGAAAACTTGTTCACCTTAGCCTCTGAGGATAGAACAAGAAGCAATGGGCTTAAACTGCAGCAAGGGAGGTCTAGGTTGGACATTAGGAAAAAGTTCCTAACTGTCAGGGTGGTTAAACACTGGAATAAATTGCCTAGGGAGGTTGTGGAATCTCCATCTCTGGAGATATTTAAGAGTAGGTTAGATAAATGTCTATCAGGGATGGTCTAGACAGTATTTGGTCCTGCCATGCGGGCAGGGGACTGGACTCGATGACCTCTCGAGGTCCCTTCCAGTCCTAGAATCTATGAATCTATGCTACGTACATCAACAGGTAAGCTTCTCACGTCTGCCTACTTAATCCACCTCCCCAAGAGGCGGTAGCTATGTCGACATGAGACGCCCCATAGCACTGTCTATGCTGGGAGTTTGGTTGGTATAACTACACCCCTGAGTGACATAGTTATACTGACATAAGTTGGTTGTGCAGACCAAGCCTCAGAAGCTTTTCTCAGCTACAGAAATTTTCTGTCTAAGTTTCTACTCTAATTACCATCATGTTTGAGCACTTGAGAGAGCATTGGCTCGGAATGGCGAACCGCGGTCGCAAGGAGCTGAGGGGCTCCATGCCTGTGAACGCTCCAGGTAAACAAGATGACAATGTATTAGATATTATTAAATGATTCCATAGAGTTTAAAATCATCAAAATTCGGTGTAGTCCCATTTTATAAGCCGACCCCCACTCTTTGATGTGTCACTTTTTTACTAAAAATATTTGGCTTATGAACAAGTATATACGGTAGGTTTTCCATTCCTCGGATCATCCTGGTAACCCTTCTCTGCACCTGTTGCAGTTTGAATTTATCTTTCTTAAACATGGGAGACCAGAACTGCATACAGCATTCCAGATGAGGTCTTGCCAGAGCCTTATATATTGGTACTAACACTTCCCTGTCTCTACTGGAAATACTTTGCCTGATGCATTTGAGGACTGCATTAGCCTTTTTCACGGCTGCATCACATTGACAGTTCATAGTCACTTTGTGATCAGCCAGTACACCCAGGTCTTTCTCCTCCTCCGTCATTTTCAACTGATAAGGATTTTTGCTATAAGCTGTAGACTTGTTGTTAGTCCCTAAATGCATGACCTTGCACTTTGCACTATTAAATTTCATCCCATTTCTATTACTTCAGTTTACAAGGTCATCCAGATCTTCTTGTATGATATTTCGGTCTTCCTCTGTATTGGCAATACCTCCCAACTTTGTGTAATCCATAAATTTTATTAGCACGCTCTCACTTTTTATGCGAAGGTCAGCAATAAAAATGTTAAATAAAATTGTCCCAAGATCGCTCCCTGAGGAACTCCACTAGTAACCTTCCTCCAGCCTGAGAGTTCACCTTTCAGTATAACCCATTGTAGTCACTCCTTTAACCAGTTCCTTATCCACCTTTCAGTTCTCATATTAATCCACATCATCTGCAATTTAACTAATAATTTCCCAATGCGTAACTGTATCAAATGCCTTACTGAAATTCAAGCAGATTACCTCAACTTTTTTTTTCTTTTTTTTTCTTTCAGTAATCTTCTCAAAGAAGGAGATCAGGCTACTATGGCATGATAGACCTTTTGTAAAACCATGTTGTATTTTATCTCAATTACTGTTCACCTCTGTCCTTAACTACTCTCTCTTTCAAAAATTGTCCCATTCTTTGTGACCATTTACTGAATTACCAGCACCACTGCTCACCTGGATTTTCCTCTGGGAGCTCCCATTCATATGGGAGATACAGAATGACCCTGTTTAGACTGTGAAATCTGAGGTAAGGCCCATGGGTGTATATGGCTGCTATATGTGTTACTGTCAGAGATGGCTGGGGATTTTCCATTTTGACAGAAAATGCAGTATGGGTAAAATTTAAATGTCATCAAAAGATTTTGATTTTTCAAAATATTTTGGTTTGGGTTGCTTCAACCCACTTGGGATATTTTGGTTTGTTGAACTGACATGAAACGTTTCCTTTCAAATCAGTTTAACATTGAAGTTAATTTCCCTACGAGGCCTATTGTCTCATGAATGTTGTAGTTCTGGTCCCCATTCTCCCCTACTGGCTACTCCCTGGCTGAACAACATCTCTTACGATGCAATGTGGTCTTCCCTCTGACCAAACTTCATGGTGCATTGTGGGAGTCACATGACAGCAGATGTCTCTTCAGAGATGTTGTCCAGACAGGGAGCCCAGTCCAGGGGCTACTACTCCAATTAAACACCATGGCACCATAAGAATATGTAGATTAGCTCCTTTCCTGGATGTACTTGGTACAAACTGAAGTAGCTCCTTTCCTGGAAAAAGCTCAGGCCTGTTTCACCCTTAATAATTTGTGTGTCCCTTTTCATGAAGAGGGAATTTATTTTGGCGAGACCTTTGGGCATATATTAAGAGAACTCAATTGTCATTTGAAATTTTGACAATGTTTTATTATATTTGCTCTCTGTTGCTACAATAGAACATATTGTGAAACTGAATGTACAGGTTATAATTCACATTATTTAGATGAGTCTTTTGCATTTCTTGAATGTTTTCAATCTGTTGTTTTGAAATGAATCTAACCATTAATCTTTTTATTCTGTGTCCATTTTCTTTGTATTACTTGGACCAAATTGGTTGGTGTTCCTGGCTGTAGCCAGAAAGGGTTGCAAGGAGACATTTTTTTAATTTATATTTTCCGACTGTGTTACATGATCCTACACACAAACCTTCAGTGTAACTTTTGTCTTAATTGATTAAATTGGTTGTTTAGAGTACCACCATAGAATTGGGCTAATTAAATATTGTTCAAATTCATCACTGGGGAGTTAAGCAGCCACTGAACCACAAACCAAAGTACTGCAGCTCAGAAGCTATGTAATTAGAAGTTTAGGAGAATAAGTGCCCCTTCCTTTCTTAGAGGAATGTGGTATTCAACTCCTAGCATTTTGTCGACACATGGGAATGACAATGTAACCAACTGGAGCTGTCTAAGGAAAGCTTTTGTTGCAAAACAGACACGTTTTCAAAGAAGTAGGTGAACTCTGGTAGAAATGAGACTTATCTCGACTCTGTCAGTGACAGACTTTTGAAGGGGTATCCATTTAGGGCTCCTTGCTCTTCAAGAAGTTCTAGTCATTTCAATTGTACTCATATAGCCCCTAACGTCATAACATCTGAGCACCTCAAAATCTTTACTGAATTTATCCTCACAACACCTTGGTAAGGCAGGGCGGTGCTATTATCCCCACTTTTCAGATGAGGAACTGAGACACAGATCTACTAAAGGATATTGTGACACACAATAGCTTAGTCTCCTGTGGGTTGTAACACTGGTCGAATTTCAGTTTGCAATAGGTTTCCTGGGGTGCAACCTAAACTGTGGGACTGCTGAGCCCTCTGTCCCACCAACCTGGGATCCCTCTCACACTGTGATGCTGTTGCTAAGCCACAAGCCTCTATCAGGTACTGCAGTTACACAGACATCCATAGACAGGGACAAAGCCAACTGAGTTACATGAATGCTTCTCCCAGCCACTCATGAACCAACAATAGAGAGGCTCCAGCCAATTACCCCAGCTCCCCAGCCTTGCACCCCAGAACTATACTGTCTTGCACTAGTCAGAAGCTTGACCAGTATAAGCTCATTAAGGTCACCTTTATACAAAGTGGACGTGCAGCAGTCTTTGTAACTTAAGTAGATTTCCCAAGCACTTCAACCAAAACACAGTTTTAGGTAAAATATAAAACAGATGTATTAACTACAGAAAGATAGATTTTAAGTGATTATAAGTAGTGAGCATAGAGATCAAAGTTGGTTACCTAAGAAATAAAACAAATTTGCAGTCTTAGTTCTATAAACTAAACAGGATTTGAATTAAGCAGTGTCTCACTCTGATAGATGGTACAAACAGATCACGGATCTTCCGTACACAGGCTGGGACTCTCCTCCAGCCCGGGACCACCTCCCCAGTTCAAACTCTTTGTCCTCCAAACGTGTTTCCAGGTGTTGAGTTGTGGGGGGAGTGAGGCCAAGAGATGATGTCACTCCCCCTCTTTTATAGTTTCTTCCAGCTTGCTGGAAAGATCTTTGCTTGTGACATGGGGGTCCACCCCCATTGGTCAAGCATTCTCCATTGTCTATGTACTCTATCTGAGAAGTTTCCATTGTATACAGTTCCTGGGATAGTGGATTCTCTTTAATGGGCCATCAGCACATCTGGCTGCTCCACTGTTGTACCTGAAAGGCTGGTTGTGGGTGTTCCCAATCTCACAACATATTTCAGTAACACACTGTAGTGAATCGGCCTGGCTCCCGACGGCCCCTGAGAGAGAGGAGCCAGAACAGGCACCCAAGTGGGCGGAGCCACCGCCACCTGTTCCCGCCCCCCGGAAGTCAAGGGGCGGGACAGGAAGTATAAAAGCCAGGCCCCAGCACTCAGTTGGAGCCCAGCGGCCGGAGAGGCCAGACGCTCCTGCTCGGGCTCCTGGTAAACCGCGCCTCCCCAGAGCCAGGTACCCCGAGGCGGACTGGCCGAGCCTCCCCAGAGCCAGGTACCCCGAGGCGGACTGGCCGAGCCTCCCCAGAGCCAGGTACCCAGACGCCGACAGACCGAGCCTGCCCCGAGAGCGGTACCCCGAGGAGCGACCCGAGCGTCCCCCTGACCCGAGACCGGAGGAGCGGCCCGACCTAGACAGCCCTCAGCAAGACGAGGAGCCCATGGTGTGGGACCCCGCTGCCGAGCCCGGCGATGAGCAGGTACCCATGGAGGAGGAGGAGATGGGAAGTGGCCCGGGGATAGCAGACCCCGAACCGATGTCAGTGTGTTGCGGGCAGGATCCCCACTGACCCCGCGGCAGACGGACTGCTGCGGATAGGGCCCCGGGCTGGAACACAGTGGAGTGGGTGGGCCTGTGTTCCCCCCTGCCACCCCACGCCGGGTGGCAGTCTCTCCTCCTCCCTGCCTAGGGCAAGGACTGCCCCAAAGCGCTCAGCTCCTGCTACCAGGACCTGAGCCCCTGAACGATTGTTTGCTGCCCCGCCCCGACTAAGGGCCTGGGCTACCTGACTTTGGTTG
>NW_020664374.1:11133397-11138953 GCF_002925995.2 Terrapene triunguis | reverse complement strand
CCCCGCCCCGACTAAGGGCCTGGGCTACCTGACTTTGGTTGCTGCCCTGCCCTAATTGAGGGCGTGGGCTCCCTGCCTTTGTTTGGGCTCAGCTCCTACTGCAAGGACCTGAGCCCCTTGACCCCTGGTTTATTGCCCGCCCGGACCAAGGACCTGGGCTCCCCCCTGATTGCCTTACTACTGCTCAGCTCCTGAGGTAAGGACTGAGCTCAGAGATTGTGTTCTTGCCCAACCCCTGAGGCAAGGACTGGCGCCCAAAAATCCCTAACCCCAAGTGTTAGGTGCCCCGCCCTGAATGAGGGCCGGGGCCCAGCTATTCGCGGTATTGGCTCAGCCTGTAGGGAGGTTCTGAGCCCCTCGGACCCTTGGGTGTGGCCCCGCCCTGAGCTAGCGTTTGGGCCTATCTAACCTTGTGCTTTCGTTTAGCCCCTGCCCGAGGGGGCGGAACCCCGAGACTTTTGGACCCCGAGGACCGATTTGGGGCCGCGTAGTGAAGCGGCCTGGCTCCCGACGGCCCCTGAGAGGGCCCAGCTCCCGCACCGGACTATTACACACACGCATAGCAAAACTGCATACTTTACATACAATGATAGCACTTACAATCCAACAGGATTGTTCAACAGATCAAGACTTTTAAAATGATACCTGACAAGGCATACTTTGTACAAAACATATCATAATTGTATGACAGTGGTGAATATGGGGTGTTCCAGGGTGTTGCTTTGAGGCACAGAGTGCCACACAGTTGTTGGGTTTAGTGTATGGGTGCTGTTGGTGGCCTGTGAAATAAAGGAGGTCAGACTAGATGATCTGGTGATCCCTTCTGGTCTTAAACTCTATGACTTGCCCAAGAAGTCAATAGCAGAGAATTATACCTGGGTCTCCTGAGTTGCAACCTAGGACCCTAAGCAAGCTGGGAACATTTAATCTCCACTCCTGGAAATCTGGTGCTGGGGGCTGTATGGGATGGGGAACTGCTAAAGCCCAGTGTCCCTAAGTGGGTTCCTCATGGTTCTGACGATGCAGAACTGAGTAGTCCCCACTTCACCTGCCCCGCTCCCCTGCTATTACCACACCCCGTTTGTAGTGGATGTGGCTGAACAGTTTTAAATGAAAAAAGTAATAGGTCACTTTGTCTATAACTACCTCAAGGCTTTCAGGGATAAGTGTTATGGCTACAGCACTGGGAACACCTGAGAAAGAGAGAGTGCATCTTGCAGTGACTCTGTTCTTAGGGTGGAAAGCACAGGAGAATAGACCCCTAAATGACAATAAAACCAAACCCATATGATATAAATTATGGCCTTTCACCAAAGGAAGATCTCATGGCACTGTAACCCTCCCTTGGGGTTTAGAGAGCAAGACCCCTTTCAAACCTTGTCCTGAGGAAGTGCTGGCTGTTCCGAGGGAGTGCGACAGGGTGTGTGTGTCTGGAGGGACAGAGTGGCTGTCCGGGGATGCCCCGGGACATGAATCAGGAGGCGCACTGTGCCGGGGGGGAATCATCCAAAAAGGACAAATCAGAGCTGGACCCAGTATCACTGTTGCCCAGAGCTGTATGGGGCCATGAGTACTAAGACTTGTGACCTTGGATTGGGAATAAGGAGGGAGGCCGTAGGTAGGTATCCCTCTGTAAATAAATATTTCCCTTTCCTATGTTCATTGTACGAATCCAGTGTGTGTGTGTTTGTTTACTCTGGGGGGTTTGGAACAGGTGCCCCTGGGTGGAAGGGAGTTTCCCTGCTGCATTTCTGCGTGCGCCTTTTCTTGGCCGGAGCTGCCTGCAGAGTGTACTCCAGAGTGGGCTATGATGGTGCTATAGTCACAGTACTTTTAAAATTATCAATAAAAAATGTTCAGAAAACACTGTGAATACAGACATTAAAATAAGCATTTATTTTTTACATGTTTTAAAAAAATCCTCATGAGCTCATTCTTCAAAAATTTGTGTTCAGATCAATCCAGATATTACTACTCCCACAAATACAAAGCTGGGCCAAAAATTGTGTCAGATGCAGACTAAGGCGAGGCTGAAACAACAGTGAGGACAAGTGATTGATGGAAGAGAACAGATACTATTTATTTTAGAGAAATTACATTCAGGTTCAGACTTGTGACTTCATCAGTTAATCTGCGTGACTGTGAATTTTTGAAAACTTATTTGAACGCACTGAAATTCTGCCCTGAACAAAATATTATTATTAATAATCATTCTTATTCAAAAGAATTTTAAAAACCCACTGCTGGGCTAAGCGTGAGACTACAAGACAAATTCTGATCTCAGTCCAGTGTAAATCTGGAGTAAATGACTTCGGGGGGAAAATACTACAGATCTACCTTGTTGTAACTGATATCAGAACCTGGCTTATGGTTTAAACGCTTTGACAATGGTCTCTTTCCAGTAGATTGGCAGTTCCTGTAATCACAGAATCCAGCCATGCCTGGCAACCCTACCTTGGCTGATTTTTTCCCCCTTATATGTTCAGCTCATTATAAAAAGTTACTATATGCAAACAGACAATCTAGTTAATGCTTAGTCTAGTAGCTAAAGGAAGAATTCCCCGTGTGTATTTTACTTTTAAAGACATCTGTCTGCCCTTGAATTAGTTTGTTCTTTGAACTGCAATCACTCTCTTATCTGGAGAATCTCTGACACGTCCTTCATTTCTAACAGTGCATCCTGAATCCAGCAGAGATTTCTTAATATATAGAATAGATGAAAATTTGTTTTCACCCATTTATTACATCTGGAGCATTCCTCAAGAGCCCCTGGACATTTCCCATTTTGCTGAGTCAAAGTAATAGCAGGGAGTTGCAAAAGCAATGCAAGTAATCTGAGTGATTCTGAGGCAAGAGTGAAGGCCTGTCAGCTGTAAGCAAGAGCTTCCTCCCCCTTTGTTCAAGTGTGAATTTTGACCTCTTGCTGTTGCCAGCTCCTTTTGGGGGCAGGGTGAAGGTGGAAAGAGTGAGAGGTGACTTAAGTACATAAGAATGGCCATACAGGGGCAGACCATTGGTCTATCTAGCCCAGAATCCTGTCTTCTGACAATGGCCGGAGCCAGATGCTTCAGAGGGAATGAAAAAAAAAAAACAGGGCTATTATCAAGTAAGTCATCCCCTATCATCCGGTCCCAGCTTCTGGCAGTCAGAGGTTTAAGGACACATGAGGCATGGGGTTGAGTCCCTGGCTATCTTGGCTCATAGCTATTGACCTGTCCTCCATGAGCTTATCTAACTATTTTTTGAACCCAGTTATACTTTTGGCCTTCACAACAACCCCCGGAAATGAGTTCCACAGGTTGACTGTGCATTGCGTGAAGAAGTATTTCCTTGTATTTGTTTTAAGCCTGCTGCCTATTCATTCCAGTGGCTGACCTCTGGTTCTTGTGTTATGTGAAGGGGTAAATAACACTTCCTTATTCACTTTCTCCACACCATTTGTGGTTTTATAGACCTCTACCATATCCATCCTTAGTTGTCTCTTTTCTAAGATGGATAGTCCCATCTTTTTAATTTATCCTCATATGGAAGTTGTTCCATAATCCATGAATGATTCCCTAATCATTTTTGTTGCCCATCTCTGTACTTTTTTCAATTTTAATATATCTTTTTTGAGATTGGGCAACCAGAACTGCATGCAGTAGTCAAGGTGTGGGCCTACCATGGATTTATATAGTGGCATTATGATATTTTCTGTCTTATTATCTATCCCCTTCCTAATGGTTCTGTCAAAGTCAGACTCAGGACTCTCAATTTGTCAGACCACTCTGTTTTATTAGCACAGCACTCTGCTAATACACCCAGATAATGTGAGTGCTATGCAAGACCCACACTACCTTATTTTATACAGATAAAAAGGGCGCGAACTTAACAAGAGGTCAAAGAAAGCAGAACTGACAAGTTTACCTGAGGTTAGACATACATAGTTAATTTCCTTACTAACTTTTACCAATCTCTGGTTAATGTTCCACCATTAGCTTAAGTGGACTCATTGTTTATGCCTTAATGTTTCTTTCCTGACACCTGTATTTCAACATCCCTTGTTTCTGCTTAAAGGTACATGCAGCATTTCTTTAATCTATTCTTATTTTTACAATATAATTCATTCTACTTTCACAGTTACTAATATTCTGTTAGCTTTTTTGACTGTCACTGCACACTGAGCAGAGAAATATCCATAATGATTCTAAGACCTCTGTTTGCTGGTGACGGTGGTGACAGCTAATTTAGAATCCATCATTTTGTATGTATAGTTGGGATGATGTTTTCCAATGTGCATTACTTTGAACTTATTAACATTGAATTTCATCTGCCATTTTGTTGCCCAGTCACCCAGTTTTGTGAAATACCTTTGTAACTCTTTGTAATCAGCCTTGGACTTAACTTTCATGACTAATTTTCATCGTCTGCAAACTTTCCCACCTCTCTCTTTACTCCTTTTTCTACATCATTTATGAATGTGTTGAACAGCACTGGTCCCAGTATAGATCCTTGGGGACCCCTGCAATTTACCTCTCTCCATTGTGAAAACTGACCATTTATTCCTACCATTTGTTTTCTGTCTTTTAACCAGTTACTGATCCTTGAGAGGACCTTCTCTCTTATCCCATGACTGCTTACTTTCCTTTAGAGCCTTTGGTGTGGGACCCTGTGTTACTGTAGTAATGTAATGCATATGATCGATATAAAGAGATTAAGAAATAGTTTATCATTGCACTATATTTACTGTTGAATTCCATTGTGAAAAATTGCTTGGTTTCATTTTCTGTTATATTTATGTGAAATCTACGTATTTTCTTCATTTTCCTAGAATTTGATTTTTTTTACCAGTTTTTAAAAATGCCATTAAAAAAAACTATACAGTACAGAACACACTTTACATTATCAGAGGGGTAGCCGTGTTAGTCTGGATCTGTAAAAAGCAACAGAGAGTCCTGTGGCACCTTTAAGACTAACAGATGTATTGGAGCATAAGCTTTCGTGGGTGAATGCCCACTTCGTCAGACGCATGTAATGGAAATTTCCAGAGGCAGGTATAAATATGCAGGCAAGAATCAGTCTGGAGATAACGAGGTTAGTTCAATCAGGGAGGGTGAGGTCCTCTGCTAGCAGTTGAGGTGTGAACACCAAGGGAGGAGAAACTGCTTCTGTAGTTGGATAGCCATTCACAGTCTTTGTTTAATCCTGCTCTGATGGTGTCAAATTTGCAAATGAACTGGAGCTCAGCAGTTTCTCTTTGGAGTCTGGTCCTGAAGTTTTTTTGCTGTAAGATGGCTACCTTTACATCTGCTATTGTGTGGCCAGGGAGGTTGAAGTGTTCTCCTACAGGTTTTTGTATATTGCCATTCCTGATATCTGACTTGTGTCCATTTATCCTCTTGCGTAGTGACTGTCCAGTTTGGCCAATGTACATAGCAGAGGGGCATTGCTGGCATATGATGGCATATATAACATTGGTGGACGTGCAGGTGAATGAGCCGGTGATGTTGTAGCTGATCTGGTTAGGTCCTGTGATGGTGTTGCTGGTGTAGATATGTGGGCAGAGTTGGCATCGAG
>NW_020664374.1:11114006-11123397 GCF_002925995.2 Terrapene triunguis | reverse complement strand
GGTGGCCCATGTTGCCAACATTAAGCTGAGCTAGTGGGACATTTATGAAAATTTCCCAGCTGTCAACAGGACCACAATGTGCAAGGACTGCTCCAGGCAGGGCCGGTTCCAGGCACCAGCGGAGGAAGCAAGTGCCTGGGGCGGCACATGCTAAGGGGCAGCATTCGCCTTTTTTTTTTTTTGCTTGGGGCGGCAAAAATGGTAGAGCCGGCCCTGGCTCCAGGCCCATGCTGAATACAGTGCAAGCTTTCCCAAAGGAGCTGGGAGAGAGACAGGGCCATGGCACCAAAGCTGTGGCCACTCCTTCCCATGCTTTCCCAGAGTCCTTCAAGGCATTGTAAACATTACAGAGGGGTACAGAGTGCTACTGACGGGTCCCATTGGGAAAGTGCATCTACTGATTCCCAATACTAGGGGTTCTGCCTTACCTCCCCATTCACTTCAATGCGAGCGTTGACTGGGTAAGGACTTCAGGAGCTGGCCTTGCATTTGGCTCCGCGGACTTGCCATGTGCTAAGGTTACAATAACATGGGCCCTTAAATGCACATTTGTAAGGACAAGGTGGGTGAGGTAATAGCTTTTATGGGGACCCATAGGGCTACAGCTACACTGCATATAACATTTGTAAGGACATCAGTCAGAACTATTCAGCCCTGAATGTGTTTTTTTTTTGAACCAAGATTCTTTCTGCCTCTGATGCAGCATTCCCCAAAGGCCAGCTACTGTAAATCTCAGACGTATGAGTTGCCCTGCTGCAAAAGTGCATTGCTAAGGCTCTGAATTTGCTGGTTCCTTCCTTGCAGTTTTAATTGCAGGTCTTCTTAGGTTAGACATGTATCATCAGGAGGATCACATTAAAGAGAGCAGAGGATTAATCCTCCTCCAGCCAAGAAAGATATTTGCTGGCAGGCAGCAAAGAGTGCCCGGCTTTTCGAGAGTTGCTGGTAATTCCTCCCCTGCTCTGGGAGCTGACGTTGACCTCTTAACAAAGAACAGGTTCAATCTGCTTCCCCTCCTCCACCCCAGGAGACTGATGAGGGTCACATGACCTTTCTAGACAGCACAGAATTTGGATGGTAATATGTGATGGTGGGGGAGGGGAGTAGGCAGCTCACACACTGCCCTGCTGTACTGAAAGCTTAGTGGAGAAGGGGGGAGGGGGAAGGGACCAGACCAGCTTCATTCCACAGATTCATTAAGATGCAAATACCAAATATGTTTACCAGACTGTATAAATTTACAGTTTCCTTTTCAGCTCAGGCAGACAATGTTAAAACACATTAGGTTTTCTGACTGCAAATCAAACACGGGCTATCTCTGCTGAGGCCTAATTAAGGGCTTATAGACAAACGTTGGGAGGGGAAAAAAGATTTAAAAGGGGAAAAAAAGAGAGAGAGCGATCTCCTCTACTAAAGGATCCTTCTTGGAATACAGATTATTTGAAAAATAAAAAAAGATGTGGAGAAATAACCAATGTTTAAGGGTTTTTAAAATAAACCTGGATTTATTCATGACCTAATATTTATCCATGGGGCCACTATTTCCCCCTCCCTCCCCCCCAGGAGTGTATTCACCCTGCACTACTGTAGTTAAGGTGTCATCACTACTATAAATGTTTATGAGCCCCGGTTTCAGGGTGCCATGGCAAGATCATGAAAATTCACTCTGAAGTACAAATTTACATCAAAAGTAGCAGCTTGGAGGTATCCAGGCAGCCCCCTTCACTTGCAACCCCAAATAGGAAACAACATTGATTCTTCTAGCCAATTATTTAGTTGTTTAAGACTTTAAAACGCTATTTTGTGCTCATATGATGTCAAAATATATCTGACATTTAAAAACAAAAAGGCAAAGAGTTAGTCCATAATCTGCTTCAATCATTTAAAGCCAAGTTCAATAAAAGCTCACGCTGCGGTGCCAGGTTAAGCATGCACCCTCTCAAATTGAGTTTGTTTTCTCGTTCTTGTGTGGGCTTCCACACTACAGGAGCTGAGCGGGATTTTTATTCACCCTGGCCCTTAATTATTTCCTGTTAATGGTAAAGATAGTCACGTTTCAAAGTGAAATAACCATATGCTGTACCCTCATTTTAATTCTCTATGCTTGCATGTGTTTTTAAAACATTGTAGATACATATTCATACAATTGGCTGTAATAGCTCTCCTGGTGCCCCAACCATCTATCATATAAATAAGAGGTACTGTAAAAATGCTCTGAATAAAGTATGTCTTTATACGATAGGCACAGCCATTGGGTCAATACTTTGCCTATATTTGTGTCCATAAATATGTATTTTTATGTGGTAGACTCTCCATGGTCCTCAGAAGATTCTAAACTCCAGTTAAGAGGTGAAAAAAAAAAAAAAAAAAAGGAGAGGGGAAATTACCATGGGAAACTTGGTTTAAGTAATGGGACACAATCCAACAATACCACATAAATTCAGGCTGACAATTCTTTAACTCGTATTCTGTGCTTATATATCACAGGGCTCTCACGTCATGGAGAACTTAGTGGGCCTGTGCTATCCTCTGCACTTGGGTGAATAAAAATGTCATCCCGTCACCTTTTGTGTACCCTCAAATTCACTTAAATGTACAATAAATTAAAATAAAGATATTGGACTAAGTTCTTCCAAATACAGCTTGTAGTAAATGGGTGCAAATCCCATGGAAGGTCCTGGCCAAATTGTGTCGTGAATTAAACAGTGTATAACGTCACACTACAGAAGTATACTATTTGGCATTTGGTGAATGTGGAAAATAAACCCCTTAGATCCCGACACCAGTTTCTCTGCTGATATCCATTGATGCAGCTCCATTGACTTCAAAGGAACTGCATTGATTGACACCAGAGAGAATTTGGCCCTGAGGTGATGAGAGAGGAATAGTAGGAAAAGCAAGTTAAGGATGGTATAAGATAAAGAAGCCATCTAAGTACTTATGCAGATGCTGTGCCATCCCCAACAGCACTCGGGCCAAATTCTAGACCTGGTGTTAGTAGATCATGATGGTCCCTTCTGGCCTTAAAGTGTATGAGTCTATGAGATACAACTTGTATTCCCTTCAATTGTAGTTGCATCTATGTATACCGGGGCTAAGTTTGGCGTGTACAGAATATCAAACCAATGTATGTTATGCTCATTTTGTACATTCATTGAATGCCATACTGGCACAAAATAAAATACTTTACCGTTTACACCAGTTTATGCTGCTTTTCTGCCCAATTTAAACTTGATGTGTAACTTAAACGCCAATTTATGTCACTGCTGAATTTGGCCTGTTACTTTTTGTTGACCTAGTTCACAAACTTAATAGTGCTAAATATAACTCTTTCTAGGATGGAAGATTTCTCTAAGTAATGTATGTTGGAGGAGACCCCATTTGATGCAGTAACAATTTGAAAACTTGAATGGTCATAACAGAATCTAACTCTGAGGGTGGCCAGATGCCTGGCTTTCGACTGGAAAGTCTGTCCCAAAAGGGGACGTGACGGTGTCCAGTCAGATCTATGACCAGACATCCAAAGTCTAGTTACTAGAGGCACGGAGGTGCTGGGTCATCACCCGCTCCAGCCCCTACTCAGCCGGGGCCAGCTCCAAGCCCCAGCTCAGCAGGTGAATCCCTCCTGACCCAGGGGTGGGGTTGGTGATGGGACGGGAAAAGCAGCAAGTGACAGGAAGTGGGGGGAAGAGGAGTGGATGGGGGCAGGGCCTTGCGGGAAGAGGCAGAGCCGGGGCGGGGCCTCAGGGGGAAGAGGCCGGGCAGGAGAGCTTCCGGCACTCCTACTGGAGGGTCCGTTTTTTAAATATTGCCAAGTTGGCAACCTTGGAAAAAATTCTTATAAACCATATTTTGTGGAAAGTAAGAGCTATTAATACATATTTTGAAGATTTTTATTTGTACAGTATGTTTGATCTCTTGCTGCTTCAGCCACTTGATTCAGTCTATCATCTGAAAAAACCCCTCATTATAAAATGGGCACATTGGCAGGAAAATAAGATCTAAGAATGGAGCAGATCCAAATGAAAAGCCTGCTTACATTTTGCTGAGTATCCATCAGAAACACTGGACACATTACAAACACCACTAATGTTCATATTTGTAATGAAAGTAATAAAATAAAATATTAATAATAAAAAGCCATTGAAAATTCCTTGTGTATCTAGACTGAGTGCAATTATTCTATGCCACTTAACTGAGTTTTTGTATTCAGTTGAACTCACTAATGCATATACAATTTTTGTAACTAAGCTAAAAAAAATATAAGCCTCAGTTCCAACCAATACCTATTCTAACCAGTTACTGTATAATAGAATGATGCTAATGTCTCACAAAAACTGAGATCTAGAAGTATATTAACTTGAAGAAAGATTGCAGTGGAAAAGGTTCTCTCTCTCTCTTTCTGGTGAAATAAAGTTTCTTTCAGCAAATTATCAAGAAGGGTTTTAAAAAGTGCATAACTGCAGCTGCCATTAAATTGATAAGATTTTTCTTTGTGTGTGCATGTCTGCTCTTATTCATTCATGTTCTGTAGAGAACTTTCACACCATGCTACAACTGATAAAGTGATTAGCTCTCTTACTGAAAATTCCCTGACCCTGACAATCAAACCGAAACCTTCTCCTAACTAGTCATCACAGTCTTTTGAAGCATATCTTTCTGTTTTGCTTTTGTTATTCATTTTATTTAGTAGCAAGGAAATATATATAGTCCTTTGGATTCACTAGTATTGGTGCAGTGAGATGCATTGTGCTCGAGGAGGCATATGACTGTGACTCTCCTTGTGGGGTTCTGCTAGAATGGGGTGGGGATGCATACCCAGCTTAAGACCAGACGCTGTAGCATCCTCGCCAGTGGACGTTTGTAGGGGGATGTGCGGAATCAGCAAATTCTCTGGCTATCCTCCTCACACATCCTTCCCAACTAATACTACCCAGTTTGGGGGCTGTCCTGGCTTCATTCCTCCAGTGCAAAGAAAGCTGGGACTTCACGTCACTTCCAGCTTCCTCTGGCATACGTTCCATGGGAATGGTCTTCTACATGTTTACATTGACATAAACCAGTGAAAATCCAGGGTGTATGTGGGATCCAGCCATTGATGTGATCAATACATATAATACAGTATAACCTGACTTCTAACTTTATTTCTAACTACTGTACTATGAAAACACTTTAGGGGTGAAACTATGACTTTCTGTTTACAACTAAAATTAAAACCTGCTCATTTTCTTCTGAAAGCTAGGAAAATTGTTGACCTACTTTTTAGGTGGCAAGAAAAAGAGACACAGAGACAGCAAGCTGTTTTGTAATACACGATAAAAATGATTTTTCTTCACAAGGGCATAAACAGTTATTTGTATTCAAATGGTTTTGGCCTTCCCTACTTGAGTTTCTCCTTCAATTTCTAAGATGTTGCTTTTGGAAGCGAATGGCCACAGATTGAGGGAGTGCAACATTTGTTCTAATTCCTTTAAAGAAAAGCTTAGCATGTGTGTTTTTCTGTGTCTTTGAAGGCTGATTTGTTGTTGTTGTTGTTGTTGTTGCAGACTCATATTTTGAGGGGATCAGGCAAGGGCTCGGTTATGTGATCCTTCAGCCCTCGAGCCAAGATGAATGTAACTGTAAAGCATTTATGAGACCTATGGGTGTGCTCAAACAAGCAGGTTTTCAGAATCAATTAAATGATGACTTGGTGTGCAGGAGAGGGAGGCAGAGGATCAGAGCTGAGTCTGAGTCCCTCAGCTGCTGATATAGCCAGGGAGGGGTCCTTGCCAAAGAGAGACAGCAGTTTGTCATTTAATGCCTTCCACTTCAGTTTTACCTAATCAATGGAAAACTCTGAGGCTGGAGCACAAAAGCTACTCTCTCCAATTTCCCTCTGGGTCATTTAATACTGTGCAGAGCTTCAGCTTCTTAACTGACAATTTCAACACCTTTCCTTATCTCACTCCCCCATCCCCCCTTAGTTTCTAACCTAAGAAAAACACAAAGAAAATAAGCACATGAAAAATAATGTAACTAAATGGCCCCCAACCCAGGGGGCTGAGATGCTCAAAACAGACAATTACTCAGCGAGATTATGCAGCTATGCAATAGGAATACCATAGCAGGGGCTCTAGGGAATTACATCAGCTTTTTTTTTTTTTTTTAAGGAGGAAGAAAAATCCTGACTAGGGTTACGAGCTGTCTGGGTCTAATCTGCACTGTCCTCATTGATGTGAAAGCATCCTGAATGAAATAACAGGGAAATGTACAGGGCTGTTGTAACCCACTGTTTTGGTGCAGAGAAAATCCCAGGCACATACTTTCATATTAAACCCTATAGAACTGAAAGGAAGATTTGAAGCACAGGTTCTTTCTAAATAATCCTGTTTAAATGTAATCTATTTCACCTTCATGCCCTCTTTGTCTGTCTCTCTCACTCATGACTTGGCAATGCCTTTCATGTCTCTTCATATGCCTCCCTCCTCCAGTGCTCTGAGAGACCTTATTCTCCTGCAAATCCCTCCTCAGAATCTACTTCTTTTGCCTGCCTGCTGTCACTAATCTCTACTTGGTTGCTGCTCTTTGCCACTTTCCTCCTTAGGCCACAAAATAGAACAGCATTTCAGGGGGGAAAATACCAAACTCCCCTCCCCGCAAGATGTTAACGTTACAAGATAACTCAGCTGATTGCAGATCAGATTAGGAACCACATTGAGTCAACTCTGGTATCAGATATGTCTTGGAAGGGGGTGGGACCATGCTTCCCAGGGACTTGCAGAATGGAGGGTCAATCTGCCCAGTCCCCAGTGAGACTTCAGGGAGGAACTGTACCTCAGTAAGGCTCAGTCCCTTTTGATTCTTTGCTTGATGTAGCCTGGATCCTCTGCAGGGCTGCGTCAAACCACACAGTCTAGTCCAGGGGTCGGCAACCTTTCAGAAGTGGTGTGCCGAGTCTTCTTTTATTCACTCTAATGTAAGGTTTCGCGTGCCAGTAATACATTTTAATATTTTTAGAAGGTCTTTTTCTATAAGTCTATAATATACAACTAAACTATTGTTGTATGTAAAGTAAATAAAGTTTTTAAAATGTTTAAGAAGCTTCATTTAAAATTAAATTAACATGCGGAGCCCCCCGGACTGGTGGTCAGGACCCGGGCAGTGTGTGTGCCACTGAAAATCAGCTCGCGTGCCGCCTTCAGCACGCATGCCATAGGTTGCCTACCCCTGGTCTAGTCCAAAGAACAAATTAACTTTTTCACCTCTCCCAACCTGCACTGACAACACCTTGCTTCTCCTTTGTGTGGCTGATGTTGTCATTTGTTTTCACATCAATTGTAGTGCAAGCACCTCAGGGTGGGGAGCTCTTGTTTGACTTTATATCGATATAGCACCATGCACACATATGGCTCTAAATAATAATCATAACTAAGGCTACGATTTAGTCATGGGTATTTTTAGTAAAAGTCATGGACATGTCATGGGCAATAAACAAAAATTCATGGCCCGTGACCTGTCCATGACCTTTACTATAAATACCCCCTGACTAAATCTTAGCTGGGGAGTCCCGGGGGGGGGGGGGGCTGCTGCCCTGGGGAGCCTTGGGGCGCTGCTTCTCTGGGGGGCCTGGTGCCAGCCTCACCCGCCACTGCTTGGACCGTCTGTGCGGCCAGCAGCACTAGTCGCTGCTTGGGTGCCCCTGGGGCCACTGCTCCGACCATCCCCAGGGCCGCTGCTAGGACGGTCCCCAGGGCCAGATGTCCGGGGCCGCGTGAGTAGTAGCTGGTGCTGCTGGCCCCAGGTCCGCTCCAGCAGCGGCCGGTGTGGCTGTCCTGAGGGCCACCTAAGCAGTGACTGAGAAGCATGACTTCCGCGACCTCCGTGACAGACATGCAACCTTAATCATAACAGTGACCAATCTGATGGTTCTGACATGCACAAAAAGTAAAGTAACTAAGAAGGAAATTGGTAAGCAGCCAACAGCAGAACCACATTGATCTGGAAAGAAATTTTAATTAAGCCCTAGAAAAGAGGTTGATTTTACAAAAATGGAAATTGGCAAATAAGTTATATCTTGGAAGATGGCAGAGCGAACAAATCTAGAAAGTCACTTTCAGTTGTAGCTAAATGAAAAAAGTCGGTCATAAAGAGAGAAATAAGGTCTTTAATCTTAGAGTATGTCTTCAATGGAGCTGAAAGACGTAAATTCCAGGTCCAGAAGGCATATCCATGCTAGCTCTAATCAAGTCAGTGTGCTAAAAATAGAAGTGTGGCCACAGCAGCATGAGTGACGGGAGAGGCTAGCCATCCTGAATACATGCCTATAGTCTCAGATGGGACAGCAATCAGGGCAGCTAAACCCTCCCGCTTCCATGTTCTATTTTTAGTGCAATAGCTTGATCAGAGATGGTGTGGGTATGTCTCCTCACGGTGGAATTTATAGAGCTGGAGGCGGTGCAGACATACCTTTAGATATATTTTGAGCCTGATCCTGTGAGAATTCGGAGCTCACTCTTCTCATTGACTAGCTTTGTGAGTGGAGGGCTGGCAGAATCAGACCATGTGTGGTGAATGATTAATCCTACAGTAGTGTGATAGTTGTGTACTTTGTGGTAATAGTGTAATAACTTAATATTTCATGTGGATATAGCTCTTCACATCAGTAGATCTCAAGGGCCCAGATCCTCTAAGGGATTTAGGTGCCTAACTCCTTCCACCCTGTTTCCCTTTCCCCTCCTTATGAAAAACAATAAATTCATCTTTTAAAGCAGAAAGTATTTATAATGATTAGTATTTGTATTGTGGTAGTGCAGAGGCTCATTATGTTATATAATAAAATCTAGCTCTTATATGGCATGTTTCATCTGCAGATCTCAAAGGCAGTCAGTATCATCTCTATTTTACAGATAGAGAGACTGTGGCACAGGGGGATGTGACTTGCCTAAGGTCATCCAAAGGGCCACTGGCAGAACTGGAAATAGAAACCCAGCTCTAAGATTCTGGGCTGTACCAGAATTCAAAACCTGGGATTGATCGGGGGCTCCAAAGATATTTTTAAGTCACTCTTGCACTCAACTCACCCTGCACTGCTCCAGAGGCTGGAGAAACCTCTCACATAATTTAGACAGCCTTGGGGGCCTGTCTAAGTTATGTCAGCCTCCCTAGGTAAGGTTGAGGCTTTGCCCCTGACACAACCCACCTGCCCCCAGCCCTGCTCCTGGACCTTCCCTATGCCCCTAATTCAGGGGCAGGCAAACTTTTTGGCCTGAGGGCTGCATCAGGTTTTGGAAATTGTATGGAGGGCTGGTTAGGGGAGGGGGACGTGGCCCGGCCCCCACTCCCTATCCGCCCCCCTCCCCCCGCTTCTCGCCCCCTGATGGCCCACCCCCAGGATTCCTGTCCCATCCCC
>NW_020664374.1:11072271-11113906 GCF_002925995.2 Terrapene triunguis | reverse complement strand
TGCCCCCATTCAACCCCCCTGTTCCCTGCCCTCTGACTGCCCCGACCCCATCCACACCCTCGCCCCCTGACCACCACCCCAAACTCCTCTGCCTTCTATTCAACCCCCCTGCTCCCTGCCCCCTTACTGCACTGCCTGGAGCACCGGTGGCTGGCAGTGCTACAGCCACGCACCGCGCAGCACAGAGCACTGGGTCAGGTCGGGCTCTGCAGCGGCGCTGCCCCAGGAGCTCGCAGCCCCGCCACCCACAACAGGGGAGGGGCCGGGGGCGAGCCTCCCGGGCCAGGAGCTCAGGGGCCGGGCAGGAGGGTCTTGCGGGCCGGATGTGGCCCACGCGCCGTAGTTTGCCCACCTCTGCCCTAATTGCTAGGAGATCCTTAGAAGGCAGCCTTACAGTTGTCCTCCAAAATGCCTGTATAATTGGAATCCTCCCCCAGCCATAACCAGGGCTTTTAGAGCCCTTTAATACTTCTCAAGATCTATTATCTGGCATAAAAAGACCTGAGGAATAGGGTTGCCAGGCATCCGGTTTTCAACCAGAACGCCCAGTCAAAAAGGGACCCTGGTGGCTCTGATTGGCACTGCCAACTGGGCCATTAAAAGGCTGGTCAGCGGCACAGCGGGGGCCCGGGTCTAAGGCAGGCTCCTTGCCTGCACTGGCTCCATGCAGCTCCCAGAAGTGGCCGCCAGGTACCTGCGGCCCCTAGGCGCATGGGTGGCCAGGGAGGCTCCGCACGAAGCCCCCTCCCTGAGAGCCAGCTCCGCAGCTCTGATTGGTCAGGAACAGCAACCAATGGGAGCTGCTGGGGTGTCGCCTGCGGGCGCAAGGGCAGCATGCAGAGCCTCCCTGGCTGCCCATGTGCCTAGGGGCTGCTAGGACCTGGTGGCCGCTTCCTGGGAGTTGCGGTAAGCACAGCCGGGACCCCGTCCTCCAACCTCCTGCCCCATCCCTGAGCCCCCTCCTGCACCCCAAACCCCTCATCCCCAGCCCTGCCCCCGAGCTCACACTCCCAGCTGCAGCACTCACCCTCCTCCCGTACCCCAACTCCCTGCCCCAGCCCGGAGCCCACTGCTGCACCCCAAAGCCCTCATCCCTAGCCCCACCCCAGAGCCTGCACCCCGAGCCGGAGCCCTCACTCCCCTCCCCTCCCACATCCCAACCCCCTGTCCTAGCCTGGTGAAAATGAGCGAGGGTGGGGGAAAGCAAGCGATGGAGGGAGGGGGGCTGGAGCGAGTGGGGGTGGGGCCCGGAGAAGGGGCGGGGCAGGGCCGCAGGGGAGGGGCGGGGCAGGGCAGGGCAGGGCATAGGTGTTCAGTTTGTGCAATTAGAAAATTGGCAACCCTACTGAGGAATGGATTGAGGATCTAGCTGAGAGTCCTTTTTTAGAAGGCCTTATAATTTAGTTACTGGCAATCACAAATTAAGCAATCATTTATCTTTATTTTTTTCCAAGCGTGAGGTAAACTGCCATAATAATTTATTTAGCAATGTCACTGTGGCAGTAGTTATCTGTGTGTCACTGCCCATAGCAGACTAGGTGGTCAGCGTGTAATGGGGTGAGGGGGAAGAATCAGCAAAAGAGAAAAAAGGGTAAGAATTTGCATAAAAGGAAGCACTTATACCAAATGTGAAGGGCCAAATTCTGCTGTCAGATACACTAATGCAAAAAAGCAGAGATTCATAACTATTAATCCAAATAATTTGAAATATCAGGAAAGACTTTCACACTCAATTAGCTAGGCATGGGCAGTTCCAGCCTGCACAAATGGCACTCTCCCCTCCCCCCCCGTTGTATTGTGGGCATCATTACTACAATCAGGAGCTGCTGAACAATTTTTAACTTTGGTTTTGTAATGGAAAGTTCCTTCCCAGATGACTGTGGTCCAGACAGGCTCTTCCCTATTCCCCCCCCATGCCCCCACCTTGCTTTTTCCTTCTTGGACAATAGTAGGGAAGGTGAGTACCTCTTCAAGAGATTATGCCAATAAAGCTTGATTAGTTTAGCTGTTACATCCTTCCATGTGTGACTCAACTATATCATCTCTGCATTGTGCCTGAATTTTTCTATCCAGGCAAGAGAGTAGCCCCACGCTCTGACCTGAACTTGTAGTTTCCTGCATTGGGGATGAGGCCTTCAAATCTTCCAGCTGGTCAAAATATTTCTATTCTGTGTGGCATAAGCTTTGTTTTTCCCACATCGAGCATGCAAGTCACTTAACAAGAAACATAGAAGGTTCTGATGGCTAATGCAAAGGGTTTAGCATTCTCCACCCATGTTTGAAATCCCCCTAAAAAGTCACACTATTCATAATGTTAATCTTTCCTGTCAGCTTTCTCGAGCTGGTTGTTTTTAAGAAAGGTTCATCTTTCAACTGCTCGTTGTTACCTTAGATGGTTAAAGAGGGGATTCCCTCTGTACATCTAGGTCTGTGAATGTCATTCTTTTTTCTACCTATTTTAAAGGTTTGGTTAGACCAGCAATTTGTGTATTGTCTTATAAGAGAGATATAAAGAGGTTTTGGTTTTGTATTTTAGTCACTAGATTCGTTTTCTAATGTAGAATGAGTTTTGAATAAAATGCTGAGCTAAACTGCACAGGAAGAACATGCTTGGATCTAAGCAGCTAATCAGAACTACCAGTACATACCAGACACAGCAAAGATTACTAAACACTGCTTTTGTGGCACACTTGAGTTCTTCTACATATCTAAAAGTCAGGAAATAAGATAGGAGCCAGAAAGTTTTATAGAAATATTACTCTGTTTATATTTTATTATGATCATAATGATGTAATTCAATATAACTTTAGTCACAGTAATAGTCAGTATAATAAAACAAAGCGCATGACAGAGATGAGATATTGCTTCAACTCCCCTATTAATATCTCTGGAAGCCCCATGGAACCTTATGGTTAGCTGACAGACTATAAGAATAGCAGAATAGTACAGTAGATCTAACACAAACTATGTTTAGTAACTTGCAGTCTTTGGTTTTTCTCATCATCTAGATTTCCTGCTGGCATTGTTTCTTATTTTCCTGTCGACAGCCCAAGTATAGCCAATTGCACTTTAAGTTAAGGTACCATATATAAATGTCATAATTAGTAATGCAATGACCACCACCACAAACATCAACACTCTTAAATGAAGAATGAAACAGCATTTTTGGCTAATACAAGTAACAAATGTCTAGCATAACTATGATAACTGTTATACATATTCCATCAAAAAACACCATAAAAGAACATGCAACCATGTTGAACTGAAAAACTCTCCCCCTCCATGTCATTACAGTTAACAAAGAACCCATTACGGATTTTGTACATTTACCTTGCAATTGTTTACATTGAATTTGATCTGCCATTGTATCTGTTCCCCAGTTGCCTAGATTAGTTGTGCTTACTTGAAAAGCCATATCATAGTCAAAGAGGGCTGGAGTTTTGCCTTGCTTTCCCTCATCTTTTACATCATCCTGAGGGCCTCCTGTGGGATTTCTGTTTTTTTTTTTTTAAATAAAGGATTTAGGTTTTAATTAAAGCCTTCTTACAACTGGAGCTGAGGAACTGAGCTCATGTAATCAATGGATTCTCCCCCTATCCTGTCCTGAATGGACAGCAGTAATGGGTTATCTGATTTAGCTTGTGTAGTACTACCAGATATATGCCAAAACTAGGCCCTCTGAACACTTTAGAGTTTTGGAGGGAGAGGTGAAGGGTCCCATTCAAATATCTCAACCCATACTACCTTGATATGGCAGGATTGGGGCCTGAGTTCCGTGCAACTAGGTTAGTATTGACTCCAATGGTGATCCATCTGGTCAGAGGTCCTGTAGGATGGGTTGGACTGTTCTCATGCTGTCCATCCTCACTGAAGAAAAAGCCTGTACAATTCTAAGCAGATATGAAAGAATGTAATTTTAAAAAGATACTCATTGTATACCCATTGCTCATTACCAGAGTACTTGTGTGGGGAAAAAAGGAACTATTTGATAACTAGCCTGTAGTTTCACAACCCAGTCCTTGTAATATCACTATCATTTCCATGTTTCTTTCAGGCTAAACATTTTAGTTTTCCTTTGCCTAAAATTTCTCAGTTCCTCCTACCCCCACTCATAGCACACAAACAACCACTCCCCCTCAAAAAAATCCCTCTCCCAAAACCTGAGGTTTCATGCTTTTGTGAAAGTGTCAAAAAGATTTTATTATTTTTATTCTCTGAAATTTCTCATTCAGATCTAATTGTGTGATTATTGCCACCAACAAAGGATTGTGGCAGTGTGAAAGGAATGAGGCAAGAGGGGGAGAGAAAGAAGAGGAGGTGGCTGATTATCAGTGTGAATACACACATACATCAGCAGTCAGCAGCTATGAGAAAAGAAAAATAGAAAGAGCACACGGCTGTGTTTTTAACGTTTCCTAATGCATAATGCAACCTTTAAAGAATCAACCTATTTGGCAATTTTGTGCCACAAAAATCTTTGTTACACTTGTAGAAAATTTGTATTTTGAATGTTTATATGTAGTGCTGATATTAATAGGTAGATTAAATAAGGATGGTTTTTAATGTACATTTTAATGTACACCCACAGCACTCAGCATGATGGGATGCCATAGAGCATGCCTACCCTACCCTGTAGTACCCCTTGCTTAGTTAGTGGGGTGTTGTACAAGCTCCCTGTCCAGGAAGCCAAACATTTCACTTCAGGCAATCTTGACACTTGACTCAATAATACCCTCATTGGGTATGTTTGTTACAAACCCACATGCAAAAGGGGCCATAACAAAGAATTCTCAAATAAGCAAAAGGTGCTTCTGGCTTTCAGGGTTCCTCTGAAGCCTGCCCTCTAAGCCATTCCCAATCCTCTCAGGGTTCTCGCTCAGTCTTTGTGTCTCTCCTTATGGCAGAGTCCCAGCTTTCCTCCTGGAGAGCTTGGAGAGTTCAAACAATTATTATCTCTTTCCTTACCAGGAGTCCTCAGCTCTCCTCCTGGAGCTGGGTTGTAATTTATCTCCTTCAGCTGGTCCCATTTAGTCCTCGGGTTCAGAGGGCTTAGCAGCCCTCTTCTGCTGGTGCCTGCTAACTCAGAGCACCATCATTTATGGTGGCCCCTTCTCCCATCTCATTCCTCATTGGCTGGTTGAGACAGGAGCCCTGCCTCACCCTGTCGGAAAGGCTCCAGGTCCCAGGTCCTTAAAGATACAATACCAGGATTCCTTCTAAATGCTACTTCTTCCTAGGGCTCGTTTCCTCTCTCCCCATATCTTCTCAGGCTTTGTGTATCAGAGCACCCCAAACTCTTAAAGGGCCAGCCATGTGATGGAGAGGACTGACCAATAGGCTGTATTGCCCTTAAGGGGAAGAGTATCCTATCACAGGGGGGTTGGTCCTGATTGGGTTCAGTGGCCACTACTCTAATGCAAATAATAAATGGACTAACTTTATATTGAAATGGATTAGATTTGTCACTTTTCTTCTGGATTGTCTCCATCATATAACAAGGAATTCTAGAAGGTTATTGTCTTTCTATATCCTACTGTACTGGTGCTGTATTTTCTTACAACATGATCTCTGATTCTTCAGCTTACTCTCATACACTAGCACAGGGATTCTCAAACTGGGGGTCGGGACCCCTTAGGGGGTCGCAAGGTTATTACATGGGGGGTCGCGAGCTGTCAGCCTCCACCCTAAACCCCGCTTTGCCTCCAGCATTTATAATGGTGTTAAAGTGTTTTTAATTTATAAGGGGGGGTCGCACTCAGAGGCTTGCTATGTGAAAGGGGTCACCAGTACAAAAGTTTGAGAACCATTGCACTAGCATATGCAAAGACCTAGTACAAAATAGCAGGAGATAAGAAAGATGCAGGCTGTGGCTATGCTAGACTTCTTCCCTTAAAGTTCCCTGCCATTGCTACTATTGATGCAGCTTCACCAATGGCAGTGAAATGGCCAGTGTAGGCCGGCCACTGGCATTTTTATCACTGTGTGGTCTAGACAGGCAGCCTGTCTGTGTTGGTACACACATCACTGGTACCACAGGTGGAGCATCACTGGTGGTAACAATGGTGAGAACATTTTAAAAGAAAGCTGGTGTGGCATTGTCTCAATTGTATACATCTGCAGTGTACAACCTTTTCAGTTTGGGGGAGGAGGGGGCGGGGGGTTAAACATATTTCCAAAGGATCAAGGCTCCACAATCCACCCTTTGGGACAGATTCCCTGCCCTATTCTACACTTTTGCACTGCTTGGGTGCTTCAATGGAAGATGAAGCCACCCACAAGTCTCCTACTGATGATTCCTCCAGTATGGGGTAGTTCTTGGTGGGTGTGTAGCCAGAATAGTCAGCAGAAGGAATGTTGGGGGCAAAGAGGAGGAATAGATGGAACATGCTCCTCCTTTTCCCCCTTCTCCTGGTCTGCCCTGGATGACTGTGGCTGGGGAGGGAGCCTTTCTTTGATAGGTGTCCCCTTGGGCTCATTCAAATCTAGTCAATTGCCTATCCTACTCTTCCTGGGACTCCCACTGCCGGGCAACGAAACAGGCAATAGAGCAGCCACAGCTACCATCTCCTCCTTGGGATGCCACAGGTGACCACTAAGGGAGCTGCTGCAGCAGGAACGGACAGCAAGCCGTCAGAGCTGCTTCTGAGATTTGCATTATGTTGTCTACAATTGTGCTAGCTGCAGATATGATAGTAGCCCTATTGGTTAATGATCAAGCTGTAAAAAAGACCTATCAGAGAAGTGGTGTTTGTCTATTGTGAAGAAGCCAAGAAAGGACAACTAGCAACCATGATGAATATTTTGCCCAGTTAATGCTTGTAACTATAGTTGAAAAAGTTGTAGTTCTTTGTCACCAGCTTATGGTTCATTAGATTTGGTGTCTTCTGCAAACCTGGAGAACTCCGTAATAACAGTAGAGAGCTCTTCTAGAGAGCTTTTGATCAGTAGATATCAAAGTACTTTACAAAAGAGGTCAGTATAATAATTCCTGTTTTACAGATGTGGAAACTGAGGTACAGAGAGGTGAAGTGAATTGCCCAAGTCACCCACCAAAAGCAGTGGCAGAGCCTGAAACTGAAACCAATTCCTCCAAGTCCCTGTTTAATACCTTATTCACTATGCCACGGTGTCTCCCAGAAGAAATAGTGTTTGCTTACTATGAGTGAGGCCAGCATGAGCTGTCCTTATTTCAGTGGATCTCTAACTATATTACTTTATGCTTTGAGTTGCAAGGTTTTATCAAATATTATACAGTATGTATAAATATATATATTTGTGTATTATTGTAGCCATATACTGCAAACATCTGATCGTTGCAGCAGTATTAGTAAGAACATAATTAAAATATTAGGCCAAATTGTGCCCTCAGATGTCTGTGCTGAGCTCTTATTGGGAGTCAACGTGAGTTGCGTGTATCTCAAGGTAGAATCTGGCCTACTGTATTTAAAAATATTATATACACTTAATATTGCTTTCTTAGCCTTTACCTCCCCCTCCATTCTAGTTTGTCACACTTAGAAACAAAACAAGTGACTATACGGTGCTGCAGTGGAAAGATATGATGATATTCTTTAATATGCAATCCCTTATACAACAATGAGAACTCTATAGTCCAATACTCTACAGGATAGAGAAGTGACAGACAGGAAGCATATTATCATGGCAACAGAAAACATGTACACTATGCAAAATACAGTGTAAAGTAATGGACACAAAGAATTCTCTGTTTATTTCTTCCCATTCATGGCTGAACTTCACTCCTCTTGACTACTGAACTTTCTAACCCTTGTCCTTTCTACTGTCACTCATTCTTTAACTCAAGTTAAAGAACCTCTTAGTTCTTTAACTTTTTTCCATAACTAATGTCTTCTCTTTCCCTGTTGCATAATTGCCACCACTCTTCCCTAGCACCATTGACATGCTCTTTCCACATATCTTTCATTGCCTGGCAAGGCTGGAGAAAACATTGCGGGGGGAAGGGGAGCACATTACCATTGATTTGTTTAGGCTCTGCCCAACGTTCAAAGGCTTTGGGTTTTTAGATGCTCTCTGATGCAAACAGAGCAATTTCTTGGCATATTCCCTCCTTTATTAATCGTATCAAGGAAGCTGGGATGGTGCCTCCTGTAATGCCAGAGGTCCACTGCAAAAGCAGCAGTTGAAATATATGATGCTAACTATTTCTTGGCATCTCCTGGACCCCTTTCCTACTCCATTCCATCATTAAATATATGCCATTAAGGAAGTCTGTTACTATGACATATGGCAGCATTCCTAGCTGTTTAAGCTGATTATAGAAGTCAGATTTTGGAGGTGCTGAAAGTACTGTTCTTCATTTCTACTCAGTGGTTATAAATATTATAGCTAAATGGCTTGTCAGACTGAGTACAGTTCTGCTGCACATCCTCCACACAGCTGTACTGTGGAGCAGAGCAATTTTGCAATCAAAAACAGTTTATGTAGAGCAGAGGTCAGAGCTGTAAGCAAATCCACAATGTAACAGGGATCTACTTATCACTGGGTGTCATGAATTATTTTACACTCCTTCTTGCAGATTGGTGCGATGTATTGTTGAACAGTGCAGCATATCTAAACAAAGTGGCCTTAGTTGGCAACCGTTTATTCCAGGTCAGAAGGGAAACAATGAGAAGATGCTTGGAAGGAGAGGACATGTCCCTCCATACACAAATTAAACCCTGTAGGACATGATTTAGAACAAGTTAATTATATGAAGTTTCTGGGCCAGCTCCTCAGCGGGGGGAGGCGGGGAAAATCAATCTAGCTTCAGTGATTTCAGTAGAACACTGCTGATTTACACCAGCTGAGGATCTGATTTCCTATCAGAGATGAACTTGAACTAAAACCTCAGATCCAAAACCCTCCTATTTTTGGGTGAGTTCAAAATTCAGAGATCTAGAACAGAATTTGATAATTAGCCACTAATGGGCTAAATCATAATATCAGAACTGAACAATCCTGAATTTTGGGGTGTTCAAAATCTAGATCTGAATTTTGTGGCTTCCCACCTGCCTTAGGCCTGGTCTACACTAAAAGGTTAGGTCGAAGGAAGCCTGTTAATGTATGAGTCTACACTACTGGGTCCTTTACACCGACCTAAGTTGCCTCTAATGTCGACTTCTGTAATCCACCTCTGCGAGAGGTGTAGTGCTTAATGCGATTTTCATGGGTCAACTGCGAGGTAGTGCAGACGCAGTGTTGTGTAATTCGACTAAATTGGCCTCCAGGTGGTGTCCCACAATGCTCATCTGTGACCGCTCTGGAGATCATTCTCAACTCTGCTGCACTGCAGCCAGATACACAGGAAACAGCCCCTCCCCTGCTAAAGCCCCGGGAATTTTTGAGTTCCCATTTCCTGTTTGATCAGCATTGGGAGCACGCCAGCTTGAGCACAGCTGATCATGGAGACTACATGCCCCAAACACGCTCCAGCTTGGTCTGCACAGGAGGTGGTGGATCTCATCGCTGTGTGGGGAGAAGAGCCTGTGCAGACAGAGCTCCAATCCAGCAGAAGAAACGCTGACATCTATGCAAAGATTGCTCATGGAATGGGGGAGAAGGGCTACACAAGGGACACAGTGTGAAAATAAAAGAACTTCGCCAAGCGTACCAGAAGGCAAGGGAGGCAAACAGTCATTCTGGTGCTGAACCCCGCACATGCAAGTTTTACAACGCGCTGCATGTGATTCTCGGGGGTGACCCTACCAGTACCCTGAAAAGCAACGTGGACTCCTCACAGATGTGTGAGTCTAGGGACAACAAGGAGGACAATATAGTGGATGAGGAAGAGGAGGAGGAGGAGAATGGGAGACAGGCGAGCGGTGGATCCATTCTCCCTGAGAGCCAGGAAATATTTTTAACCCTGGTGCCCTGTGGGTCACAGGACATCACGGTGGCTGACCATGATGCTGGGGAAGGCACCTCTGGTGAGTATACAGTTACAATCAAAGTCCAGTTAAACTTTAGCGGGCACACACATTCGGTGGTATTGCATGTTTACTGTGAAGAAAAAGTGAGGTGCTGTGGTTCTCTGCTTACAAGAGGCTGCTCCAGCTACGCAGAGGGTGGCCCCCGGAAAAGACTGTTTATGTGGACTGGGATAGCCTGGGAAATCTCCATGGATATCTCTAGGAAACTTTCATGGAGGTACTCTGCAATCCTTTGCAGAAGGTTTCTGGGCAGGGCAGTCTTATTTCTTCCACCATGATAGGACACTTTCCCACGCAACTCCTGAATTAATTCTGCTGGCATCATTGCAGTACACAGCATAGCAGCATAAGGACTGGGTCTATACCCAGACGCTTGCAGCATCTCCGTCCTTTCCGTCTCTGTTACCCTCAGGAGACTGATATCACATAGGGTTGTCTAGGGGAAACAGGGGAAGTTCTCATTAAAAGTGCTCTTATAAGAAAAAAAGAACATGTAGACCCACCCCACATTCCGGATCACCAAACCACGCAGCCGCTAATGTGCTCGGCATGGGTCGGCAAGTAGTTTAAAGTGGCTGATAGGGGACTGGAGCCCCACATGAGAGATTCCGCAATTTGGGAGTGAAAACATTCCCACTCATGCCCCCACGCTGTTCGTAAACAGCTTCCTGTGGTGCTATGGGGAAATGCCACTGTTTAACTAGCTACCTGTGCTCCCGACATGAGTCTGCCACAAACTTCATTAAAAGTGCGGTCACCCATTACCTGGGGAGGCCTACCCTCCATGGCTGGAACAGCAAAACGGCATAGTGAACGGTTACGGATTCTGATTATGTTATGGCTTGCAGCCAGTGTAATAAGGATTTTTTTTTTTAATGAAAAGGGCCTTGCTATGGAAACATTTTATTGATGTACAATGGCTCCTTTATTTTTTCTCATGACTGACAACTGGAAATGTGTCCTTTGGCAGGTCATCCACACCTGAAAGCAGACTTTCGCTGATTAGAAGGAGGAGAAAGAGAACACAGGAGGACATGCTCACTGAGATAATGAACGCCTCCGGGACAGGTGACACAGAGCTGAGCGCATGGAGGATTTCACTGTCCGAAAAGTTAGCATGGACATGGAGAGCAGGAAAGCTTCCAATGAGCAAGAGTGTGCGGCACAGGATGAGATGCTTTGGATTTTGCTGTACCAAGCAGACATGTTGAGGCATCTGGTTGAACTGCAGGAACAGAAGCAGGAGGGTAGAGTCCCTGTGAAGACCCTGGTGGACAGCCAGTCAGCATCGCCTGGTGCAGAATTACCCTACCCCAAGCGTTCCCTGAGGCGTGGGCGAAAAGTCCATTATCCCTTTCACTTAACTCAGGGGGAGGGTACAAGGAACAGAAGGTGCCCAAGCACAGACCTTTGATGGTCTGGAATGTGGTATTATGTTACACAGCTGAAAATGTTTCTCCCGTTCCAACTTTACAACCCCTTTTCCCCAAGGTTACCTTTTTTTCTTCTGTTCTCCCTCTTTACTTATGTTTGTTAAATAAAGTAAATGGATTTGAGAAATACATGTTCTTTATTGAGTAGAAGCAGTGGGCTTGGGTGAGGGGTTGGCTTTACAGGGACAGTGATACAAGCCAGGTGAAGGTTTGGGAAAGCACAATGTAGTAGAGTAGAAAGACAAGTAGCTCACATTACTGTGACTCATTATTGAAATGGCTTTTCAAAGCCTCGCAGATACGCAGCGCCCCTTGCTGTGCTCTTCTTATTGCCCTGGTGTCTGGCTGCTCAAAAATGGCTGCCATGTGATCTGCCTCAACTGCCTGCAGAAAATTTCCCCCCTTTTTTTCACAGATATTATGGAGCACACCGCAGGCAGCTATAGCCATGGGGATGTTCTCCTCACTAAGGTCCAACCTTGTTAGTAAACTTCTCCAGCACCCTTTCAAATGACCAAAGGCACATTCAACCACTATTCTGCACTTGTTGAGCCTATAGTTGAACTGTTCCTTAGGCCTGGTCTACACTATGAGTTTAATTCGAATTTAGCAGTGTTAAATTGAATTAACCCTGCACCCATTCACATAACGAAGCCGTTTATTTAGAAATAAAGGGCTCTTAAAATCGATTTCTGTACTCCTCCCCGACGAGGGGAGTAGCGCCGAAATCAATATTGCCATTTCGAATTAGGGTTAGTGTGGCCGCAATTTGACGGTATTGGCCTCCGGGAGCTATCCCACAGTGCACCATTGTGACCGTTCTGGACAGCAATCTGAACTCGGATGCACTGGCCAGGTAGACAGGAAAAGCCCCGCGAACTTTTGAATTTTATTTCTTGTTTGCCCAGCGTGGAGAGCACAGGTGACCACAGAGAGCTCATCAGCACAGGTAACCATGCAGTCCGAGAATTGAAAAAGAGCACCAGCATGGACCGTACGGGAGGTACTGGATCTGATCACTATATGGGGAGAGGATTCAGTGCTAGCAAAACTACGTTCCAAAAGACGAAATGCCAAAACTTTTGAAAAAATCTCCAAGGGCATGATGGAGAGAGGCCACAATAGGGACTCATATCAGTGCCGCGTGAAAGTTAAGGAACTCAGACAAGCCTATCAAAAAACAAAGCAGGCAAACGGTCGCTCCGGGTCAGAGCCGCAGACATGCCGCTTCTACGCTGAGTTGCGTGCAATTCTAGGGGGGGGCTGCCACCACTACCCCACCTCTGACCGTGGATTCCGAGGCAGGGGTAATCTCAGCCACACCTGAGGATTCTGCGGACGGGGAAGAGGAGGAGGAGGAAGAGGACGAGCTTGCGGAGAGCACGCAGCACTCCGTTCTCCCCAACAGCCAGGATCTTTTTCTCAGCCTGAGTGAAGTACCCTCCCAACCCTCCCAAGGCAGCATCCAAGACCATGGCCCCATGGAAGGGACCTCAGGTGAGTTTACCTTTTAAAATATAAAACATGGTTTAAAAGCGTTTTTTAATGATTAATTTGCCCTGAGGACTTGGGATGCATTCGCGGCCAGTACAGCTACTGGAAAAGTCTGTTAACATGTCTGGGGATGCAGTGGAAATCCTCCAGGGACATCTCCATGAAGCTCTCCTGGAGGTACTCCAAAAGCCTTTGCAGAAGGTTTCTGGGCAGTGCAGCCTTATTCCGTCCTCCATGGTAGGACACTTGACCACGCCATGCTAGTAGCAAGTAATCTGGTATCATTGCATGACAAAGCCTGGCAGCGTATGGTCCCGGTGTTTGCTGGCATTCAAGCAACATATGTTCTTTATCTCGCTGTGTAATCCTCAGGAGAGTGATATCGCTCATGGTAACCTGGTTGAAATATGGGAATTTAATTAAGGGGACAGAGGTGGCCATTCCTACTGGGCTGTTTGCCTGTAGTTAGCCAAGCGCGGGGGGGGGTAATTGGCGCTGAGCTTTTTGCATTTGGCTAGCAGGGATCTTCCCTGATACCAGCCACGCGGTGGGGGGAGGGGTAAAACGATCATCCCAGATAATTGATGGCGGGGGGGGAGTTAGTTTGGTTGCTGCAGGGATCTTCTCTGATACCAGCCACGCGGTGGGGGCAGGGATAAAGTGATCATCCCAGAGAATTGGATGGGGGGGTAGTTTGTTTTCTGCTGCTGCACGTTAACAGGAAAACCGCAGCACTCAACGGGCTTTGCTTGGTATGTGGGAAAAGAGGGCGCAGAAGCCAAAAGACAATGGCTTACCATGGCCGCATGCAAGCCGAATTCTGTTGCCCGGACCTGCGTCTGTGATCTCTAACAGCAAAGCCACAGGCACTCAATATTAAGATGCAAAATGCGACCTTGCACTGAAATCACATGTGCTATGTAATGTGAATAGTGTTGTTCACTGTGAAAGAGTATAAGCATTGTTCTGTAAAATGTATCTTTTTAAAAACTTCTCTTCTTTTTTCCCTCCCTACAGCAGCTGCAAATTTTTCAAGCCTCCCTCCTCCGTCCCGAAGGCTATCTTGGATAAGGCAGCGGAAAAAGAGGACGCGAGACAAGATGTTCTCGGAAATCATGGAATCCACCCGCAATGAAAAAGCTCATTTGAATGAGTGGAAGGACATGGTATCAAAGTACAGGAAAGATGCCAGTGAACGTGAGGTCATGAGGGACGCTCGAGATGAGAGGTGGAAGGCTGCAACGCTGGGGCTGCTGGGTAATCAAACGGATCTGCTCCGGCGTCTGGTGGAGCTTCAGGAATGGCAGCAGGATCACAGACTGCCGCTGCAGCCGCTGTATAACCTCCCTCCCCCCTCCCCATGTTCCATAGCCTCCTCACCCAGAAGTGTAAGAACGCGGGGGGGGGGGGCGGAGGCTCTGTGCACCCTCCCAGTCCACCCCAGCGGACAGCCCAACCAAAAGGCTGTCATTATATTGAATTTTTTTAGTGGCCTTTTCCTTCCCTCCTATCCTCCTCCCAAACCCCCAACCGGGCTACCTTGTCAGTTCTCTCCCTATGTTTATAATCAATTAATAAAGAACACATGATTTTTAAACGATAGTGACTTTATTTCCTTTGAAAGCAAGCTGTGATCGAAGGGGAGAGGGTGGTTTGCTTACAGGGAATGAGTCAATCAAGGGGGAGGGTTTTCAACAAAGAGAACTTTCACACCGTAGCCTGGCCAGCCATGAAACTGGTTTTCAAAGCTTCTCTGATGCGCAGCGCTTCCTGGTGTGATCTTCTAATCACCTTGGTGTCTGGCTGCGCATAATCAGCAGCCAGGCGATTTGCCTCAGCCTCCCACCCCACCATAAAGGTCTCCCCCTTACTCTCACAGAGATTGTGGAGCACACAGCAAGCAGCAATAACAATGGGGATATTTGTTTGGCTGAGGTCTGACCGAGTCAGTAACGTGCGCCAGCGACCTTTTAAACGTCCAAATGCACATTCTACCACCATTCTGCACTTGCTCAGCCTGTAGTTGAACAGCTCCTGACTACTGTCCTGGCTGCCTGTGTATGGCTTCATGAGCCATGGCATTAAGGGGTAGACTGGGTCCCCAAGGATAACTATAGGCATTTCAACATCCCCAACAGTTATTTTCTGGTCCGGGAAGTAAGTCCCTTGCTGCAGCCGTTTAAACAGAATAGTGTTCCTGAAGACGCGAGCGTCATGAACCCTTCCTGGCCAGCCCACATTGATGTTAGTGAAACGTCCCTTGTGATCCACCAGTGCTTGCAGCACCACTGAAAAGTACCCCTTGCGGTTTATGTACTGGGTACCCTGGTGCTCCGGTGCCAAGATAGGAATATGGGTTCCATCTATCGCCCCACCACAGTTAGGGAATCCCATTGCAGCAAAGCCATCCACTATGACCTGCACATTTTCCAGAGTCACTACCTTTCGTAGCAGCACCTCCGTGATTGCTTTGGCTACTTGCATCACAGCAGCCCCCACAGTAGATTTGCCCACTCCAAATTGATTCCTGACTGACCGGTAGCTGTCTGGTGTTGCAAGCTTCCACAGGGCTATCGCCACTTGCTTCTCAACTGTGAGGGCTGCTCTCATCTTGGTATTCTGGCACTTCAGGGCAGGGGAAAGCAAGTCACAAAGTTCCATGAAAGTGCCCTTACGCATGCGAAAATTTCGCAGCCACTGTGAATCGTTCCACACTTGCAACACTATGCGGTCCCGCCAGTCTGTGCTTGTTTCCCGGGCCCAGAATCAGCGTTCCACGGCTATAACCTGCCCCATTAACAGCATGATCTCCAAAGCACCAGGGCCCACGGTTTGATAGAATTCCATGTCCATGTCCTCATCACTCTCGTCACCGCGCTGCCGTAGCCTACTCCTCGTCGCCTGGTTTTGCAGGTTCTGGTTCAGCATAAACTGCACGATAACGCGCGAGGTGTTTACAATGTTCATGACTGCTGTCTTGAGCAGAGCGGGCTCCATGCTTGCCATGGTATGGCGTCTGCACTGTTCACCCAGGAAAAAGGCGCAAAACGGTTGTCTGCCGTTGCTTTCCCGGAGGGAGGGGAAGGATGGACCCAGAACCACCCGCGACAATGTTTTTGGCCCCATCAGGCATTGGGATCTCAACCCAGAATTCCAATGGGCAGAGACTGCGGGAACTATGGGATAGCTATGGGATAGCTACCCACAGTGCAACGCTCCGGAAATCGACGCTAGCCCCGGTACATGGACGCACACCACCGAATTAATGTGCTTAGTGTGGCCGCATACATTCGACTTTATACAATCTGTTGCCAAAAATCGAATTCTGTAAATTTGGAGTAATCCCGTAGTGTAGACATACCTTACTGCTGTACAGAAGGCCGGTGTATGGCTTCATGAGCCATGGGAGCAAGGGGTAGGCTGGGTCCCCCAGGATAACTATAGGCATCTCAACATCGTCAATGTTAATTTTGTGGTCTGGAAAGAAAGTCCCAGATTGCAGCTTTTTGAACAGACCCGAGTTCCTTTCTCGACCATCCTATGTTGATATCAGTGAAACACCCCCTGTGATCCACCAGTGCTTGCAACACCATTGAAAAGTATCCCTTTTGGTTTATGTACTCTTTGGCAAGGTGGTCTGGTGCCAAGATGGGGATATGCGTGCCATGTATCGCCCCACCGCAATTAGGAAACCCCATCGTGGCAAAACCATCCACTATGTCCTGCACATTTCCCAGATTCACTACTCTTCGTAATAGAAGTTGATTAATGGCCTTGCACACTTGGAGCACAGCAGCTCCCATGGTTGATTTACTTACTCCAAATTGATTCCCCACTGACCGGTAACTATCTAGTGTTGCAAGCTTCCAAATAGCGATCGCCACTCGCTCTCCACTGTCAGAGCAGCTCTCATTTTTGTGTTGCTGAACTGCAGGGCAAGGGAAAGCTCTGCGCAAAGTTCCTGGAAGGTGGCCTTCCGCATTCGAAAGTTCTGCAGCCACTGCTCGTCACCTATACCTGCAAAATGATGCTGTACCACCAGTCAGTGCTTGTTTCACAGGACCAGAAACGGTGCTCAACAGAGTGCAGCTGCTCTGTGACTGCCAGCAGCAACTGTGAATTGTTTTTTTCCAGTGGCTTGCATCAGGGCTGCTTGGAGGACATCACTATGTTCTGCGCGGCGGACCCTACTTCGGCTCTGGAAATACTGCAGGAGAAGATGTGAGGTGTTTGAGATGCTCACAGCAAGAGTGCACAACTGAGTAGGCTCCGTGCTTCTGGGGTTATGGCATATACATGGCAGTTTTAAGGCACGAAAACCACTGGGTTGTTTGCCGTTGAGCACAGTGCATCATGGGATGCTGACGCAATGTTCCCATTCTTCCCTGTGACAATGTTTTGGTCCCATGAGGCATTGCACAAACTTCCCAAAACACACTCAGGCAAGTTGCACTTTGGGATAGCTACCCGCGATGCACTGCTTTGTGCATTGATGCAGGCACTGCTAGTGAGGACGCACTCCATCGAGACAATGAGCATAGTGTGGCCACGCACAATCGACTTAAATAATTCAGAGGCTCAAGGGTGAATTAGATAAAGGCGACTTAATTTTGTAGTGTAGACAAGCTCTTAGTTTCCTATTTCTTAGCAGATGGCTTAGTAGGGAATGCCCTAAATCTGAAGGTCACTAGCATTCGGCCTCTTGCTTTTGTTTCACTGCTGTCTCTAACTCCATCATCCTAATTCATGAGGAAAGAGCTGGGGGTGAGGTGAAAATGGATGGCACTCAGATATACGATCGCAAAGTTCTAAAAGGGGCTTCATATTCCATACTGTAGGGAGGCGGTGTGGTTCCCCAGTACCCCGGAGAGGGACGAGCTCCGCCAGACACGAGAGTGGGCAGAGCCAGAGCACTCCAAGCCCATCCCCCCAGAGGGTCAGAGGCTGGACAGGAAGTATAAGAGCTCAACCCCAGAACTCACTCAGGAGGCAGCCGCTGGAGAGGCCAGACACCTCTTGCCCAGCTCCTGCCGGGGAGACTTCAGCAACCAGCGGCGGACCTGGAGACTGGTTTGACTGTCCGACACTCAATGCAGACCCGTGTGTGGGAGAGTCACTGAACCTACCCCTCACCAGCTACCCTGAAGAGTCGCTGACCCTACCCGTTGCCAGCTACCCCGAGGATCCAATGGTGATCGACCCCCCCTGAGGACACCACCTTGACCCAGGTATCTCCAGAGAGGGAATTGGGACATAGCCCAGGGGCAGCCGACCCGAGTCTGGCTGCAACACAGCTGGAACCCAAGTCAGTGTGTTGGGGCCAGGATCCCCACTGACATAGCAGTGGGCCTTTGGCTGCTGCTGGGGCCCCGGGCTGGGACACAGTGGAGTGGGAGGGCCTGCATCTCCCCCTGCCACCCAACGTGTGGGTGGCAGTCTCCCTCTCTCCTAGGCCACTTGGAGCCTGACGCATGGGTGTGCTATTTACCTGTGTTTGCTCAGCCCCTGCCTGAGGGCCTGAGCCTTGGACTCTTTACTGCCCTGCCTGGACCCAGGGCCTGGGCTAGTTATCTGTTAATTGTTACCTGTGTGTGCTCAGCCCCCTCCCGGACGGCTTGAGCCAGGACTCCTGCGGCCCGACCGATTCCCCAAGGGGCCGTGCCAGGACTAAGGGAGACGGTGTGGTTCCCCGCCGCCCCGGAGAGGGACGAACCCCAATGAACCCTCTCTACACATACCCTTTATTTTTTTTCTTCCAGTGGTTTTAGATTTGGTTGGCTAGATTACGTCAGAGGGTTTTATACCTTCTTTAAACATTTGTGCCTTAGATGTGCCGCTCCTACTTTACTGTGCTGACTCCTCAAGTCCTCTTCCGGGTCTTCTAAGTGATCATAGCATTAAGCTTGCATTCCAGAACTGGAAATTTCATCTCAGTAACAGCATCAAGGACTTGTTTAAATTACAGCAGTAAACCATGGTAGCCACAAGCTTGTAATGAAAACAGTTGCCAGACATAGTTCTGCTTAACATGGATTGCTGTATCCATACTGCTGATCCCTGCTAAATAGAACTATTCTGGAATGGTGCAGTGTCCTCACCTAACGTGGTTCAGAACTGTGTCTAGTGTAGACAGTTTGGGTATAGGACCCGTGAAAACACAAACCACCACCTGGGTTTCCAGAGATGGGGCATAGAGGTGGCTCTTCTCCTCTGCTTAGGGACAGAATTAATTCTTCTGCCCAGATGGACATGGGCATGGGCACTAATGTAACAATGGTTCTTCCTATCCTAAATAGGGAGCAGCTGAGTTACATGAAAAAGATTCTTCCAGAATCATACTATGACTTGATTATGGATTTATAACAGCGGTTCTCAAACTGGGTTCGGGACCCCAAAGTGGGTTGTGACCCTGTTTTAGTGGGGTCACCAAGCCTGGCTTAGACTTGTTGGGTTCCAGGGTCAAAGCCCAAGCCCAAGCCAGGGCTGAAGCCGAAGCCCGAGCCCCACCACCTGGGGCTGAAGCTGAAGCCCGAGGTCTTCAGCCCTGGGTGGCAGGGCTCAGGTTACAGGCCCCCTGCCTGGGGCTGAAGCCCTTGGGCTTTGGCTTTTGCTCCCCACCCCGTCCAGTGTGGTGGGGCTTGGGCTTTGGCCCCCTCACCCTGGGCAGCAGGGCTTGGGCGGGCTCAGGCTTCAGTTCCCCTTCCTGGGGTCGTGTAGTAATATTTGTTGTCAGAAGGGGGTCAATGACATTTGAGAACCACTTAACACATGGTCATTACACGGTTTGGAAAGAAGTTATGTGTAGCCAATGCTAAGTCATCATAGCTTTTCCCTCTGACCTGATCCCTGCACTGGAGCTTAGGATGGGATAGCATAAAAAGCAGCTATGTTACTTCTACACCACTGGAGAATTTCCTCAGGCAAATCCTGGTTTTATGGCTGCTTTGTGCCACCAGAACTGTGCAGAGCAGCTGGATCAGACCAGAGCATCTGACCTTTGCATTTGCCAGGGCTCCTACCAGAAGTAGATATCATAATAGTTAAAAAGCCGGTGGTTGTCTGGGACCCTGTCTCTATGCTAGCACTCCCATTACTGCTACCACTGGTTGTACTGCAGAGAGTCTTCTCCTGCAAACCCAGCTGGGAGGTTACTTATAACTATCTGAGATAATACGGAGGTTGTTTTAGCAGTAAAACATAATGAAACAGTAGCAAATATAGAAATCAGGAGATCACTTCATATCCTCATCTGGAGTAGATCAGTGTAGCTCCACTAGCTACAATGAAGGAATACCAATTTACATAAACTGAGGATGTAGCCCTCTGAGGGTAATGTATGGCTCTAGCAGGGTTCACTGTAAAGTGCAGCTGACCAACAAAACAGAACTGCTTATATTCAGAAATACTCTAGCTTTCTCTAGGTTCTTTCTTAGCTACCTTTGTTTAGATGATCTGCATTTTTTCTTCCTCATTCCTAACAGTGAAATGGAAACCCTGTGCTTAGGCATTTCTCACAAACAAAAACCCTCTGCCACTTCCAAGTGTTGAATGTTGATTTACTGTTCATGTGTGAACAAATAAATTCCCCAGAAATCTGTTTGTTTCAAGCAGAGTGCACACAGATTGTCTCTGCAGTTGTGTGGTGTGCAGATGAGGTCATCCGCATTACAGAGCCAGCCATGTCTGTAGGCCTGCTGCCGAAAACCTCCAGACAGCCTGGAACAGGAAGGGGAAGTATGCATGGAAGATTGAACAAGGCGTTTTGATTATGATAGAATTCTGATTATTGCAAGCCATGGGGATTTGTAATGTGTTCTTGGACAACAGTGACACAGCCAATTCATGAGACTTTATAAACACAACAAAACAAAATTTCTAAAACCAGGGGAAACATCGCATTCATTTAACTTTCACTGTAAAGCCAGTGCACTTTCACAGGCATGCTTGCTGTTTGTAAATAGATTCCCCCCCTTTGGGTACTTCATATTCTGCAGCAGTGCTTTCAAACCACTTCCTCACCTGCCACAAGAGAAACTGTGCAGGAATATAAATATACTTGCTTGTGTATATACTGCACGGCAAAGAGAAATATACCAAAGCAAGCAATTCTTATATCTTGTACACATCAGAAAAATGCATGTGAAAAACACTGATCATGCAGATAATGTTGACATTAATCCATTAAACCACCCCTCAAAAAAGCAGAATAGCTTTTGTAATATGCCCTGACTTCAGACCCATTACATTTGAGAGGACAGAGGTTTGTTATATGGGGGCTGTATTACAGATGGAACTGAGTTTGATTTGGCTGGATATTAGTAAAGCTTGGATCAGTAACTATGAAGTCTGGGACCCTTGCTGGGTAAAGGGTTATTTCAGGCACAGCCAGCCTGCCTCTCCATCATGCAGAACAGTAAATTATTGCTGCATCATGCTGAATGAGAAACAGCTTACAGAACATCCTGCTTCTTTACATTTTAAATAGCTACTAAGCTTATCATTACACAAATTGTCAGTGCATACTCTGTAAGGGAAACTGGTATCTCCCCCTTTAAAATAATTTTTTTCAGTTCCTGTTGCAAGTGTGAAACAGGGGTGATTAATTCTACTTGGGCACAAGTTCCCTCCATGCTTAAAAACAATGGCCTTATTCCCAAGGCGGCATGGCCTTGCTTTTCAGAGAGCAGGGAGGCTGAAACCCAGAAGTGGACAAGTCTGTCAGATTCATTTTCCTTTCAGCTGTGTGGCTGTGTTTTGTTTTGTTTTCCAGAGTCTGAAGGAAGTGGAGCGGCCACACTTCCTTGCATCTGAGACTTACCGCCAGTCATACAAGCTTGGGAATTCATTTGCTACCTCAGGAATGTGCAGCATTTCAATTTCCAGAAAAGTAGCAAACATCTGTGTATGGCCAGTACTTTACTGGAAAGTGAAATGTATGTATATTGCTGAGTCTCAAGCTATTCAAGAAGAGTAATCAGCTGTTTCGGTGCCTTCAAAGCAAGATGAGGGGAAAAAATGTCAGGTGCCTGACTAGTCCCTGGATATTGTATTTGAGTCAGCCAATAAAATGTTGTTCCCTCAGGTTTTTTGTTTGCTTTCTAATTGAAATGAGCTGTTTTTAAAAATTAAGTTATACTGTATCTACATTGCACTGTAGGTGTGTATCTTGCGTGTGTGGAGCTACGTTTTTATGACTAGGTTTGTTAATCGTTATCATTTGTCCCTTTTCATACCTAGCCATTTGAACTCCTCCCACCATGCAATAGGATGCAACAGGCCAAAGGAGGAAGTGAGTAAGTTAATAACTCAGTTGCTGGTTGCAAATGAGAAGAAAAGGGGAAATCATCCATTTTTGACATGGAAACAGACTTCAGGCCAGTTTTCATTTTCAGCTTCAGGTTAGCTGTAATGAGGATTTTAAATACACATCAAGGGCTTCTTTGGCGGGCTGGAAGAAATTCAACTTCACTTTTCCACTCCATATTTTTGGTAGCCCTATGCTGCCAACAATATGATTTTCCTAGTTAGCACCAGGCTGTGCCACTTTGGATTTTGGTGCCATACGGTAGCACTATGTCAGAAGTCAATGCCCAATAGCTAGAGCAACTATGGCAATTGATGAATGCCTGGGTTCAGGATCGTATGGGACTGCTTAAACTCTCCAAGCCAATAGCTGCTAGGAGTGTTGAGGAATGGGCAGGACCAGCTCCAGGGTTTTTGCTGCCCCAAGAGGCGGGAAAAAAAAAAAAAAAAAAAAGCCGCAATCGCAATTGCGATCGGCAGCACTCTGGCGGCAGTTCCACTGCGCTGCTTTCTTCTTCGGCGGAAATTCGGCGGCAGGTGCTTCCCTCCGAGGGGGACCCACCGCCGAATTGCTACCGAACAGCCCGACGTGCCGCCCCTTTCCCTTGGCCGCCCCAAGCACCTGCTTGCTGGGCTGGTGCCTGGAGCCGGCCCTGGGAATGGCAATCTTGGTTTCTGATATTCTGTATATATTGCTACAACCCAGGTGTCTCTTTATTTCTACAATATTACAGGCAGAAAAGAGACTGAACCGGACAGTCATCACTGAACACCTCTGAAATTTGGAGGTGGGGGGGAGAGATCTGGAGTTTGCAAGTGAATCCTCTTTCTACAATTGGCCAAACCAAACCAAGGCCCCATATTTCAACACCCAAAGATCAGAAATCCAGACTTGGATCCACATTGTTTTGGGGCTGAGCCTGCTTATAATTACAGTACTGGAAATATTTCAAGGATATGGGCCCATTTGCAACTGTAACAAGAAACAACACAGCTTTGATGCACCCCTAAAGAAACTTTATGCCCCGGGAAGACATAGATATTCAAATATTTGTTTTCTTTGCAACAAATGCATTACAGTATGTGAGTTAATAACTTTCAATTATTTTTGCCTATTTGAGTTTATTTTGGAATGCCTAAGGCCTTTTGGGTATAGAAATAATATAAACATTTTTCATGCTGGAATTCTTGGAACTGTTCCAACTACTGTATAAGGCATTTTGTATATAAGTAGAGAAGCATTTCAGTTGTAAAGCGCTCCTAGTGAGTCATGCAGACCACATTCCTGAGTTGTGGTGGAGCTGAATAACTGGTCTTAACGGGTCACATATGTGCCTATATTTGCAGGTGCATTTACCATGATTATACATGTATTTACCACAGTTGTGCATAGAGTTATGGTATCTGCACATGCAGTCAAGGTAAATGTTTATGTAAACATAGACACACAAATATGCTGCAATTTGAGCATGTAAGTGGATCTCTAGCCCCTGAAACAATGGCTCGATATGTCCAATGCATTATCTTTATCCACTAAAGGCCCACTTCTGCAACCCTGACTCATGCTATTAAGAAAGTACTCAGGCAAGTAGTCCTATTGCTTTCAGTAGAACTACTAATCTATCTAAATACTCATATAGCTTCCACCACATTACTACCTAAGTGCATGGGAAAGAACTAATCAATGTGAGTACAGAAACAGGGCCTACCTCTATTCTCCTCTTAAAGAAATCAGTTCCGTTATTCTGGAATCACTCCTTTTGACAAATTCATGTTGACTTCCATTTATCATCACCTTGTGTAAGCAGCTGGGTGCTTGCAAATTGACAGTCTCATTAACAGTTTACCAGTTGTAAGGTGGGTGAGGTAATATCTTTTATTGGACCACTTTCTGTGGGTGAGAGAGACAAGCTTTCCAACCTTTCACAGAGATCTGTGTAAGCGTGAAAGCTTGTCTCTCACATCAACAGGAGTTGGTCCAGTAAAAGATACTACCTCATCCACCTCGTCTCTCTAATATCCTGGGACCAACATGGCTACAACAACACTGCATACCCGCTATTATGTCATATTTACTAGGCTTCAGTTCCTTAAGTCCCCTCTCCCCCTCTACCATATATTGAAGAAAGCAGGTACATTGGATCTCTTTTAATCTGTAAGACGCAACATTTTTGGTGTAACTCAATGACCTGTGATATTCAAAAGACTTTTAAGTCTGATGGAAAAAATGTCTGGGACTGTTCTGGTGGAACTTAGAGCTGTGTTTGCAATGGAATTTAGATAGAAAAGTAGCAGAAATCACTTACTGATTATGCACTGTGCAATAGGACATAGCGGCAGGTCCTGTAAGAGAAAGCAGGAGAACAAGTCTTAGAGAAAGAGAAATGGAAATGAGAATCTGACACATATGCTAAATCATTAACTCAAAAGCTTATTAAATAAAATCAGGCAAACAAAGTGAATCTATCTTGGTTGGCATTCATTTTCAGGGCCAGCACTTATGTGGCAAGTACCTCAAGGACTTGCTGACCTTGGCAGCAGCACAGAGGTAATGTTTGCATAAGGATGAACTGTTTTTAGAGAGGCAACCACAGTTACTCACATGTGTCCTCAGACACTGTACAGAAAATATTTGGCTTCTCCTGAATTACTTGAGCCTTCACATAGCTGAAATGGCAGGCTGGATGAGGCTCCCCTCTCGAAGATAAACTAGGTCTCTCCCATGTGGTAAAGGATTCAGAATGCCAGCAGTGACCATTTCCTAATATCCCATTGAAACTGCACCTCAGAAAAGAAAATGTTTATTGCAAATATAGCTCAAGCAGAGAACGGGTTTTGGATGATATTCAAACTTGGAGAGTAAATGTTCAGAGACTGATTAATCTTCTGACACTGGAGGGCATTAAATGGCCCTATGAATTAATAGTTTCTTTGAGCTGAGACTGTTTATTGCTTAGGGGGGGAAAACGTCGTATATATCAGCGGCAGGGGACTCCACTATAAAGTTTTCAGTTCTGTTGCTTTCTTTCTTTGTTGGAGTGTTTGTTTTTGACGGAGACTGTTCCTGTCTAAACTGACTCATTTGGAAATTGAATTGTGACTTTGTTTTGTCCCTTGGAGGTTTTGTTGTGAAAGAACAACTTTCCCTTGCAAAAAGAAAGTGTGGTGAGATAGGGACATGCAATAAGGTTCTTCTAAGAATTCTTTTGGTGGATTTAATTATAATTTTTCTTTAGGGAACTATACAATAAGATAGAGTCTCTGTGTATACACACTGCTAACTTTTTTATTAATTATTATTATTTATTATTATTATTTTAACTTAGATTATTTTGAGTTGATTAATTTTGGATGAATGCCCTATTGCTGGCGGCTTCTATATTGTTTAGGCTCTTGTTGTTGTTTTTTTTTTTTTTAAAGTATTTTCCCCAAGATATGGTAAATTCACTGTGTGTATGGTGTAAAATTGGGCTTTTCTCTTTCAGTATATTTGCCTTCTCTTCCTGTTGTTCTTCCCCCAACTCTTAGACTAACATAGAATGACCAATCCCAAGATTTTTGCTGATGTGGATCCTGGTCACTTGGGATGTCTGAGTGCCTTGTGTTGTGCGGCTGCTCCTGGGAGCCCCCCCAGCCTAAAAGGGATGCATTCATAATGATTGTCCTGTCTGGTGAGGGGGAAAGAAATGGAGAGAGGATTCCTCCATCTTAGTAGAGGGGATGTTACTTTGGAGGGCACAATTACTATGGCATTCATGGACTATTTGTTTGGTGTGTATAGTGTTTGAAGCCACGCTTGCAGGCAACAAAGATGGAGTCTAGTGAATGGCGTGACACAAGTACATGAAGCCATATGACCCAGGACAGAGAGAGAAATTCTTCTGATAAGCATTCAAGGGTTGCTCATGATCTTATCTATGAGGTTGTTCATCATTTGGAATCTGACCCTTGGAAGATAAGCCCTTGCCATGACTGAATTTAGAGACACTCTGATGAAGTCTAAAGTCTGTGTGATGGCGTTTCCAGAGCCCACACTAAGGTTAAAGGAGTGGTGGAGCAGTATTGGCCAAGAAGGCCCTGTTCCTCAGCAGCTGCCGGGCATACTTCTGGAGGACCTACTTAAAAGGGAGCTCTGGCAACCAGACATGCAGGGGAGTGTAGAGGATAGATTGGCTGTAAGAAGACAGGTAGGCTGCAGCTGCTGAGGCAGAGCAATCTACAGGAGAAGGACTGGGACTGTGAGTAAGACACAGCCAGGATCACCCTTCTCCCTGGTTAAGGGTGGGGGACAACTGGACTCTGAGGGTGAGCTGGGAAGCATTCTGCCCCCACCAGCTGAAGCCCCAAACTATGATGACTCTGCAAGAAGACTGGGGCCATTCCCCAAACTGAAGGGAAAACAGGGAAGGTAGGAAGCAAGCCAGGGAGGCTGATCTGGAGTGGCAGCTAGAAGGGACTGAGCCACCCATTGCCTCTGTCCCCTGGGCCCTGAGCTGGGACCCAGTAGAGAGGTAGGGTCCAGGTTCCCCTATCATTCCCTCTTCCCTGGGCCTCCTGAGAGATCCCGGAGGTCTCTGTGGAGGCAACAAACTGTTGCTTGGCCACAAAGCCCCCGGAGTGCCAGAAGAGCTAGCTGTAGGCTGCAGCCTGACCACTACGCCTGTTGGGCCCTGAGTGGTGCCTGCTACACTCCGTGCTGGAGTGAGGACAGACTTTTCCAAATTACATTGATTCTTAGGGGACACAGGGATTGGAGCATTGACAAAGTTGACTCATGGGTTTCTCGTTGTCTCCTGGAATGAGAAGCCAGTCAAGATATGGAAACACGGTGAAGCCACGATGTCTGATATGGGCTGCTACTACCAAAAAGACCTTGGTAAAGAGCCTGGGGGTGGTAGCAACACCAAATGGGCACAATCTGTATTGAAAATTGTTGGGGTCCTCCTTGAATCTGAGAAAGCATCTGCGAGCAGGATGAAAGTCCATGTGAAAATATGCATCCTTTCATGGGTAGTGGGTGGATCTCCCCTTTGGGAAGGCTAGCCCCCAGCTCTGCTCCTTTTGCCCATGCCCCTCCCCTAGGCCGGAGCCCCATGGCCCCACCCCCCCACAGCCAGAGCTCCAAGACCCCCAGTCCCCCCGCGGACGGAGCAATGAGCTCCCCCCACCCAGAGGAGCCCTGAGTGCCCCGCCTCAGCTGGAGGAGCCTCAGGCTGGCTGGAGGCCCGGGCGCTGAGGCCGCCCCCCCACTTGCCCAGAGGAGCCCCAGGCCAGCGGCAGCTGTGCCTCGCCTCCCCTTCACTCCCCTCCCCAGACCCCAAGCCACTCAGGAAAAGCAGCAGCATGACACCATCTCTTCCCGAGCTTTTGATATGCCCCAGGCAGGTTATGGGGCAGCTGAGGCAGCAGTATTTTAGCTTCCTGGGTTCATCAGTAATCTCTCTGTAGTCTAAGGAGTTTACTGATGAACCCAGGAAGCTGAATAGCACATACTGCCTCCTCAGCCGCCCCGGAACCTGCATGGGGCATAATAAAGCAAAAACTTCTCCCTCAAGCCCGCAACCAGGCATCCGGCAGAGCCTCCCCTGGCCTGTTATACCTGCTGCCCATGCATCCTCTGTATCAAAAGCTGTAAAACACATTCATTTTTCCACGGACAGGATTATAGATGCCTGTGTGACCATGTGAAATTTCAGCTTTTGAATAAAGCAGTTGAGATGGTGGAGATCCAGGATAGGACTCCAGCTGCTCTTCCTTTTGGGTACTAGGAAGTAAGTCGAGTGAAAATCCTTTCCTTGGTACTGAAGAGGTACCTACACTATTGTTCCTCACTGTCAGGAGTGTACTTCTTGTTTGAGAATCTCCTTATAAGAATGACTCCTGAAAAGGGGTGGGGATGGAGTGTTTTGTAGGAAGCAAAGAGGTAAATTCTATCGCAGAAATGGAATGGATTATGTTTAGTACCCTCTTGTCCATTGTTATTGCACTCCAGATGTGAAAAAAAGAGTGCTAGACAGCCCCCAAAGTGTGTGTGGGAATCAGCAGGTGTTGGTATCATTGGTTTGTTTTAATGAAGGCTAGTATTGGGAAGATGTTGTTACCACAGAAGGTGCAGGGAAACAGGACTTCTGAACCCATTGCCTTTTACTGCCATAAGGTTGTTGGTGGTAAAATTGTTGAGCCATTGGTCTAGACTTGTATGAATGCTCTATCTTCTTGCAGAAGCTTGTCAATAAAGTCAGTGAATTGGGAATAATTCAGATAATCATACCCGGCCAACAGTGCTGGTAGTTGGCTGTTCTGAACTGAAGACTAGTAGAAATGAAAATCTTCCTTCCCAATAAATCAAGTTGTTCACCCTCTTTATTGACTGGAGTAGAACTAGGGTGTTGCTGTCTAGATCTCTCTGTGGCAGCCTGGATAACCAAAGAATTAGGAGCAGGACAAGAAAAGAGGCTGGGACAAAATAGCCACCTCCTGAGGGGTAGGAGTACAAGTGGCAGGAGTGTGCCAGACTATTTTAGCTGGTTCCAGAATGGCATAATTAATAAGAAGTGCTATTCAACTGGATCCAGAGGAAAGGAGGATGTCCTGGAGTTTGTGTTGGGGATTCTGAACTTCCTCAAGGGAGATCTGTAGCTCCTTTGCAACTCTATATAACAGTTCCTCTAATTGCTTATAGTTGTCAGGGGGAGACGGAGACATTGGGGAAACTGCTTCATACAGATAATGAGGACAATCTCACTGGTACCAGTGGAACCACCAGACCTGGCTCATGCTTTTCCTCTTCCATGGGGTCAGGAGGAAGTTTTGGCTTTCCTCTTGAAGAGGAAGAGTGGACTGACCTCATAGCAGATCATGTTGACTCCACAGAGTAGTACTGGTCCCACGGCCCCCTGCATGGCCAGTAAGATGGGTCACAAGCTGGTTATGAAGATACCATGGCATGGGGTTCCAAGGCAGATAATGGGATGGAGGTTGGTTCAAGACTTCTCTGGGTCCACTGTGTGGGAAGGTATGCCTCAGATGTGGAGACGTCATTTCATTGGGTAGTTAAGAGTATCCCAAGAAAGAAAATGCCTATTCTGGATCCATTGGCAGTACCAATGGTTCTGCTGGAGGGAAACCAAGGCTAGATGATGGAATAGGAGATAGATTCCTTCCATAGATTGCATCTCTTGGTGGAGTCAGGACCGCTCTTGTAAGGGAAGGATCTGATGGAGATGGAGATTGGGGATCTGGGAGAGCAAAAATGTCTGTGGATGGAGCATAAGACTCTACTTTCTCTGGAGTGTGGTGGGTCTTGTCTGCCCAAACTGAAGGGACCACATAGGTGCTGACTCCATCGGTGCTCTGGGGATGGAGCACCCACGGGGAAAAATGGTGGGTGCTGAGCACCCACTGGCAGCCCCCCATCACCTCTCCCCACCCCCCCAGCACCTCCCGCCCGCCCGCAGTCCCTGTGGATCAGCGCTGCCCCCCTCCGTCCCCTCGCACCCACCATGATCAGCTGTTTTGCGGCGTGCAGGAGGCTCTGGCAGGGACGAGGGAAAAGTGAGGACGCGGTATGCTCAGGGGAGGGGGCGAAATGGGGCTGGAAGAGGCGGGGCAGGGGTGGGGCCTTGGGGGAAGGGAGAGTGGGGGGTGAGGCCTGGTGCACAGCCAGGGGTCGAGCACCCCCTGGCACTTTGGAAAGTCAGCGCCTATGAGGGACCAGAGCATTTACTGTTTGTATTGCAATTTGGCAAGGCACAGCTGATACTGTCAGTGGCTGAGGGTCTTGATTGTCTTTCGTCGGTGCCGTTGATTCTCAAGTTTAGGCTTCATTGGTGCTGGAGGTACCGCTGCTAATGGAGTGTGGTCTGGTACTGACACTGCTTTCAAGAAGTCTCCAACTCAGGGTGCATGTGGTATATGTGACCCACAGTGGAACACACACGGGCTAGCACTCGATGAATAGTTATCTCTTCAACATTTATGCCTGAAGAGCATGGAAAGGGATGTGCCACCCTCACGGCATGCTTTACCCTGCAAAAGACCCCCTCTGGCTTTTTTCAGCTCTGTGTTTTTGAAATGGGCAAAACAGGACTATGCAGGCTAACAGATGTCTGCCTGATGTTATTCTAGACTGTGGGGGAAAACAGTGAAGTTATTGCAGAGTCTGCAGTAAGTTTTGCTGCTTCTCCCCTCCAGACAGTGGAATATTGGGCCTAGTGAATATTTGGCAAACCTTATTTTTGCTTGCATAATACTGCAAACGTTACTAATGGTCACCACATTATCCAGATCTTTTAAAACCCAGCCGCATTATTGAGGCTGACAAAGTAGCTTTGTGAAAAACAATTTTCCTTTAATTATTCTAAACACCTGCTATAAATTTCATTGAGTGATCCCTTATTTCCTATTTTGTCACAATGTAAAAAAGCAAAATGGATCAAGCTGCTATATCCTGTGCAATTATGAATGTCAGTCAAGTTCCCTCTAACTCTTCTCCTTTCCAATCTGAATATTTCCAGTTTTTGAAATTTCTCTCTCTCTCTATGCCCCTCTATACCACTATCTATCTTCATTGCCCTTGTTACTTACACTGCACCAACAGTGTATGTACTACCTGCTTTATAAAGAAAAGACACAGCTTTCCATGAAGAATGCATTATTTACATTTTAAGCAAGAAGCAGTGAAAACAACAAACAGTGGAATAGGAAGTTGGAAAGGAAGAGAAGGATTGCAAAAGAAAGTAAAGAAAAGGTACTAAGGTTTATTATGAGTTAAAAGAGATGCCTGTATACATGTAAATGGTTATTTAATAGATAAAGTGCCAGTAGATGGTGCACAAGATTATGTAGCAGTGTTCCTGGATTTTGCAGGATCAATAAAATTCCTTCTTGTGTTCACTGCTAATGGCTTCTTTAATGGAGCTCTTAACATGTCCGCATTTTGAAGGCTCTTTTCTATTCTTTTTCAGTCTCAACTGCATTTTCCTTAAGGGGAGGTGACCAAAACTGGGCACAGCACTAAATGCGGGAGGGATTGGATGAGGACAGGGGAGTAGAACTATGGTTTTCTGTTCCATTTTTAATGCATCCAAGCACTCTGGTTGTTTTTATAACTTTTGCTGCAAACTGGAAAGATACCTGAAATGAAGTACTGACAATAGCCACTCTTTCCCCTTAGCATCTCTGCTTGGAAAATACCCAGATACAACATTTAGTGTGATATATTAAACCTCCTTCCCCTCCCCCTCATTTGATGAAATTTCAAAATTTCCAATCAACTGTCAGGAGGTTACCACAAATTCAGAGTCCATCCGTGTATATGAGTCATATTGGGTAGAAAATATATGGTAGCACAAAGTGGCTGGAGACTGGCTACAGATGCCCTGATGGGGATTTCCCTGGTATGAGGCCGGGAACCCCCAGAAGACATACAGTTGATGCAGGGAGTATGTCAGGAAGGGGAGAAGGAGTTGCCAGAGAACAGTGTGCTTCAGCTATCCCCAGCTGGTGTATAGTCCATGAAACACCATGGTCAGATGAAAGCAATCTCCAGGGTGCTCTAACCTGCCCAGTTAATCAAGAAGCTGTAACTGGTTGACAGCGATGACCACGTATGTCCTTCTGCTACACCTAATGGAAATCTGGTGCTAATCTTTCTATGTTTGGTACTCATCTAGCCTCCATCATCATATTATCTGAGAGCCTCATAATATTTTGTGGATTTATTTTTGCAATATCCCTGTGAGGTGGGGAAGTGCTATTATCCCTATATTACCCAAGGTCACACAGGCAGTAGAGAACTGAACCTGGTCTCCCATGTCCCACACTAACACCCTAGCCAAGGGACCATCCTCCTCTTCGTAGGCTGTTTTTCCCAATACATATTACCAAACACTTTTACAAGACGGATTTGTATCTGCCATTGCATGGGTCAATCCTGAAATGCATTTAAATCCATTTGGAATTGTACACAGTCCTCTATCGCTTTTATAGCTAAGTGAAACAATTTAAACTCCTCATCAGATGGGACGGCAGGGATGTGACCAAAAACGTTCACATTTTATGAAAATTCTCAAACAGCATAATGTAAAATGTTACTGGCCAGACTTGGAAATGTATATGTTTAACTGAAGAAGAAAAAACCCCAAACAGAGCTGTGTATTCAGAAGAAAAATGGATGCATGTAGGATTTTGCTATTCTTTTATGGATATTTATAGTCAGTGCTCCTCTGAGGAGTTATGAACAACATGGGTGGAGGAAGAGAACCCCTCCTGTCATTCCAGCTATAAAAACAGCCGAGGAACCTAAGAAGAAGAAATAATGATCTTGTCAGTAATTCTGTCATTGCTTACCCCCCCATCCTCCGGCAATGTCATTGGACCCTTTTGCATACTGTATAGTGAGAGGATAGATGGGGATTTTTTTCTCCTAACCCCCTCTGCAGATGACATGGGGACTTAGTGGTCTAACACTAGACAGAGTGGAGCTTAACACTAGCACTGACATGGCCTTACCTTGAAAATATGGTGTTTCTACCTTCCACAAGCAATATTGTAAAGCTTCATGCACCACTTTCAATCTAAAATTAAAAGCTCTAGCGATATGCTTAACTGTACCAGCACTGCTGCTGCCTCTTCTTGATAATCTTATCACGAAAGGCAAAAAATCTGATCTATAAAATATGCACAGCACAAACCGCTGCAATTTCAAATTACAGATGTTGGAGTATTGACCCATGGATCATTTCAGGTTATCTGCTTTTATAGGGACACATGATCCACTACCAGTCTACCACAATTTGGTTCAGATGTAAGTGCAAGCTGAGAGAAATGCATCCTCTAAAACTGCTGACATGTTGCCTCAGTGATAACTAAATTTTAAATAATGTCATGTTAGCTTGCTGTGATGTGGTGAAAAGTTACAATATATATTACAAAAAAAAAAAAGAGAGAACATTTTCCTGTGTTGCTGTATATATCATATCAGTCCGGACAATTCAGACCTAGTATGAAACAAGTCTGAGTCATTTGTATTGTAGTTCACACATCAACATTTTGAAAGCTGAAAGGGGATCTCAACGGTTATAATTATGAATATTTATTTGATCACATATATTCCAGGAGACAATAGACCAGGGGTAATCAATTATTTTTGTCAAGGTCCAAATTTCTTGGTCAAGGTATACTCAAGGTCCAGACTCCAGGAAAATAATATCAACCCCCTCCCAATACTGATAATAATAAGTAAATAAAAAGATTTTGCAGTCTGTTCAAAAGTACTTGGCCGTCTGAATTTGGCCCCCGGTTCACCTGTTCACTGCCCCTGCAGTAGATGAATTAAATACAAAAGAAGAGAATAACTGTAAGTATAAATATTTAAACTGACAGTTTTCAAATAGTGCAAGATAAGGATTAAGTCGCAGCTTTCTTTTGAATTTCCAGGATCATGCCTGTCTGAGGGAGTGATCCAAACATTTTGGTGAATTTGTTTTCAAATTCCTTGTTCTTATATGTACAGGCCTTGTTTACACTTGGAAGAAGCACTGTTTCAGCAATCAGTTGCCAGTAATCAGCTAACTGAATTGGTGCTAAACTACAATTAAGCTGTAAGTGTAGATAATGAAAACCATGGTCAGCCCGGGTTCAGCGGACTGGGGTTAACCCTGGTTAGCTAAACCAGGACTCACAATGTTTCACCCTTGTCTACATTTACAACTAAACTGTGACCAGTACCAGTTCAGCTAATCTAATTGCTGCAAAGGTGCTCTTTCCAAGTGCAGACAAGGCCACAACATATATTAATGACTTGAAAAACTCCATTCTGGTCTCCTGGGGAATACTGAATAGACTTTGGTCATATAAGCATTTCCAAGCCTTTCATAATAACAGATCCTGATCTTGTGCTGCAGAGCAGCTGGCCATGGAAGCATGGGCAGTGCGTGAACCGCCGGCTGGGGGAGGCTAGCCCCCAGCCCTGCCCCTTCCATCTGAGGCCCCACCCCTTCCGCCCCCCGCCAGAGCCCAGGCCCCCCCCACCGCGGCCCCCGGCCCAGTCCCACCCCAGGCTAGCCCCTCAGCTCCAGAGCTCCGGGAATGTGGGCGGTGCGCGGCCCCAGCCTCCCCAGCTCCGGAGCAAGGGAGGGCGGGCAGTGCGTGGCTGCAGCCTCCCCAGCAGGAGCACTGGGGCGCTGGAGCAGGACTGGAGCTGGTGGTAAGCAGGGGGTGGGGCCACGCCTGGCTGTTTGGGGAGGCACAGCCTCCCCCAGCCTATGTGAACTGCTGCCCATACAGGGAAGATCTCACCAGCTTCTGTGGCTTAACCCCCACTGCTGGTGTAAGGGGCACGGCCTGAACTTCCTTACACACCGGCATACAACTGACCCTGAATCAGAGAGCACAAAGCTTGACATCTCCATCTAGAGCTGTATTCTGTGCTCCTCAGCCATAACCAAGGATCTAACCCAAGGTATCCCACAGCACCTCCGTGTGTAATTTCAGCTCACACAAATAATATCTAAATATCTAATGTACTTGCTTAGATTTACTGTTGAGTTCTAATCCCTGAAAACTGGGGTTTATAATGGAAGCAATGAAAAAGCCATAACGATAGCCCCTCACATGATTCTGCTACAATACTGACCTCTTTCTCTAGAGCTAGCTTACATTTTAATGGCAGTGCTAAAGATGTATGTCAGGCACTATGACAACAGGGAGAATTCTGGCAGCTTTACTGTGTCATTTTGCTGAAAATACACTGGAGCTGCTTCTGGAATAAATTTACATGAGAGCAAAGAGGAATTAAATAGAGATGAAAGCAAAGAGTAGCTTGTGATGAGAATCAGTGTGGGAACTGCACAGAAGATTTAACTGTATATATCCCTTCTGTTATTGTTCCTTCTGAGTGATCTGCAGATGCCACTGGTGATGAGTTAGATGAGGTGGGTGAGGTAATATCTTTTATTGGATCAATTTCTGTTGGTGAGAGACACAAGCTTTTGAGCTTCCACCGAGCTCCCCCTCCCACCTCACAGGGTGCTAGAGCCTGGGCTCCAGCCTGAACCCAAATGTCTATACTGCAATTAAACAGCCCCTTAGCCTGAGCCCGGAGAGCCCATGTCAGCTGCATGGGCCAGCTGTGCGTTTTTAATGGCCATGTAGACATACCCAGAGTGTCACAGCTAAATAAAAGAGGGAGGAAATTGTTTAGCATAAGCAGTTAACATATATTTCAAGAGACCATTCAAGGTGAAGTGGCCCGTTAACACCCCTTCAGTCATAGGCCTTGGCTACACTTGCAGATGTACAGAGCTGTGAGTTAAACCTGACTTCGTGCAGCTGAGTAGGGAAAGCGCTGCAGTCTGTCCACACTGACAGCTGCCCAGCGCACTGTCGTGGCCACATTTGCGGCAATTGCAGCGCTATTGGGAGCGGTGCATTATGGGCAGCTATCCCACAGAGCACCTCTTCCCATTCTGGCGCTGTGGGTTGTGGTAAGGGGGCGTGGGTGCGGGGGATTCTGAGTCCTGTCCCAACGCCCCGTGATGCATCGCTTCGCATCCCAGAAATCCCTTTGTTTACGTCCACCTTTGGCGCCATCTTTCAACGGTTTCTGTGCAGCGCAATCTGTTGTCTGCGGGAAATGGAGTCCGAACTGCTGAGGTGTATGCTGACTTATCTCGCCAGCACATCACGTTTGGCTGTCGAACTATTCCTTAAGATCCAAAATGACAGTGAGAGTGAGGAGTCCGACGATGCTATCGAGCTGCGTAACGCATACGACACAAAATTGCTTGTGGCATTCACGGACATGCTCAGCACCATGGAACGCCGCTTTTGGGCTCGGGAAACAAGCACCGAGTGGTGGGATCACATCGTCATGGAAGTCTGGGATGACGAGCAGTGGCTGCAGAACTTTCGGATGAGAAAAGCCACTTTCATGGGACTGTGTGAGGAGCTTGCCCCCACCCTGCGGCGCAAGGACACGAAATTGAGATCTGCCCTGCCAGGGGAGAAGCGGGTGGCTATTGCAATCTGGAAGCTGGCAACTGCAGACAGCTACCGGTCAGTCGCAAACCAGTTTGGAGTGGGAAAGTCGACCGTTGGAATCATGTTGATGCAAGTTTGCAAGGCCATTAATCGCATCCTACTCAGAAGAACCGTGACTCTGAGTAACGTGCAGGAAATAGTGGATGGCTTTGCACAAATGGGGTTCCCTAACTGTGGAGGGGCGATAGATGGGACGCACATTCCTATTCTGGCACCACCCCACCTAGGATCCGAGTACGTTAATCGGAAGGGGTATTTCTCTATGGTTCTCCAGGCGCTTGTGGATCACCGTGGGCGTTTCATTGACATTAACACTGGCTGGCCCGGAAAGGTGCATGACGCACGCATCTTTCGGAACACTTGGCTGTTCAGGAAGATGCAGGCCGGGACTTTTTTCCCAGAGCGGAAGATCACGGTAGGGGAAGTTGAAATGTCCATTGTGATCCTTGGAGATCCCGCTTACCCGTTAATGCCGTGGCTCATGAAACCCTACACAGGGAGCCTTGACAGCAGCAAGGAACAGTTCAACTACAGGCTGAGCTGGTGCCGCATGACTGTGGAGTGTGCCTTTGGCCGTTTAAAGGCCCGCTGGCGATCTCTGTATGGGAAGCTGGACTTGGCCGAAAACAGCATCTCCGCGGTTATATCCGCGTGCTGTGCCCTCCATAATATTTGTGAAGGGAAGGGTGAAAGCTTCACTCAGGCATGAACCTCTGAGGTTCAACACCTGGAGGCTGAATTTGCACAGCCAGAGAGCAGGGCTATTGCAGGGGCCCAGTGCGGGGCTGCAAGGATTAGGGATGCCTTGAGGGAGCAATTTGAGGCTGAAAACCAGCAGTGCATGGGAGTGAAGTGCAGTAGTTCCAATCTTTAGGAATCAGTGTTTGCTAAGCAGACAAGCAGACTTGCAGTGCCTGTTTATTTCCTGGGCTAAGGAGTCTTTTACTTTATGCAATAATAAAGAATGTTTTCAAAGCCAAAAAATCCATTTATTGAAAAGAAAAAAAAATATTTATTGAAAAGAAACAAGGGGGTGGAGTGGGGAATGGTACAATCACAGATTTGCGTAGTCCTGTCTGGTGTGCTGTGCAGTGAGTGCTGCACTTCAGGATAGCTATACTGCATGGTGATGGGGGTTGAGTGCAGAGGGTAAGGGTCGTGGTTTTCAGGGCTGGGTGGTGAAGATACTGGTGTTGGAGGCAGCGGGTGGCGTGAAGAACACGGAAGTTGGGGAAAGTGGGTTGGAGGTGACAGTGGGGCACAACAGAAAGAGTTTTGGGACAAGGGCTGTGGGCGGGGTGGCATTTGCGTTTGCGGTACTGCTCCTCTTTCTGCATGGCTACGAGCTCCTGGATAGCGTCTGCTTGGCGCTCCAGGATGCTTATGAGCCGATCCGTGCTTTGCTGCCAGTGCTCCGTGCTTTGCCGCCGGTGCGCTGCGTTTTCCTGGTGGATCCTGCTTTCTCTCTCCCTCCAGTTCTGTGCTTTCTCATTCTCTTTAATAGATTGCCGCATCACTTCTTGCAACATGTCTTCTTTGCTTTTTCGCGGTCTCTTCCCAAGTCTTTGCAGTCTCTGAGCAGGTGATAAGAGGGACGGCTGAGGTCTCAAGGTTGATGCTGCTGTATAGGCAAAATGCAACATTTAACAGAGGCAGCATTGTTTATACCAGACAGAGTAATGATTTCCCCCGCACTTAAGGAGTAGAAAACACACAGGGTCTACACAATTGCATAATTTTCCCGTCCGAAACAGAGCACACATATCCCACGGGAGCCTCAAAATGGTGAGTAAGGGGGACTGATTGTTTCAGGGCTGCACTGTCCTCTGGGTTTCTGTGCCTTGGGGAGAGCCAACAGCTTCAGGGGGCACCTACACTGAACACTGTCCCAACATTTTCCACAGGAGTTCGTCCTGGACAATATCTCGCTGCTGAGGGTGACCTGGGAAGCAAGGGAGGGTCTTCTATTGCAATGCAGCTTCTGCCCTGGCCCATATGCAGCTTGCCTGTGTGCAGCAATGGCCCCCCCGCCCCTCATGGCACAGTGGCGCGGACACGTTAGCCTGGCTGGGACAAGGACCACGGTGGCTCTCCCGATAAACCTGCGCAAGCGCATTGCACACATTCTGGATGAGACATTCGAGGAGATTACCGAAGCCGATTACCGCGATGTGATAAACCACATCAATGCACTATTCCGCATCTAGGCATGCATGCCTAACCCTCCTCTCCCAAAGAGCCCGCACCGAAAAAATTCCTTCCCGAAAAAAAACCGCTTACCGGGAACCTGCTCTTCTGTTTGTCCTCCACCAAGTACCGGCCACTGCGACTGGCTACCTTCCTCCTGGCTCGAGAAGAGCTCCTGGCTGCATGGCTCCAGGGATTCCGGGGTGTCTCCATCTGGCCCACCACCATCACTCCCGTTTTCCTCCTCCTCCTCCTCCTCTTCCTCCTCCCCCCCCCACACCGGCTCTGAAGTGTCCATGGTGGTGCTCGGAGTGGAGTTGGGGTTAACCCCAAGTATCGCATCCAGCTCTTTGTAGAATCAGCAGGTCACAGGGGGAGCATCTGAGCGGCCGTTTGCATCGCAGGCTTTGCGGTAGGCATTCCGCAGCTCCTTCACTTTAATCCTGCACTGCAGGGCGTCCCGGTCATGGCCCTTTTCCATCATGTCCTTTGATACCTTCCCGAAGGTATCGTAATTCCTACGGCTGGAGCGCAGCTGGGACTGTACAGCTTCCTCCCCCCAAACACTGATGAGGTCCAGCAACTTGCCATTGCTCCATGCTGGGGCTCACTTGGCGCGTGGAGGAATGGTCACCTGGAAAGATTCGCTGATAGCACTCCACGCCACACCGGGCTGAACAAACAGGAAGTGGACTTTTAAAATTCCCAGGGAATGTAAAGGGTGGGTCACATGGTTGGTTACCTGAGGCCAGGGCAGTAGAGTTTGAACTGATGACCATAGTGGCTAGAACAGGCATTGTGGGATACTGCCGAATAATTCTGGAGGCCATTCACAGCGCATTGGGCGGCCACACTGGCGCTGCAGCGCTGCAGCGGCAGCGCAATACTCGCTATTCCTCTCGGGGACGTGGAGTACATGCAGCGCTGCAACCACGGAGATACAGCGCTGCAAATGCCTTGCCAGTGTGGACGGGGAGTGAGTTACAGTGCTGGGGGCGGCTTTACAGCGCTGTAACTCGCAAGTGTAGCCAAGGCCTTAGAGTGGAAAGGAAGGGAAGGGGGTTGTTAGTGTGTTATAGATTGTTGTAATAAGCCATAAATCCAGTGTCAGACCGTGATTTTTAGTGTCTAGCAAAGTTATGAATTTAAGCTCTCAGTCTTGCCTTTGAAAGCCAAGAGAACCTAGTTCAATACAGAAATAAAGTCCCATCTGATCACACACCCTTAGTTGTCACCTACCACCCCACATGGGAACCCATATGGGGTATCAACAAACAACTACAACCCATAGTTGATGGGGACCCCACCCTGAAATAAATCTTTCCTGAACCCCCTCTTCTGGCCTTTAAACCCCCCAACCTCTCCAAGCTCATCATCAGAAGCAAGCTCCCCACAGACCAGGACACACAACTCAAAGCAGCACCAGACTCTGCCAGAATGATAGGTGCAAAACCTGCAGACATATCTCCACTGCTACAATGAGCAACAACCCCCACAACACACCTTTCAAGATCCATGGGTCTTACGCATGCCCCTCCCAACACGTGGTGTACCTCATCCAGTGCACTAAATGCCCCAATAATAACTATGTGGGTGAAACCAGACAATCACTACGCTCTCGAATGATCTCAGACAGGAAAATCATAAAAGACAAAAACACCTCATCACCTATGGGTGAACACTTTTCACAAAGCTATCACTCTATCTGTGATCTATCAGTCCTCATCCTCAATGGAAACCTGCACAACACTTTCAAAAGACGAGCCTGAGAACTTAAATTCATAACTTTGCTAGACCCTAAAAATCATGGAGTGAATAGAGACACTGGATTTATGGCTTATTACAACAATCTATAACCTACTAAGAACCCCCTCAGCTGCCTTCCCACCCCTTACTTACCTCTCCCCCTATAATTGGAGAGGTGTTAACAAGCCACATCACCTTGAATGGTCCCTTGAAATATGTGTTAACTACTTATGTTAAATAATCTGTTCCACCTTGTATTTAGTCGCGACATGCTGAGTATGTTTCCCAGACCTGAAGAAGAGCTCTGTGTGAGCTCAAAAGCTTGTCTCTCACAGCAAAAGAAGTTGGTCCAATAAAATATATTACCTCACCCACCTTGTCTCTCTCATATCATGAGACCTACACTGCTACAACAACTCTGCATACAACTGGTGATGAATTGCATGAAACCTGCATTTCAGTCTCAGGAGCAGAAAGAACAGCATTTAATTCCTTGCTGGCTTGAGAGGGAGACATCCAAATGCCAATGGCTTAGCTACTGATGGCCAAACTGGGCCAGTTAATACAGTATAGCTGTGTAGCCAATACTTCAGATACCTGATGATTAAATCTTCCTGCACATTCAAGCACTTGTAACAACAATTATAATTTAACAAAAAAATGGCACTTAACTGCCACTTACTATTTTTTCCCCATGTTAATTTAATTCTTGTGAAAAGTACCACATTAACAGCTGTGGAGATCTCTAGCCACAGGCAGGCTAGGAAAAAAACACCCTATTTCCTAGAAGCCTATGGAGCAAGTAGAAGTGCTATCTAGAAAAATAAAATAATTGACTTTCCTGCCTGATGATAAGGACACATTTGTATTAAGAATTATTTACACACAGACTTGGTTGATTTAAATTATTTTTGCAGTACTCTAAAATCGGCAGACCAAAAATCTTGGCTCAAACTATATTAACACCCACAGAATGAAAGACTGTATAGAGGCAATTGCAAAGTCTCTTAGAGAAATGATTCAGAAACGTATAGAAACCTAGGCTTATTGCTGTGTTTATTTATTGATGGATCCCCTAACAGATCTGTAACTGACAGGAATTGATGTACATCAAATTCAGGCAGGGAAACCTGGTACTGTTTGCTGATGTAGCTATCTTGGAATCTGGGATAACTGATGGTATTCAGACAAAGAATGAAAAACAATTAGGAGTTATGAAGGATCAAGGCAGAAGCACTCAAATTGAAGAGGAGAGGCTTGCTATTCAATAGTATAGCAGTGCACATGGGTTGTTTGAGTGGGGTGCAGGTCAGCCTCATGCTACTCTTGTGCACTGGCTCAACCACAGCCTTGAGTCTGCAATTTTGGATCAAAAAAAAAAAAATCAAGAATTTGAATTTACTTTGAAATGTTACTGTTTAAGTACTAAAAAGCAATAGTAACTTTAAATTCTTGCTGATATCTTCGAGGCAACTGAAGACT
>NW_020664374.1:10941483-11072261 GCF_002925995.2 Terrapene triunguis | reverse complement strand
GCTTCAATTTATCAGCATCCTTCTTGAATTCAGGGCACCAGAACCGGACACGGTATTCCAGCGTGGTCACACCACTCCCAAATACAGAGGTAAAATAATCTCTATACAACACTGTTTATGCATCCAAGGATTACATTAGTCCTTTTAGCTACAATATTGCACTGGGAGCTCATGTCAGCTAATTATCCACCACCCCTGCTTTCCCAAATCTTTTTCAGAATCACTGCTTCCCAGGATAGAGTCCCTCATCCTGTAAATATGGCCCACATTATTTGTTCCTAGATATAAACATTATTTAGCTGCATTAAAACTTATATATTGTTTGCTTGTGACCAGGTTACCAAGTGTTCCAGATAACTGTGCATATTAGTGACCAGTCCTCTTCATTTTTTACCACTTCTCCAATTTTTGTATCATTTGCAGACTCTATCAGTGATGATTTTATGTTTTCTTCCAGGCCATTGATAAAAATGTTAAATAGTGTAGGGCCAAGAACCGATGCCTGTGGAACCCCACTAGAAGCACAACCACTCAATGACGATTCCCCATTTACAATTACATTCTGAGACCTATTAGTTAGCCAGCTTTTAATCCATTTAGTGAGTGACATGTAAATTTTATATTTTTATATATTTTAATCAAAATATTGTGCAGCACCCAGCCAAACACCTTTCAGAAGTGTAAGTATTTTATATCAACACTATTACTGTTATCAGCCAAACTTGTAATCTCGTTAAAAAATATCAAGTTCATTTGACAGGATCTGTTTTTCATAAACTCATGTTGATTTGCATTAATTACATTACCCTCCTTTAATTCTTTATTTATCAAATCCATATCAGCCACTCCATTATTTTGCTGGGGTCGATGTCAGCCTATAATCACCTGGGTCAGAACTTTTTAAAATATTGTCAGAACATTAGCTTTCTTCCAGTCTTTCCCTCGTATTTCAAGATTTGTTGAAAAGCAACATTAACAGTACAGAGAGCTCCTCAGGCAGCTCTTTTAAAACTCTTCTGCAAGTTCTCTGGATCTGCTGATTTAAAAATGTCTAACTTTAGTAGCTTCTGTTTAACATCCTCCAGTGATATTGGTAGAATGAAAAAGAGTATTGTCATCCTCATCTGATGAGACTATATCATCTGTTTTCTTTCCCAAATACAGAACAGGAATATTTATTGAACACTTCTGCCTTTTCTGCATTATGATTGATAATTCTATCATTTTCATCAAGTAATGTACCAATACCATTGTTAGGATTCTTTCTGTTTCTAATATATTTAAAACCTCCTTGTTGTCCTTAACTTGATTGGCCATAGATTTCTCCTTGCCCCATTGAAATCAAGGGGAGTATTGTCATTGACATCAACTGGGACCAGAATTTCACCCTGTGTGAGGCAAACCTTCCTGTTTTTTCTGAGCCCTTTAGGTTAACTGTGGAAGAATCCAGTGTGATCCAAAGTTCTTATTAACCAAAGCATCCTAATGAATATTATGCTATGCTGGGAGAACTCATTTCTGCTGTTGCTGTCACTTCACAGCCAAGACTTAAAAATAACTGTGAATTGATCATATGAATGTATACATTTTTGATTTTTTCCTCTGTGAGTTCTGTCTCCTTACATTTTGAACTGAATTAACTTCCATTGATATTATTGCCTTTATTTGTACAAGGCACTTTGCTGCACAAACCACTAGCAATTATTTCACGTTTGCTTTGATCACAAATCTTGCTAGGCAGTTTAACTACTATGTATATTCAAATGTGGTTTGCTTTAAGAGAGAATGAAAGATCTTCAAAATCCTTAACAAAATGCCATGAAGCCAATTTACTGTTTGAAGCTTATGAGCTGGTGTTGCTATGCTAAATATAAATATTCTATAATATTAGATGCTTTTAGTATTTTCAGGTACAGATTATTTGCTAATAAATTAGGTACAATCATAGGCAATATGATATTGTCTAGGTTAAGGAATCCTCTGGTTCCCGAATCCTGAATCCAGGTTCGACCCTTGGCTCCCACTCTGGTTCCTGGCCCTCCTCAGTCTGGTTCTACCCATTGTGTCAGGCTCCTGGTGCCTAACCCTGACAGTCTGAACTATCTGCAAAACCTTGTCCAGCTGTTAGGACGGACCCCACTACAGCCAACCTCTCCTTGATGGAGCTATTGGGCATCTTGAAGAGTCTACAGCCCCAGCTTAATGCCTTGCAGGTGCAAAATGCCATTCTGCATGTGCAAGCTGCACCGCCCAGCACCCAGACCTATCCACTGCCAGAGGATTCAGTGGTGCAAATTCAGTGTTGACTGGGGGAAGTATCGTGGGTTTCTCAACGAGTGCTTCATCTTGTTTCTACTGCACTCACAGATATTTCCCACCAACAAGACTAAGGTAAGGCTTATCATCAGCTTGCTGACAGGAGAGATGTTGGCCCTGGTCTCCTCACTCCTTGAAAAATCCAGCCTTCTCTTGAACCGATTTAAAAAATTTGTTTAAGCCATGCAACCCATGCTGTGTACACACAGCCTGGCCAGGGTCCAGACTCTAAGGGATGTTGGTCGGCTGCTAACTATGCTGCTGACTTCTGGTGCTTAGTGGTGGACATGGAATGGAATGAGGCTACTCAGTACCATCATTTTTGGTACAGCCTTAATGATGACATTAAGGACAAGCTGTCTTAGGTAGAGCCTCTGATGCCTTTATGAATCTGTGCATCAGAATTGACAACCTCCTATCCAAATACTGCCAGGAAAGGAAGATGACATTCAAATCTCCACCAGTTTTGATGATTCTGCCCTGTCAGTCTCCTGTGTCCATCCTGCAGCCTGAACCAATGCAGCTCAATACAGCCTGGACCTGCCTCTTCAAAGGGGAGAAGGCTTGATGCTGGGTGAGGTATCTCAGTTTTGTGGGCAAGCTGGGCACTTTGCTTTGTCCCTCCCATGGAAGGCCTGACTCACACCTTGGTCAGGAAATGCCACACCACAGTCCCAATAGAGGGGTCTGGGCTGGGCTGGGCCAGTTCCCGTCCCCTCATTTTAGCCCTTGCAGTACCTAGCTGGCAACCTATACTTCTCCAGCTTCCACTTTGTCTGAAGCATCCTGCCATGCAGAAGGTCAGTCTAGAAGTGCTGATCAATTCTGGTGCCTCTGGTAACTTCATGGACCTGAAGTTAGCTTGGGCACATGGATCCCGACACAGCACAAGGCCATCCCAGACCTTGTGGAGTCTGTTGACAGATCCCCCCGTCTCATTGGGCCCAGTCACACCAGAGACATTGCAAAACTCTGCAGTTTCTCCTGGTTTTCTCCCTGAATTTCCCAGTTATTCTTGGCAACTCCTGGCTCACTATGCACAATTCCCATACTTGCCTCGGGGGCAGGCATGGTCCATTTTTGCTTGCCATTTTGCTGGCAGGCTCGTCTCCCCAAACCCAATTCTGTGCCTGAGGCCATCCATAGTTTAAACCTGATAAACCTGGCACACTTTGGGTCAGCAGAACCTCCATCAGTGCCTGCATTTTCCACTGTAGCCCCAGCTGTACTAGCAAAGTACGGGACTCTGGCAAATGAATGTATTCAATAAGAAGAAGGCTGATATACTACAATTGCCCCATTGACTTCCAGCCAGAAGCCGAGGTTACTTTTGGGTGCATCTATTCCCTCTCAGAGCCTGAGGTGCAGAATAACCCATCCATGTCCCCAGTAGGAGCTCTGGTTTTCTTTGTGGCCAAAAAGATGGTTACCTGCACCCCTGCATAGGACTATCAATCCTTGAATAAGGTAACCACCCAGATTTGATACCTTCTACTGCTCATCAGTGAGCTCTTCGAGACATTTCTCTCTGCTAAGATCTTTACCACAGTTCCTCCATGGAGTTTATAACCTGGTCCATATTCGGGAAGGGGATGAATGGAAGATTACCTTGTGCTCCCAATATGGGCACTTTGAGTACTTGATAATGCCCTTCAGACTGTGCAATGCCTCTGCAACGTTCCAACATTTCATCAATGATATTTTTAGAGATATGTTGCATCAGTTTGTTGTGATCTACATGGATGATAACCTCATCTTTTTCAAAAAACTGTTCCTCCATGATCAATATGTGTACCATGTCTTGGAAAAATTCCACCAGCACCACCTGTATGCTAAGTTAGAAAAGTGTGAATTCAGCCAGAGCACAATCAAGTTCTATGGGTACATTATTTCCCCTTAAGGGCTGACTACGGATCCATATAAGGTATCTGCCATTGCTGAGTGGGCCACTCTGAGGGACGTGATTCCTCAGTTTTGCCAACTTTTACTGGCATTTTATCAAGGTTTTTCCCCCCCCCTACTGGTAGTCCCAGTGATGGCACTCCTCTGTAATGGAGTCCAATTTGGCTGGTGTCCTGAGGCTCAATATGCCTTTGACCAATTAAATAGAGCCTTCATCACAGCTCCCATCCTCATTCATCCAGACACTATCAAGCCATTCACTGTAGAGACTGATGCATAAATTTTTGGCATTAGAGCTGTACTGTCGCAACTAATGGATCCACATAATCAACTTCACCTATGTGTCTTTTATTCTTGAAAGTTAATCCCAGCAGAAAGGAATTATGACATTTGGGATAAGGAGCTACTGGTGATTGAGGCAGCCTTCGATGAGTGGTGCCAACTCTTGGAAGGAGCCCGGTTCCCAATTCAGGTCCTTACTGATCACAAGAACTTACAATATCTCTGCATGTTCCAAAACTTAAAACAGTGCCAGATACACTGGGCATTATTTTTCAACCAATTCGAGTTCGTCATGACTTACTGCCTGGGTACTTAAAACAGAAAAGCAGACACCTTATCCCACAAGGATGAGTACATCAAATCCGGCACAGAACCTCTTTCAACAGTCCTTAATATATCTCATTTTCTCAATGGAATGGTGGACAAGAACCCAATATCCATCATTTGGTCCCTGCTGCCTCATGACTCATTTGCTGCCTGGATCTGCCAGGACTTGGATAATGCAGATACCCTGCCTGGTTCAATTGTGGGATAAGATCCTCTATCATGGGGAATGCTTTTATGTCCCAAATGGTCTGCTTCAGCTCAAAGTTCTGAAACTTTTCCATGACTAAAACATGGAGCTTGGTTTCACTGAACTTCTGTTGGTTGGGTTGGCATTCTTTCATCAAGAAATATGGTAGCTTTTGTGACCTTTGCTCCCAAACCAAAGACCATGTGTGAAGCCACTCAGTGCCCTCCCCATCCCAGTTTTGGTCCACTGTGTCTCTGGACTTCATTGTGGATTTGCCTTGTTCCCAAAGTTGCATCACAGTGGTAGTTATGGTTAATCTTTTGACCAAAATGGCATATTTTGTCCCTTCCTGGACCATCCCTACTGCTCTGGTGACAGCGCACCTCTTTTTAGAACAGATTTTCTAGCTCCATGGATTTCCAACCAGAACTGTGTCAGATTGAGGCTTACAATTTATTGCTCACTTCTGGTGTGAATTTGTTAAGCTCCTAGTTGCAGACAGAGTGGGTAAATCAGATCCTGGAGCAGTACCTCTATTGCTTTCTGAATTATCATCAGGACAACTGGGTCTCCTTGCAGCCTTATGAAGAATTTGCCTACAATAGTTTGGTCTATGCCTCTACTCAGCAGAGCCTGTTCTGTGCCAATTATGGTTTCCATCCACATTTCCATCCAGTGTTTCCTAGGTCACTGAAGTGGTTACCTACCTGTACCATGTAAAGTGAGAACTCATGGTACATCTGGAAGCTGCCAAAGAGGCCTAAAAGTGCTATGCTAATCGGGGCCACCAGTCTGTACCCTTACCATGGGGGCAAGGTCTGGTTGTAAACCAGAAACCTCAGGTCAAGGCAAACATTAGCCAAGTTAGACCACCAATATATAGGTCCATTCAAGATAATTGAACAAATCAATCTATTGATATTCTCATTGCTGTTACTGGAGTCAATTAAGATCCACATCTATCTCCTAAAACCTTATGTGGAAAACCTCCCCAATCAGTCTAACCTATCGCTGCCTCCCATAATGGTCCAAGGATAAGAGGAATACCTAATTTGACAGACTCTAGACTCCAAATGAGTGTGCGGTATGCTTTATTACCTAATAGGGTTGGGAAGGCTATGGTCCTGAGGACCAGTCATGGGAGCCAATAGAGAATGTCCATGCACCAGATCTACTCTGGGAATTCCACTGAGCTCATCCCAAGAAACCTGGGATGAGCGCCCCTAGAAGGTGCCCCTGAGAGAAGGGATACTCTTAGGAAGGAGCACCTTCAGCTGACCCTGAGGACCAGTCAGGCCAGCCTCCAGGTTGATTAATGAGCTCAGAGGGTTTATGGCAGGATTACGTGATTGGCTGGCCTACTTGGTTGGCTGAAGTGATCAAGCACGTCTACTTTTAAGCTCAGCAGCAGCAGCCAGCCGCTGGTTGCTCAACACTTCTGCCTGCAGCTGTGATTGCTCTTGTTCCTGTACTTCTCCAGCCCCATTCCAGTCCTGCCCCTTCCTTTTTCCTGTCCTGCTTCAGCCCCGCTTCAGTCCTGCCCCTGCCTTGTTCCTGTCCTGCTTCAGCCCTGCCTTCCCTTCCTAGTTTCTGGCCCTGCCTCTGCCCCCTGGCTCTGGCTCCTGGCTCTTGACTTTGGCTTCATGCCCTGGCTCTGGTTGGTGGCGCCTAACTCCGGTTCTGACTCTTGGCCCCTGGTTCCAGTTCCTGGCCCCTTCAGCCCAGTTCTAACCATTCAGATGGAAAGCTGGTGCTTGCCTCTGACACACAGGAAAGATGTGCAGGGAGGCTGGCAGTGCTCCTGTCTGTGCTGTACCTGCCTTGGGGATGAATAAAGAAAACAAGTTTCCAGTACTATCTATGTGTAAAACAACAAACAACAACAACAACTAGCGCATGAACTATCTACTGGAAAAACAAATCTGAGGGATCATATATAAACTATGCCAAATTCAGTGGCACAACTAAAACTCAGAAACATATTTCAAAAACATTTCTAATCATTATTATAGGCAAAGTGTTTACATGTGTAGCATTTCTAGGGCCAATGTTTACCCTTAGTTACATCTGTCCAATCCCATTGAAGTCAATGAGGTTGGATGACTGTAATTGAGAGCAGAATTTGGCTCTTGAAATGTGTGTTTGTCTGCTCTAGTGACTTATTGCACTGGTTTAGATTTTAGACTTTGGCAAAAAAACCTGCAACTGCTGTGAGCATCTTATAGAGATTTAACAATTGCTATGATGTCTGTAGAATTTAATTCAAAACAGATACAGAATGAAACCTTTGCTAACAATAAGCTTTAAGACCATTCCAAGCTATCAAAAAACTCAAAGATCACAGTTTATGCATCTCTGATATTGCATAAATTAATCAATGCAATATGTAAGTGACAATATTTGGTAAACTGCTACCTAATCTTCCACTAGCCAACATTGAGCTACTGGAGAGGGATCAGCTGGTACCTCTTTTCAGCCCCAATAGGAATCATAACTGCAGCTGTGAGCATTGTCCAAAGAGATCTGTGGTGAACCTGGAGGATTTTTTTTAGACATTTGTTTCCTTTCTTCATGGTTAACCTACCTATTTGTTTGATAAGGATATAATTATAAGTCCCCCCCACCCCACCCCACCCCACTCGTCTCCCCCCAGCAATGTAGAGATGTGACAATGTGAAAGACATGGAAAACTAAACAATTAGAGCAGGGGTAGGCAACCTATGGCATGCATGCCAAAGGTGGCACGTGAGCTGATTTTCAGTGGCACTCACACTGCCTGGGTCCTGGCCACCGGTCTGGGGGGCTCTGCATTTTAATTTAATTTTAAATGAAGCTTCTTAAACATTTTAAAAACCTTATTTACTTTACATACAACAATAGTTTAGTTATATATTATAGATTTATAGAAAGAGACCTTCTAAAAACGTTAAAATGTATTACTGGCATGCGAAACATTAAATTAGAGTGAATAAATGAAGACTCAGCACACCACTTCTGAAAGGTTGCCAACCCCTGAATTAGAGCAACAAAAAACAAATAAAGAGCACAAAGCTAAGTCCAGGATGTAGAAGTGCATCTTCCAAATGCTCTGGCTGGAATTTTCAGAAGGGCTCAGCAGCCAGATTTTCAGAACAGCAGGACACATGGTACTCAAGCTTTTTGGAAAATCTGGTCCTTATTTTAGTGCCTAAATGGGAGCTGAACTCTTCTGAGAATCTGGCCCCAACTCTGGGATCTGGTACCAGATAGACCCACCTCTGAAGAAGAGGTCTGTGGAGGGGTGTCTATCAGATGGTTCCTTTATGAAAGTTTCAGTGTGGATGAATTCCTTGAGTGGCCTAACAATGGGACGTATTCTGTGCTGTACCTACCTTGGTGCAGTATTAGCAAAAGGCAAACATTGAGATAAACCAGCAAAAATGATCAGAAGTAAAAATCTAATACTGTACTAAGCTTTGTATTAAGTGTTATTGTGTAAGATTTGGTGGGAAAACAGCACCCTTGCACCTAGAAGTGGCTTTAGCTTTTCTTTTTGACTCAGACATCATAAACAGCACTAGGTGTCTTCAGAAAAAACATGCCCCTTGTCTTGCTTGATCTCTTCTGTTGTCTTTCTTAGAAATCAAGAAGCTCCACGAGAAAGGAAGCATTAAAAAAGCATGTGACATACCTTTGTGCAGATACAGATTTTCAGAAGAGCTAATGACAGCTAAGGGAAGAATGTGAATTTGCCTCATCTTTGGCATTTATGCATCCCTGAAGCTATATTTTAAAGCTGTGGATGCTAGTTCCATGCTCTCAGCACACACAGAAAGCTATGGCTTTGATTGACCTCATGGACCTTTGTGAACTGGAAAAATGGAAGATGACTTTCCAGCTGACCTTGAAACATTTATTGAAATCAGAATAGGATCATTTAGAGTTTGCTGTGGAGAAATCTGTAGAAACGTCTCCCTGCATGCTCCCTTGAGACTACACAGGGCCACAGGAAAAAATGAAGTGGCAAAGCAAGGAACATAGAAAAGAAAATGCAGTAGCTGCAATTAAATAGACAACATTTACTTCAACGTGCATGTGTACATACCGAGAATATCTTCTACTTAGCTTAGAAATAACTGTGGGCAACTCTAAGTAGTGGTTTTTCTTCTTCTTCTTTTTTTTTTTTTTAAATGAAACCATCATGGGCACATGTAACACTGATGTATATCAGGAGTAATTCCAGTTTAGTCAATGAAATTACAATGGTAAAAGTCTGGTGTCAATCAATGGAAAATTGTGCCTTGTGGATGCTAAAAGTACTGTTAAAAGTAGCACATCGATTAGTTACAATCAGTCAGAACAGACGGAGCAGTAAAAGCCACAGAAAGGAATCTGTGTTTCATATTTATTCCTTTCAAACACAAGATGGTTTTATGGTGGCACTTTGCTGCAGCAATGTTTGCTGCATATTGCAACATAAAATTACTGATTATTAAATGGCAAAGAACTTTGTTAATGCGAGTTAAAGTTGCTGGGGTGATAGTTTGTGGCCTTCCAGAATGATGAGTTCAGCAAAACTCAAACTTGTGGAAACCAGGAAGTACGGAGTTAAGGTACACACCCACGATCTGGAAGGGAATGAGCTATCACCTGGCAACTTTAACTGTGCACTAACAACATTCTTTGTAATTTAATTTCCTTGCTTTTTAAACAAAAAGATTTTTTTTTGTAGGGGTTAGTGGCCATTTAGGCAGTTGTAGTTCTCAACTAGTTTTGCAGTTAATATCCTACTGTGATGTGGTAATAATCAAAAGCCCTAGCTTTTATTTAGTGCTTTTCATCAGTAAGTCTTAAAGAGCTTTACATCATTATCCCTATTTTACAGATCAGAAACTGAGGCACAGAGAGGTGAAAGTGACTTGTTCAAGGTCACCAGGTAGGCCAGTGGCAGAACTAGGAATAGTATCAGTCCAGTGGGCTTTCCACTAGGCCATATGGTTGATACATGATTCCTAAGTGCTTCTCCTCTCTCCAGCTCAGATGTCTTCAGATACGTATGCTCCACTTCTGTTGGTTCCAATAAGAGATGAGTGTGCAGACCAGGGGGCAGTCAATTTGGTCTAGACTTTGGAGAATTATCTCCAAGCAATTTGGAATTTGATCACTTGTTCATGATCATACTGAATATCCCTATTTTTGTTTTGAATAAAATTTTCTTTTTGGATACAGATGTGAATAAACTGGTTTATACTGGGATGAACACAGTGGCAAATCTACACATTATTATTTTTTGCTTGAAAGACAAGGAAGTGTGTGAGAATATAGTCTGGGTTCCTAAGTTTATATGACTACGGCTATGTCTAGAGTAAGAGCTAGAGGTGTGATTCCCGGTTTGCATAGAGATGCTTATTGTAGCTACCATCTGAGCTAGCATGTTATAAACAGTAGTATAGCAGGGGTAGCATGGACAGTGGCAGTGGTGACACAGGGCTAGCCGTGTGGAGTACAAACCCGCCTGACCCCCCTGGGTACATACTAGTCTGTGTTGCTGCTGCCTGTGCCACCCTGGCTACACTACTGTTTTTAGCATGCTAGCTTGATGAGAGCTAATGTGAATATCTCTACACGAGCTGGGAATCACACCCCAGCTCATCGTCTAGACATAATTCTGACACAGAGGCCCATTTGTGGTTCACTACTCTGGGTCAGCAACTTTTATGGGGCCTCACATATTCACTACACCTAACACACTGTTGTCATGATATATACCCAAAAGATGGCATGTAACGTATCGTCGGACAACTCACTGATCACTAATATTCTTGTGTGAGGTATGTACGGGGTGTGTACAAAGAGTTACGGAATGTGCTAGAATTATGTTCTCAAAATGTGTTTGACAAGCAACGCATAAGCCCAGACTGCCCTAGACAAAGGAATGTGTATTTGGTTGTCTCACAAGCCTGGTCCTCAGGCAGAGACAATGAAGGCACATTTACATAAAAAGTAAACAAAGCCATCAATCTAGTGAGTGGGGGAAATTGTCTTTGGACTCCAAAGACAGGGGGTCTGAACCTCAAATGATAAGTAATTAAATCAAGCAAATGTATACAAATTACTGTATTATAAAAGTGCATCAAGTAAGAATTTTATTGAAAGCTAATGATACAATGGTGATTAATATTATTGTAAAATGTATGTATTAACATTATATGAGGAATTATAAATATTCACTGATATTATGCTTTAAAGTGTGTAACTAAACAAAGGGAGAAACAGGTTTTCTCTCAGACAGGAGGGAAGGCAGCTATCTACCTGTGTCCAAGAAAATTAAGTCAGGTGTGACCAAACACAATGGAAGCCTCATTTACATATGAATAAGCGGGGGGCGGGGTCCACAGGCAGAGAAGAACAGCATGAGGTAATTGTGAGTCGGGGGGACAAAACAGTGAGTTTGAGAAGATATAAGGTGTGAGAAGAAGCCATCTTGGTATCTATCACTGGACAGACACAAGGGGCCAGAGCTCTCACAAGCTGAGAAAAATGGGTCCTTCAACCAAGGTGGTTGAAGTTTCTGGAAACTGAATATAACTGAGAAATCTGCTTATGCAAAGATCTTTCACCTAGGAAGACAAGGAAAATTGGCACCTTGATCTTCTGGGGAAGGTCCTGACTGAGACAAAGTCAGCCATGGCTGGAAAGAAAAAGACTGGTAAGAAATCTACCTTGAACAAAGGCTGTAGTTTATTGAGTTAAGTCTGAGCCACTGGGAAGTGTATTTTATTTGTATTTGCTTGTAACTATTCTGTCTTTACCCCTTGCACTTGAACTCACTTAAAACCACTGTCTTTTTGATTAAATAAACTTGTTTTTCTTTTATTCTACGTCAACCCAATGCTGTATTTGACATGAAGTGATTATTAACTCCAGTTAAAGTAACAAATTGTGGTGCTTTTGTCTCTTTAAGGGAGAAACAGACATCATTACGCCTCTAAATGTTCCAGGAGAGGACTGGGCATTTCAGAGCAGATGTTTTTGGGGAAATTCAGGACTGGGGGTGTGTTGGGGTGACCTGGCAAGTAGTAACCAAGACTATCGGAGACCCGGGTGGGGCTGTTGTGTTGTGGACAGGCTGTTGGGGTCAGAGTGCTGAACCAGGGCTGCACAGCACACAGATTCTCATGGAGTTGCATGTTTGTCTGGTGGCTATTGTTGTCTGGGCTGTGAACCACAGCAGCAGAGCATTTAAGGCACACAGGGTTACAAAGGAGGGGGTGACACAACCTCTCACTGCTCTGGGTTGTGCCCCAAACTAACAGGATATTTTATAACCCTCCATCCCTTTCTCTCAATTAAGTTAATGGCAAAATTCTCATAGACTTCACTAGACAAACTAAGGCATATGAGACTGATACGTTCCTTCACATGCAGGGCGTAGTCACATCCAGTGAGTTTAGCAGATGCCCTCTGGCTCCTTATGATGCAGTCAGCAACCATGAGGCAAAACGAGATATTTTCCCAAGACAGAAAGCAGTAAAGATCTACAAGAAACTTTTTTTCTGGTTTTCCATGGCGGAATTTCGGTGTTGATTCTATGAAATACAGCAAATCCAGTAGACAAAGAGGAATGGGGGAGAACAAATAGAAAATGGGCTGAGTTAATATTCATGCAAAAATACATAATGAAATAAAAAAGGGGAAAAAAATCCAACTCTGATATTTAAGCCATTGTATATTAATGTTATAAATTTAACACATATATAGGAGCTTAATATTAAATGAAAAATAGTACAATGGGGACAGAGCCAGGGATTAATCACTCTATGTGGCACAATCCCCTGGGCTCTGTCAAGCAGCTGGGCAGAGGTTAATTCTTCTCCTTGCAACATGAATGTGTGCATGGTGCCAGCACCCTGCTCAAAGAGGGTGTTTTCGGAGGCACAGATGGAGGGGTTAGTTGCAGCACAACTTCTGACTTTGTCATTCTACTATAGGGGGAGGAGTAGGCCAGGCAACACTGCAGAATGGCAGACACTGCTAGACTGGAATCTTTCTTTCTAACACACTGTTCACTCTAGTATCTATGCACCAAGTCTGCTGGATCTTTTGTCTCCCTGCTCTGGGATTTGTACGAGGGAGGTTGATAAATACACCTTATATTCAAATGACATTGAATAAATATGGAAGAAAATGTAGTAGGAGAAATAAATTGAAGAGATGGAGCCTAAGATTACAGTTCCAGGTGGCCTTCCAGAGCAATAATGGTTCAGTGTTTCTGTACGTAGTCTCCTTAAATTGACTTTCTTTCTCTTCCACTCTAACAAATGGAAAAGAAACCTAATGATCCAAAGTATTTTGTTCCTTACTGTGAAATACAGAGGGTTTTTTTTTCTGAAAGGCTACTTCAAATTCAAGCTACTAACCCCCAGCAAAACCCATATCCCAATGACAAAGCATCCTTAGCTCAGCACAGAACCCAAGAGAAAAAGTGCTGTAGAAATTTTTGGTGTAAAAGAAGGACTGTATTACGAAAAGAATCACAGAATTTGGTTTCTACTCTGTGGCTAGAATCCCCCCCCCTTAGTAAGCAGTCAGTTTTATTGTACTGCTGCCCCTATTTACATGGTTTCTTGGAACTGTTAAAAATTCTTTGCCTAGATTAATAGGTTGGCCTGTGTACAGTGACTTGGCCTTTCCTAACATTTTCTCCCTGAAACAAACCCAGCTCCTATTAGTATATGAAACGCCCAGGGCAGGAGTGTTTCAATCTGTGTTTTGCAGTCTCACCAACACACCAGCATTTCTCCCCCTCCCACCAGCTGAAAGCTGTTGATGTGAACATAAACAGGTGATAAATCACTGCATTGTTTTCTCAGTTACAGGTTATTAGTCTTGTTCTTTTTGATGCAAGAATGCTAGCAATAGCATCCTCCATGAATGCTTCATTATACAGCAGTAAGCCTGCCTCTAGAGAAATATCATTTACACGCGATTTGGTTTCAAGAACTGTGTGTGGGGGAGCAAGGAGGAAAAAGAAACAGGATGTTTTTCAAATCCCTATTTTTAAAATGTCAGCTATAATAAGAACAGGAGTACTTGTGGCACCTTAGAGACTAAGGTGCCACAAGTACTCCTGTTCTTTTTGCAGATACAGACTAACACAGCTGCTACTCTGAAAGCTATAACAAGGTTTATAGCAACTTTAGATATCAAAGGGGCATCGGCAAAGGGCACATGATTTTGGGATGTGTACTCTTTAAAGCTACAGCAGGAAGCTGGCAGGGGAAAGGAAGTACTGGGTAAGGTTCTAGGCAGAAGCTCTGCTCTGAAGCAAAGATAGGGTCGAAGTATTTTCTTTATTGTAAAGAAGTTCCTTGTTCTGTGTTACAAGAGTGTAACACTTTCTGTGACTGTTTTTCCATGATCACATAAGTGTTTTTTAAATAACTGTTCAGTATTGCCAACTCCAACCATTCAAAAATCATGAGTTAGGCCCCTCCAAAATCATACCATTGGCTTAAAAACCATAAGATTAATATAAGGGTCTGTGGGACTAGAACCCATGCCTGCAACAGCTGACATTCCCACATTGCCACCACGAGGCCATGCAGAGCTACCTTCAAGGAACAATGTGGCGGTTAGGAGCTGCAGGAAGTACCACCCAAAGGGTCCAGAATGACAGCACCCTGAAGCCTTCTGATTGGCCCATGCTCCCTATTTAACCCTGGAGGGTATCCCAGGAATTGTCTGTGCAACCACCCAGACTTCAGGCCTGCTATGACTCCAGACATCAGTTTGCTTTCTGATTGCCTGTCTCCAACCCCAGCTTATCTCTGAACCTGACTCTTGCTTATTGATTCCAGCTTTAATGATTACTCTGATCCCTGCTTGTTGACTATCACCTTGTGGCCATACTTGGTATCCTGTGGATAGCAGCCCAGCTGTGACCACTAGGCAAGACTGCCTATGCTCTAGTCCAGTGATCACCAACCGGTCGATTGCGATTGACTGGTCAATCCTAGAGGATCTCCCAGTTGATTGCAATCTCTGGCGGTGCAGCGGGGCTGCCACTAAGACAGGCTCCATTCTTGCTCTGGCCCTACGTCGCTCCCGGAAGTGGCCAGCGCGGCCCTGCAGCCCAGATCCACTTTTGACTCCCTCTGCAGAAGCCCCTTTCCAGGGATCTGGAAGGGGTGGATCTATCACCATCCACAGTACCTCATGGGGTATCAGATCTTCAGGAGTGAGTCACTTAACTCTAAACAGCGAACCATGTGCTGTGGTCCCAAATGGTGCAACTCCTAGCAGAAAGTCAGACACTCTGCAAGCAGCTAGCATGGTTCCAGGAAGTGAAGTCCATGCTCCAGGCTTGGGTTGGAGCACTGCCACTGTACAGCTACCCAAACGTAGTTCAGGGGGCTCCTGAACCCATGTCATCACCTTTTCCTGCTCCACCCTCGAATGTATCCCACCAACGAGGTCAGGGTGGGAGTAGTGATTAGTTTACTAGATGGAAAAGCGCTGGATTGGGCCTCTCCATTGCTGGAGCAGGACAGCCTGGTGTTAATGGACTGGAATGCTTTCCTGTGAATGTTTTCTACAAATGTTGATGACTCCTTATCAGTGGAAGCCTCACTACAAAGGCTCCAGCAAGGGTGAGGGCCAGCTGCCTTGTACACTACCCAGTTCTGGTGACTCGCGGATGATGTTGCATGGAACAAGGTGGCCCAACTGCACCAATTTTGGTGTAGACTTAGTGAAGAGGTAAAAGTTGAGCTAGCCAACTTTGAGACCATGACCAGCTCAGATACTTGTATTGACCTCTCTCTCCATATCAACAACTGGCTGTGTGAGAGAAAGGAAGAGCGGAAGGGAATCATGCTGCTGCCTCACCAACACTCCATGCTGAAAACCCCAGGGCCCAACTATGAACTGATGCAGGTTGACCTGGTCTGCCAGTGCTTTACCCTGGAAAAAAGGGAATAGAGATGGTGCAAGAACTTAGGCTTTTATTGTGGAGCACAAAGACATGCCCTCGCCTCTTGCCCTTTGTGGATCTTGACCAGCAAGGAACTGGGAAACAAGTGAGCCCAGGCTATATCGAGGGGGCCAGACTTGGCATCATCAGGGCACTGTGCTCTGGAACTGGACCCCTGCTCCAGCCCTCAAGGGAAACCCAATCCAGGACACGAGTGCTTAAATATTTGACTACCTGATCAGAAAGATCTTTGGAGGATTTGATCTGTACTTTTAAAAGACACATTGTGGAAGAAAGATTTTTTTTTTAGCAAGGCTTTGTCAACACTACAAATGCTCTGCCGATATAGCTATACCACAAGTGTATTAACAGTAGGAGTTTTTCTGTCAGTATAGTAACACCATTTCCCTGAATGACATTAGCTATGCTGATAGAAGCACTGTGCTGTCGACATAGCTGCTTCTACATTGCGGTTTTGCTGGCATAGATATGTCTGCTGGTGTGGGTGTTTTTTTGTTTTTTTGTTTTTGCATCCCTGACTAGCATGGTTTTGCCAACAAAAGTTTGTACTGTAGACCTGGCTGGAGTGTGCTTTCCAACCAGTGTTCAGAAACAAAAAGCAGAGAGAGGCCATCATCCTGCAAACAATGACGCATGACCTTAACTATAAACACATGAGTGGTCCCAAAATTCTGTATGTGCATAAATCTTTGTAGGATTGGGATCTTTGTTAATGGAGAGCGGTCTTTGCCATTCTCATCGTTGATTGATAGACTCCTGATTAGGGAAAGGCTAACCATTTAGAAACAATGGGCCAAATTTGCAGAGGATGTAAGTCAGGAAAGAATTTGGCCCTGTGCTTAGATCTCTCAGAATAAAATTGGTCTTAGAACTGCATTACTTTTCTGTTTCTCAGGTTTCTTTTAGAAGCTTACAAATGTAACTGTTTATGACACTGGCAACATTTTGAACTTGTAAAATTATTGCAAGAGAAATTATTTTTATAATTTACAACAGTTCACTTTCAGATGGAGTAACTCAAGGAGAAACAGTAAAATTATAGCTCTACTTTGAATACATAAATAAAAAATCCATATTCTTCTGTGTGCCAAACTCTAAGACCTGAATTTGAGCCCAAGCAACCCTGCCCTAGCAATCAGTTGTGAACAGTTCTCAGATGGTCTTGAAATGATCCCAATCCTATTTCCTTTTACTTGGGTATAACCATTTGGCCTAATGGATTAAAGGAGTCTTGTTTCCTAACTGGTCTGACCTTCACACATCATGTGAATTTCTTGAGCTTCTTGCACCAAAGTCAAGCAAAATGTCAAACTGTATTAAAAAATGTCCTTACGAGAAACAAACGATGCATCTTATTTAAGCTAATTGAGGAAAATAAAATATCTGCCAAAATTGTTGCTTTGCTGAAGAAAATGGGTCTGGCTAGAATAACACTGACAAGTATTCAATGAAGTTTGGGAAAAAGAGAACCCGCCTGACCAGTGAAAATATGGAAACATTGTCAGTATACCCCAAATGGGTGATGTTGCTGACCATAGGTGCTGACTTCCTCAGTTTCCAGGGGATACTTGACCCCTGCTCCACTGCAGGCCCTGCCCCCACTACACCCCTTCCCAAGCTCCCACTCCCGCCCCACCTCCTCCTGCCCCTCCCCCACCTCTTCCTGTCCCCTCCCCTCCAGTGCCTCCTGAACACTGCTGAACAGGCGGGAGGCACTGGGGGGGGGGGCGAGGGAGGAGCTGATCTGTGGGGCTGCCGGTGGGTGCTGAGCACCCACTATTTTTTTCCTGTGGGTGCTCCAGCCCCAGAGCACCCCATGGAGTCGGCGCCTATGTTACTGACTGTAACAGTTGGAGAGGAGTTACATTATTCTCTGTTGTAGGGAAAACCTTCTGCAGTGTGATATACTACACAGGATGAAAGAGGCAGTAGATGTGAAGCTTAGAGGAGAACATGCTTACTTCAGGTTCAAGAGATCCTGTATACATCATTTTTTCACTCTAAGGACCATCATAGAAGAATGTATAGAATGGTAAGCTCCCCTAATCATCAATTACATTAATTTTCAAAAGGCATTTGTCAGCCTGCACAGACATACACTGTGGAATATTTTCAGTCCTACAGCATGCCAGGTAAAGTTGTCAACATCATCAAGGCCACATACAGAGATATAAAGTGATCTATAAGGGTGAACAACCAGACAAAAGGGTACTTTAGTTTGGACACTGATGTGAAACAAGGCTGCATTTTATTTCCACTGTTTGGCATTGCCATAGACTGGCTATTGAAGAAGTGTACTAGCAACACAAACATTGGTATAGTATGGGTAGATGGCAAATGCCTAAACGGTGGCCTGGTGTACCTAAAAATTAGTTCAACCTAGCTACATCTCTCGTGGGTGAGAAAAATTCCACACCGTGTGTGACATAGTTGGGTTGACCTAACCCCTGTTGTAGATGCAGCTAGATCAATGGAAGAATTCTTTCATTAAACTAGCTATCACTTCTCAGAGACGTGGATTTACTACATCAACAGAAAACCCTCTTTCATTAATGTAGGAAGCGTCTACACTACAGTGCCACTGCAGCGCTGCACTGTAGCATAGACATGGTGTTAGACTTTGTTGATGATATTATGCTACTGAGCATAGTTACAAAGACAGACAAATTGACAAAAATAGCAGGTCAAGCAGGGCTCAAAATTAGTTATGCTAAAACAAACAGCCTTGAAAACTAGATTTCAAGCAGTAAAATCACATTAGAAGGCAAAAATATCAAGAAAGTAGAATGGTTCAACTACCTGGGGAGCATCATATTAGCCAACGGAGACCTCAAGAAGGAAATGACATCAGGGATAGGAAAGGTGGATGCATTTACTAAACTGAACAACGTATGGAAGTCGAAGATATACAGCACCAGAACAAAACTGAGAATTTCCAATTCAAAGGTAATCTTTTTGCTAACATACAGCTGTGAGAGCTGGAGATCTACTAAAATGTTAGACACAAAACTAGATGCCTTTGAAAATAAGTGCCTATGAAGAATTCTGGGCATTGGTTGGAAAAACTTTATTACCAACAAAGAGATCCGAGAAATCACCTACCAACAGCTCGTTTCCAGCAGCATCAGAAATAAGCTCTGGACACATTTGGTGCAGGTACTTTGGGTTCCAACACAGAGTCCCACATGACGCTGTCAAGTGGACACCAATGGAGTTACCCAAGAGAAACCTTAAAAACTCCTAGGAGGGACAGCAGAGCAGTTAATCCCAATATGATGGAGCAGATGGAAGCAGCAGCAGTTATGATGGAGAGAGGCGGAAGACTGGTTTCTGCCCTTTGCACCAACATTGGAGTAGGAAGGATGTAAAAAAAACTAACAAAGTGATATTTTAAAATAGTGCAATACATTAACAAGGGCACATTTACAAAGAAATGCTTGCATTACTAAAAAAGGAACCCAAGAGTTTAATCAAGTCACTGGGTGAAAGTGAAATCAAACATTCTTTATCTGTTTTTAAAATATAAGAAGTAGATCTGCCTCTGTCAGAGGAGTTAAATTACTGGAAACTCACTTAAAGGTCAATCACAAGTTTCATGGAATTCTGTCCATATGGAATTGGAAATTGGAATTAGTAGATGAACAAATGTAGCAGCTGTTTTCTGAGCTATGTGTGGACTAGAAGCACAAAACTCTCAAGTTGCAAAGTATTGTTATTATTATTTAACATTTAGATTGCGGTAGTGCCTACAAGACACAACCATTAGGCTAGGTGCCCCAATGTGCTAGTTGTCCAAATATACTGTAAATGACGGTCATTGCTCCAAAGAGTTTATGGTTTAAAAAAATTAATAGTATAAACTTAACTAAAATAGCGTATAACTTTTACCCCTTTAAAGCATTTATTAGTACTGGCCGATCTTGAGCGGTGATTAAACTCCTCTCATATTATCATTTCAAACTACCTTCCTGGCAGGGCCGGCCCTAGACCGAATGGCACCCCAGCTGAGTAGCATCTTTGGTGCCTCCCCCCCATTTGTTAAACTTTTGAATACCTTATTTTTTATTGCAGTGGTAGCCCATTTCATGACGTCGATGCACGATTTGCATGCATGATTTATCCCTGTCATATAAGACGATACATTTGCACGCTAGGATTTGTAAATTTGCAAGCCTGGCGCCCCCCAAGTCTAGCATCCCAGGCAGTTGCCTGCCCCTAAACCTGGCCCTGCTTCCTTGTAAAACATGTCTGTTTATCTGTGTAGGTTTGTTTTATTCATTGTCTCTCTTTTTGGTACTATTAACTTTGTGTCTGGGAATCTGAAGTTGTACACATGGTGATAGGAGTTGCTGTGTGATAGTTGTGGGAAGCAATGTACTTATTCTGTAACACAGAACAAACCCAAGGAGTGGTGTGATTTGTAATAGAACAGTATTATGCTGTTAACTATATATTTTGTCTTTCATGTGCTCTCTAATCTATTCTAAAAACATAAGGAATTTTTAAAAAGAATGTGAAATGATTTCTCTGTTGGCCTGAAAGCAGATATAACCTTGACATTATGACTACATTGCTTAGTTCTTATGCACTCGCCCATGATTTATTGTATCTGGGACTTGCAAACAGAGATAACGGTGGACAAGAGATGTGATGATGACAGTACATTCTAAATGGTTGGGGGCCTCTCTGGGGGAACATTGCAAAGCCCAGGATGGAGCAAGAAGAGAAGAAAATTCCCTCCAAGCTTCAGTTTGAACATAAAATCAGCCTGTCTGATTAGGGGTTTAAAGGGTTAATCTAAACGGACACTACTTTGGCAAAAGTCTCTGGCTGGATTCCATCTATTACAAGCAGTAAACTCAAACACACAGAACAAAAGTTCTATCTATGCAAAATAACGTCCATGCTTTCCTGCCTTAGCTTCTAGTCAGCACAACCCAATTAATTGTCTGCCTGTATCTTTCCCCTTCTCTGGCATAAAACAACCTTATTTTAAGGTGTTGAGCCCAAATAGGCACAACTGCACCTAATCACCTCCCAGCTGGGAGTGTTTCCCTGAGCTGCCTCTGATCCCTGTTGGGAATTTATCCCTGAAACCATAGTTTTCCCTGGAGGTGCTCAACCCCTGCTCCACCCCGAGGCCCTTCCCCAACTCCTTCCCTTCCCTCAAGGCCCTTTCCACTCGCTCTGCCTCCCTCCCCCGAGACCCCACCCTTACTCCGCCTCTTCCAGCCCCTACTCTGCCCTCTTCCTGAGTCTCCCACCTGTCTGCTGCTCACTGCTCTCCACCCTTCCCCACGCCCTTCCTTGAGCTGCCAAACAGCTGTTTGGCTGCACCGCTGATCCGCTGTTTGGCGGCATCTCCGATAAGCTGTTTGACGGTGTCCTGGATTATGCTGCCAAACAGCTGATCAGCAGCGCCGCCAAACAGCTGAGTGCCCATGGAGTCGGCGCCTATGCCTGAAACACAAGACTTCTGTTTGGTTTAGGGTGGGAGGAGGAGAAAGGGGGAGAGCACTTCCTAGACACAACTAGGATGGGATGCAGCAGGATTTTGGGAGTCCTATTCAGGGGGTATCAAAAATCCAATAAAGCCTGTTAGAGGGAGAAATACTGTGGCCTATTTTCAGAGGCTAATATACTGGTAGTCGGTGTTTCCATTCTCCTTGTTGCTCTTTGCTAAAATGCTGTTCTGTTAGCAGCCGTCTAATGTTTCTCACATAGCAGATGGAAGGCTACAGAAACTCTTCAAGGTAGGTTTTGTTGGAAGCTATAGGGATGTATTTAAACAGGTGGGAGCCTGGCCTTACTTTTTATAAGATTTGGAGCCCACCATAGAACTCCAGCAGAATCAGTGTGACATCTGACTCCAGCCTTGTATTAAGATGGAGCCACAAGAAGCCATTGTTTGAAACTTGCCAGGGTAACCAGGAAGATATGAGTACAAGTTGTTTTTTGTCATTTGCTTTAAACAATACATTTTAACAACAAATGTAGTTTATTGCTTGATCCTTTGATAGATCATACAAGGGGGCAAAGGTTGACCTTGCTCCGTGGGGAGCTGGAGATTGGTTTGGCACCTAATATAAATGCAACCTCAGGGCTGCTCTAATTTACATTGGTATGTAACGGCAGCCTCCTGAGATGTCTCCTGGCACACTATGATGGGGAGAGTTGAGAAGGAATGAAAAAGAACCAACTACAACAGCTCTGTCCCAGCTGAGATCCCCTAACATTGGCTCTAGGACCCCTTTGCGCTATCATAGCACAAAAGGGCTACAGGAGTCCTACGATAGGACAGCAATGAAAGAGGCCCACAGATCTCTAATAACTGATACCTGTACCTATTTCAAATCATTCTGTCTTGGAAAGTCAGGTTTGCAGCCCTGATGCATTTTTCTTTTACATACTCATTCCCAGTCATTGAAAACCTGAAAATTCAGTAATTGCAGGGACAATTGTGCAGGGGGATGCTACTTAATTAACTGTTCCCCCGCCCCATAGTAATTCGGCAGAACCATCATGTAGAGCAGGGGTCTCAAACACGCACAGCCCGCGGAGTTATTTCCTGCAGTCCGCCATAGGCGCTGACTCCATGGGTGCTCTGGGGCTGGAGCAGTCACGGGGGAAAATTAGTAGGTGTTCTGCACCCACCAGCAGCCAAGCTCCCCTCACCCCCCCGTCCCCTCCTCTGCCCCACCCCGAGCGTGCCGCATCCCCGCTCCTCCACCTACCTCCGAGCTCCTCCCAACGCCAAACAGCTGTTTGGTGGCGCTTAAGACTTTCCAGGAGGGAGGGGGGAGAAGCGGGGATGTGGCGCGCTCAGGGGAGGAGGCAGAGAAGAGGCGGGGCCAGGGTGGGGATTTGGGGAAGGGGTTGGAATAGGTGCAGGGAGGGGGTGGAGTTGGGGTGGGGACTTTGGAGAAGGGGTTGGAATGGGGGCCGGGAAAGGGTGGGAAGAGGCGGGGCAGGGGTGGGGCCTCATGGAAGGGGTGGAGTGGGGGCAGGGCCGGGGGCAGAACGGGGACATTTATGCTCTCATTCTAACAGGAGAAAGCACTTGTTTGACAGCAGAGTTGGGTGAACTATTCTGTCATTATAGCCTTCTTCCTGTTTGTGAATTGTCTGCAAACATACTAAGATTTTTATTAATTGAACTTAAATTTATGCATTGGCTTAACTTCAGTGTCTTAAATAAGATACGTTTAAATTCAGGTACTCTATTGTACATATTTAAATAGAAATTCTATAGGCTATAAAGGTCTTCCAGTTGTTGTTTTATTATGTTTTTTTAAAAATACTGACCATATATCAAATCCTGAGATTCAGGATTTTTACTCAGGAAAAACTTCACTTGTGCAACATCCTGCAATATACCAAGTACCAGCAGAACATCCTAAATTCCAGTTGGGCATGCTCAGCTCCTCAAAGGATCTGTCTCAATAGGAGTTTTCCAGATCTGTCCTTAATTATTTAGAGTGAAATCTTGGCTCCACTGAAGTCAATATATGGACAGCGAATATGTGGAACTTCTGTATCACACTGAAGTTAGATGGCTGAGTCGTGGAAATGTTTTGAAGCGTTTTTTGCACTTAGAGAGGAGATTGATTCCTTCATAAAAATGAAAAAACAAGGAGGTTCCACAGCTTGCTGATTCCACTTTTATCTGCAACCTTGCTTTTCTAACAGTTGTAACTGATCACCTGAATGCACTGAACTTGAAGCTTCAGGGTAGAAAACAGGCGATAATACAGATGTATGACAGTCTTAAGTCAAGCTTACTTTGTGGGGGAAGCAGCTGACTGCTGGCAAATTGGTCCATTTCTCGACTCTGAATTCCTTAGGAAAAGTTGAACCTAAATCCTTGAAAGAATATGCAGCTATTCTTTCTAACTTACACAAACAGTTTGATGTGCGGTTTAAAGATTTCAAGGCACTTGAACCACATTTTCAACTTTTTTCCACACCATTTGCTGTGGAAATTGACAATGTTGCAGAGGAAATGCAGATGGAGTTAGTGGAGCTTCATTGTGATACCATTTGGAAGCAGAAGTATACAGATGTTGGAATTCCAGAATTCTACCAGTTTCTTTCACAAGAAAGATTTCCCATGTTATTCTCTGCTTCCGCAAGGGTAATGGCAATGTTTGGAAGTACATATATATGTGAACAGTTTTTCTCTTCCTTGAAGATTAACAAATCTGTGTTGAGGTCAAGGCTCACTGATGAACATTTCCAAGCAACACTGAGATTGGTTTCGTCTCAGGATATCAAACCTAATATTGATGCTCTGGTTGATGCAAAACGCTGCCAGCTAAGTGGCCAAAAATGAAATGACTGTCAAAATTAGCACTGACTTTTCACATTACAGTTTTAAAAGAGTTAATACATTGACTTTCAATAGAATACTATATTACTTTTCATTTTTTAAATTTTTGACTTTACTTTTGTATCGTTGTATGAAAAGGTTTCAGTGATGCGGTCCTCAGGCCAATGTACTAGTCCTCACGTGGCCCTCGTGGTGATTTGAGTTTGAGATCCCTAATGTAAAGTCATATAGCACCCTTTTGGAAGCTATTATTTCAGAACTATGTTGGTTTATTTGGAATGTGTCAGGGTTAGCAAGAGAAATTGGAAGAATGGAGGCAAGTCTGAGTCTAATTTAAATTTTCTCTTCCTTTTTATTTATTTATTTATAGTTCTATGGCATCAAACAAAAAAACTTGTCATCCATCAAAAGAGATTAAATTATGGTGCCAACCTGTGTTTATTATTATTGTTCTTTAATATATTATTTCTGGCTCTTAAGCAGCAATTTTCAGTTTCTGAAGTACATTGCCATTATCTACAGATTTTGCACAAACACAATGTGACAAGTTATAGAGTTTACATATTTTGGGGGGAAAAAGAGTTATACGCTAGCATCTTTCTTTTAGTTTGGCATGGGCTTCTAAAGTGTCTTTGGTTCTAAAATTGCTTTACATAAGATTTGGAGTCTATGTGAGGATGGGCTTGGTTCCAATCTAATTTGCCTCTGGCCACTTCCAGGTAGGGACTGAGATCATTAGCAGGGATATTGAAAGGAACTGGTTTGTAAATAAACACAAAACATTATATTTTCCCCTTGCTCACTGGCAGTGAACCTTGAATGTAAACAAATATTCCACACACACAAAAAAACTTAAATAACAAGGAACAAGGAACTCTAGCTGTTATAAATGTATTTAGTGGACAGCCGTGCTTTTGCCAAACATAGCAAACTTGGTGAACGCTCCCATGTCACTGTTACCTGGATCTCATAACCAACTGGTCCTCTAGATAATAGTGTAGGCTAGATGCCAGCATATACGTGAAAGCTATTGAGCACTCCAGCTAACCACAATGGCCACATATAACAGATGTCTGTTTACAGCACAGGTATAGCCTATCTGGTTTAGTTTGAAAATTGTGTCCTATCAATTATATTTCTTCTTCATCATCCTATCCTATTAGTAATTATGTGTGTCTGTGCTAATGGATGGCATGCATGTCTGGCCGCATTCTTGAACCGCCACAGACTGCATCTCTCTCCTTACTAACAATCTAAGTTCTCAGTTAGGTTCAAAGTAGCTGCCTGGGTAAAGGGGACAATGACCTATTTGGGAACAGGAATAGCTAGGAGGTTGAGGTTGTAGTGGCCTCTAGTGGAAATTCCTATGTCATCACTGTTGCCAGACAACAGGATTGGTTCTCAACATGAAAGAATCTGAATATTGTTGTGAACATTGTGTATAATGAATGGAAAACTGCAGAGAATTTTTAAGGGGATAAAAAGCTCCTGTGATACTTTTAAGTTTTCAGTTTACATTCCTGAAAATTCACTTTTCAGTCTGATTTTCAAAATTACATCTCCATTAGCTAAATTTGAGTTATAATAGGTGGTATAAAATTTTACCTAGAAAATTTTACCCAATTGTATTGTGTTTCCATATGTACCTGGCTTTCATAAATGGATTTTAACATACTTTACAAACATTAATTAATGAAGTTCAACAGCACCTCTGTAAAGTAGATACAGAAAGTATTAGTAACACCCAGGAAAACAAATCTACCTTAACAATATTTCCATTCATTTCCTAAATAGAATCAGCCCTTTCAAGTAATATGATGCTTAATTTTTGTCCTAAGCACTTGCTTTCTATTTTTCCTTGGAGGATGCAGGTGACTTAGTCCTGCTGATGCAGAAGTGTCCAAAGATGTGGAAAACCATGTAATTAAAAAAAAGATTGTGTGATTTGTAGCTCACTGAGTGCATGTACAGAGGAAGCAGTTGTTTTTCTTGTTGTTTTAAACTCTCCTCTCTGGTGACTGGAATTACAAGCTGAAGGAAGTTCCTTAGCTCAGAAGTGATAATCTCCTACAGGCAATTCCAACTAATTAGGGGAGAAATGTCTTAATTTACAGGGGAAAAGATGGTTATCTTGAGAATAATTAATTGCTGCTATGAAAAATACATTTATTAGTATGGGTACCTTCACACATTAATTATTTCATTTAAAATATTTGTCTTTTCTGGGATACAGCATACTTCACAATGTAATTAAAACACATAGCACGTAGCATGTTGAAAGTCATTGAAATGCTGGTTGCAAGCCAAGGTATGAAATAGAAAAGAAAAAAAAAGTTAGTTTTTGTAAATGAGCAAAAAATCTCTTAATTTATTTTCCCCTTGGGGTATGAAATATTAGTCACTGGGCACAACACTTTCTCAGATGTGAACTGTGCAAAGTTCTTGATGATTCCTAAAGTCATTTTGTAGTCTTTGGGGGGGTTTGAAAAGATTTCTTATGAGAAATAAATTGTTCTATTAAAAGCAAAACATTGAGAAGAGCAGTTCAAACTTTCCAGCAACTTGAGTCCAGGCATCTGTATTTTTAAAATGTATTATTGTTCTACTTTTCTCATTCCCAATCCAGCCAGCAGCCCTTATCACACAGATATTGCCCTAAATACTATGTTGGAGTTCTTCCTGTTGATTATCTCACTTTGGAGCTTCATATCAAGAGGCATAGTTCAACTGTGACCAGTCAGAGCCTGTAAGATTCCTCTTTTTCTGTAAGAGCCTGATTTAATGCCCATCTAAATAAAAGAAAAGGTTCTGATTAAGTTCATTAGGCATTGGATCAGATCCTAGTAAAGCATCATACAGTTTCTAAAAAAATCATAATTGGAAAATTGACTCAAATTGGTTTGGTTGCTAACTCAGTCATATAAGGCAGACACCCACTAAAATACTTGACAAACAGTGCAGATAAACGGCAGTGTTTAGGGCTGAGAATAGGGGTAGCACAGTGATCACTATTAGAACCCATCTTATTTATATCCTCACTAATGCAGTTTGCAGATTATACCTAGTTGGGAAGAATCACAAACATCAGTGAGAACAACTATAGAGGGCCTAAAGAAACACAGAAACGTAGTCAGAAAATAGATCAAGATTCATCTTGAAAAAAAGCAAATACATGTATCAGGAGGAAAGTAATCTGAACCATGTTTACTCCATGAGAGTGAACAACCTGGGGTGCTGATTTGGAACAGACCTAGAGATGACAGTGGATAACAAATTAGACATGACTTTGGGTGTCATGTGATGTGGCTGCTGTGTGATAGGACGGTAACAGAGGATGATGTAGTTCTGGGCTGCATATACATAGATATATCACAGAGAGGTAAGACTCCCTCTCTGTGTGTAACAATATCTGGAACATTTCATGAAGTTCAGTGCATCTTATTAAAAGAAAGACACTGACAAACTGGATGATGGGGGAGGGGGGGCAGAGAAAAACAAACAAATTCATTGGGAGATGGGCAAAAGGGAGGGGGGAGGGGCTAGAAAGTTTGATTTATGAGGAAAGATAAATATAAAAAAATTAGTTATGTCACAACTAAATGGGGTCCACAATAATAGTCTATATCTGAAGGGTTCAAATGCCAAAGAGGGAGACGTGATTAAGAGTAATGGCATGAAAGTAAGGAAAGAAAAAGTTAGGTCAAATACCATGACTAACTTGAAACTTGAATTGGTGTCAGACTGCACAACAGTGGGGAAAGGGGAAATTTTGACCAAAGACACCAGAGCAAACCATCACTCTTACATATTTTTAATGTTCACCAAACAGACAGGAGCTGCTTTTTAATGCCTCATGTAAATGACACATACAGATGGTGTTTTTTTCATGCATTTGAAAGATGAATTTTCTGCATTTTGATTATGTTGTCATTAGCAATAGCCTTACTCTGTAATTAAGAAGCTAGCATGTGTGTGAGAAAGATATATTGAGGAAGAAGGATGTTATCTCCTTTGTTTCCATAGGGATATAATTAAATTCAACTAAAAAAATCATAAACAGTAGAAAAAATTAAAATAGCAACTATGCTAACTGGAAATGGTTTATTGTTCATTGAAAAACAGCTGATCTTCATCAGAAGAGACCATAATATCTGCCAATGCACTTGCTGGCCAAGAAAGAAAAGGATTTTCCCTGTAATAAATCCTACGTCTTTGTAACTTTGAATTAATATTGGGTTTAGAAAGAAAGCTATACATAATACAAAATTCCAAGCACATTTGTTTCATCCTTCGGTAACTTTTCCAAACAGGGAAGGAAAGCCAAACACCATGAACCTGGCTGTGTAGCACTGAAGGAGGAAGGAGAGAAAGGATGTGCTGGGAATACTGCTCTATGGAAAGCAATGCTGTTTCAGGAACATAGTGTTCCAACTAAGTGCAAGGGGACTGTTGGCCCTTTACTAAAACGTAGTGGGGGGTTTTGGTTGGCCATCTCTCAGTATCAAAATAAAGGGGAAGGCTTGATGGGAAACCGGGACCCTAAGACTGACAATGGGGAGAGGCCAACACTCCAGGTCAGCCTGATTGACAGGGCAGGCAGGCTAATGAGGGAGTCAGGAGACCAGGGGTCCCATCCTCCATATGAGCTGGAGCTGCCTGGGCCAGAGACAGGCTGAGCTAAGGAGAGAGTGGAGTCCGAGCTGAGCTGGAGAGCAGAGCCATGCCAACCAGAGCCAGAGGGGCCAGATTCAAGGAGCTGCCCTGGAGGGAGAGCAGCAGCAAGCAGAGGGGCCAGAGGAGTAGCCCAGAGACCTGTGCTGGGAGCAGAGCTGCAACAACCAGAACCAGATGGGCCAGAGAAACAGCCCAGGGAGCTGCACTAGAGGCAGAGCAGCAGAAGCAGCTCTGAGGCAGAGTGGAACTGGGGCTGGAGATGGGGCAGAGGGCCCAGCCCAGGGAAGAGGTCTTGCAGGCCAGACTTGGAGGGGGATCATAACCCCAACTGGGGGGAAAGGGGTGCCGCTAGGAAGAAGTTTCCTGCCACCTAGAGTGTGTGGCCACACAGATCTCTGCCATGTGAGCTAATGGAGTAACTGACAGCAGTAGTAGATTGTCATCCTTTATATGGAGCAGGACCAGAGTGGGGATGAGATACACACGTTGCTGGTTATTTTCACAGATTTTTCTTCTGACAGAGGAATGGTGAGATTCTGGAATGTTGGGTTCCATTCTAGGCTCTTGAGGGGAGTCTGTTCTAGTGGGCCTACCCCCTCCCCCCAAGTTTGACCTCTTCTGCCCTATCCCCTCCAACCTGTCCCTGACCCAGTCCTGTCTCTTTCTCACCTCTGACTCCTTGCCCAGTCTACTTGCACAGACAGTCACAGTTCTTGTCCCACACCTCAGTTCCTTTTCAGATCTGTCTCCTCTGCCTCCGTGCCCATTCCCTTCCACACTGGTTGATAGTCCCAGTCTCCCACACCCCACTGCTCCTTGCATGATCTCAGAGTCCCCCCACCCCTTCCAATTTTCCTTACCAGCTCCCAGCATTCTTGTCCAATCAAGTTCCAGCTTCCCCCTGGCTCCCAGTCTCCTTGCCCAAAGAGTCCCAGTCTCCCTGACTACTTGTCCCTATTGATTCCTTTCTGTCCTTTCTGGTTCGGGTTTTCGTCCCTCTCTGCATTCAATTCAGATGTTTTTCTCCTCCTCACTGCCTGGGTGCCAGCAGGGGGTCACTGAGAGAGACAGGTTCCCTGCTTTCAGATCTAGTGTCTGGTCCCACCACTGAGCAGCTGTGGGCAGCAGCTACAGGGAAAGTCTGTCTTCACCATTATAGCCCTGTTCTGTGGGGATGGCGAATGTGCGGTCTGGTCACACATTCGAGCTGTGAGTGACTTGGGATAGTCAATCCATGGAAATTTCCCTAAGGACTACATAAAAACTGATTAATATCCTCCATTATTTGGGCCAATATAAATACAGTATATATTACACACACACAAAACTTTGTTAAAATAACATTATTAAGGTTGTCAAGTCAAACAATCAAAAAATAGAAAAGACCAGAATTAAGGTTGTCTGTGCAACTTTAATTCATCCTCCTTATGCATTATGATAAATCTTTAATTACCTGATCATTACAATTTTTTCCACAGCTCCCAGTCTCCTTGCCTAGCCAGTCCCATTCTATCTCCCAAACCTCTAGTCACAGATACCCTTCCCCCTTCTAGTCCCAGTTTCACCAGATGCCTTGACCCAATCTACACCTTTCCCTCTACCCTGCTCTGGCTTTTCTCTCCTCTGCATTTACATCAGATGGCTTTCTCCTTTCCACTGCCTGGGTGAGAACATTGAACTGTTTTGGCTGAAATTTTCCAAAAATAATCAAACTGAAGCAGAGGCTCGGTACATTTCAGCTCATATGGTTCAAGTTTGGAAACGGTATAAGCAACTGCAAAAACATCTTATAATTGGAAGTTTTGGGTGTACCTTAATAATAGGTGGTGTTGCCAGCCCCACTTCTAATATGTAAGGCCTAGTCTACAGTAGGGATCTAAGATACAGAACTTCAGCTACGAGAATAGTGTAGTTGAAGTCGACATATCTTAGATCGACTTAGAATCACTTACTTCGCGTTCTCGCGGCGCGTGATTGATGGCCGCCGCTCCCCCGTCGACTTTGCTTCCGCTTCTTGCCGAGCTGGAGTTCAGCAGTCGACAGAAGAGCGATCGGGGATTGATTTATCGCGTCTACACTACACGCAATAAATCGATCCCCGATAGATCGATCGCTACCCGCCGATCCGGCGGGTAGTGTAGATGTACCCTTAGAGACTGTCCCTTCCTCAAGGAACTTAGGCTGAAATGCTGGACTCATTGCAGTCAGTGGCAAAACTCCCTATGACGTCAAAGAGGCCAGGAGTTCACCCTTAAAATCGAAATGGACAAGGCAGACAGAGTTAAAGGGATGCAACATACAAGCAGCTTGAACAGAGTGATGGTGGTGGACAAATAGCTAGTTCCACAATTCTTTTTGAAGGGGGAGGAAGTTTCACTTTTGTTTGTATATGCGTCCGCGCACACACTACATGTGTAATGCAGCAGATGTGGGGTAAGGAGAGAAGGCAGAAGGGAATCAGTTAATAGGACACGCAAAGGAGGGAACTGGCTATTGAAGAGATGGAGATAAGGGGTATAGAGAGATGACAAAAGCAATGGAGAGGAGCACAAAGGGCAGGGATAGTATGAATGTAGATGAATGATCTATGAGGGAGACAAAGAAATGGTTCAGGTCAAGATACCTACACAAATCAGATTTAAGGGGGGGGAAATCATCGGCATAGAAACTATAGGTGATAAGAGATCAGCTAGATTGTTTCGCTCATCCATGAGCCAGTGTAGGGTTATTCTGTAGTTTCTCTCTTTCTATACAACGTTAGCAACCTCTGAGCGGCTCATACAAAACTCATCCCCTGATTGTTCTCACTGCTAAAACAAGTGTCCATGCCTTGGTGATCTCTCACAGGATTACTGTAATTTTCCATCTATCTTCACTGCTTTTTTAAAATTTACCCTACCTTCATTCTGTCCAAAATGCTGCTGTCAAAGACCTCTTTACTTCCGGTTCTATCCTTTTCATTTTTTTCAGTTCACTGAATCCCTCTAATTACTTCCAACCTACTTCTGCATAACTTCAAGCACTTTGACCTTACCTAGGAGGATGGATATAACTTTGTTTCCCCTACTCCTCTGCTTTAATTAGTTTTCATTACCCACTATTCATCTTCCTATTTTCTATGCTCTTCCCAGTTCTTTCACCCGGTTTCCCCCTTCATCTCCTTCTCTAGCTCCATGTTCACGCCTTCTTTCATTTTGCTCCCTCTATCTGAAACTCTTCTTCTCATGGGCGGCGGGTATCGTAGGCCATGGGAAGCTAAGCCTCCCTTAACCCAGGCCTGTGGCCCTGCCCACCCTCGCTCTCCCTCTCCCCTGCTGTTGTGGCTGGGGCTCCTCTGGTCACAGGGGGCTCCCTCAGGGCTCCTCCAGCTGCAAGGGAGAGGCTTGGGGCTCCTCCAGCCTCAGGGCTCCAGGGGCCAGGGCCTTGGGGTTCCAGTGGGTGGGGCCAGGGACTAGCCTCCCCGAAGGGGGGGTTCACCCACCGCCCATGCTTCCTCTTCTCGTCTGCTAACCTTCATCTCTCTTTCTTCATATATTTCTTTCCTTCTTGTCATTAATAATTCTCCTCCTGTTCCTGGGCTCCTATCCCATGTCTCCTTTTGTGTTTGTCTGTCTTGTGTTATTTAGACTGTAAACTCTTTTGAGCAGAGACAATATCTTTTTTATGCTTTAAAATACAATTGTAAATCTGCTTTACGAATGTAAAGTACCAGGTAATTGAAAAATATTTATAGCACTTTTAAATAACTGCCCTCAAAATGCTCATAACACTTGCTGCTCTGCATTAACACAATGGCTATAATCAATTCTCATGCTTCAGAGCTTTGGCTGGTTGTCTATAGGGATCAGGGAGAACTTTTTTTCCCTTGAAGCACAGTTGGCCACATGTATTCTGGATTTTGTTTCCATCTTCCTCTGAAGCACCAGAGATTGGCCACAGCTTAGAGACAGGACATCAGATGGGGTGGACCTGTGCTCTGAAGTGGCACAGAGAATCTTGGCTCGTGTGTCTTGTTCACATACTCACCATCAAACTGGGGTCAGGAAGAAATTTTCCCCTAGATCAGATTGACGGAGATCTTGGATTTCCCCCCACCCCCACCCCCACCTTCCTTTGCAGCATGGGACATGAATTGCATGCCAGGATCACTTAGCATATTTCACCTAAGCAATTCTTTGCCATTGCAGGGACCTCAAGCATTGGTAGAACCTTGGTCTCTTTTGTTCTCTGCCTGTGGCATACAACAATTTAGTCTCCTGAGGATTGAAGTGCTTTGGTCTAACCATGGGCAGCGGGTGAACGCACTGTTGGGGGAGGCTAGCCCCCGTCCCCTCCCCCTCTGCCTGAGGCCCCGCCCCTCCTATCCCCCTCCCCTGCCGGAGCCCGGAGCACAACCCCCCTGCGGCTGCTGCCCCCCACCCCCCGCATGTCCCCAGATCCAGCGTGTTGGGTGGCAGCCTGGCCAGAGTGCCCCCATCCCCAGAGCGCCCCCAGCCCCAGCCCTGGAGTGTCAGGCAGGTGGCGTGATCACAGCTTCCCCAACCCCAGTGCTGGGTTGGTGGGAAGGGCAGCTGCAGCTTCCCCAGCCCTGGAGTGTCCCCAGCTCTAGTGCCGTGATCCCTGCACCACCAGTGCTGGACGGACGAGCGGCACAGCATGGCCTCAGCCCCAGAGCCCTGAGCCCCGGGCCTTGTGTGCACCGGCCCCAGCCTGCCTGCCCCAGTCTCTCAGCCACAGAGGACGGGAACTGAAATAGGCAGAAGGGTGTCTGGGGGTGGAGTGTGGGCAGGGCCATACAAGGCTGTTTGGGGAGGCACAGCCTTCCCCTGCCTATGCTACCCACCGCCCATGGGTATAACTAAAGTCATTAGGCTTAATAGGGGGCTATCTGGGTAAAATTTAATGGTTTGTAGTATACAGGTCAGACTAGATGATGTAATGGTCTTTTCTGTTCCTAATCTCTATGAAATTAAATCACAGAATTAATGCCTCAAAATCATGGATTATGTTAAAAATTATACACGCTTGTTTTCCATTTTTTAGGACAGGTTTTGCATAATGCCTCTGCTCTAGAAGTTACTTAGTTAATGGAGATTCCCTTTTTTCTGTATTTTACTAACTGCAACCATTTGTGTTGCAAATACCATGTTCTGGGGAAAGAATAGGCTTCTCCCTATTGTTCTGTTCAGTACTGATTTTCAAGCAACATGCTCAGGGGGAAAGAGAGAATTCAGTCTTCATATTGGCAGGCTGTAGTTGGACATCATGAGATGTGCCAAAGTATAAACAGAGTGGTGGAAATTCCCAGCATTTTTTCCACAGAAGTGCTACTGGTTGGCCTGAGAGCAGTCTGAAGTATGTGCTGTAATGCATTCCAATCACCAAAGCAACGTGATATACTTTGGTTCTTCCTTTGAAAGTTCTCAAGTTACTGAGCTTTTAAAGGGCCTCATTTGAGGCTAATCTTCTAACATTGGTGGTGCTGATGGAGGTGGTGGTGGGGAAAGCAGGCATCATACTTTTCAGAACTGTCTCATTGCTTTCCTTCACTGAGGAAATGCTATTTTTAAAGTAAACTGCACTCCAAGCATAGGTAGTTCAGCACTATTTTTTTAAGAGTTGCCACAGCAACACAGATACCCCTCCCTCCTCAAGTTCCCTAAAACCTGCTTCACAAGTTGTCTTTGAAAAAATATTGAACTGATAAAAGTCAGTGTACCATTATCTTCTAGATTGTTAACAAAAGACCAGCCTCTACACCAGCTCCAAAGAGCACACATTTTAGGAATCAGATGTTTAGAAAAGGATGAGAATGATCAGTTGAATTCGGTTCCACACAAACAACAGTCTCCTTTTTGGCTTTTGAGAGCCAGTGCTGTGCTGCAGCAATCAGTGTGAGGGCTGCTGTGTCTCATTCTACCTAGAGAGGACAGAGGAAGGCAGGGATGCATAGAGAATACACTCAAAAGCGCAACTATTACAGCATTGAAAATGTTGTAAGTGCTATCCCCAATGCTACCCTCCACCTGTTAGTAGATGTGCAGGGACCTGACCACGCCTCTGTCCACAGTTGCTAACTTTCACCCGGTAAATAAGCACCCCGACTTTCACAATAAGCCAAAAATCAAGCTAATCCCATTTCAAAACAAGGCCAAAACAAGCCAATCCCTAAGAACCCCAACACTCTATGTGATTAGATCCCCCCGGTGTGCAGTCTGGAACTGTGGTGGGCCCGCTGTGCACCCCTGACTCTCTCCCCTCTTGCCCCTGCTTGCCCCCCCCCCTTTCTCCCTCTTGTTGGGAGCCAATCAAAAAAAGAAGCATCAAGCTACAACAAGCTACAAGCCAAACAAGCTACAAGCCAAAAACTAGCCAACAAGCAACTCACAAGCCAATTAAGCCAAAAACAAGCCCAATTTCTGTTTTTTTTTTCACGGGTTTGGCATGTCTGCCTCTGACCTGACCTGCCTGGCAATATCTTGGAATACTCCATATATTCCAAATACCCTTCGGAGTGTGGAGTAACTCTGGCCTAGCAAAGCATTCCTACCCATATCTTATGCGCGGAGAGTACAAGCAGTCTCAGGCTACGTATCAGAGGGCACTTAGGGGTGGAGGAAGAGCTCCTTTCATTCTTTTCTTCCACACCTGTGCAAGATCAGTTACAATTTAGTCCAACATGTTTTTAAATCAGATGAATTACACAGGTTTCAGTGGTAGTAGCCGTGTTAGTCTGTATCAGCAAAAAAAACCGAGGAGTCCTCGTGGCACCTTAGAGACTAACAAATGTATTTGGGCATAAGCTTTTGTGGGCTAGAACCCACTTCAACAGATGTATGAAGTAAAAAATAAAGGAACAGGTATAAATACATGAAAGGACGGGGGTGAGTAACAGTAGGGAGAAATTAATTCCAGTTCTGCAGCTTCATGTTGGAATTAATTTGCAAACTAGATACCATCAGATTAGGCCTGAATAAAGACTGGGAGTGGTTGGGTCATTACAAAACCTAAACTTAATTTCCCTAATACTAATTTCTCCCTACTGTTACTCATACCTTCTTGTCAACTGTCTGTAATTGGCCACTCTCTAACCACTTCAAAAGTTATTTTTCCTCCCTTGGTATCCTGCTGTTAATTGATTTATCTTGTTAGACTGACCTAACACTTGGTAAAGCAACCCCCATTCCATGTTTATTAATTACACAGACGTTATTCTGTGGAGGGGGACACTATTAAAGAGCATTGCAGAAAAATGCTGCCAGGTCTCCATGTGGTACATATAGGTGAAATTAATATGGTCTAGGAATTTGGCTGATTGGAAAATGAAAAACTAGTTTCACAACAAATTTTGAAGCTGTTCATTTCAAAAGGTTTGATGCTGACCCACTTCCAAAAAAGTTCATGCTTTTTCATTTTTTAAACATTGAAAACATCATAATGGATATCAGTATTGTTTGTTTCCGAAATACTGGGTGCCATGGTGGGGGAGCACTGGAAAGGAGGGGAGGCGAGAGTACAGAATAAACCAGAATTGCATTTTGCCAGCTGATGTGCAGGGGTTTAGCAGCAGTAGTTGTGTTGCTGCCCAGTTTTAGGGAGGAGCTGCCACCATGGACTGCTTGTGCAGAACAGAACAGTGTGTTTAGTGTGCAATAGGTGGCTAGGACTATTCTGAATCCCAAGCCTCACTGGGCCTTCCAGACCATCTCTTTGTCAAAAGTATTTTGCTAAGGATCTTTTTCATGTTTTCCTTGGGCGTGATGCTCGTTCTTACCAAGGGATCACACCACTGTGAATATAGAGAAAGGTGGATGCCCTAATGGTTGTCTCATGAAAGCAACAACTTGAATCCATGCTAAAGCTTGGTGAAGCCTGTGGTTGTATCTATTTTTGAGTCATACAAGCGGTAAATAAAAAATAGCTCAGTCTTGAAAAAAGCTCAGAGGAGAAATATTTGCTGTCTTCAGCAACAAAAAACCACAACAAAACAAATCATCTCTCCAGAAAATTCAGCAATAGATTAAACTCTCCCCCACTAGGGTCATCCTTTCTGCCTTGCTCCCAGCCCCAGTCCATGAACATCCTAGGAGGGGAAAAGGTAGGGGAGGGAAGGTTGATTCTCTTCTCTCTGGTGATAAATAGAGCATTTAGTAGTGGACAAATTGGGGAATACTGAATCTCTGGGGACCTAATCAAATGTGAATCAAGTCACTGAGTGTGGAATAAAATGTCAGTTGGTGTGTGGCCTTTCCATGCCAGCTAGCATTTTCTCCTTTGTGAAATGGATTGCGAGCGGCTTTATGTAGCTGATACTTGGTTTTTTTTTTTAATTTAATGTAGGGTTCAGGGTAACAAATTCTGTTCCTTGTGGAATTGAATAGGAGTGTGTGATGGGGTTTACAGACTAAAGGAGTGATGGAGCAGTACTGGGCCAAGAAGGTCCCACTCCTCAGCAGCTGCAGAGCATGCTCCAAATGGAGAAGATGCTTAAAATGGGACTCTGGCACTCAGGCAGAGGGAAAATGAAGGAGAGGCTGCGTGGAAACTTTTTCAAGACACCATAATAGAGGCTCAATTTAAATGTATACCCCAAATTAAAAAACATAGTAAGAGAACCAAAAAAGAGCCACTGTGGTTAAACAACAAAGTAAAAGAAGCAGTGAGAGTCAAAAAGGCATCCTTTAAAAAGTGGAAGATAAATCCTAATGAGGAAAATAGAAAGGAGCATAAACTCTGGCAAATGAAGTGTAAAAATATAATTAGAAAGACCAAAAAAGAATTTGCAGAACAGCTAGCCAAAGACTCCAAAAGTAATAGCAATTTTTTTAAAAATAGATCAGAAGCAGGAAGCCTGCTAAACAATCAGTGGGGCCACTGGAAGATCGAGATGCTAAAGGAGCACTCAAAGATGATAGGGCCATTGCAGAGAAATTAAATGAATTCTTTCCATCGGTCTTCACTGTTGAGGATGTGAGGGAGATTCCCAAACCTGAGCCATTCTTTTTGGGTGGCAAATCTGAGGAACTGTCCCAAATTGAGGTGTCATTAGAGGAGGTTTTGGAACAAATTGATAAACTAAATCAGTAATAAGTCTCCAGGACCTGATGATATTCACCCAAGAGTTCTGAAGGAACTCAAATGTGAAATTGCAGGACTACTAACTGTCATCTGTAACCTATCATTTAAATCAGCTTCTGTACCAAATGACTGGAGGATAGCTAATGTGACGCCAATTTTTAAAAAGGGCTCCAGAGGTGACCCTGGCAACTACAGGCCAGTAAGCCTCACTTCAGTACTGGGCAAACTGGTTGAAACTATCATCAAGAACAAAATTGTCAGACACATAGATGAACATAATTTGTTGAGAAATAGTCAACATGGTTTTTGTAAAGAGAAATCTTGCCTCAACAATCTACTAGAATTCTTTGAGGGGGTCAACAAGCATGTGGACCAAGGGGATCCAGTGGATATAGTGTATTTAGATGTTCAGAAAGCCTTTGACAAGTCTCTCACCAAAGGCTCTTAAGCAAAATAAGCAGTCATGGAATAAGAGGGAAGGTTCTCTCATGGATTGGTAACTGGTTAAAAGATAGGAAACAAAGGGTAGAAATAAATGGTCAGTTTTCAGAATGGAGAGAGGTAAATAGTGGTGTCCCCCAGGGATCTGTACTGGGCCCAGTCCTATTTAACATATTCATAAACAATCTGGAATAAGGGGTAAATAGTGAGGTGGAAAAATTTGCAGATGATACAAAACTACTCTACTCAAGATAGTTAAGTCCCAGGCAGACTGTGAAGAGCTACAAAAGGATCTCACAAAAGTTGGCAACAAAATGGCAGATGGAATTTAATGTTGATAAATGCAAAGTAATGGACATTGGAAAACATAATCCTAACTATACATATACAATGATGGGGTCTAAATGAGTTGTTACCACTCAAGAAAGAGATTTTGGAGTCATTGTGGATACTTCTCTGAAAACATCCACTCAGTGTGCAGCGGCAGTCAAAAAAGCAAACAGAATGTTGGGAATCATCAAAAAAGGGATAGCTAATAAGACAGAAAATATCTTATTGCCTCAATATAAATCCATGGTACGCCCACACTTTGAATACTACGTGCAGATGTGGTCGCCCCATCTCAAAAAAGATATATTGGAACTGGAAAAAGTTCAGAAAAGGGCAACAAAAATGATTAGGGGTATAGAACGGTTCCATATGAGGAGAGATTAATAAGACTGGGACTTTTCAGCTTCGAAAAGAGGCGACTAAGGGGGGATATGATAGAGGTCTATAAAATCATGAGTGGTATAGAGAAAGTAAATAAGGAAGTGTTATTTACTCCTTCTCATAATACAAGAACAAGGAGCCACCAAATGAAATTAATAGGTAGCAGGTTTAAAACAAACACAAGAAAGTATTTTTTCACGCAATGTACTGTCAGTCTCTGGAACTCCTTGCCAGAGTGTGTTGTGAAGGCCAATACTATAACGGGGTTCACAAGGGAGCTAGATAGATTCATGGAAAATAGGTCCATCAATGGCTATTAGCCAGGATAGGCAGGAATGGTGTCCCTAGCCTCTGTTTGCCAGAAGCTGGATTCGGTGACAGGGCATGGATCACTTGATGATAACCTGTCTGTTCATTCCCTTTGGGGCACCTGCCATTGGCCACTGTCAGAGGACAGGATACTGGGCTTGATGGACCTTTGGTCTGACCCAGTATGGCTGTTCTTATGTTCTTAGTAAGGAAGCCAATTAGTACCTTTTGGGATAGAGGAATCCACGGAGGAAGGGCCTAGACTGTGGGTAAGATCCAACTGGGCAACCAGGGGCCTGACCCCTTTTTCCCTCCCCTTGTCCCCGACAAGGGGCAATCATTGGGCATTGAGAAGGGAGCTGAAGAGCCCCTACTGACCATCTGAATCATCGAGACTGCTTGAGCAACTCTTTGCAGGGAGGGAAGCAGAGTGCTGTGACTGTGCCCCAAACTGAGAAAAGCACAAGGGAATTAGGAAGTGGTTTTGGGGATCAGCTAGAGGGGACTGAAACACTCTTCATCCCTTCCCCCTTGGGCCCTGGGCTGGACAGTGGAGAAGGAGGGCTTAGGTTCTCCCTACCCTCTGCCCCTTGTCTAGCCAGGGGAACCCAGATAAGGACAGACTGTAATTTGGCTGCCAGGTCCCCAGATTGCCCAACAAGGCCTTTGGGGACTGTTGAACCCTGGCCTGCCCACTAGGCATGCTGGCCGCTAAGTGAACCCTGCTACAGGGTGGAACTGATGAGTTTCTAGGGAAAGTATCCTAAAGATCCATGGAATTTTACAGAATTATGGCTCTAGTCCTGCAACTGGAACTGCATGGACAGACCTTTGTGCCCAGGCGAAATCCCATTGACTTTGGTAGGAGTCTGCATGGCTGAAAGGATCCACTTGCAAGGATCTGATTGCAGGGTCAGGGTTTACATGCCCATTGTAGAATTCTGTCGGTTGGTTAAATTCTATAACAGATATTCTGTATTAAATTATGTGGTGCTTTTCCATAAGGGGAATAAATTCAATAGATCTATTGTTTCCTTATAGCTTTCTACCATCATTGTAGCTCAGTTAATGTTACAAAGAAAAAAAAAAAAAGCATATCATCTGGGATAATGGATTTTAGGTGGAAAATAAACAAATACCACCTCCCCCCAGTCCTCACAACCTCCTGGAATAGCAATATTCCTGTATTACAATAATTTCCCCCTGGGGGTTTTTACTTTTTTTTGCTGCATGCATAACATTTGAGAGGAATAAAAACTATTATTTAACAAGAGCAGATGAACAGTCTGGGGTGGGGTTGGTGAGAGGGCGAATGTTGTGCTACTTGCAGGCAGTTCTGAACAACAAGTATGAAAAAATATTTAAAACATTTTTAAAGGCATTGTTAGCCCTAAATAAGACACGTTTTCCTAGTTCTTTTAAATTCTAATTAACTAGTTTATACATGGCCCACCTGTCCTCTAAGAAAAGTAAGTCCCTGAAGAAATCCTTCCAGTTTTCACTCTGACTTTCTCATCATGAGAGAATGTCATGAAATAATATCTTCATTAGGAGGTGGGTACTTATTTGCCTTATTCTGAAAATATTTTACATCTAAGGTACCAATTTTGCAATGATCTCTAGGGTTTGCAGAGGCACAAGAGTGCAGAGCCTATCACAGAATCAGGACCCCAAAAGGGAAAATAATAGTCATTAGTAACACTTGAAAAAAATTGAACATTTTTGAATTTTTTTCCTTTTTCAGGTTTTCCTTTTTCAGGTTTCCAAATGGATAGCTTTCATTTTTTCATGAATTTTTTAAAACTGAAATGTTGTTTTGTTTATGGATTTTTTTTTTAAATTCACTGAGAGATTTTTTTAAAGTATTTTTTCAGAGAGTTTCATGAAAAAAAAAGATTTTTGGATTAAAAAAGCTCTTCATTTGAAAAGTATTGACCAGATGCATATTTCTTATTTATTTAGCACTAACAATGTGTTTGGTGCTGCACAAGACTTAGAACACATAAGGTGAAATACTTGCCCTCAAAGTCAATGGTAAAAAAGTCCCATTGACTTCAATGGGGCCACAATCTCCGTCCCGTAGGAGCTTACAATCTAAATAGAACAGAGGTTTTCTATTGGAGGGCCATTCAAATGAATGGAACATTTGTATGGTATAATAGTACACTTTGCACTACTACAGTGCCTCCAGCTAAGGATGCCAAAGTGCTTTTACAAACAATTCTTCTTCATAAACCCCATGTGGGCTTATTGGCTAAGGTAGCTTTGTCCAACCACACTGAAGGGACACCTTTCATGAATGTACCATTCAAATAGGTGAAATTATACTATAAAAACAAACTTATGTCAGACCTTAAAAATAATGTTGGCTAACACAGCTAAGGTTCCCACTAATGTGAATATTTCTGACAGAACAAGTTCATGTCTCTCAGAGTCACAAAGATGTTATGTGGAAACATTGCATCAACAGGTTACACTGAAATGTCAGTATACAGCATCAAAGTAGAAGCATATTGTTATATACCAGTCGTTTCTGACTCTCACTCTTGACTTTCATAGGTGAAATGTACTAATTTCTACACTCTGTGGTACATGGGGCTTTCCAGGGCTTTAAAATGTGCAGCTCAACTTTCTGAAGTGATTCTTGGCAGATACCTGCAGGGGAAGCTGAAGCAAGAAGTGTGGCAGGTGGTCTGTGTGGTCCCTGCCCTATTATGTTTCTTTAGTCCCCACATTAAAGTGATGCAATGATGTCCTGTTGGAGATAGTTTTCTGTACTGTGATGTCATCCCCAAACTTCTGTACACATAAATAAAGACAACTGTGTGTATTTACAGCACAGTATCCATTACAATAGCAGTCACTCAGCCACAATCGCAATAGACATGGCTGCTTCGCTAACAAACTCATTTTCAGTTTTTTCATTCCAAGGCCCTGACCCTGCAAACACTTATTGCACATGCACAGCTATTCACCTGAATAGTCACATTGACTTCACTAGGGACTACTCACATGCATAAAGTTAAGCATGTGAACAAAGTGTTTACATGACTGCAGCCTAAAATTGTACATCTGTAATGGGAAAATGAGCAGTAACACTGTAAGCTACACATTCAAATACAAAAACATGAATGCGAAATACAATATTCATTACTACAGGTGCTTCAACTTTGGCAGTTCCTGACTCTTCCATTTTCACGCTGCAACCTCATTATTGTATGAAGGGCCTGATCCTGCTTCATTGATATCTATAGAAACAGTCCCATTGACTGCAACGAGACTTCAGTTCCTAACTGAGTTACCTTGTATATAAATTATATTTACAACTGCACATATATAGTTTTGCAAGCAGATTTCACTGTACAGTGATTAGATGAGTTTGAAGGAGATCCTGAGGAGAAAACCCAGTAGTCAAGAAGTAATATGTATAAACCAAACCAGCAAACTGAACTGAACTGTGTAGCTCACCTGAGTATCAGCTCACCCTGACTTTCCTAGAAGGCTCTGCTCCATTGCTGTCTCCCCCAGGTTCTCCCCTATCAACTGGTAATGAAGGCAGGCACAGCCTGGAAAGACTGCTTTTTCCACAGCAGAACGAATCTTTAAAGGGTAGTTTGACCTCTCTTTTTAAAGACTTTCTACCTCAAAGATTCTAACTTTTTCATACTAAGGATGTACCATTGATTTTTCTATTCCTTTGAAACTCAACAGGGGTATTGTTCTGATAACAAGTAGACAGGAGATAGCCTGTCACACCAATCTCCCACTCTTTCTGCGTATTGCATGGAGGTAGAGCAAGAACCTCTGAAAGCACCAAAGTTATATGATGTTGTAGTTGACATAGTTGCTGGAACACATACATTCTCTCTCAGATCCATTGCTATAAGGAATAAATGTCACAAGCAAACAGACAGACATCACACATTTTCTCCGCAGACATCTGTAAAATACTATGATCTTTGCAGAATGAGATGTACCATTTGGCTTCTACTGGAGCGGGAAAGTCAAGCTATAACAAGTAGTGGTTCAATTGTTTGATAATTGATTATATTTTTCATTGAATGAATTCTGAGGATTCACAAAAACTGTCCATCTTTCATGATCAGATCAGACCAGATCAGACTGCCCCCCCACCCATTGCCATGTGCCAAAGTACAGTTTTGCTTACTCAGGCTAAAACTATTGCTGTAACATATATAATTCCCTTTCTACTGGTTACATTACTAAAAAACAAAAACCCCTGAGACTTGAAAAGATGAGGAATAGAGAATCTAAATTATCTAACATGAAGGAAATATCTCCAATTGCCATATAAAATGTGATGCTCCTCCCTAGTGCATAATTTCTCCTTAAAGACACAAATGTATTTCAAAGAGGCTCTGTAATAATGATCAGGATAAAGCTCAACTGGAAAAGAGGTGTAAGAAGATACATACATACATACATAGAATAGAATAGCAGGGTTGGAAGGGACCTCAGGAGGTCATCTAGTCCAACCCCCTGCTCAAAGCAGGACCTAATCCCAACTAAATCATCCCAGCCAGGGCTTTGTCAAACCGGGCCTTAAAAACCTCTAAGGAAGGAGACTCCACCACCTCCCTAGGTAACCCATTCCAGTGCTTCACCACCCTCCTAGTGAAAAAGTTTTTCCTAATATCCAACCTAAAACTCCCCCACTGCAACTTGAGACCATTACTCCTTGTTCTGTCTTCAGGTACCACTGAGAACAGTCTAGATCCATCCTCTTTGGATCCCCTTTCAGGTAGTTGAAAGCAGCTATCAAATCCCCCCTCATTCTTCTCTTCTATAGACTAAACAATCCCAGTTCCCTCAGCCTCTCCTCATAAGTCATGTGCTGCAGCCCCCTAATCATTTTTGTTGCTCTCTGCTACATACATACATACAAGAAGTGTAAGAAGATATAGAGGGATGGATGCCTACTTTAATGGCACTACAATGATCTACACCAGGTGAGGATTTGGTCCAACGTCTTTTCAGTCTGAGTAATTCCCAAGTACGGATGATTATGCTACACACTTTTATGAGGCTTTTAATGATAAATTATTGGGCTGCTGAGTAATCTTTCAGAATAGTTTGTTTGTTTGTTTGAAAGCACTTGCAACTCCCTCAAGCTACTTCCCGTATTAGTGAATAAAGAACTTACTGAATTCATATAGGGATGGTAAGTAGCAAATAAAGTAAGGAGACCATTATACCTCACCTACTTGGTACACGTAAGAATCTGACTTCATAACATTAAATGCCCATTTGATTTGAAGTTTTAAGTAATAGATTTGGGGATACATATTGTATTGCAAAAACTGCATGGTTGTCCAATGCCTTCCATAATAAATTACCATCATAAACAACACTCCCAGAATTTATGTAGCACTTGCGCCCATACATCTTAAAGCACTTCACAAAAGTGAAAGAGAATCATTATTCCCATTTACAGGTGGGTTTAAGTGACCTGTCCCGGGTCACACAGTGAGTCAGTCATAAAAGCTGGAACAGAATTAAGGGCATGAGATCAGACTAGTTTAATTTATTTCTAGGAGGAGATAGAGCCCTTTCTCTCTGGCTGGAGTCGTCTGGACTATTAGAGCATCCTGCAGCCCCTCTGCTGAGCCATACTTTTGCTCTTAAAATCTTCTGTTGCTCTGCCCGCATAGAAGCCACAGCAAGCCGGAGATCTGAATGAACCTGGAGCTTCTGAGGTGCATGACATGGGCTGTCGCTAAAGGGGAGTCAAAACAAGTATGTTAATACGCAACAATGGGACCCTGCAGAGAGGTTGTTAGGCCTAATTGGAGGCTGGGTGTTTAATTGTTGTGTAGACGTTCGGGCTTGGGCGGCAGCCTGAGTTCTGGGACTCTCCCACCTTTCAGAGTTCTAGATCTGGGCTCCAGCCCAAGCCCAGACATCTACGCTGCAATTAAACAGCTCCTTAGCCACATAAGCCTGAGTCAGCTGGCATGGGCCAGCCGTGGGTTTTTCATTGGAGTGCACCCCTCAGGTGTTAGGCCTCTGTCTAGAGTGGAATTTCACAATTCTCCCACTGGGATCTGGGTACAACCCACGGGCTAGGTACTGTTTTGTTACCAACAGGACACCTGTGTCTCTTCCTTTCGGGAGTTTGTGACCAGTGCAGTGCCATGACAGACAGCACTCTTCAAACAAGTAGGTTCATTCAATAAATAGACCACAGCTTTAGAGAAAATGATTTCAGAAGAACAGCGTACACACATATCTAGACTAATCTAATCTTACACTTAGTACAAGCTAAGATGGGCCATGTCTGCACGTACAGTGGTGCAGCTGTACTGATACAGCTGCACTGCTGCAGCGTGTCTGGTGAAGTTGCTCTATGCTGACAGGAGAGAGTTCTCCTGTTGGCATAAAAAAACCCACTTCCGCAAGTGGCATTAGCTACGTAGGCGGGAGAAGCTCTCCCGCCGACACAGTGCTGTGTGTACGAGCGCTTATGTTGGTGTAACTTATGTCACTCAGGGGAGTGGAATATTCACACCCCTGAGCAACATATGTTTTGCTGCCACAGGCTGTAGTGTAGTCGTAGCTTGAGATGGGCTTCCCTCTTGAATTACAGGGCTAGAACAGACCCAATCTACATTCTTCCACCAAGCACTGAGCTGTGTAGAGTCAGTTTTCCTTCCAGAGAATGTATCCCCTGTCTCCTTCCCCTCCCTTCAGGGAAACTCCTTTTACTCAAAGCCCACCTCCCTGTGTAAGCCTGAGTCCAGTTGCCATATATCTCAATGGCTTTTGTTACAGAGCCTAGATTTGAAGTCTGCCTTCTGCCTCACACTGTTTTTTCCCCCAGTTGATCTGGGGGCATAATGTAGTAAAAATCTCATCGCATGGGCAAGTGTGCTTACATAAAACAAAAAAGACATTGATCTTTGGTAATCCCTGGTAAATTAGCCTTGACATATAGGATTGAAAACATTTATTCATCAAAGTCATCATAAGCATCATCTCTGTCTAGGGCACCACTGCTACACACGTTATCACACTGATCCTTGTCTGTAACCCACTTGCACATCGCTGTATAAGGCAGGTTGTTGGCCAAACATTTTCAGGGTGGTGAGCAACTGGTCTTTGCACACGAACATTTGATTATCTGAAGGATTGATTCAGGAGCACATGGTATTTCACACATAACTGGGTGTGATCAATCCATCCTCCAAGACCCATTCATGCCCAATAGGGGAGGGCAGTTTTGGATACACTCGATCATCCTGGAGTCATTCTATTGTTTGATAATTTGCTCTATTGATACTTTAAAATACTCTTCTGTAAAAATTTATCAGCTGAAGAGTGTTCATCTTACTGTTGATATCAGTGCTTTCTTCCACTTCTGATAGCGCCACATCTTTTGTAGCTTTTAAGGATATGGGCCGTGATTCATTTCTGCAGATAGAATGACTAAAAATGACTAAAAACTACACCCAATCCGACAGTTCATCTTCAATAAATACTTTAAGAGCCTTTCTGCTAAGCATTTGTTTCTCTTCAATCCTATTCAAAGCATTTATTTCTCTGTATTTAGCCTCTGTATTGGCCATTGCCACCACCTTCCCAATCATTAGAGCGTCTTCGAGGCAATTTACAAATTCCAGCTGAGTCGCAGAGTTTGCAGTAGTAAAATCAGCATTGTTTCTGTTGCTTTTACCTTTTGACACAACACATTACATTCTTGGTCTAGCACCCAATGTGATATACAATGTTGTACACAGTCTTTTGGGTCAATGCACCCCCTTTACTTTACTTTCCATGCACAAATCTCACTAAGAGTGACTGCTTCATACAGTTTCTCACCTGTCTCACATGTTGAAACTGTGCTTAATGGATGCCTTTGGGGTTTCAGCTTATGGCAGAAGAAGCAGGTGATTTTCTCAAAAAGCATGCCATGAAACCTAGTATAAGGATAGTCTTGCCCATAGCTGTCACTTGTTCCAGCATCTTCAAATTTGTCCTGGTGCTCAATGTACTTCCTCTCCAACCTTGCAAAATGCAGATTATGAGTGCACTTCCTACAGCACGTAAGATGCCACCAACCATTGTGTTTAACCAAGTCCTCCGCAGTGGTGTTCTCCAAAGATTCAGCTACTAGTCAGTACTCTTCATCTCCCATGGTGCCTAACTATGATCAAGACCAAACTAAAAACAAGGATTGTGTGATAAATTATTTTGGGATTGTAATTAATTATGTTATGCAACTATGTGCATACTGTTTGCAGATGGATGCCAGTAATTTCTGATTGCATGCTGATGTCTTAACATGTGCCTCATTACAACTGTTTGGGATAAAAAGCAAAGCTGATAATCAATACCTCAGAATGTTTTTTTTCCCCAGTGATGACAAATCAACCTGAAGCACTCCTTCCATTTATAGTAATCTGTAACATTAAAAACATTAATCAGGTATCCTGCTCTGAGCATTAAATGATAACACAGTACTGGCAGTTGAGGGCACATGTATATGTTAAAATATCATTTAAAAATGCTGATTTTTAAAAATTCTCAAATACGTAGCTACATAATTGTTCAAGGTTTCTCATGTTTGATGATATTGTGTTTGTTGGCAAAAGGGTTCAAACCATTTCCAACAACACTGCATTATCAAAATTTCCACCAACTAGAGGGAGGGCCTGGAGTTGGGATAGGGGTGGGAGAGGCAGCGAGTCACCCCTGCCAGTCCACAGAGGATGACACTATTATAATCAGAACAGGAGTACGTGTGGCACCTTAGAGACTAACAAATTTATTTGAGCATAAGCTTTCGTGGGCCACAACCCACTTCTTCAGATGCATAGAATGGAACATATAGTAAGAAGATATATATACATACAGAGAACATGAAAAGGTAGAAGTAGCCATACCAACTGTAAGAGGCTAATTAATTAAGATGAGCTATTATCAGAAGGAGAAAAAAAACTTTTGTAGTTATAATCAAGATGGCCCATTTTAGACAATTGACAAGAAGGTGTGAGGATAATTAACATGGGGAAATAGATTCAATATGTGTAATGACCCAGCCACTCCCAGTCTCTATTCAAACCCAAGTTAATGGTATCTAGTTTGCACATTAATTCAAGCTCAGCAGTTTCTCATTGGAGTCTGTTTTTGAAGCTTTTCTGTTGCAAAATTGCCACCTTTAAGTCTGTTACTGAGTGACCAGAGAGGTTGAAGTGTTCTCCTACTGATTTTTGAATGTTATGATTCCTGATGTCAGATTTGTGTCCATTTATTCTTTTGCGTTGAGACTGTCCGGTTTGGCCAATGTACATGGCAGAGGGGTATTGTTGGCACATATCACATTGGTAGATGTGCAGGTGAATGAGCCCCTGATGGTGTGGCTAATGTGATTAGGTCCTATGATGGTGTCATTTGAATAAATATGTGGACAGAGTTGGCATCGGGCTTTGTTGCAAGGATAGGTTCCTGGGTTAGTGTTTTTGTTGTGTGGTGTGTGGTTGCTGGTGAGTATTTGCTTCAGGTTGGGAGGCTGTCTGTAAGCGAGGACTGGTCTGTCTCCCAAGATCTGTGAGAGTGAGGGATCATCTTTCAGGATAGGTTGTAGATCTTTGATGATGCGCTGGAGAAGTTTTAGTTGGGGGCTGAAGGTGACGGCTAGTGGCGTTCTGTTATTTTGTTTGTTGGGCCTGTCCTGTAGTAGGTGACTTCTGGGTACTCTTCTGGCTCTGTCAATCTGTTTTTTCATGTCAGCAGGTGGGTATTGTAGTTTTAAGAATGCTTGATAGAGATCTTATAGGTGTTTGTCTCTGTCTGAGGGATTGGAGCAAATGCGGTTGTATCTTAGAGCTTGGCTGTAGACAATGGATTGTGTAGTGTGTCCTGGATGGAAGCTGGAGGCATGTAGGTAAGTATAGCGGTCAGTAGGTTTCCGGTATAGGGTGGTGTTTATGTGACCATCGCTTATTAGCATAGTAGTGTCCAGAAAATGGACCGTTTGTGTGGATTAGTCTAGGCTGAGGTTGATGGTGGGATGGAAATTGTTGAAATCATGGTGGAATTCCTCAAGGGCTTCTTTTCCATGGGTCCAGATGATGAAGATGTCATCAGTGTAGCGCAAGTAGAGTAGGGGCGTTAGGGGACGAGAGCTGGGGAAGCGTTGTTCTAAGTCAGCCATAAAAATGTTGCCATACTGTGGGTCCATGCGGGTACCCATAGCAGTGCCGCTGACTTGAAGGTATATAATGTCCCCAAATGTGAAATAGTTGTGGGTGAGGACAAAGTCACAAAGTTCATCATCTGGAAAGCCCATGAAAGCTTATGCTCAAAATAAATTTGTTAGTCTCTAAGGTGCCACAAGTACTCCTGTTCCTTTTGCGGATACAGACTAACATGGCTGCTACTCTGAAACCTGTCACTATTGTAATCATGATTCTGTAGATTTTTATGAATCAAATGACACCTCCCTTACCTTTCTATCATTAACTTGCCCACAGAATTACACATGTTCCCAGACTAAGCTGACCAGACAGGCCATTTCATGATAATGCTCTTGTAATGACTGTTCAGTTGTTTGGCAGTTAGACCCATTCAGCCTTAATGTCTTGCAATCAGAGGTCTCAGGGGAGAGTGAGTTGATGTGATCTTCTCCCTCTGACATTCCAACACACCACATGAGGAATTCTATGCATAACACATTCTGGGGTTCTGATCACTGTTCATTACCAAGCACCCCACATCCATCACAAACCCAAATCAAGAAAGTACATAAGCACATGCCTAACTTTAAATATATGAGTAGCCTCACTGAAGTCCTCAGGGCCAGTGGGTAGGTCTTCACTAAAGCTGGGTGAAGAACGGAGTTTTAGCTTCATTGGCAGTATAAAAAAGGAATAAGAAAAGAAAGAAAAAAAATAAGTTAGTGCTGAACTGAATCCAAAAATTCAAAAAAAATGTCAGTGACTTCAAAAAATCTGTTTCAGGTTGAATAGAACATGTCCTTCAACCCAAATGTTTTGTTTTCTATGTATTTTTAAAGGGCTAGATTCACAAAATGGCCAGAGGATGAGATGTCTGGTGGTCGATCTCCTTTTAACTTTTAGCCCAATGGCTAGAGAGTACTAACCTGCGATGCTGGAAATTCAGGATCAAACCCCCCACTCTGAAGGAGAGATTTTAACTAGGGTCTTCCCCATAGGTGAATACCCAAACCAACTCTGGGGCTATTAACTGTGTGGTGAGGGGGCGGGCTCTCTCAATCTCTCCTGTTGAAGCTGTTCTACTTTTTATAATTAAGGCCCTGTGAAAAATTGCCAAAATCATTCAATTAGCCCAGTACTGCAATTTCCCCAATATTCTTTAAAAATTAAAATGAAATGAAGAGGAGACCAGGTCACATGACCTTGTCGCCTTCCTTCCATCTGCAATTTTAGGCTGGGTCTGCATTTGCACCATTTAAGTGGGAGAAAGAGGTACAGTAGCCAGCGCCACCCTCACTTGGAACACAAGCAGCCTCAGTGGGGAGGCGGAAGCAGGCAACTGCATGCACCAGTCTCGTGCTTGGTGTGGATCATAGTGGGCAGCAGCGCCCTGTTACAGCAGGAGTTTGGGGCAGGACGAGGGACTTGGCGACTGGTTTGCTATGAAGGAATGCAGCACTGACCGTGTAGTGACAGCATTCCAGGCATATTCTGAGAAATTCAATACTTAACCCATGACAATGTTTGAATTTTTCTAAAAAAAAGAAAAACAGTCTGAATTTCACAAGGTCTTATTTATAACCATTTAAACATTTGTGGGAGCTGTGACGTGAATGTGGGTCTTTCATATCCCCAGTGGGTGCCCTAACCACAGGGCTATAGAGACATTCTCAGTGTCTCTCTGGAAAAATTACTATTCAAGTATTTTACACACAATAGAATAGCTTTAATAGGAGAGATGGAGAGAGACCTGGCCCAGAATAGCCTATAATGTAGGAGAACTAGGTTCAAACCCCAGTTGTGGAGCAAGGATTTGAACTCAGGTTTTCCTTGCCTCTTAACAGAGTGCCCTAACCACCAGGCTGAAATGGAGCACCATCACTGCCTCTTCCTCTAGTTAGTCTGTTAAAAAAAAAAAATTTCTGGGCAAAACTATTTGGCAAATTTGCGTCAGATTTGCAAATAGTTTTGGCTCAACCAAAACTGAATTCTTTGGCGAATAAACTGTTCACCTGAAAAATCTCTCCCAGCTCTAGTATTCACAGCAGAGTAAACTCGGGCTCTTGGGTGTAGCCCCTAAATTTCTTCCCGTCCTTACATAAAGCCCTCTGACCCAAGTTTAGTGATGCTTTCGACCCAGGCTTGGGCTGTTTTGTAGTTAAGATGTAGGCTAAAAAAATCACACAAATCCTGATAATCCTCCAGTGCCTTCCCATAATTCCCCTGTGGGCACAGAAGGACGGACAAGTTCTCCCACAATTCACTGGGGAAGAAGAACAGCTCAGCTTACTGCATAAAGAATCATGGAATATGCTCACAGAAATCTGATCCACACCTGGGTGAATGCAGCACCAGTGAGGACACAATAATTTGGGGGGAGGGATAGCTCAGTGGTTTGAGCATTGGCCTGCTAAACCCAGGGTTGTGAGTTCAATCCTTGAGGGGGCCACTTGGGGATCTGGGGCAAAATCAGTACTTGGTCCTGCTAGTGAAGGCAGGGGGCTGGACTTGATGACCTTTCAAGGTCCCTTCCAGTTCTAGGAGATGGGATATCTCCTTTATTTATTTATAATTTGGGTAGGGCTTTTGTCACGTGGCTGCCCACACCTGGGCTAGTCTAACCCAGGTGCTGATCACTTTCAAGTTAACTCTGCAGTGAAGTCATACCCTGTAAGTGACATGACTCTAAGTAAAGCCTGAGACTGATGCTCATTGATATGGAAGATGAGAGATGAATATGGCCAATCCCTCCTTTACTGAGTTCCGTTTCTTCAAAAAACAAGATTTGTGATCACCATTTATATACTTCCTATTACATAAACAGGGCCAGCTCCAAGTTTTTTGCCTCCCCAAGCAAAAAAATTTTCCCGTGCCCCCCCTGCCCTGCCCCAACTCCTCCCCTTCCCTTCCCCAAATCTCCGGCCCCGCCCCCTCCCCCATGCATGCCGCATTTCCCTTCCTATCTCTACCTCCCAGGCTTGCCTGGGAGGGAGCGGGGAGAAGTGGAACGGCGGCGCGCTCGGGAGAGGAGGCGGAAGTGAGCTGGGGGGAAAGTGGTTCCTCTGCCCCCTCCGGGTTACTTCCTGTGGCTCTCCCCGTGCCCCCCACCGCCGCAGCTCACCTCTGCTCCGCCTGCTCCCCTGAGCGTGCCGCCGCCGCTCCGCTTCTCCCACCTCCCTCCAGGCTTGCCGCAAAACAGCTGATTCACGCGGCAAGCCTGGGAAGGAGGGAGGGGGGAGAAGTGGAGCGGAGGCGGCGTGCTTAGGGGAGCAGGCGGAGCGGAGGTGAGCTGCAGCGGTGGGGGGCGGTTCCTCTGCCCCCCCCCCGGTTACTTCCTGCGGCCCTCCCCCCCCCCCCCCCCCCTCCCCCCCCCCTCGCTCAGGGCCGGCTCCCGGCTTTTTGCGCCCCAAGCAAAAAAAAAAGGAGCCGGAATGCCGCCCCTTGGAAAGTGCCGCTCCAAGCACATGCTTGGAGCGCTGGTGCCTAGAGCCAGCCCTGTACATAAAGGTCTAATAAAATGCTCTGAACATGAAGTTATGTTTGCTAGTTAAACTGCATTCACCAGCTCTAGTTGGTAGGGTGCGGGAAGTGGGATGTAATCAGTTTAGATGTTAAAAATAAATAAATAGCACTACGAATAGATGGTTTTGTTAAGAATATTCCTGGCACTTATGGTGTCTTTCTTGAGCATTGGGTAGAGAAGAGGGGAGGAGAGGGAGAGTGTGACTAAGAAACCTACATTTTTCACAGTCATTGGTAAATCTAAGATACAGACACTTTAATGGTGATTTGCCTGTTTAATCAACTACACTGTTAATTAGGGCTCAGCAGTGAAAGTTGTAAGGGAATACCAATTAATAAGACAAGACAAGACAGAATCAGAGTCAATGACAAGGCACAACAATGAAATGATGATTGTTTTCATGCCTGAAGCTTGCCCATATAGCCTTCCAGTTTTTTTTCTTGCCTGAAATATAGACTCCAATCCCAAAGCCTGCACACTATGTTCTGTTTCATAGAGCATCTCTCTGTCTGCAGCTTCTTTTTGGTAAATCTTTCAAAAGTGGAGGGGAGGGAGCATATTTTATTTTATAATGCTCTGGGAAGGTTTTCAATCAGTTTCTTTTTTTCCCCTCCTGATGAGTCACTTATGCAGTGTGGCTGTTTAAGACACAACTATAATAAATAGTACAGAGCTAAGATACACTAGAACGGTGTGGAAATACAGTGGTATTTACCCTGTGCATCAGTTGTTACTGTTTTTAAATGCAAGACCCTCAGGGACCTTTGTTCGGCAGTTGATTATATCATCACAAAATCTAGTGCAAAGAAAGGAGTTGTGTTTTTTATACCACTGTAGTTGCTAGTGATTGCAAGTGACATCAGCTATACCAGAGGAGACAAAATGTTGATGGGCCAACTGAACTGGAACTGCAGTCTTGGCAGCTAAATAAGGAGGAAATGATTATCAACAGTATGTTTTCAACTATGTAACCTAAATGGAGACAAGGTGTCAAAAGTCAAGGAGTTTTTACTACTTTCTGAAAAAAGCTAGGTGTGCAAATTGCTGGTAGACCAAAACCACCACCAAGAAACTCATATTCTGAGCATATGTCTACACTACAAGCACTACAGTAGCATGGCTGCAGCTACGCTGCTGTAGTGTAGACACTTACTACAGTGATGGAAGAGGTTTTTCCATCATTGTAGTAACCCACCACCTCGAGAGGGGTAGCTAAGTCAAGGGAAGAATTCTTCTGTCACCCTAGCTGCACCTAATGTGGGGGTTAAGTCAACCTAACTACATTGCACAGGATGTGAAATTTTTCACAGCTCTGAGCGATGTAGATAGGGCAACCTGAGCTTTAATTGTAGACCAGGGCCCAGTGTCCAAGTTCAAACAAATTGAGATGGATTTGCTGAAGTCACCAAGTGGTGTTAGTTCTGAAGCAAATGTTATACGACTTTTAGAAATGGAAAGGAGGACTGCAAAGGTATAACACAACAGCATTTGTGTGTGTATTAGCCAGTGGACTGAGAAACCAGAAGCAGCCAGAGCCTTAGCATTGCTACACACAGCAGGAGTGGAAGCACTAAACGTTATAGTTCTATCCAGTGGGATCAGAAAGGTGAAGAATTAAAAAGTGACAAAAAATTGAAACGCAGCAATTTCAGTTCCATGAAATATCAGACGTGGGAAAGGCAGAAGTTCTCTAGCAGAAATTGTAAGGGTGAAACAACTGATCAACATGCAGCTGTGCTAAAAAGCAAATCAGCCTCCTGAGAGTTTGAGCAACTCAGACAGTTTAATTAGAGGCAGAATTGTTGGAGGCACAACCAATAAAAAAGTAAGAGAAAGACTATTTGGAGGACCTAATTTAACTTTAGCACAAGCAAATGACAACAGTAAAGCTGAAGTAGTAAAGCATGTGTTCAGGCTCCCAGCAATAGTCAGTGCGCTGCATTGTAAAAAAGCATTCACCAAGTTGTACAAAGCAGAAAAGTCTGCACCTAATGCAGTAATCTGTGGTGGATGTGGCAACAGCCTATTGGAAAAAACCACGTGTTGTTTGCATGTAGTTAGATGAAGAACATGCAGCAAACCTAATTATTTTTTTAAGTGTGCCATTCTAAGGGTATGTCTACACTGCATGCTTCTTTCAGTGGTGTGTAGATTACACACCTGCATAGCCCCCTCAGCAGTGTAGCTGGCTTAGGCAAGTAGAGGAGAGAGACGCCAGCAGGGTTGGGTACGTATGCATACTACACATCCCTGGCGCTGACTTTCTTCTTTCTGGGTGGGTGCTCCACCCCTGCTCTGCCCTGAGCCCCACCACCACTCTGCCCCTTCCCCCAAAGCCCCACCCTTGCTCCACCTCTTCCTGCCCCCTCTCCACCCCCTCCCCTGAGGCCCTGCCCCCCTCCCCCCCAGCACATACCTCCTTTGCTCCATCTCTTCCCACCTCCACTTCCTGCCCCCTCCCTCCAGGGCCTGCTGCCAAACAGCTGATCAGCAGGTGGCTGGTTTGTGCCGAGCACCCAGTATTTTTTTTTCTGTGGGTGCTCCAGGTCTGGAGCACCTACGGAGTCGGCACCCTTGCTGCACATGCTTTCTACTCACCCAAGCCGTACCTCCCCGTCTATACTGCTATTTTGAGTGTCCCGATGCTTCCCACTGCTGGACCCTTTCTCCTCCCCAGTAAAAGACTCTCCCAGTGGGAAAGGTTTGGTGCAGAGCCCTTTCCCACCACAGGGAAAGACCCTGCTCTTCCCCCGCCACAGGGAAAGGCTCTGGCAGTGGGAGTGTGGAAGGGGGAATGGGAAATGGCCCCATCATCTCCACACTGGAGCCTTTCTGTGGGGAAAGGCTCTGGAAGGGGGGGAGGCGAAAGGCTCTTTCAGCTCCCCATTGCTGGACTCCAGCGTTGGGAAAGGCTCCAGCAGGGGGTAGCCAGTGGGGAAAGGCTCAGCCTTTGCTCCCCTGCCCTCCTTCTGCCAGAGCCTTTTCACTGACGTGCAGCTACACACCACAGTGTAGACATGGAATGCTTTTCACTGCAGGGTGTAGCTGTATGTACAACTACACGCTGTCACCAGTGGTGTGCAGTGTAGACATAGTGTAAGGATAAAAAGGGCTATATCATGCTTAGTACAATGGTGCCCAATCTTTTGGCACTACCACCCTATAATAATGTAATAATAATAATTTGGTGTCACTGGTAAGAGAAGAATGACTGTAAAGGCTGCTAGACTCCCAATAAACCAGACACCTGAGATTCTTTCCGTCTCAGCCAGGAAGGAATGCAGCTATATTTAAATTTGGGCTTCATGAGCATAGCCAAATAAAATGCTGTTCCTTGTGCAAAAGGGTAGAGAAAAAAATTTAAAATGTGATCCTAAAATTCCCTGCATCTGCCCTCTCGTTGACATGACACATTCAAAGATTATTATAAATTTAGTTTGTTCAGTTGGGAAATGGAAACAATACCACATAAATTACATCACCAATTACATATAACAAATAAGGATAATCAATAAAGAATCAGTAATAAATCATTAGTAAAGCAGACAGATAATCATAGCACTCAATTCACAGACTATCTAGTTGCTGCAATTTGTTCACACAAATGATTCAATGAACAGTAATGAATAAAGAACAGGTTTTTAAAGCTACCACTGTTTGTGGGCTATTCATGAACAGCAAAAAATGGCTACATTTGTCATTAATAATTCAACCAGATTCAGTTGGAAGGGTCTCCTATAAAGGCATGTCAATTACAGTTTCTGGAAATCAGAAGTTACAACTGTAGCTTAGGGTGCCATAAACACAATGATTTGGGAAAGCAACACTGACTTGGCAACAGAAAGGGCAGTATTGGTTTGTAGAGTCTGAGATCAAAATAATCACTCACTGCCAGGATTCAATAGGTTGAGAATTTATTATACTTAAGAGGTTGAAGGCACACGGTGAAAGTTGAAGATAATTCACATGAACATTCCTCTCAAGGGACAGTAACATTATTTTTGCCCCAACGCCTAGATTGCATTAAAAGAGTAATCAGTCATATCTACATGGATCCTAAAAACTCCACCATATAAAACAACAAGAAAACTTCTAATAGCTTTAAGGCAAATTATTAAGAAACAACTTGACTGCATCTAATGAGAGTACAGTTGAATTTAACAGACCTTACTGATTAGGTTGTTAGTATGGTGACAGTGAAGAATCCTAATAAAATATCACTCTATGCGAATCTGAAGGGCCAAATTCTACTCTCAGTTATGCTCGTGCATAATCATTGAATTCAATGGGTTTGCATCGATGTAACAGAGAGGAGAATTTGGCTTTAAGGATGTAACAGTAATTTGAAGCAAAGAGTATCCCATGTGCACTACTGAGATGTTGCTTCCATATTTCCCAAATCAATACAGTTCTTGGGTATAGATTCCAGTCATGGTTCTTAGCAAGTGCCACTGAACTGTGAAAGTGCTGTTTTGTATACGTTTACCACCTTATATGGAAGTTATATGCTTAAAAACTGGCATTTGGCATTGCATCATCACCAGAAATAGATCAGATTATGTCAGAATTGCTGGGTGTCTGGATGAGGCAGGAGCAGATGCAGGCTGGAGCAGGGGCTGGCTAGCATGGAAGGGAGCATAAGCAATCTGTCAGAACTACTAGGTAACAGACGTGTTCCCAGCCACGTAGTGACATTGAGCAGACTGGAGAGACTGTTTCCCTTAGGTGCTTATATATCTGTTTTGGGATCACCTGTGGATTGGCTGAACCCTGGTTGCATGGTGTGGGGCCTATCACAAGTCCTGCAGGTAATTGCCTCTGATGATGCATCACACTCTTTGGCTCATGGATGACTCTTCAGGCTTAAGTAGGCTCAGGTTCAGAGATAACTCAGGAATGACTCATTACAGATTATGACTCAGATTACTTCTGATGATTTAGAGGGAGTAGAAATCATTACGGAATACCTGCAAATATGGATAGCAAGTGACGATGCACAGAATAAAGGGCTATGCAAAAATTTACAGGGAACACAAGAAATAAAACTGAATAAATCATAGCGAAAAGCTGACCTAAAGGAAGACTCCTTTGTCAGCTATAAGGAAGGGGTGAGATTTTGTGCTCTGTCTCTAAGACGTGCAGCACAGAATTCACAGCCCAGATAGGAGAAGGGCTATGTTAGTTTTAAGGCACAGTTATGCCCTCCCAATCCGGTGCTGCTCTTGGGTCTGGAGAGACCCTGGCATAATTTAGACAGTCCTGGGAACTGCCTAAGTTACAGCAGCCACCCTGGGCTGCCTTATAGGCCACAGAACTGCCCTGAATCTGCACATTGCTGTATACTATGGCTCCACCCAATATGGCTCCCTTCCCCATTCCAGGGCTTGTGAAGGGGAGTCAGACTTGAATGTTTCTTCTTTTTTCTCTGCATTCCGTCAACATACTCAGCTGCCTCTTTTTTCTGCTTTTTGTGTTTTTTCTTATATCGTTTCTTTTGCTTTGCCTCGGAGTCTTCTTCACCAAGCCCGATAATAAATCCAGAGTGGTGTAAAGAAGCCATAAAGGCCCCAGTTCCCACTAGGGGAAGATTTTCTTGGCACAGACTCTGTGGAGACCGCCATAAAGCTACCCGCCAAAGGCCCTTCCCATGTGAATTTTTGAGTTGGGAACGTTACAAGAGAATAGAGAACTTCAAATTTTCACGATCACATATCTTCATATGTTTATTCTAACTCTGTCACGGACAAGAATACTATTAAAAATGCTTCTTGATATTGGGGTAAACTGGAAAAACAAGTTTCCAGGAATTTGTAAACAGCCGTGAGTACAAGTACAAATGGTCTAGAAGCAGGCTGAAAGTCACTGATTTCTGCGCTAACAAGTTCTGTTCTATGCTGTGTTCCTGTCGACTAATAAACCTTCTGTTTTACCAGCAAAAAAAAAAAAAAAAAAGTTACAGTAGCACACCAACCCACTAACATGTGCTTCAAAAAGTATTAACAAGGTCATGATGGAACCACGGCAAGAGTGAAAAAGAATTATTTGTGATTGTCTGGTTGATAGATTCTGCTAATATATTTATGGCCAAGAAAGAACTGAAATGGAAACAGATCATAGGCTACCATAGAGGGTTTCACTAGGGTCACAGAGGTTATAAAGAATGCTACAGAGACTGCAGTAATAAGCCCTGAATTGTTGGCTTGGAGAGGAACTAATGTTTATAGCAATTATATTATCAAGACCTGTTTTGCCTAACACCACTTCTGTACAGGATGACACTGATACAGACTGTGAGGTTAATGTGACGAAGATTCTATCCCTGCCTATCAAAACACATAACAAACTTAAGCATGAAACTCTTTCCCACATGGTCTTGCAATAGCTGAAAGAAACTGTTGTACATGTTTGGTTGAAATCAGATTTTCTGACTAGTGCAACTTCCTTTTGGATTTGCCATGATGAAATAATTATGTACATCAGTGCAGTCATGAAACTAGAAACGAAGACTTCCAGTTGTATAGATATTCCTGGGGGGAAATTAATAGGGAGTTACGTGAAGATGAAATAAAATGAGGGGTCCAATTCACCTGAAATGCTTTTAGTTAATGTTGGCTGGAAAATAGAAATCCCTCCCTGATTTTATTTTTTGGTGTGTGCATTTTTCACTGGAAGGAATTTCCAGAAAAATTCCATATGGGGAAAACCAAAATGGAATGTTGCAGCTTTCTGGCTGCCTACCTGGGTGACTTGTCAATTTTGCTTTCTCAGCCTCCCTGCCTTGCCTTGGGCCCCTGCATCTCTGGCAGCCAGGCTGTGGAGGGAGGTGGGGAGGCTGAACACTCTAGCTCTCTTCCTCTCCAGCAGCCAGAACTGGTAAGAAGACAGAGCTGGAGAGGCAAAGATCTGGAGTAATCAGCTGTGGCCTGTGGGGGTGGCAGGGAGGCTGAGCTGGGAGAAAGTGAAATTGACAAGAGTCTTCCAGGTGGGCAGCCATCATTTTGATTCCCCCAATGGAAAATATACATTTTTCTTTTTTTGGCAAAAGAGCAATTTTTCTGTGGAAAATTTCATTTTTGCCAAAAGGGCATTTTCTAGTGAAAATCGTTTGAGTTCCTCACTAGCTCTACATTTGGTATCCTTTTCCCTTGACAGTGCACCTGGCAGCTGTGCCACTTGGACACACACTCGGTTTGTTTTCATAATCTGAAATAAAGTTTTGCTGGCATTGTGGGGAGGGAGAAGCACTGGCAAAAGCTTGGAAAACCAAACAGGTGAATAGTGTTCTTTTAAAAAAAATGAAATAAAATAAGTGGAAATATTAGTCTGCGTTACAGGTTCATCTTTTTGAACAGCCCAACTGGGCACAGGTTGATGGCAGAAGTGAATACCTGGAATGTGAGCCTGAATATTCTTAGACCATTCTGGAATCGGATATAATGCCATTGTAAATGAATAGGGGAGTTGGAAAGGAAACTCTCCAGGGAATAATACAAGTTATATTACGACTTTGGCATTGTAGAGTAGCCTTTTACATAAAGCGCTCAAAACACTTTGAGAACACAAATTAATTCTCAACAAACCACTATAATATAAGTTCTATTAACTCTATTTTACAGATGTGGAAACAGTTAAAGAGGGCTAAGGGCTCAGTTTTTCCTGTCTGTCTCCATAAATATGCTAGCCTGAGGAGAAGGGAAAAGAAGTCCTTTACCTCTAGCACACCTATGCAGGACTGCAGGCATAATCCTCGCCTTAGCCCAGGGAGTGTAAGAGAGCTGGACCAGCTAGCACAGCCTGCATCACTGACCAGCTCCAGGGCTGAGAGTGGCATGGGAAGTTATATCAGGATCTGCTGTGCCTGTGTTGCCTTGCTCTGTGTTCAGGAGACGTTATACTGTTGACATTGCTTCTCAAATTGTGCAGCTCTTCCTCCCCCCAACTCTCTAACATGGCTCAGACTCACAGGAACCCTAATTGAGCTGCCCAAGGTCCCTCAGTGGGTCAGTGGCAAAGCTGGAAAAAGAACAATACATTTTGACTCCCAAATCCTCCATGCTAACTACTAAACCAACATCAAAATAGAGTACATTTTACTTCATTTGCAGTGGAAAGGGAGCATGACAGGTTCCTTTGCAGATTATAGAAACACTTTTAAAGACTGGTTTCTCTAGCAACAAGAATGAAGAGAAGCCTCATGAGTTTCTTCCACCTACTCATTTTTTATGCAGTGAAGCAGATGGTTTGGATAATGCAGGTATTACAGATCCTAATTTACTCAGTGTGGAAAGAAATATAAATACTGGAGTGTATGTGCTTTGCAGCATTCAATATCACAGTATAACAATAACTTTAGCATTCATGCTTCTCCAAAATTCTGGAAGTCTGTATTGATACTCATAATATTTATACAATGGCGAAAAAAACCCCTATGTTAATGCAGAGTTAAGATTGCTTGGCAGTATGTCATCCCCTTACAGAACAGTGAATTGAGAAAAAACCCCAAACTTCTGAAAACCAAGAAATGCACTGATAAGGATGCCCATGCAACCTTCAAATCTACCTTCTTTCAGCAACGCCCCAATAACTCTCTCTCTCTCTCTGTCTCTGTCTCTGTCTCTGTCTCTCTCTCTCTCTCTCTCTCTCACACACACACACACACACACACACATTCTGAGATCCAGCAGGAAGTGAGGGGCAGACCAGTTGAAAGTATCTGGGTAAAGCTAAGAGGGCTAAAAAATAGGGGTGACATCACAGTGGGAGTCTACTATAGGCCACCACATCAGTAAGAGGAGGTGGATAAGGCATTTCTAGAACAGGCAACAGAAATATCCAAACCACAAGACCTAGTAGTAATCAGTACACATCTGTTGGAAAAGTAATATTGGACATTTTGTGTTTTGCCTTAAGTTCTTGGAATGTATTGGGAACAACTTTTTATTTCAGAAAGTGGAGGAAGTAACCAGGGAGACAGCCATTTAAACTTGATTCTCACCAACAGAGAGGAACTGGTGAGTGAATCTGAAGGTGGAAAGCAATTTGGGTGAAAATGATCATGAAATAATAGATTTCATGATTCTACAGAAAGGAATCTATAGAGAAGCAGAATAATGACAGTAGACTTCAAAAAGCAGACTTTAACAAATTTACAGAACTACATAAGAACATAAGAATGGCCGTATTGGGTCAGACCAAAGGTCCATCTAGCCCAGTATCCTGTCTACCAACAGTGGCCAATGCCAGGTGCCCCAGAGGGAGTGAACCTAACAGGTAATGATCAAGTGATCTCTCTCCTGCCATCCATCTCCACCCTCTGACAAACAGAGGCTAGGGACACCATTCCTTACCCATCCTGGCTAATAGCCATTAATGGACTTAACCTCCATGAATTTATCCAGTTCTCTTTTAAACACTGTTATAGTCCTAGCCTTCACAACCACCTCAGGCAAGGAGTTCCACAAGCTGACTGTGCACTGTGTGAAGAAGAACTTCCTTTTATTTGTTTTAAACCTGCTGCCCAATAATTTCATTTGGTGGCCCCTAGTTCTTGTACTATGGGAACAAGTAAATAACTTTTCCTTATTCACTTTCTCCACATCACTCATGATTTTATATACCTCTATCATATTCCCCCTTAGTCTCCTCTTTTCCAAGCTGAAAAGTCCTAGCCTCTTTAATCTCTCCTTATATGGGACCCGTTCCAAACCCCTAATCATTTTAGTTGCCCTTCTCTGAACTTTTTCTAATGCCAGTATATCTTTTTTGAGATGAGGAGACCACATCTGTACGCAGTATTCAAGATGTGAGCGTACCATCGATTTATATAAGGGCAATAAGATACTCTCCGGCTTCTTCTCTATCCCCTTTTTAATGATTTCTAACATCCTGTTTGCTTTTTTGACCGCCGCTGCACACTGCGTGGACGTCTTCAGAGAACTATCCACGATGACTCCAAGATCTTTTTCCTGATTCGTTGTAGCTAAAGTAGCCCCCATCATATTGTATGTATAGTTGGGGGGTTATTTTTCCCAATGTGCATTACTTTACATTTATCCACATTAAATTTCATTTGCCATTTTGTTGCCCAATCACTTAGTTTTGTGAGATCTTTCTGAAGTTTTTCACAGTCTGCTTTGGTCTTAACTATCTTGAGCAGTTTAGTATCATCTGCAAACTTTGCACCTCACTTTTTACCCCTTTCTCCAGATCATTTATGAATAAGTTGAATAGGATTGGTCCTAGGACTGACCCTTGGAGAACACCACTAGTTACTCCTCTCCATTCTGATAATTTACCATTTATTCCTACCCTTTGTTCCCTGTCTTTTAACCAGTTTTCAATCCATGAAAGGACCTTCCCTTTTATCCCTTGACAACTTAATTTATGTAAGAGCCTTTGGTGAGGGACCTTGTCAAAGGCTTTCTGGAAATCTAAGTACACTATGTCCACTGGATCCCCCTTGTCCACATGTTTGTTGACCCCTTCAATGAACTCTAATAGATTAGTAAGACACGATTTCCCTTTACAGAAACCATGTTGACTTTTGCCCAACAATTTATGTTCTTCTATGTGTCTGACAATTTTATTCTTTACTATTGTTTCAACTAATTTGCCCAGTACTGACGTTAGACTTACCGGTCTGTAATTACCGGGATCACCTCTAGAGCCTTTTTTAAATATTGGCGTTACATTAGCTATCTTCCAGTCCTTAGGTACAGAAGCCGATTTAAAGGACAGGTTACAAACCATAGTTAATAGTTCCGCAACTTCACATTTGAGTTCTTTCAGAACTCTTGGGTGAATGCCATCTGGTGCTGGTGACTTGTTACTGTTAAATTTATCAATTAATTCCAAAATCTCCTCTAGTGACACTTCAATCTGTGACAGTTCCTCAGATTTGTCACCTACAAAAGCCGGCTCAGGTTTGGGAATCTCCCTAACATCCTCAGCTGTGAAGACTGAAGCAAAGAATCCATTTAGTTTCTCCGCAATGACTTTATCGTCTTTAAGCGCTCCTTTTGTATCTTGATCATCCAGGGGCCCCACTGGTTGTTTAGCAGGCTTCCTGCTTCTGATGTACTTAAAAAACATTTTGTTATTACCTTTTGAGTTTTTGGCTAGCCGTTATTCAAACTTCTCTTTGGCTTTTCTTATTACATTTTTACACTTAATTTGGCAGTGTTTATGCTCCTTTCTATTTACCTCACTAGGATTTGACTTCCACTTTTTAAAAGATGCCTTTTTATGTCTCACTGCTTCTTTTACATGGTTGTTAAGCTACAGTGGCTCTTTTTTAGTTCTTTTACTGTGTTTTTTAATTTGGGGTATACATTTAAGTTGGGCCTCTATTACGGTGTCTTTGAAAAGCATCCATGTCCAGGAGTTCAGGACAGATGGCAGTTTCTTTAATATTGTCTGAAGGAGACATATTAAAGGCACAACTACAAACTATTCTGATGCAAAGGAAAGATAGTGTTATGGAAGATTTTAAGACAACTCCACTCTATCCTTTCAGCACAGCATTAAAAGCATCATTTTACCACCATTAGCTGAAAATAGGGGAAAAAATAAATTAAACTGGCAGGAAAAAGGGTGGCAACAGCAGACCATAACATTAAGATAAAAGAACTAACAATTGAAATGTAGATAAGTGCACAGAAGGGATGAGGTAATTGTTTACCGTTTGGTATATGTGGAACGTTGGTATGCATCCAAGTAAAAGTGGAGCATGCTCAGTACCGAAATAGGCTAAAGGTCACTCAGATAAGTGGTCAGTCAAGCATGCTCAGTGTAAATATAGGATAAAGGTCACAGACCATAATACTAAACAGACCATAATATTCAAAAATGGTAAACAGTAACTCCACAGTTATGTTCCAACAGTTGTGATTGGAGAATAAGAGAAGGATTAAGAAGTAGCCAATAGAATAATTAGAATGATCAGAATGTGAGCATGCTCAGAATGGGTGTGATGGCTGGCAAAACTGTATAAAAGGGAGTGCACCAGAAGGGAATTTTAGATCTTTAGAGAAAGAGAAGTCAAGGGCAGGAGGAGGAGAAGGAGGCGGATTTAGAAGAAGGAGAAATCAGAAGCAACAGCAGAAGAAGAAGCCTCAGGGTGTGAGCAGCAGGAGTGCGAGCTGCTGGGACAGAGCAGAAAGGACCCTGACAGAGCAGAGGGAAAGAAGCCACCAGAGAGAGTAAGCTTGTGATAGATTGTTATAGGTTGGTGTGTACACATGTGTATGTCTGAGTTAATAAAGATGTCTGTGTATGTATGTGTTATATTAATTGACATGTAGAGTTTAAATTATTATAAACTCTTATAATATATATAATCTTATTTATGATAATATATATATAATATATATAAAATATATAATCTTATAAACCTGGATTGCTTTCAGTGAACTGCAAGTGACTGATCAACGCATGCAGAACACAGTCATTTAGTATTGCTTTAACTGTATGTCATTGTGGTTTGGGTGCTTTTAGCTTGTACCCAAAGATTGTGTTAATAAAAGGGATTTATGTTTAGATTATTACATCAAAAATTACTATTTACACCAAAATAAAGAGGTGCCTTGTTTTGGAAAAATATTGGCTGGGTGTCAATCATTTCTATTGGAGGGCTGTATCCATGACCTCTCAGATTCTGTTTAACCCAAGATTCCTTACCAACCCTGGGAACCCATACCTGACAGAAACAGATTAGCAGACAGGTGGGCTGTCTTAGAGAAGACCCTGAGCAAACCTGGGAGGGGGGCAACAGGTGAGCTATTCTGGGGGTACCGTAAATCTGTTTTTGGGGTAACAATAGGAAGATTAGTAAGAGGTCAATATGGCTGCAATGACCTGAAAAAAATCAAAAAGAAATCCTACACAAAGTGGAAAAATGGACGAATTGCTAAGATGGAGTACAAAAGAATAGCACAAGCATGGAGGGACAAAATCAGAAAGGCTAAGGCACAAAACGTAAAGCAAGGAACATAAAAGGCAATAAGAAGAGAGTCTATAAATACATTAGGAGTAAGAGAAAGAGGAAGGAAAGTGTAGGTCCTCTACTTAGTGGGGAAGGAGAGCTAATAACTGACTACATCAAGAAGGCTGAGGTTTTTAAGGCCTATTTTACTTCAGTTTTCACTAAAAAGGTTAATAGTGACCACATACTCAACACAGTTAATATTAACAAGAGGAAAGAAATGCAAGCCAAAATAGGGAAATAACAGGTTAAGGAATATTTAGATAAATTAGATTCATTCAAGTCAGCAGGATTTGATTAAATTCATCCAAGAGTACTTAAGGAATTAGCTAAACCAATCTTGGAACTGTTAGCAGTTATCGTTGAGAACACATGGAGGATGGGTGATGTCCCAAAGGACTGGAGAAAGGCAAACATAGTACCTATCTTTAAAAAGGGGAACAAAGAGGATCCAGAGAATTATAGACCAATCACCTTAGCTTTGATACCTGGAAAGATACTGCAACAAATTATGAAACAATCAATTGTAAGCACCTAGAGGATAATAGGGTTATAAGGAATAGCCAATGTGGATTTGTCAAGATCAAATTATGTCAAACCAATCTAATTTCCTTCTTTGACAGGGTTACTGGTGAGGTGGATCGGGGTGGGGAAAGGAGTAGACCTGATCTATCTTGATTTTCATAAGGTTTTTGACATAGTCTCACACCACATTCTCATAAGCAAACTATGGAAATGTGGTCCAGATTAAATTACTATAGGGTGGGTGCACAACTGGTTGAAAGACCATACTCAAGAAATAGTTATCAATGGCTTACTGTACAACTGGGAGGGTGTATCTAGTGGGGTCTTGCAGGGGTCAGTCCTGGGTCTGGTACTATTCAATATTTTAATTAATGACTTGGATAATGGAATGGACAGTATGCTTATAATTTGTGGATGACACCAAGCTAGGAGAGGGGTTGTAAGCACTTTGGAGGACAGGATTAGAATTCAAAATGACCTAGACAAATTGGAGAATGGGTCTGAAATCAACAAGATGAAATTCAATGGAGACAAGTGCAAAGTACTTCACTTAGGAAAGAAAAATCAAATTCAGAACTACAAAATGGGGAATAGGTGGCAAGGTGGTAGTACTGCTGAAAAGAATCTGAGAGTTATAGTAGATTACAAATTGAATATGTGTCAACAATGTGATGCAGTTGTGAGAAAAGCTAGCATCATTCTGGGTTGTATTAAGAGAAGTGTTGTATATAAGACAGGAAGTAATTTTCCTGCTCTGCTCAGCACTTGTGAGACCTCCGCTGGAGTGCTGTGTCCAATTTTGGGTGCCACACTTTATGAAGATGTGGACAAATTAAAGGCTGCTATAAGAAGGATGGTGATCAATTGTTCTCCTTGCCCACTGAAGGTATGACAAAAGTAATAGGCTTAATCTACCGAAAGGGAGATTTAGGTTAAGTATTAGGAAAAGATACCTAACAATAAGGCTAGTTAAGCTCTGGAGTAGGCTTCCAAAGGAGGTTGTGAAAATCCCCATCATTAGAGGTTTTTAAGAACAGGTTGGACAAACACCTGTAAGGGATGCTCTAGGTTTACCTAATCCTGGCTCAGTGCAGGGGTCTGGACTCAATGACCTCTTTAGGTCCCTTCCAGCAATACATTTCTATGATTCTATACGTTTACTTTGTCAATCCCATAGTTACTGAAATGTAAAGCTCTTCACCTCCTTTTACAACCCATTCACTTCATGTCACCCTCCCTCTACCCTCTTCAAGCAATGCACCCACTCACACTGGCTCTTGGCACTGTAAAATTCAAGAGGTTCCAGATCCTGGCATACACTAATACAAACACAACTAATTAACTATACAGGGGAAGCAGCAAAACTCACTATGCACACAGTATTGTAAAATGCACAAGGTAACCAGATTAGGAATAAATGGGAACATTTTCATTTCAGTTACATTAATCTTAAGGTATATCTATACCTATGGCAGCATGTAGACTTACAGACACGGTATGCCCAGCTAGCATGGGTATAAATAGCAGTGTAGACAGTGAGGCACAGCTTAGGTGAATAGAGTTGAGTGTCCTACAGACCTGAATCCTAGTGTATATATACCTAAGCAGTGCCTCCCACATCTACACTGCTATTTTTTAGCAGTGTAGTGTCCCACTGTTTCCCTGCTGCCAGAGCCTTTCCCCACCTCATTGAAAGGCTCCGACAACAAGGAAAGGCTCTGGCAAGGTGGAGGAAGTGAAGAAAGGCTCCAGCAGCAGGGAAAGGCTCTATCATGTCCCTGCTGCTGGACCCTTTCACCACTGCTGATATCTTTTGCTGACCTGTGTAGCTACATAGCACAGTGACAAGTGTGGACCCAGACTGCTTTCACTGCTGTAGGTAGCTACACTTGTAGTGCCTGTACTATACTCTGGTGTAGACAAGTCATTAGGTATTAAAATTTGCTGTACTAAGTACAACATGTTCAGACAGAATGTGATTTTTAAATGGACAATAGTCCTTTAATCACTGCCTTCATCAGTAAAAATTAAGATCAGACCTGACCCTGTTCTTTAGATCAGTGGTTTATTACATGTAGTGTCTACATTCCTGAAAAGCTATCCCCCAAAGAAGGACAGATAGGAAAAGGATGGGAAGAGAGAACTCAACAGGAAAAGTCAGTGATTTGGTTTGTTGTTTGGCACACATTCTGTTAAACTGAGTTATGTTAGACGGTCATGAGGCTACTTCTCAGACAGTGCCTCTTTTGCCACAGCACTTACGTGTCTGATTCTGCACATTGCTGAGCATGCTCAACTCCCATCAACTGAAATGGGAGACAGAGGTGCTCACATTTGGCAGAAGGTAATCAGAATCTCACAGGATCCTGACCTTACGCGATCTTCCCTTGGAGAAGCAAAAAGACTCGCATTGCTCCAATAATAAGTGGTCATAAAAAAACATCTGATAGCATAAATATGGAAAATGCCCAGTTCAGAGACATCACATTGCCTCGTGTAATTGATGCCTTCACATTCTAAGCTGTCCCTATGCATCTAACCAGAAACGTGTTATTACACCTCACCAGTTATATTTATAACCTGAGCCACATTTTCAAATGCGAACACACAAGTTATTGAAGGTGCTCGCATCCTTCATGAAAAAAAAGAACCAACAGATCATTTGAAAATCAGCAAAATAAATAGATTCAGGGATATTTCAGCTTTTACCTCTGCCAGCCAGGAAAATAATTTTCATAATTTATAACAAACTGCAAAACAGGGTGAGGGTACACTTACACCGATGTTGCAGGAATCTCTGCAAATAGGAATGTTTTCATGCAAATGCTAAGTGACAAATAATATAAACATCTACTGCCTTTAAAATTTCCAACAACTTTATAAATAGTTATTTTCATCTCTTTTTGTTAGGAACTGAATTGTTCAATTCACTTTCCAGTACCAAAGAAAAATAACAAAAAACCTCAGGATCAATAAAATATTGCCTAATTTGTGGAAATATTCTGATGCAGTTAGGTGTCACAGCATGTTCCCATTAATCATAGTTGTCTCTCAAGGTTTCTAAGCAAGGCACAGTCTGTAATTTCCTTCTGATTTTACATATTATTTATTACAGGTAGGATGTTGAAACTGTATGAAGGAGATGGGAGGATCAAGCCCATAAATTAGGTTAGATTGCACACTGTACAGATTATACCTGTGTGAGCTTTTCTGAAGTCGAGTTCCTTCTAAGTGATCAATTCATTTTCTTCTAGTTACAGTAGTGAGACCCAAGATTGAAGACAAACTAATTTTAAGCTGCTCTTAACAGCAACTTCTGTAGAAAAAATGTTGCTGGAATAATATGGATGAGGATTCTCGGATTGCTTTCTGGAGACTCTTAACAAGCGATGGATGGCTATTTTTTTCCCCATTAATAAAAAATAATGCATAAGAGAATGTGATTTCTTTGCTTAGCAGGTGTTCTCTAGATTCCTGTACAACTTGCCTAAAGGGTCTTTCTACAAATGGGAATCACATCAGCCTGATTCATATACTTCTACAAGTTCTTTACATCCTCCTAATAGAGTATTTTTTAGATATATTAAACTGCAAGAGGGAGGATATAAATACAACTCTATTCATGTTATATATGTCTAAAATGGAAAGAAGATGATGTACACATATAGAATGGCTGCAAAAAACCCAATATCAGTTCTAATAATATTTCTGCACATAGTAATGAGAAGATCTAATAATAGGATACAGTTTCCCACCTTATTTTCAGCAGAATGATATACAGCTAGTAAAGTCTTGGAAAGATATTTTTGGTCGATTGTCCAAGTGGCAGTGTATCTGCTCTGTATAGCCACTATGTAAAATATTTATTCAGAGAACTGATTATTAATTTTGTGTCTAAGATTACTATGGAAACATTCACAAATGTTAGATAAGGGATTGTTCAGCTTGATGTTTCTTAAATATACAAGTATCAGAGAGACTATAACCTCACCCAGACCTACAAATTGGTTTCCAAATTTAAAACAGTCTCCTTACACTATAACTCTTACTGTCGGGATACCATCCTGTTAAGTGAAGGTTGTGAATGCCTTAACAAAATGTGTATGCAGTGTAGTTGTAGCTGGGTCAGTCCTAGGACATTAGAGAGGCAAGGTGGGTGAGGTAATATCTTTTATTGGACCAACTTCTGTTCATGAAAAGACGAGCTTTTGAGATCTGCAGAAGAGCTGTGTGTGGCTCAAAAGCTTTCCTCTCTCACCGACAGAAGGTGGTACAATAAAAGCTATTACTTCACCCACCTTGTTCCTCAACAAAAGTTGACAGTTTTAGTGCTTAAAGCAAAATGACTTTTGTTTATTGACATGTCAACATTTTCTAAGGTGGCCTCTGATTTTCAGTTCCTCTGGTTTTTATACCCAAATTGAGCATATTAGACTAGGTTTTCCAGATGTGCTGAGCAACCTCGGCTGTGATTATCTTTAAGTGGAATTATAAGCACAACACGTCCGAAAAACAACATTCTATTTGGACACTCAAAAATTGAGACACCCAAAATGTGATGTCACACTGCAAAATTTTGACCTATGTGACCTTATGGGAGTGGGAGTCTGGAGACCTCATTTCTATTTCTGGTTCTGCCTACTGTGTGACCTTGAAAAAGTCACTTTCTCCTCCCACCCATTGTCTGTTTTGTCTACTTACTTAGGCCTTGTCTTTTATTCTTAACTTGAGTTAACCAACTTGAGACAAAGTCCTAATGAAGACAAGGCAGTTTGTAGTTTTCATATGAATTAGTGGGTCAAGATAAGCCCCAGGCATGCCCATGGTTTTTAAAGTCGATTTACAAACTTGTGTGAAAATTGCAAATAGCCTTGTCTTCACTAGGGTTTTATCATGAGTTAGTTAACTTAAGTTATCAAACTCATGTTAAGAACACATGTTCTTTTCTCTAGAGAAGACACAGCCTTAAACTATCAGTTTTCCAGGACAGCAACTGTCTCCTATTATGTGTTCTATCATCCCTAATACAAAGAGGGTTTATCTCAGCTGGGACCTCTTGGTGCTACTGCAATACAAGCAGTATGTCCAAAGTTACAGAGGACTTCTGAGGCAGAGCTGGAGTAAAACCCAAATCTCTTCACTCCAGTCCATTAACCACAAGACGATACTCTCACATGTAGTAATGAGATCAAAGGACAACATTTTCAAATCTGGTTGCCTAAAACTTTGCCTCCTTAATCCATTCTTAGATATTTAAGATGGAATTATGCACCTAAGTCACTTAGATCATTTTGAAAGTTCTACTGTGGATCCATGGATTTAGGAGGCTAATTTTTAGGTACCCACGTCTAAAGATTCTGGCCAAAAGATCCATGACAGTGTATTATGCAATGAGCTGTAACCTGAGAGGATATCTCATAAAAGATATTTAGTACCTATTCTTTTATACAAACAGGCTAATGATACAAACAAACTCCAATGCCTCCCTTCTTGATTTTAAATTCCTGTGATTTATTTTTAAATTTTAAAAATTTCTTATAAAAGCCATTAGTAAAAATGGTCCCTTGAAGCACAGAAAAGAATTGGAGCTTCAGAATTCAACCTGCTGCAATTTGTATAATTAGTCATTATGAAATGTATCTGAGTAACAGTGCAAAGTGCGTTTCTCAGCATCAGATATCTGAGTGTGTGATTGGATTCACAAAAGAGGGGATGGGAATGGAGAGATAGTACAACTGACATAATGAAATTACTGCTAAGAGCTACGCTGATACAAGTATCCTTTTTGCTCATCCAGTCCTGTGAAGGGAATGAATTTAGAATCTTGCATTGTTAGGTTGTGCAACTCTACAGCTAGAATGTGTCAGTTTTGACCTGGAAACATTAAACAATAAAATTATGCCGGTTGAACAAAATGTATGTTTCTGCAGACCAAAAATAGCACTCTGATTAGGCTGGTTTTAAAATGTTTCATTTAGCCTTGGGATGTGTATTGCATTCTAATATAATACCATTAGGCCTTTTAAAATGCCTCAGCCTTGAAATTTGCTACAGATCAATAAACACAAAATTGGGGGAGAGGAGTGTCAGCCTTAACCTTTTTATCAAAGATAACATGGGTGAAATCCTGGCCTTATTGAAGTCAGTGGGAGTTTTGCCACTGACTTCTTTGGAGACAGGATTTCATCCCTAGTCTTTTCACTTATTTGTTAGTTGCAAAACAGGATACTTGTCAACTCTCCAGGGATTTTCTCAGAACCTCCCTTTTGGTATACTTCCACATGAATTCCAGGAACACTGGTCTCTGCACTAAAACCCCAAATAAAATCTCTTTAGATGCAGCAATTTAATTATATATATATTTATGTTTTTATAAAATGTTTAAACACTAATGTATCTTTATAGGGTGCAGGAGAAAATGCTCTCTTCAGAAAGTTTTTATGCAGATCCACAGCTTTTCAAACCAACTGACATCTATTGCTTTTATGTGTCATGTATTTTTGACAAAGTAATATCTACAGAACTGGATATTGGAATGATACACGATGGAACAATGTGTCAGCAGGGAACTATGAGGAAATGTCTGTAGAAACATAATATTGTTCCAAAACAAAACAAACAACAGCCTGTGTTTTGAATGTATGTTAAAATTTACTCAGAATAGTTTAGTCCCATGGCTTCTTCAGAATGTTACTATGTGAGTGAACTGAGTTTAGGTGCATGGTGTCTGTTACTCATGAGGTCAAAGAAGCTCACTAGGATGGATGCTTGAGCTTTAGGGTAGGACGGGTGTAGGCAAGAGGCTGACTCCTGTTGATCAGTAGAAGAGTCCTAATGGTTTGGGTGTAATGGGGAATGATACAGTCTTGCCCAGGGTAGCTATGTAACATTTTGTTCATGTTAAAAATCAATCATTTAAACTTGCTGCATATTTAGTTCTACTAAAAACAGATCAAGTTTGCATTTGAAATGTCATATCACCATAGTAGCTGCTTTACACGTTTAAATATAGAATCATAGAATCAAAGAAGATTAGGGTTGGAAGAGACCTCAGGAGGTCATCTTGTCCAAGCCCCTGCTCAAAGCAGGACCAACCCCAACAAAATCATCCCAGCCAAGGCTTTGTCAAGCCGGGCCTTAAAAACTTCTAAGGATGGAGATTCCCCACCTCCCTAAGTAACCCATTCCAACGCTTTACCACCCTCCTAGTGAAATAGTTTTTCCTAATATCCAACCTAGACCTCCCCCACTGCAACTTGAGACCATTGCTCCTTGTTCTCTCATCTGCCACCACTGAGAACAGCCTAGTTCCATCCTCTTTGGAAACCCCCTACAGGTAGTTGAAGACTGCTATCAAATCCCCCCTCACTCTTCTCTTCTGCAGACTAAATAACCCCAGTTCCCTCAGCCTATCTCATAAGTCATGTGCTCCAGCCCCCTAATAATTTTCATAGCCCTCCGCTGGACTTTCTCCAATTTGTCCATATCCTTTCTGTAGCGGGGGGCCCAAAAGTGGTCGCAGTACTCCAGATGTGGCCTCAGCAGTGCTGAATAGAGGGGAAAATCACTTCCCTCAATCTGCTGGAAATGCTCCTACTAATGCAGCCCAAAATGCCATTAGCCTTCTTGGCAACAGGGGCACACTGTTGACTCATATCCAGCTTCTCAACCACTGTAATCCCCAGGTCCTTTTCTGCAGAACTGCCACTTAACCCCCAGCCTGAAGAAGTGCTTGGGATTTTTCCATCCTAAGTGCAGGACTCTGCACTTATCCTTGTTGAATCTCATCAGATTTCTTTTGGCCCAATCCTCCAATATGTCTAGGTCATTCTGGACTCTATCCCTACCCTCCAGCATATCTACCTCTCCCCCCAGCTTAGTGTCATCCGTGAACTTGGTGAGGGTGCAATCCATCCCATCATCCAGATCATTAATGAGGATGTTGAACAAAACTGGCCCCAGGACTGACCCCGGGGCACTCCGCTTGATACCGGCTGCCAACTAGACATCAAGCGTTGATCACTACTCATTGAGCCCAACGATCTAGCCAGCTTTCTATCCACCTTATAGTCCAGAATGGATACGTCCCATTTTTTACTGACAAACCAAAAGTTACCCCCTTTCAATCAGCTGCATGCTGTCATTTTTATAATGTAAATGTACGTGCTGTAGTGTCTTCTCTGACTTCAAATCTGTGACACATAGAAATTTAAATAACCCCAAGAAAATGCTGATTTAACCAGATCTTACAGTTTAAAGGTACTTTTCATGTTAGCACTATTTTTTTTGGCACTCCGCTCAGACTGTTTTTCATGTCTCAGGGTCACCCTCTACTAAATAACAACGTGCTGCATATTACTAATTATGGCATCTTTTGTGGGAGCAGCAAATCCTTGTGACCCCAGCGGTATCCCATTGGTGCTCTGATTTAGTCTGATTTTTCCTTAGGCTTTTTCCAGGAAAAAAAGTTAGGGTGGAGTAATTCCCTTAACTCTGCATTTCTCACATTTTTAGCTTTTAACCACAGCCCTGAATGTATTTTGAACTTAGCCCTGTTTGTTTAGATTTATAACTCTATGGCAATATGTAATTTTGAAATCATGCATATTATGGCATTTATCCCAGAACACATATCCTCTGCCCACAAGAATCCATATACAGTAGTGGACTATCCTGCAGGGTCACTACTCCTCTTGAAGTTACAGGACAGGCCTAGATACTGAATATCAGTTCTCCCCCACGTTCTATTTTTTTGCTGGGGAGAGAGAGTGTGTGTAAGAGGGTAGTTAAAGAGCCAAATCCCCAGCTGCTGTAAATCAGCATAGTTCCATTGATTTCAAAGGAGCTACACTGATTTACACAAGCTTAGAATCTGGCTCAAAGAACTTTGTTTGTAACTAATGCAACTGATATATGGACATATTTTTGGAGGATTACTGGTAGAGTTACTGTGTTCTATAATGAATTTCTCTTTTTTTGCTTGGGGAAGGGAAGGGATTTTCTAAAATTGCCTCTCTGTTACTAAATTACTAGAAAGTAAGAAGATTAAGTGAATTGTTCAGATTGCACTTGATAGATGGTACAATTACAGTAACCCAAGAGCCATCTCTATACAAAATTGGCTATAAAACCAATATTTGATGAAATATTTTCAAGACTGCATTCACAAACTCCAGACTTCTTGCAGCCCTTGAAAAGTTTCTATCAGAAGTATTGGAATCTGGCTGAAAAAGATGGAAATAATAGAAAGCTCACCCTCCCCCCAAAAGGCATAGCAGACTGGAACTACTAAAGGGGCAGAATTAAGATTTTTAGGGAGTTAATAATAAGAACTTGCATAAAATTCCAGCAGATATAAAGTCTTGGAATTTTATGCACTAAGGCATATTTTTAAGTTACATAAATTAATCATGATGAGTTATGCTGCGTGACATCAAGACAGCATAAAATCTAATTCAGCAGTATACATTATGGCTCAACATCACAACATAGCTAAACATAACAACTGTCTACAAGTATCAAGGCCAAGTCATGGGCAGCTTGCCTAGTGGCTACACCCAAGGCCAGATGTCAGGAATCTGAGTCATTTGTCAATACATGATCAGAAACCAGAAGTGGAAACAAGGCCAAGTCAGAAACCAAGTATCAAAGCCAGGAGACAAATGCAGGGCTCAGGAATCAGAAGCAAAGCAAGAAAATAGGGCCCATAGCAGCAACTAGCTGAGGTTCTGCCCTGTTGCACAGACAAACTTCCTGCAGCTTCCAAAGATTTAAATAGGATGTACGGACCAATCAGGAATCCAGAATGTCCTGTCAATCAGGGCCTCCTCTGACTGGCACATCCTGTGCGGGGTGGTACCCTAGGGCTCATGACTCCCTGAATATAACTGCTACTAAAGCAATTAAGTGTGGTGTCATGGATGTGATTGATGCCCAGGGACTCTGCAAGTCCAGGTTCTAGGATACCCCTCCCCCCCCCCACCTCTATGCCTTCTAACAAGTGTCTGATGGGTGTATTACTGAGAAAGGAAAATAGTTGTTTTAGGTGGTAAAAGAGAGCATGACTAGGACTAACAGGTCTACAGCAGGGACTTTGGTAGAGTTTGCAATGTTAAGGCATTTAGTTCCTGAGAGCAAACTACTGGGGAGAAGGGGCTTTTCTTACATGGGTCTCTGCACCAAGCTGTGTTTGGGGTGAGAGCTGACTGGCAGCCCCACGGCAGCTGTGAAGATAAAAAGGGCTGTAAGGTAGGCAGGCGGAGTGGCTACTAGAGAGCCAGTAGGCTTCTGGAAAGTAGCTTCTGCCAACAAACTGATGAGAAGAAAGAAAACAGAGAGAGAAAACAGAATAGGAGGCTAGAAAGTCCACAGAGGTAAGAAGCAACTCAGAGAACAGCAAGGAACTTGAGATGGGTTAACTCTGGCTGCTTTGAACCAGGGCCCTGAGCTGGAACCCAGTGGCATAGGCGGGACCTGGTTTTCCTTACCTCTTTCCCAGACTAAGAAGGGAAAGGGAAAATGGTCAAAGACTATAAGTATTATACAGAGGCCAGAGGAGAGATTCTGAGACGCTTGGACATTGAGTTCCTTATTTTTGGACTCTTCTGTGCCTGTGAAATGGGATAGACTGAGCAGGGACTTAACCAATGACAGATTGTTTTGATGCCAGAAGGGCTGGAAAACGTGTTGGACTGAATGAACCATTATGGTACTATGCCCAGACACAGAAAGGTGCTTTAGAGGTGAGCGTATGTTCCTACACCATGTGAAAGTGACCTAAGCCCAGAGGTAAGTGGGGGAGTGGAATACTGGGAGGAAACACAAGGAGGAGGGTACAAGATGGGAAGCCTCCTGATTCATACTGAGAAAGTAGGGCAATCGGCTAGTTTCCTTAGGTTCATGTACATGAATGCAAGAAGCCTGGGAAAGAAGCAGGAAGAATTGGAAGTCCTGGCACAATCAAGGAACTACAACATGATTGGAATAACAGAAACTTGGTGGGGCAGTTCACATGACTGGAGCACTGTCATGGATGGGTATAAATGGTTCAGAAAGGACAGTTAGGGGAAGAAAGGAGTTTCATTGTATGTAAGAGCGGTATGATTGCGCAGAGCTCCAGTTTGAAACTGGAGAAAAGCCTGTTGAGAGTCTTTGGGTTAAGTTTAGAGGCGAGAGCAACAAGGGTGATGTCGTGGTGGGCGTGTGCTATAGCCCACCGGATCAGAAGGATGAGGTAGATGAGGCTTTCTTCGGACAACTAACTGAAGTTTCCAGATCACAGGCCCTGGTTCTAAAGGGGGACTTCAATCACCTTGACCTCTGCTGGGAGAGCAATACAGCAATGCACAGACAATCCAGGAAGTTTTTGGAGAGTGTTGGGGACAACTTCCTGGTACAAGTGCTGGAGGAACCGACTAGGGGCCGTGCTTCTCTTGACCTGCTGCTTACAAACAGGGAAGAATTGGTAGGGGAAGTAGAAGTGGGTGGCAACTTAGGCAGCAGTGACCATGAGATGGTTGAGTTCAGGATCCTGACAAAGGGAAGAAAGAAGAGTAGCAAAATACGAACCCTGGACTTCAGAAAAGCAGACTATGACTCCCTTAGGGAAATGATGGGCAGGATACCCTGGGAAGCTAATATGAGGGGGCAAGGAGTCCAGGAGAGCTGGCTGTATTTTAAAGAAGCCTTATTGAGGGCGCAGGAACAAACCATCCCGAAGTGCAGAAAAATAGCAAATATGGCAGGCAACCAGCTTGACTTAACAGTGAAATCTTTGGTGAGCTTAAATTCAAAAAGAAAGCCTACAAGAAGTGGAAATTTGGACAGATGACTAGGGAGGAGTATAAAAATATTGCTAGAGCATGCAGGGGTGTAAGCAGGAAGGCCAAGGAACAATTGGAGTTGCAGCTAGCAGGGGATGTCAAGGGTAACAAGAAGGGTTTCTACAGGTAAATTAGCAACAAAAAGAACGTCAGGGAAAGTGTGGGACCCTTACTGAATGAGGGAGGCAACATAGTGACAGATGATGTGGAAAAAGCTGAAGTACTCAATACATTTTTTGCCTCAGTCTTCACAGACAAAGGCAGTTCCCAGACTGCTGCACTGGGCAACACAGCATGGGGAGTAGGTGAGCAGCCTTCAGTGGTGAAAGAACAGGCTAAGGACTATTTAGAAAAGCTGGACATGCACAAGTCCATGGGTCCAGATCTAATCATCCAAGGGTGCTGAGGGAATTGGCTGATGTGATTTCAGAGACATTGGCCATTATCTCTGAAAACTCATGGCGATCCGGGGAGGTCCCGGATGGCTGGAAAAAGGCAAATATAGATAGTGCCCATATTTTAAAAAGGGAAGAGAGAGAACCCAGGGAACTACAGACCAATCAGCCTCACTTCAGTCCCCAGAAAAGTCATGGAGCAGGTACTCAAGGAATCCATTTTGAAGCACTTGGAGGAGAGGAAGGTGATCAGGAACAGTCAACATAGATTCACCAAGGGCAAGTCATGCCTGATCAACCTGATTGCCTTCTATGAGGAGATAACTGGCTCTGTGGATATGGAGAAAGTGGTGGACTTTAGCAAAGCTTTTGATATTGTCTCCCACAGTATTCTTGCCAGCAAGTTAAAAAAGTATGGATTGGATGAATGGACTATAAGTGGATAGAAAGCTGGCTAGATTGTTGGGCACAATGGGTAGTGATCAACATCTCGATGTCTAGTTGGCAGCTGGTATCAAGCGGAGTGCCCCAGGGATTGGTCTTGGGGCCGGTTTTGTTCAGCATCTTTATTAATGATCTAGATGATGGGATTAATTGCACCTCAGCAAGTTCGCAGATGATACTAAGCTGGGGGGAGAGGTAGATACACTGGAGAGTAGGGATAGGGTCCAGGGTGATTTAGACAAATTGGAAGATTGGGCCAAAAAAAATCTGAGATTCAACAAGGATAAGTGCAGAGTCCTACACTTAGGAAGGAAGAATCCCACACACCACTACAGACTGGGGACCGACTGGCTAAGCTGTAGTTCTGCGGAAAAAGACCTGGGGATTACAGTGGACGAGAAGCTGGATATGAGTCAGCAGTGTGCCCTCTTTGCCAAGAAGGCCAATGGCATATTGGGCTGTATTATTAGGAGCATTGCCAGCAGATTGAGGGAAGTGATTATTCCCCTCTATTCGACACTGGTGAGGCCACACCTGGAGTATTGCATCCAGTTTTGGTCCCCCCACAACAGAAGGGATGTGGACAAATTGGAGAGAGTCCAGCAGAGGGCAATGAAAATGATTAGGGGGCTGGGGCACATGACTTACGAGAAGAGGCTGAGGGAACTGGGGTTATTTAGTCTGCAGAAGAAAAGAGTGAGGGTGGATTTGATACCAGCTTTCAACTACCTGAAGGGGGGGGGTTCCTTAGAGCAGTGTTTCCCAAACTTGGGACGCCACTTGTGTAGGGAAAGCCCTTGGCGGCCCGGGCTGGTTTGTTTACCTGCCCCGTCCACAGGTCCAGCCGATCGCGGCTCCCACTGGCTGCGGTTCGCTGCTCCAGGCCACTGGGGGCTGCTGGAAGCGGCGGCCAGTACGTCCCTCAGCCCGCGTCGCTTCCAGCAGTCCCCATTGGCCTGGATGGCAAAACAGTGGGAGTCGCGATTGGCTGGACCTGCGGACGGGGCAGGTAAACAAACTGGCCCGGCCCGCCAGGGGCTTTCCCTACACAAGTGACATCCCAAGTTTGGGAAACACTGCCTTAGAGGATGGAGCTAGGCTGTTCTCAGTGGTGGCAGATGACAGAACAAGAAGCAATGGTCTCAAGTTGCAGTGGGGGAGGTCTAGGTTGGATATTAGGAAACACTATTTCACTAGGAGGGTGGTGGGGGAAAAAAAGGGGTGGTTACCTAGGGAGGTGGTGGAATCTCCTTTCTTAGAGGTTTTTAAGGCCCGGTTTGACAAAGCCCTGGCTGGGATGATTTAGTTGATGTTGGTCCTGCTTTGAGCAGGGGCGTGGACTAGATGACCTCCTGAGGTCTCTTCCAACCCTAATATTCTATGAATCTATGATTCTATGAACTCCTTGAGAGGACTCCTACCACATAATCTGTAACTATCTCTTGCCAGACCCACCTGGACAACTCACCCCAGCTAGATTGCTCAGACTGCCCATAAAGACAGCTCAACCATATTTCTACTCTCCCAACAGAGAAGCTCAGCTTACAAACTCATCTGTTCCTGCACTTCAGGGCAATGCATACTTAGGCCTGGTCTACACTAGGACTTTAATTCGGATTTAGCAGCGTTAATCCGAATTAACCCTTCACCCGTCCACACTACAGAGCCAGTTAATTCGAATTAAAGGGCCCTTTAAATCGATTTCTGTACTCCACCTCGACGAACGGAGTAGAGCCTAAATCGATTTTGTTAATTCGAATTAGGGTTAGTGTGGACGCACACCACCGAATTAATGTGGTTAAAAACCGAATTAAGGTGCTTAGTGTGGCCGCGCACAATCGAATTTATACAACCTGTTTCCCAAATTCGAATTATCTAAATTCGGATTAATCCTGTAGTGTAGACATACCCTTAGTAAGTATGAGTGTACTTCCTAATACACTAGGAGTGAAATCCTGGCTCCATTAAAGTCAATGGAAGCTGTCTCAACAACAGCACACGCCTCCCTCAGTTCTCATTGTGGCATTCGGAATGGCCAGTTTACCAGCAAAACCTCTGCGGCATCAAGTGCGATTGACAAGATCAGCAACATTTAGGAGGTTTTAAATGGTGTGTAGCGAGGTTCTTCTAGGGATCTGCAAATCTGGCATCTCTGTCCAGTACAAACAAACATTGTTATTAATTTTACTTTCCCTGTTTTTCCTGGCATTTCCCTGAAGCCCTGATTTAGCATCCCTGATTCAGACTGCTGAACTCAACTGACCTTGGAAGGGTCAGGTTATTGTTTACACAAGGCAGGGTGGAATTGTATATACAAGCCAAGATGATTTACAGAAAACAAAGTCTTCTTTCAGCATAGAACAAGATGTATGTTTTGGTGATTTGAGTCATTTGTTGACTAAACTGGCCCAGTCACAAATTAGGCAGTCTTAGCTTCATTCTCAAAAATGTTTTGAGACTTCTTCGTTTATCATGACTTGGTATGCAAACCATTCAGTCCGCACAGAACCCAGAGAACTCAGTAGCACATCAGCATTGCCCCTGTTCCGTTACTAATCGATTAAAGTATGCCTTGCCCCATTTGGTGTTGTAAACCTCTTCCCCCTCCCAAACCCTAAAGAAGATGAAACCTGCAGGTGGCTATTTTACCTTTGTAAACCAGCCTTAGGCAGTAAATATTCAGCATGGTGCAGAGTGATTTAGAAATTGGACTCCTTTTAATGGAGTTATTTAATTAAATCCCTAGGCAGTAAATTGAAAATGCCTCCCTAGGTTTTTTGATGCAACATGTAACTCTCAGACACTAGGGGACACCTTTTCAGGGGTTTGCAAGTTAGCTCATGTGGGTACCCAATTTGCCATAAATGACTATAAGCTTTGGTTACCCTTCCCTTTTTTGGGTCATATTTAGGGCTGTCAATTAATCGCAGTTAATTCACGTGATTAACTCAAAAAATTAATCACGATTAAAAAATTTATCGTGATTAATCACAGTTTTAATCGCCCTGTTAAACAATAGAATACTAATTGAAATTTATTAAATATTTTGGATGTTTTTCTACATTTTCATATATATTGTATTCTGTGTTGTAACTCAAATCAAAGTGTATATTAGTTTTTATTATAAATATTTGCACTGTAAAAATGATAAACAAAAGAAATAATGTTTTCAATTCACTTCATACAAGTACTATAATACAATCTCTTTGTTGTGAAGGTGCAACTTTTTTTTGTTACATAACTGCACTCATAAACAAAACAATGTAAAACTTCAGAACCTACAAATCCACTGAGTCCTATTTCTTGTTCAGCCAACCGCTAAGACAAACAAGTTTGTTTACATTTACAGGAGATAATGCTGCCCTCTTCTTATTTACAATGTCACCAGAAAGTGAGAACGGGCATTTGCATGGCACTTTTGTAGCCGGCATTGCAAGGTATTTACATGCCAGATATGCTAAACATTCGTATGCCCCTTCATGCTTTGGCCACCATTCCAGAGGACATGCTTCCATGCTGTTAAAAAAATAATGTGTTAATTAATTTTGTGACTGAACTCCTTGGGGGATAATTGTATGTCTCCAGCTCTATTTTACCTGGATTCTGCCATATATTTCATGTTTTAGCAGTCTCAGCTGATGACCCAGCACATGTTGTTCATTTTAAGAACATTTTTGCTGCAGATTTGCCAAAACGCAAAGAAAGTACCGGTGTGAGATTTCTAAAGATAGCTACAGCACTCAACCCAAGGTTTAAGAATCTGAAGTTGCTTTCAAAATCTGAGAGGGATGAGGTGTGGAGCATGCTTTCAGGTCTGAAAAGAGCCACTCTCCAATGCAGAAACTACAGAAAATCAACCTTCTGCTGGTGGCATCTGACTCAGATAATGAAAATGAACATGCGTTGGTCTGCACTGCTTTGGATTATTATCAAGCAGAACCTGTTATCTGCATGGACACATGTCCCCTGGAATGGTGGTTGAAGCATGAAGGGACATATGAATCTTTAGCACATCTGGTACGTAAATATCTTGCGATGCCAGCTACAACAGTGCCATGAGAACGCCTGTTCTCACTTTCAAGTGACATTCTAAACAAGAAGCAGGCAGCAAATTATCTTCTGCAAATGTACACAAACTTGTATGTCTGAGTGATTTGCTGAACAAGGAGTAGGACTGAGTGGACTTGCAGGCTCTAAAATTTTACATTGTTTTATTTTTGAATGCGGTTTTTTTGTACATAATTCTACATTTGTAAGTTCAACTTTCATGATAAAGAGATTGCACTACAGTACTTGTATTAGGTGAATTGAAAAATACTATTTATTTTGTTTTTTTACAGTGCAAATACTTGTAATAAAAAATAAATATAAAGTGAGCACTGTACACTTTGTATTCTGTGTTGTAATTTAAATATATTTGAAAATCTAGAAAACATCCAAAAATATTAAAATAAATGGTATTCTATTATTTTTAACAGTGCGATTAATAGCACGATTAATCACGATTAATTTTTTTAATTGCATGATTAATTTTTTTAATTGCTTGATAGCCCTAGTCATAATGATATCAGACAGAGAAGGAAAGACTGATGTAGAGATGGACTTGAACAGATATAGCTGATACATATGGTTTCCTTCAAACAATTTGTATACATGTGCCTAATTACTGGGTTCTGTCTTGTTTTCTGTTGCAAAAAAGAAAAGAACTGCTGCCAGTCTATAATATTAGCCAACTTTTGTGGGTAAGACTGTAGTATTTTAGAACACCTAATGCTTAGATGCACTCTATTTTCTGTCTCTTATAGGAAAAAACCTCTAGATGAGATAGGTGCAATAAATAGTGTTCAGAGAGATTTTTATTTGAAATGGTTTTAGAGAAGCTAACAAGAGAAGTATTCTACGCAGAAGTATGCAAGGCAGAACTAATCACAATAGATGGTTGTGCAATTTGCATACCCAACATTCTGTTTATCCCAGTGGGCACCCATCATATTTCAAGACTGATGTGCTAGAAAATTTGGATTAGCTAATATCTAGGAGTTTATTCCCTGATTAAGAAATTTCCCTCCCTCACACTTAAATAGCACTTTCTCTCAGTCATATTGTAATAGCACAACAGACTAAATTAAGTGACAATAAATCTTTTCAAAATAAACAGTGTTAAGAAAAGTAGCAATTAATTTAGTTAGTAGCTTTCAAGCAAATTACCTTCTGAATTTCTTAGAACAGTTTGTGAAAAGAACATAGAGTGCAATGTTATTAATTATACATAAAGTAATTGTATAATAATCCCTTACATTTATGTTGCACATGATCCTAAAGTGCTTTACCAACTTACACTGAAATACAAACTATACACAAGGATCCTCTCATTAGCCATTTCTGGAGTGGAAAAGAGTAACATTTTGCACACAAGGTGAGAGAGGTAATATCTTTTATTGGACCCACTTTTGTTGGTGAAATACAAGCTTTCGAGCTACAGAGTGCTCTTCTTCAGGTCTGGGAAAGGTACTCAGTATCACAACTAAATAGAAGCTGGAACAGATTGTTTAGAATGTTTAAAGAAGCTGGTCTAATAAAAGATATTACCTTGTCCGCCTTGTCCTCTAATATCCTGGGACCAACATGGCTACAACACTGCAAACAATTTCCAAGCAGAACATCTGCCAGTTCTAAGGGGACTTTGATCAGTCCCCTAGGACAGAAAGAATAGTATCCAGTTGTAAGGGTGTGGAGAGTTTATATAGGCAGAATGTATTTACTTGACTTGACTAGGGAAGAATCCTGGTTCACTGAAGTGAATAGGAACTTTGCCATTGACTGCCATGGGGCCAGGATTTCATGCATAATTTGCCTAGGAATCCAGGGTTGATATTTTTATTTATTTTAAAAGTGCCATTGGATTTTTAATGACAGCAAGTGGAAAGGGCTTCAGTTTTATAATACAAAAAATGAATACAACCATCTTGGGGGTCTCTATTAAGGCTACAGCAATGTTTGCATTCTGCACTTGGCCAATAGGTAGGTCCAGAAATGATGGGAGTTGTTATAGTCTAGGGAATGTTGTTTTATGCAGTAAGTGTAGAATATTGCAGCACTTTTCAGAGACGGGCAATATTAGGGTTGTCACCTGGAGGAAGACCTCTCTCTATTGCTTCTGGGTACAGAAACCTCTGGCCAAGATTTTTTTTTAAATGGGTGTGTAAAGTCTCCTAAATCCATATTTAGGCCCTGATTCAACAAAGTACTTAAACATGTGTCTAACATTCAGCATGTGAGCATTCCTATTGACGTCAGTGGAACTACTCCTGTGCTTAAATATAAGCATGTGCTTAAATGTCTTGCTTCATTGGAGACTTAGCCTCTAAAAATATGTTGTTATCTTCAGAAGTAGGGAGCACCCAGCAGCTCTCAGTGAAGTCAAAGAAAAAAGAAATAGAATGAGAGTAGGAAGGAGAACCTTGGAGGATGCCTGCTCCCATTGTGGAAATGTAATTGAAACACGCACTGGCTAAAGTATAAAATAAAAGGTTAACCATAAAAACTAAACCCAGACTTTTATCCTCTATAAATATTTGTATGTATTTTAGCATTTAGAATTGTGGGAGAGAATAAATTCAGCACAAGATGGACCATCAGGAGAAGCAAATTAAGCCATATCTTTCACTTCAGTTCATTTTCCTGCCTTATTCCCTCCCACATAGAGTCTTAATAATCTTCTTCAGAGCCTCAAATCCTCCTCCTTTCACCTCCCCATTTAAGGCTGTATGCCACCTTCTTATGATAAAGAAATGGAGGGCCGGAGGAGACTCACTCCAGAGTCTGACAATGCCACTCCTTCTTGAATCTTAGCAGTCATTGTTAAATGCTGTTGGGAATCTCCTCTTTAGGGCATAGCATGCTGACTGTAATATTTCTTGCCAGCTCTGGGAGCAAGCTACAAGGATAAGGTATTAAAACTCAGTTTCCAAATTTGTCTCTTTCTCCTTCCTTCTTTTAAAAGAGAACATGCATTTGATATTATCTATTGTCCATCATAATTAGGCATGGCATAGAAAAGAATACACTCAGTGGAGAGGTTCAGCAGCAGACGGCAGGAAGTCCTGTACAAAGCCTTTGGGTCTCTTTGCAGCTAGTGCTGTGGAAAAGGCACAATATACATTTTTCTGTAGAAATGTTTAAATGTCATTATTAGCTATCACCTTTTTGAACCTCACTTATTCCTAGGCATCAAAGTATTCTTTCTGACAGCATGTTTAGCTCTAAGAAGCTGTGCATGAAATCTCTTTATGTTGCATTGAAAGTAATTACCAGGCATATAATGAATTCTCCTTTATGTCTCCAAGCAGATGGGTTCCTATTATCAGGATCTCGGAACAAACTGATTGTGTTAAGGTGTTGTGTCATATCTAATTCCAGGAGCCACAGGGGAAAATAACCTCATTTATTAATGAATTTCTCATACTTTTGCAAATCATTATCTCACACTTATTTCCTGTATTGGAACTTTCCTCCCACCCCCACTTTCGCTAGTATGAAGGGGGAGCTCACACAGTACAGAAAGGTGGTTTGAAATCACATTAACTTAAAATGAATTTGTGTTTGCTTTGTGATCTGCTCTGGAATTCATGTCGAGTGTGGTCTAGGGAAACGAAGGATTTCAAACATTTGAATGACGACAAAGATTTATTTATAGGTCTACACCTATAACATAAAAAGCGTACATTTACATAGGATCTGTGAACAACATGGTCCAAATTTATCCCTGGTGTAAGTCAACTGAATCCAATGGAATTACACTACTGAGTTTAGCCCAGTGGGTTTCCCCTGAGGAAGATTCAGGTAATTTTATATCAATCAGCTTAGCACCGACTGATTTGAGGGCAGATTGATACCCATATTATTGAATATTGACAAGAAGGAGTGTCTGCTAAATTTACTGTGCTTCCCATCCCTGTCAGCTTTTCAGAACGGTATCCCAAACAGCATTTCTAAGACTTTGCCTGTACTAGAAAATAGCACCACTTTAGACTAAATAATTTAAACATTAATCTAGTTAAACTGGTGCAAACCCCTAATGCAGATATACTTAAATTAGCTAAATTGACTTAAGCAAGGTTTAACCTCATTTAAGCGCATCTCTATCAGAGTTTGCACCAGTCTGAGTGATAGATTTTATATGCATTTAATTAAATGTTGCACCCTTCTTGTGTGGACAAGGCCTGTTTTTTCCCCTCCCCCTAAAGTTGACACAGATCTTAACAAACCTGAGGCAGCTTAAAAAATAAAGAGCTTGCTCACAATAAATCCCTTTGAATTTATCTAGCTCTAATTTTAAAGGTCATTTGTGTGATTGACTTGCTGGGGGCCTGATTTTTCAAAAATAGGAACCTAAAGGTAGGTTTTTAGATCTGTACTTAGGAAACTAAATAAGCGGTCAGTTTTTCAAATCAACTGAGCACCCACTGAGTAAATCTACACTGCAAAAAACAAAACAAACAAACAAAAAAACCACACACAGCAGTAAGTCTTAGAGCCTGGATCAACTGACTCAGGCTTGTGCCATGGGGTTAAAAATAGCAGGATAGACATTCAGGCTCAGGCTGGAACCTGGGCTCTGAAACCTGGCAGAAGTGAGTGGGAGGGGATTAATACAAAAGCCTGGGTTCCAGCCCATTATACAACATCTACACTGCTGTAGCTGCCACAGGTCTCTTTTTGCAGCACAGACATACCCAGTAACTCCCCATTGACCTCAGTAGAAGCAGCTGATGCTCAGCACTTTTGAAAACTGACCACTTCTTTAGATGCCTTAATATGGAGCCTATCTTATGATTATTTTTGAAAATCTTGAACTCAAGGATCATTCTTTGTATAGTGTCCGCATTATAATGCCGTTAGAAACCTATGATCACCTCTTCATTGTGAACAGTAATCTACTAAAAAAATACAAGTTCTAAAATATTTTTCTTCCAAGCTTCATTTTATACACAGAAGCTAAACAATACACAGTTCAGAAAGCTGTATATTTTTGTAAACCTATTCTCAGCTGCAGTCATCACTTCGCTGACAACCATCTGTGTCAACCTGTTTCTTCCTTCCCATTCTCCTCAGATGAAATGAAAATAAATTGACAGAAATAACTTCTTCAAGGAAAGTGAAAAAAGAAAGTTAATAGAGCAGTGGAACTTGCCCTGGAAGCTTGTGTGTATTTTGAATGTTAAATCTTACTTGTATTCACAATAAAAAAACCCTATTTATTTAAAATCAAAGCAGTAATGCAACCACAACATTTTTACTTACAAAAGGGTAAAAGCTATAGAAATCCTAACAGGCCCAGCATCATGTGGCCACTTCATTATGAAATGGCATTTCTTGTTGGGAACACATGACACCAGTGTTCTATGATCTTAATTGCCTAACTGATGGCTTGCAGGTGGACTTTTGATTTTGCCATGTAAAATCTTAATTTGGTTTCGGACTTGCCTACATGAAAGACTGTCTCAAGTCCAAAGTCCAGGAACATTCAGACATGGATCCAAACTTCTTTGTGGTCTTTATCTATATAAACAAATTAGCCCACCACATCTGAACATACTGGAACTCATGGATGATAGGAATCATTAAGGCATTTGCTGGTACCTTGTGGGAAATGGTCATGAAATACCTCAAACTTTTTGACCTCTGAGATTTCAGTGTCCATCTCAACAAGGCCACAGATGGAAAAGCCCAAAAGCTTATCTCCTCACTTGCCTCCCTAGGATTTTCACAGGTCACCTCTGGTCCAATCCACGCAGCCAGTCCCATCCTCGTCCTGATCTTTGGCCTACGTATCAAGATTGAGGACCTTCACTTCACTAGGCAGTGATCAGAAACCTTCCAGCTCCCAGACAAAAAGACCTCTGCCCCTAATTCACCCATGAAACTCAGATGCCAACAAATTCCAAAATCTGCTCACGCACACCGCACCCACAGGACGAGGCATCAAGGACCTGGTGAATCATTTCCATTCTATACTGGTGCTGAGATGGCCTCTTTCTCCCCATTGGCCACACATAACACCTTGGTTTGCTAGCTTCCTGCTGCACCAGATGAGGCGCAGAAACTCAAGCACTCATTGCAGAGAATAAAGACCGATACAGACTGAGGAAACACAATAAATTCCTCAAAGTCTATGCTAAGGCTGTTTTACAGTTCAAGAGACCCTTCTTATCAGCCTCTATTGAGGCTTCAAAATTCCATCCCAAAGAGATATCCAGAAATCCTGAGTGCCTTTATCCTGCACCAGAACCCATCATGAAGAACTGTGAAGACCTATCATCCTACTTCACATTTGGGAAGGCTTCCCAAATAACTGATCCACCCCGCCTGCCTTCACCAACCAACAACCCTCCTGCATTCCCAAAGTTCAACACATCCACTCACCAGGAAGTTTGACATCCTAAAGGAATCTCAACCCAAGATTTACAAATCCAACCTGGGCCCTTCCTGGCTTATGAAAGAGAAACATGAGCAACTGGTGCCACTCCTGACCAAAATAGCAAATGCCTCATTAACAACTTAAATAGAGATAAACTTAGTATTATACACCATTATGCACCACTAAGTAAACTAGTCAGATGACATGGACTCAAGTGCCAGCACTATGCAGATGACACACAGTTCTACCTATCCTTCACCACATATGACCACACCACTACACTAAGATGGTCTAGGGCTTGGACAAGATCGCCCATGGATGATGCTGAACCTGAGCAAAACAGAGGTGATGCTGGTAGACAGAGGAAAAGCTTGGAGCCATGGTGCAACTTCCATTGCTGAAGTGATATACCCACAATTTGTCAATTCTACCTGTCTAGGAGTACTCCTGGATTCCTTGTTGATGCTGACATCAGTGCTTTCTATAATCAGTAGTTGGCTAGGATACTCCCTCCCATCCTAATGAATAATGACTTGGCCTCATTATTCACACCTTTCTCATCTGTCATCTGGACTACCACAATGATGTGTGTACGAAATCTTCAGTGTTTAGGAAACTTCAACTAGAATAGAACACTGCATTGTTTCTCCTCAGGAACACAGACAATGGCGAGCACATTAAACCTGTTCTTCGCTCCCTACACTGACTTCCTATAGAATTTCAAATAAAGTTCAATGTGTTGGTCCTTATCTTCAAGATGCTCCATGTCCTGGGTCCAGGATATCTAAAAGACCATCTAAAACTCCAGGACAAAAACTGTGGTCAACGTCACTTGTCTGGCACAATGGAACTTTCAATACTAAGAATAAAGCTCTTCTGTTTGGGAGACAGAACTTTCTTGGAGGAATTAAGGACCATCACAAACCTCACTGCCTTGTGCTCCAAGTGCACTGTCATCTCCATGTCTTTTCTACCTTGAAAACATAGCCATGTGTGTATGTATATAAATAAAATAAAAGCCAAACAAAAAATCCTACCAAAATACTGCACGTTTCCCCCCTCTGGGAGGAGATGAGAACAAATAACATGTGACAGATGTTAATCACGTCACTTAATGTACTACTGGAAGGTGCTTAGATTCTACAGTGATAGGCATGGTATAAGACACAGACACACACACTCCTATTGTATGTAGGCAGTGTATGTGTTTGTTCACAGATGGATTTATGGGTTGGACCCCATGTCTCCCAGAACTAAAGCATTATTCTAGCTTCAGAACTAGTTTATGAATACATGCAGTGATTCCTAAATGAAAATATAATTTAGGAAACATTTTTAAAGGGAAGCTGTGAGAAAGCTACACTGATGGCACTAGCCAGTATTCAAAGCTTCTTCTCTCACGGTTACTATGATGATGACAAAAGCTTTCATGTGTGTTGTAATTCCTTCGCTATGATGTGAGAAAGAAGTTATAGGGGGAATGGTAGCAACCCTTATATTAAAATTGCCTAACAATTCTCATTACAAACATTTTCAAACCACTTTTGAGGAACTCTAATGCCTCCATGACTTGCACCAGGAATTTGAAATTTTAACCGGCGATATTCCTAGAGTCAGAGAAGTGGTTTTTTTTTCCCCTCAAGAAAGTCTGCTCAGGTTTTGCTTAGTTATAAACCATTATAAGTCACCATTTCTAGTCTTCTTGCAGACGTTGATACAGGTCTACTGATAAATTCTCTGAATATTTTGGCTGCATTGAGCAGGCTTTAGATCCGCTGAGCACCCTTCACAGTTCCTATCAGAAAGAAGTCATCAGCACAGCATCTCCAATCTGAAGCAGCCACACAGAAGTGTACTGAGTGGTAGGGGGCTCTAGAAAAAGTGGAATGTGATTGTGTAATTAAAGATGGTATCAAAATGCATATCCACAAAGGGACAGAATTAAAATTGCACAGAGTTACCTTCATTCTGGAGTTTCCTGACTTGTGAGTGCTTGACTTTGCAACCTTAATAACATTTCTTTTAACATAGGTTGTGTGTGCATGGTGAAATTCTGGCCCCACTGAAGTCAATGGGGGTTTTGCCATTGATTTCAGTGAAGCCAGGATTACACACACAGATAATAAAATGTAGAAGACTGCTAACTTGCGTTTATCATATACCTTTAACTTTCCTATCTGCAATCCTCCCTCCAATTGATCTTGGCCAAGGTCTTACATGCCAACTTCTTACATGTCTCAATTTAAAATATATATAGTTTTTCTTTCTCCCCTATCCCTTCCAAGTATGGAATTTCCCACCAAAACTGCACTGGCCCAGGGCAGGCAACTGACAATATATTTAAGGTCCAGTATCTTGTTGCCCATCAGAGCATGAAGGCAGATTTATATCATCAGAAGTCCAGCTCATTTTAGAGAGTCCCCAAACTTACTAGTTATACTTTCTCCCCCAAAAGGTCTATTCATTTCAAAATATGGCATTAATGAAGCGGTGATCTGAACTTATGGAGAAGGGCACGTTTCATTCTCACTTTTCCATCTCAAAAGCATGTTAACCAATTTTGCTCAAACTTTAACCTTTAGGTTGAGACCAACTGTGGAAAATTTCAGTATAAACAAAATCTGAGAAAGTCAGGAGCGCCTGAAAAATGATTGTTACAATGCAAACTGTGCTTAACTCAGCCACCGTTAACCTAAGAAGGCATGGCTTAATTCAGGCCAGCTTTACCATCCATAATTCAGATCATGTCAAATGCTGAACAACCTGCAGTTTGGGGCTATCATATTTTACTGGTCTATTTATACTTTAGAGGTAGCTATTGAAATCTATGGGAGTCTTTCTAAAGTCTTCACTGGACATTGTCTTAGCCCCTATATGTTCAGAATTTGTTAAAAAATCAAAGAATTATAAAACTTTGCTTATGTTTTAGATCTAGATGAGTTCAACAGAGCAAGCCACTTTTGAACTTTCTATAGTCTGGTATGCACAAAATTTCATACCAGAGGACATTTTCTTTTCTTTACTTGCACAAGTAACACAATGTTGCTCAAAACTTAAAAAAAAAAAAAAATCTCTGGGTTGAAAAAATCATGAGAAATCCCTGCACAAAAGAAATTTTGTTTGAGAAAGGCATAAGCAATTTTAAATGTGAAGATTAGAATGAAAATTTAATGACTACTGTGTCACGCTGTCTGGGTGGCTTATGAGCAAGAGTGCCAACCTCAGGGCAGACTGTCAAAAGCAGGGCCGACACCCCAGACTGGTGGTATGTTCTATAATTAGATTTCACCAACCCAGGAACAAATGTGACCTCTTGGGTCACTGTAACAGTTTTACCATGGAGTCACACACAGTCCCCTTGGGCACTCCAGTCTATCTTGCCACCCAGGCAAGCTGGACTTAGTGATCAATGGTTACTTATACCAAAAATCACAAGATTGGTCTCTTCAGATTGGGAGCAACCTGTCACTTACCCCAGATCATTTTGTACCTTTAGATCTCACAACAAAGACAATCCTGGTCACCAATTATATAGTAAACTAATTAAGGATTTATTAACTAGGAAAATAAATGAGAAAGGTATTTATAGGTTAAAGCCCACAACATATATACACAAATGAGTTCAGTCTATGGTTTCAAAAGGTGACAGAGATGTAATAATCTGTCAGTAGTGAATGTCTTTTTAGGGCGGACCCAGGTTGACCCTGGGGAATCTCTGCTTTTTGTTTCTTAGCTTCAGCCCTTGTAAGCATTCGAACAGCAAAGAGATGAAAAATCTTCATGGCAGCTATCTTTATTTTCCTCTTCCAGGACTCAAGATGATGGAATGAGCTTCCTTGCACATAGCATGTGAGAGGGCCATTAACCCAGCCATTGTATTGTGATATTCTACAATGGCCCATTTAGTCTTGATAGTTCTTCTGGATGGGTGGGAGAACCACTTTTCCTGCCTGGGTTCACAAGTTCAGAGCAGGCATTTTTTATAGTTATAAAGCAAAACTTACATATTACCTTATAGCATGGGATACAGACATTACAAGTAAGATAAATACATGCAGCAACTGCCAAGCATTTTATAGAATCTAAACACTAAACACATTCTTACAAGTTCAACACCTATCTTGAACAATATTAACATATATGTGAGCTGGTCTGGTTTCCGGCTATGAATTTGTCAGTGCTCAGCTGATGCCTACAGACTTGGCACCTGGTTTGCCAGTGTCACACACTGTATCACCCATTAGAATACACAATAGATCAAAACAAGAGAGATTTTGAGAATCTGCAGCTCCCCTTGATTTTGGTGGAAGCTACAGTTGCTCAGCAGCTCTCATCATTATTATTATTTATTAGTCTTACAGTTGGGGCTAGCGGCCCTGATTCCAGATGGATTCCTTATGCTGGGTACTGTACAAGCACATGACATAATAAGAGACAGTCCTTGCTCTAAAGAGTGTAAGAAAGGAAACAACATTATCCCCATTTGACAGACAGGGAATTGAAGCACCCAGAGATCACATGACTCAGTGTTTGGCCCAATATTTATATTCAGAACACCATGAACGATGAGAAGTTATATTGACTAAACTGCGTGCATTGGTTGTGGCAAGAAAATGGCAGTCAGCCACCCAAATAGAACAGATTTTTAGCCATTTGGCATGTTATTTCAAAATAAGACAATAGACTCGTGTATTGCAACACGTGATTATACTGCATACACACAGCACACAGCTGGATTTGTGATCCAGATTCACCCTTTCATCCTGCTCGCTTTGTACAAATACATGCACACCACAACCAACTCCCTCTGAATATTACACACAAGTGCTAAAAAAAAATGAAGCAATTTTGTTTTTGTTTCCATTCATTGTAGATGTTTTTGCCTTCAGTTCAATTTTATTCACTGTGATCGGTTTGGATCAAATATTTAACATAAACAAAATCTACCACCTGTGCTCTATTGTCTGGGCTAAAAATAACCCCATTACTGGGGGAAGAAGTTCTGAGAGTTTCCGCATGGCTATTGCTGCAAGGGAAATCCCTTCTGTGGAATCTTGTTCCACTTTTCTCTGGCATTCAGAGACGATAACATCATAAGATGGCAGGAAGGCTGAAAAGTATGTGCAGCAGTGAAAATGCCAAGCGATGACACTTGCATAATTATTTCAAGATCATTCAGGAAGTAAAATTGTAGGAAGAGGGGACAGGTCAAACAGGAATTAATTCAGGGAAGTTATATCATCTGTATTATGCAGAAGGTTAGATTAGATGATTACAGTGCCCGCTGTTCAGGTGATCACTAAACCTCCCACTGAGAGTAGTTGAAATATATTTTTGCTTTCTCTGTGTCTACAGCCTTCCATTAAAGTATTTAGTTTCCTTGTGATTAGGGAAATAAAAGTATATGAACTTTTAACTGTTATGGAACAATTACTTTTTTAGTTGCTTATTTAGTGTTCTCTAATGACAGCCATTTCTTCAGCGCATCAGATTAGATGATGTGGGTAAAGCTTATTGATTTCTCCATTTTTCTCCTCTGAGGCTCTTCTTACTTACAGTGGTGACTCATCAAATGAGCATAGTTGAGCCATTTGCTAGTGTAGGATTACAGGGTATTCTTTTCCCTTTCCTTTGGAGAATTGTTATTTAGGTAATGTTATCAATGGTTTTAAATGGCCTTTAAATCATACTTGATACACCATATGGCTCCAAATATATTTCACACACTTTGTTCCATTGACCGGTATTCTATAATATAAGTAGTTTTGCTATGGAATGCTGAGCTTACAGCTGAAGGTTAAAAATTAAAACACCTTTGCATTCTAATTATTTTTAATAAGCCTATTTTAAAAGGCATTGCCAGTTCCATAATTTCCCCCTGAGTGCACCAGCAGTTACCTTGTTAAATCTTATTGCCACTCGAGTGTTTCTTTGTATCTGATTTGGTTGTGCCCCTTAACCTTCAAAGCAGCCAATGTGTGACAAAAGTAGGTAAAATATGACAAATAACCAAAGTATAGAATATTTTGTTTCTGTGATGTTTTCTCATTGTGTAAATTAAATCAGATTTTTAATAAAAGAAAACTAGAAAAATACAGATTCCATAATGTGCAACATTGGGACCTCTATTTGGGTCATCAGGAGAACTGGACAGGGAAAGGTTTTCTTGTCCCATGAAACTTTTCAAGATTAAATTTTTTCCCCCATTCTGCATTGGGATGAATGCAAGACCTGAAGTTTTTCATGAAAAATGAGAGAGAGCAGCCTTCCACCAGGAGGAGCCTATACACCCTTCTACATCTGTCCTCCCTGTCTCTCATCAGAAGAGGTCTTTTTTGGAAGGTCACAGGCAGCCCTTAATTGGACTGAGGTGTCCCTACTTGGCCTGAGGTAACCGCTTTTCAGCTCCTGGAGAAAAGGACCTTTACCATTCTAGGGCTAATCTCCCTGCCTTCCATTGCTCTCTGGTAGCTGTCTGGTCTGACTTTGTCATAGAAGTATATAAACAACTGAAAACAGGAATGGTAAGTGCTAGGCAATGTTAATATGAGGTCATCAACAACATCCAAATATTATCATGGGGCCCTCTTTCTCATATTGATTTGAGTTGCCAACACTCCGGATTTGCTAGGAGTCTCCTGGAATCAGGCCCTGTTTCCTGGAAGCTACTGATGCCAAACTGGAAGATTTTAGGTGCTAAAAGTCTGGCAGTGCAGCGGGGCTAAGGCAGGCTCCCTGCCTGCCCTGGCCCCGCGCCACTCCCAGAAGCAGCCAGCACGTACCTGCAGCCCCTGGGGTTGGGGCGAGGGGGTCTCTGCGTGTTGCCCCCACCTCGAGCGCTGACTCCGCCGCTACCTTTGCTGGGAGACCCCTGGGGCTCTGCCTAGGAGCTGCTGCTAGAGGGATGTGCTGGTCACTTTCGGGAGCCGCCTGAGGTAAACGCTGCCCCCCTCACGCCCTACCGCACCCCAACCCCCAGAACCAGCACCCCCCACCCAAACTCCCTTCCAGAGCCTGTGCCCCGCACACCCTCCCACACCAAAACGCCCTCCCAGAGCCCACCCCCCTGCACCCAACCTCCTACCCCAGCCCTGAGCCCCCTCTTGCACCCCAACCCTCTGCCCCAGGCTCAGCCCAGAGCCTCCTCCCACACTGCGAACCCCTCATCCCAGAGCCTGCACCCCTTCCTGCACCCCTACCCCAGCCCTGAGCCCCCTCCCTCACCCAAACTCCCTCCCAGAGCCTGCACCCCCTCCTACACCCAACCCCCTGTCCAAGGCTCAGGACAGAGACCCTTCCACACTCCAAACCCCTCAGCCCCACCCCCCCCAAGACCAGAGCCTGCACCCCAACCCACTGCCCCAGCCCGGTGAAAGTGAGTGAGGATGGGAGAGAGCAAGTGAGGGGGGCTGGAGTGAGCAGGGGGTGGGGCCTCAGAGAAGGGGCGGGGTAGGGGCAGGCCTTGGGGAAGGGGAGGGGCAGGGAGTGGGGCAATGGTGTTTGGGTTTGTGTGATTATACAGTTGGCAACCCTAATATTGATTAGTACCTTATTCTGAAAGTAGCTCCATTGAAATCACTGAGACGACTTGTGCGGTAAGGTAGTACACACAGGAAGGGTGGCAGTATTGAGCCAAGGAATGGTTTCATTTCTATGCATTGTATAGTACTAAGCATGTTGTCAGCAATAACTCAATAACGTAACAAGATCCAGGTGATGCTTTCACTGCTAAGTTATATGAAAATACAATACTTCACGTAGAAAAATGAATCACGTTACAAGTGGAATGTCTTTGCATGGGGGAACAAAGAGCAAAATTCAGACATCAACAAAATATGCCACTGCAAAAGGTTGTTGGTAGTAGTTCCTGTAGTCTGATCACTTTTCCAACAGAAATGTCCATCTGAAAATAATTCTAATATGACCTTGGACAATATTCATATAGGTTATATGATGTGAAGGTAACTCCTTGCTTTTTCATTAGCCAAGTGTTCTCCCTAGTCTCCCTTCAGCATACAATCACACCAACATTTGTGTGTTCATAACCATAATCTTTTTACACATTTGCTCAGTAAGGCGTAACATTAAGTAAATTTGAACAAAGAATGAATCATAGAATCATAGAATATCAGGGTTGGAAGGGACCTCAGGAGGTCATCTAGTCCAACCCCCTGCTCAAAGCAGGACCAATCTCCAACTAAATCAACTACATCCAAAAGGCAATTAAACAAGGTCCCAGTGAAATGAAATGGATTCAGTATTTGAAGATTGGGATGAGATGAAATAATGAAGCTAGAAAAAAAGTCTCTTTTTTAAAAAATTGGCAACAATTATTTAGTTTGTCATGTCGGTGGAATATTTCAAATTGAATTGAAAAATGTATGTGTGAGTGTCGCTCATGTCGAAATGAAGGTGAAATTCACACTCCTTGGTGATGTCCTGTATCAACATTGCTGCCATTGTTATACTTCTGCATTCACTGGGAGTAAACTGTCCTTGATACTACATGATTATTTGTTGCAATTTAGCAGAGGAAGCTATAGAATGAAGTAAAAAGATGTCCATTTGTATTTTGTCTAACCATGTTTCAGAATAATGCACAATGCAAATTCTAAAGGTGGATCTTTTCACTCATCAGAAAGGTCTAAAATGTATACATAAAAGAAAACGAAGTCCCTATGGCCATATTGAATTCTGAATTCTTCCATAATCCTTGCCACATACCAGTAAGTACCCTTATATTTTCAGCATCCTAAGAAGGCAACTGCTGTGCATGGCATGAACTCCTTGAGCTGTGTAGAAGATCTTCAGGACATGTGAAGGTAGATGCTCAGAAGTCAAAAAGATCTGATTAAAACCAGTCCCTATGAGAGAGACTTTATGAGAGAGAGACTGCAGTTTTCTTCTTCTCAAAAACATCAAAATTGTAATTAGTTTCATTTCCACGCTCAGCAGCTAGTGTTTGATCTCTGATGAAACCTCTGGTTATTATTTATCATGCTGGGTTAAAGCAAATTGCTTGGATTTTATTCTAAATTTACATATACTTTGGGGTAACATATAATTGAGTGAAAAGTCTGTAAGGGAATATTTATTATCTTTAAGCAGAACCTAATTAAGGACAAAAGTTCTTGTCAAGATAGTCACCAGGGGGCTATCAAAACTATTCATGATCCTCTTTAGAAATACAAATAAGTTAGAGATGGCGGCAACAAAACAAAAACAAATGTATTACATTTTGACACATTATCTGAGCCCCTTTGTCTGCTTTAAGACAAAAACTGATAAGAAAAAAAGGAAACAGAGCCATGATAATGGGTACATTGGACCTGTCTTGTCAGACCACTGATCCAGCTAATCTAGCATTCTGCTTCTCTAGCAATGACCAGTTATATGGAAGGTTATTCCTCCTGCCTGTATTAGTACATCTAGCTCATTGTGAAATGCATTACAGAGATAAAAGTAATTCCTGAATACCTACCTCTGCAAGCAGTTTACACCCTGAAACAAGAGATTTCATTATCCTTACCTTAACTTTCATAATGCAGACAATCTTCAGGTCCAGCCAAACTCTGAACAGTGCAGCACCCAAAGCAGCAGAAAGAGCATTAGTGACTTGATGCCGTTTTTGTGTTTCCCTGAACCTGGGAGCTGGGAGCTGGTTTGGCCCACAGCCTAAGTTAATCTGCCCTGGGGCAGCTGTATAGGACTTCTGCCTACAATAGTCCCAAGGGGCCATTTACACTGGCTATATGCCTCTTAGATTAGGGAAGTAGTGCAAACAGACTCAAGGAGGGTAAATGTAATGCCGGTCATTGTTGGCCAGAATCAACCCTAAGAACTCCAGAGCTTAATGCATGAGCCTCTACAGCATGAGCTAAAAGACACATCTCACTTAGCTAAGGCTGTAGCAGATTCAACAATCTCTAGTTATCACTAGAGGGGGACAGAGTGCACAGGTTATACAAGGATCTGGGCCAATGTTCTGGACAGGGCTAGGGAAATTCATTTTGCCTGACTCTGAACCCATTTGAACACTGCAAGTTTAAAAAGTTTGACCCAACTCAGGGACTCCAATCCAGTAAACATACACATGAATAGCTTTAGGGGCAGTCTCATTGGCCTGTTCTAAACTTGGGGGGGGGGGGTGTTGATGTAAGATATGCAACATCAGCTACGGGAATACCGTAGCTGAAGTCGACATATCTTATTCCGACTTACCTCCCGTCCTCACGGTGCGGGATCGACGGCCGCGGCTCCCCCGTCGACTCTGCTACCGCCGCTCGCTCCGGTGGAGTTCCGGAGTCGACGGGGAGCGCGTTCGGGGATCGATATATCACGTCTTAATGAGACGTGATATATTGATCCCTGATAAATCGATCGCTACCCGCTGATACGGCGGGTAGTCTGGACGTACCCATTGAGTTCAAAGGGACCAGATAAATAATGTTTGCTGAATCCTTGTATGTCAACAATTGACCTGAGGCTCTATGGGATGACTCACATGAATAAAGTAACTTACATTTGAAAGTGTTTTCAGGAAAGGGGCCTTAGTAGGTTAAAGGTGTGCTAAGGAGAAATAGTGAAAAAGTAGCTGAGAGATGTTGGTTGGCCTTTAATGTTGTGTATAATTAGTAAACACTTGTTATTTAGACCCCACTGTGCCCATGTGGTTCTTTCACATTACATTTGTTGTGTTAAGAGCAAAAGACACAATGGGAACAGAAACAGGCACAATGAGAAGAAAAAATAATACAAACAGTGAAAAGAAAGAGCACAAAAGGGGACAGGAAATTCTACTATAAAAAAGACATTCGGCCCATAGATCATGTACAGTACTCCCCAGTTTTTATGAGTTGGTATTCTATTCATTTATAGCATATGCTTCCCATTGACTCAAGAAAGCATTTTTTAAAAAAGTTGAATCACGCTGGAAAAAAACAAATAATTTACTGGCAATGAGGTGTCAACTTAAGGTAGCTTTTGGAGTTTGCAGGGTTCACAAAAACTTCATGAAGATCTCAAACCCACAAACTCTATGAGGTTCACCAACCCCTAGGTTCTGAATTCTTATAGTTTACTTTAAGATTGTTTAAATTAATCCATACGGATATCCAACAAATGAGAATACAGATTCCTCCTTTCAATCTGTGAATAAAAAGCAAATTAATGACACATTCTAGCCAATAAGAACTCAGACTGTGATTACACAAAGTCAATATTTGTCAGCTAATTTCTCCCAGTTACTACAATTATTTCCTAGTACAGCTAAACTGGTCCACACTTTACTTAACCGCATACATTATAATCCACACAAGAAGTTGGTGGCTTCTTCCCATAATTCAGGAAAGCTAAGGTCTATGCCCACTTTGCCCCATGGGTGGAATCATAGCCCTGAGAGCATAAGAGATGTTTGTACCAACACCCTGTTTTATAGAAGTGCAGATGTAAGTAGTGCTTAAGTAGGAATCTTTCCTGTGGAGGATACCAGGATATGTGCTGAATCAATGCATTTCCTAGATGCTTTGGTCATGCCTTTTCTCTGGCCAGTACTGTCCACTTTTGGGGGCCATATTAGCTGGCTGCAGGCTGCTTAGAAAAGGGAGAGATTATTTTTCACTGCTATTATATTCTGTACATGTTCATATTCTGCCCTTCTCACTGTAGTATCTGAGGGCCAACACGATTAACATCACTCACATGTGGTTCATCCTTTCCGCAGTGGTGGAATTGTGCGTACTGTGGAGTGTTTTGTTTCGGTAGGGTTTTTATTTTGTTTTTGTATACACACTGCTATATGTTTGTGTTAGAGAAGGCAAGGTAGAAAAAGTGCACACTGTATTTGTAGCAGAAGGTGAAGTTGGTGATGATCCCCATTTCCTCTGGGAGTTCATTCCAGTGTCTTGGACCAACCCCAAGAAAGCTCTGTCTCTGCACATAGCCTTATGATAGAAAGTTCCATTGTGCCTTTGGAATGGAGTTTTCAGCCATGGTCTTCTCCACCAGAGATTAGATTTTTTTTAGATATGCTGAGCCCAGATCATTGAGCACCTTAAAGATAAGAACTGAGACCTTGAACTTAATACCAACCAAATTTCCTTCTGGGCAGGCTTTCTGCTATTAGGGGTGCTCTAATCTGGTTTACACTGAGGGCTTGTCTTCATTACCGGGGAGATCGACGCTGATGCAATCAATGCAGCGGGTGTCGATTTAGTGGGTCTAGTGAAGACACGCTAAAAAGACGGCAGAGCGCTCTCCAGTCGACTCTGGTACTTCAGCTCCCTGAGAAGAGTAAGGTAAGTTGACTGGAGAGTGTCTCCAGTCAATGCAGCGCAGTGAAGACACTGGGGAAAGTTGACCTAAGCTACGTCAACTCCAGTTACATTATTCACATAGCCGGAATAGAATAACTTATGTTGACTTACCCTGGTAGTGAAGACAAGCTCTGAGACACTGAAAAAAACATAATCTCTTAGGGCTGAATCTACACTCTGAAGTTTTACTCCTCATATAAGACAAAAAGTACACTATTGGTTAGCAAAAAACAAACAAACCAAGAAACAAACAACAAAAAATCTATTGCATTGTTTATCATAGATGGTGGTATTTTATGACTATGATGCCACCATGATGATATGTACAGAAGAGAACATATTGTAAAGTACACACATAGTATCATTGTTTTAACCAATAATGATGCAATGAAAGATTTATAAGGAAAAAATAGCTGTTAATGATAAATATTTTATATGTGCTGCAATACAATAAGCTTAAGGCCATGGACAAACTTGGAGTTTTAGCTTTACATTAAAATTTCCTAGCTATTATCACATGAAGTCTTAATTTTTTTACATCACTTGAATTAATTTTTCTGAGATGTAATTTAGAACTGTCTCTTCTCTCTTCTTCTCCAGCCTTTCAGAGCAAATGAAGATGTTTGTACCATCAGCACTGGTTTCATTCAAAATGAAGTGCTAAAGCTTGCATTTGTGCAGATGAGCATGCAAGACTGTTTGCTGTAAACAATCCCCTGACAGCCTTAATATTTCTCTTTATACTTTATTTCCTTTTCAACCTGACAAGTGGAATCTGCACCAAATGATTAGCTATGAGAGTGCAGGATTTGTGAGCTAATCAAAAGAGTTCTTGTCTTTACCTCTGCTGCTAATTTTTCTGTTCTCTCCTAAACTAAGTTTTCCCCTCCTTTTTGAGCCTTTAAGGATACTCTTATTGTTGCGTTATTTAGAATAAATTGAATCTCTACATTCAATTATACACTTGTAAGAAAGAATCCTCTGATGTGCCTTAATTTCTTGGATGCCACAAGTGTGAATTTAAGGGACTTTAGATTGTAAGACACCCCCAAAGGCCCTGTACTTATTTAAAATTTTGCTCATTAACATAATCTCAGGAGATGTAACATGCAGTTTCCTAAGGGAATGCTGATACATTTATATAGGACCTGATTCTCCGGATTATGTTGCATCTTGTACAGTAACTCCTCACTTACTGTCCTCCCGCTTAACATTGTTTCAAAGTTATGTTGCTGCTCCATTAGGGCACATACTCGTTTAAAGTTGTGCAATGTTCTCTTATAACGTCGTTTGGCTGACTTTACAAGGGAGCACTGCACAAGTTCCTCTTCTCCACCTCCTCCCCCTCCCTTCCTCCTAGGGTTACCAGACAGCAAATGTGAAAAATCTGGACGGGGGTGGGGGGTAATAGGAGCCTATGTAAGAAAAAGACCCAAAAATCGGGACTGTCCCTATAAAATCGGGACATCTGGTCACCCTACTTCCTCCCTCCCTCCCGGCGCTTAGGACTTTCTGGAAGGGAGCGAGCAAGCGGGGAAGCTGCCCCTCCCCCCGGCAGGCAGGGCCACCTGGAACGCAGGGGCTTTAGGGGCTGCAGGACCCTGGGCTAAGGGGACCCCGGGGCCCTGCAGCTCTAAAGCCCCTTTCGGAATGCGGCCCTGCGAGCATGGGGCGGAGGACTCAGGAGGAGCTGGGGCAGCCGCGCAGCCAGTGGCCGGAGAGAAACGGCCGCTTTCCCCTTCAGGAGGAGGAGGGGCAGCCGCTTGTCTCCAGCTGGCTTTGAAGGGGAAAGTGCCACTTCTCTCCGGCCACTGGCTGCGCGGCTGCCCCTGCTCCTCCTGAGTCCTCCAGCCCGTGCTCACAGGGCTGCATTCCGAAAGGGGCTTTAGAGCTGCAGGCCAGGGCCCTGGGGCCCCCTTAGCCCAGGGCCCTGCAGCCCCTAAAGCACCTGTGTTCCAGGTGGCCATGCCTCCGGGGGTGGCTCCCAGAATCGCAGCTCCCAGAATTGCGGCCATGGGGGCAGTGCCGCGCTGCACAGCGCCACCTGCACACCCCCTGCACCAAACAGGAGCTGCCCCAGGTAAGTGCTCTGCACCTCCTGCCTGCCCCAGCCCTGAGCCTCCTCCCGCACCCCCACCCTGAGCGCCCTCCCGCACCTTAACTCCCTCCCAGACCCTGCACCCCACCCTGAGCGCCCTCCCACACCTTAACTCCCTCCCAGACCCTGCACCCCACCCTGAGCCCCAGGGGTAAGCCAGGGGCACCTTCCCACCACAGTACAGTACAGTACTGTACAGTATATAATGCCTTTTGTCTGCCCCATAAAAATTTCCTTGGAACCTAACCCCCCACATTTACATTAAATCTTATGGGAAAATTGGATTCATTTAACATTGTTTCACTTAAAGTTGCATTTTTCAGGAACATAACTACAACGTTAAGTGAGGAGTTACTGTATTGTCATTTGCATCCATCCAAAATGTTTGTGAATGGCTTCCAAATCAGCCTGGTGCTATTTTACATTAACTTTGCACTCTTATAAATGCAAAGCAGTGGGAGGAAAAATAGGCAAGAATTGGTGGCAAAAGGTATACACTGATGTTGCTAGTTTTCTACTAACAGCATACTAGCAATACGAAGGGAAGAAATCATTGCTCAGAACTCACAGGTTTGTATTGTAGGTGCTAAAGGAGTAGGTCTCACTAGCTCAGCTAGTTAGGGGAATAGATAACTTCAGGGAAGTGCATACACATAATTACAACACCTTCTAAACATTAATTCTCACAACACTCTTGTGATATCTCCCTAATTTGGAAATGGGAAAACAAGGTAGAGAGGTTACACAACTTGCTCAAGGCAACACAGTGAGTCATTGGGAGAACTGGATTTGAACACACAACTCCCACATGTGTTATTTTTGACCACACAGACTCTCTAGTCAAATCACTATGTTACACACAGTTCAGGTTACACACACACAAAGACAGAACATCCCTGGACCTAATGTGAAGGTAGTGGGGTGAGTTGGGGAACAGACACAGTGGAATGAGGAGATGGTGCAAGGGGCTTTTAGCCCCTTGTGAGTCCTGTTCAAAGGAAAGGAATGAAGGTCATGAATGATTTCATGGTCAGAAAGGACCATTTTGATAATCTAGTCTGACCTCCATATAATACAGTTCATAGCACTTCCCCAAAATAATTCCTAGAGTATATCTTTTAGAAAAACATCCAATCTTGATTTAAAAATTGTCAGTGATGGAGAATACACAACAACAGTTGGTAAATTGTTCCAAAGATTAATTCCTCTCATTGTTAAAAATGTATACCTTATTTCCAGTCTGAATTTGTCTAGCTTCAACTTCCAGGCATTGGATTATGTTATAACTTTCTCTGATATATTGAAGAGCCCATTATTAAATATTTGTTCCTCATGGAGATACTTATAGACTGTAATCAAGTCACCCCTTAACCTTCTCTTTTGTTAAGATAAATAGATTGAGCTCCCTGAATCTATTACTATAGGGCATGTTGTCTAATCCTTTAATCATTCTCATGGCTCTCTGAATCATCTCCAACTTATCAACATCCTTCTTGAATTGTGGACATTAGAACTGGACACGGTATTCCAGTACGGGTCACACCAGTGCCAAATTCAAGATAAAATAACCTCTCTACTCTTACTGGAGATTTCCCTGTTTATGCATCCCAGGATTACATTAGCCTTTTTAGCCACAATTTTGCACTGGGATCTCATGTTCAGCTGATTATCCACCTTTTCCAGAGTCACTGCTTCCTAGAATAGAGTCCCCCTTCCTGTAATTATGGCTACATTGTTTGTTCCTAGATGCATACATTTACATTTAGCTGCATTAAAACTCATCCAGTGTGATCCACTCTGTATCAATGACCTGTCCTCTTCATTATTTCCCACTTCCCCAATTTTTGTGTCATTTTCAAACTTTATCAGTTGATTTTATGTTTTCATCCAGGTCATTGATAAAAAGGTTAAATAGCGTAGGGCCAAAAACAATGCTTGTTCGACTCCACTAGAAACACAACTGCTCGATGATGATTCCCCATTTACAATTACATTTTGAAATGTTTCAGTTACCAGCTTTTAATCCATTGAATATGTGTCATGTTGAAGTTATAGTTTTGTAATCAAAATGTTGATCTACAGAAGTGTAAGTATATTACTTCAGTACCATTATCCTTATCATCGAAACTTTTTCCCAGTCTTCTGGATCTCCCCCATGTTCCAATATGTATTAAAAATCAACATTAATAGTTGCAGGAGCCAGATTTTGGTTAATCCTGGAGCAAAACAGTGGATTTAATAAAAGGATTGGAATGACCATGCCTACCAGCAAACAGCAAAGAAGCAGGCAGCATTGGAAATTTAGCTGACCAATGACCAGTGCAGGGAGCAGATTACATAGCTCAGGACTGAATACCAAAATACCAGGGGACCAGCACCGTACATCGGGCAATTTATCAACATCATGCCCATTTTATGATGAGTTTGACTAGTGGCTGGGTACTGCGCCCACATGGAGCCAATGATGGTGCACAGTGACTGATCAGCTGGGATGGTGTCCTTCTGGCCCCAGAATCCACCATGAGAACTGATGGGAGTCAGCAGTAGGCACTGAATGAGGCCAGGGAAGTGACTCTGCTGCTGACACTGGCCCAGAGGAGGAATGGCCAGCTGTGGAACTGGCAGCAGAAACAGAAGAGGCAGATGCTGCCCTGGAGCCTGGTAAGTTTCTGGCTCCATTTTTATGTTTATTAATATAGGAATGGAGGGATTTTCTTTCTATGAACCAATGCAAAAGTTATTACAAGCTCCAGGTACCAATGTAGCATATTGTATGCTAGTCCCTTGGAAACCGCCCCCCTTCCCCCCAGTGTGGAATTCAGAATAGTGACCAGGAAATGCAAACAGTAAAAAATGCCTTGAAAAGCGAGTGTTTACAGGAAAGGGGCACATTTTTGCTAGGGCCATTCCTATTTGTTAAGAAATAATAACCTTACCTTGCTTCCCGTGTAAGTGCACTGCTATGTGACTACTCAATGGTGTAATCAGTTGCCTGCAAACGGTGAACTGGGATGCGGGATTTGTGTTCCATTTACAAATCTAGTCCATTTCAGTTACTAGGGGTATTAAATTTTGTCCAGAAATGTTCCGGGGGGGGGGGGGGGGAGGCATAAGGGGGATGGCTGTGGAGTTCTGCGTGTTAGCATGATCATCCTGTTGATTCCCTCATGAATTCTCACCCAGTCTGGGGTGCTGATAGCTGCAAATTTGTCCTGTAGCATGGAACTCCAGACAGATAGTCACATTTTGGGGAAAGGCATATTTTCCAGGGCCACCTTGGTAGCTGACCCAGCCCACTCCACTCACAGATGTGCAGTTCAGTCACTATATGTTTGAATACTATGGAGGCATACACTGATGGTTTCCCACTGGCAGCTTGAAATAACATCTCTTGGATGACATAAGAATTGTTATGTCCTTCAAAATGTGGAATGCCTGAAATGACAGCGAATTTTTTTGTAGCACAGCCACCGACCTCCTCCTCAAAGCCCAAGTTGTTCAGCAGTTTTTAGAAAAATGAGCGGCTTTGATTTTTAACTTACCATTATCTCGGCACTTCTTTCACTGTGATTAACCCAGTTGTGCCCAGGGAGCTTCGGTGGTCTGAAGCATCCCTCTCATATTGTACTGAAGTTCATTTTGGAAAAGTAGTGTTTTATATTCTTTACATTCTACAAGGATTTATTCTGTACTCCTGCACTGAGCTATTTGAGAAAATAACCTTCTGTGTCTTGTCTTATTCCAGGCCCCTGGATCTCTACAGGCTGCTGTACCTCCACAGCTCACGCACACTGCAGCAGAAGCCTGGGCCAACATACCTTCATGGACTGTTCCAAGAGGGAATATTTTCCTGATGAACTTATGGTTGAGGTGCTGGACTGGGCCAACAAGCTGGCCCAGTACCAAATACAGAGGGACTTACAGCCAGAGGAAAGGCATGGCAAGAGGCAAGCAGAGAGACTGAGGCTGGCTGCACAGCTTGAGGACAGGGTTGCAGTGTTCCTGCTTTGTAGTTCCTGGAACAGGAACAGCGGCTAAAGGGCTGATGATTGAGACTACCAGAAAGAGCTATTTGAGAGGCTGCTATCACTAATGGCCTCAACACTGCAGGCTCCTGCTGCACTCGCACATGACCCAGGTCGCCTCTGCTTTACCCGATGCTGCAGTCCAGGAACAGCTTGGACAACTCCATGGCTGTGTGGCCTATACTATCAGGCCTTATAAATGGCTGGGCAGAGCAACTGTGCCCCATGCAGTCGTCCAGGCTGAATCCCTCCCCTGAGGATGTCTCCACCTCATTCCCTGGTGCCAAGTGCATGGCAAAAGGGGAAGGAAAGGAAAGGAGAATGAGATCCAGGGGACATGCAACAAGAAATGTTTCTGTCTTGTACATGGTTTCACTGTTTGCACTTGTTCATACACTTTGTTCTGTTTTTTTAAAAAAAATTGTTGTTACTGGTGTGTTGGTGAGGTGATAGCAGTTGGCCTATTCAGCAATGGGTTAAATTTTGCATTTTTCTAATAAATGTTTATAAATAGACCTTTTATTAAGAAATGTTATTGCTATCATTGCATCATGTCATATAATGTATAGTTCACATAATAAGGTAAACATGATTAAGGGCAATTGGGAATTTGTATGCAAACACTGTGTCTCAATACAGTTATCTACATCAGTGCATACATCAATCACTTCCTCACTTAAACCCACACTGTGAATGAATCCCCCCTTCTGTCCCATTTGATGTGTGGTCAGGTCATTTGTTGCATGCCAATCAGCCCCCAGCCCACACAAGCGATGAATCCCCTTCCCCCAACACATTCATAAAAGTACTGTTCTCCCTCTTCCATTGGCCCATGCAATTCCATAATGTGGGAGCGCAAACTATCTCTGACTTCTGTTGCCTGGGTTGCTGGAGCTGCTGCACTTCCTGGCTGAGTGTACCTGTTCAGCAGCCCCTCTCTGTCTTAGGTCCATTCAGAGGGAAATGGCTCACCTTTGGCTTCACAAGGATTGTGAAGAACACAGCAAGCCACAGTAATACAGACAGCATAGATGACACTGGAATCCAAACTGGTCTTTAGACATCTCCAACGGGATTTGGATCTGCGAAAAGTATATTCAAGAACCATTCTACACCTGCTGAGAGTGTAATTAAAGCTTCTTTAGCCAGGGCCTCTGATATTAGAATATGGTTTCATAAGCCAAAGCAAAAGGCAGGACTCCCCCCAGAATAATGGTTGGGACAGTAACTCCAATTATGACAATGTAATTTGATGAGAATAATGTCCCAAACTGTCCATGAATGTAGGCTCCTGATCAGCGGAAAACCCTGGTATCATGAACTTGTCCAATACAGACCACACTGACATTCATAAATCAGCCTCTGTGGTCCACAAGGGCCAGCATAACAATGGCCTTTTTGCAGTTTATGTACTCATGTGTTGCTGGAGGAGAGCAAACTATGGGCACATGAATCCCACCAGTGGCCCCAGAGCAGTTTGGAAACTTTATTCTCTCAAAGCCAGCAATTATGTCAGGAATATCTTTTATGTCCACCATTTTGGGATAAACCACATGCCTGATTTCATCAGAAACCTCCACCACCACTTTACCTACAGTTGACTTTCCAACACCAAACTGGTTGGCAACAGGTCTATGGCAGTCTGGGGTAGCCAGCTTCCAGATGGTGACAGCAACCTGCTTCTGAACTGGTATGGCTACCCTCATGTGTGTTTTTATGATGAATGGCCAGGACAAGCTGCTTACAAAGATCCAGAAATGTAGCTTTTTTCACGCAAAAGTTATGGCCCCACTGCTTGTCATCCCAGGTCCTCAAGTGATGTGGTACCACCAGGCTGTGCTTATGGCCCTGCTTCTGAGGCACTCGTATATGTAGGGGCCATCATCAGCTATACTGAGTGTCAGGAGCAGCATCAGCCAGCTTGTGTCTGCCATGTTTGTGTCCTCCTTCTCCTCCTCCTGCTCCATCATTAGCTCCATCATAGCCTTTGGTGGATCAGACAACACTGCTGAAATGTCCACCAGCACCTCACAGGAGCTCTGCCTGTTTCCTGAAACAGGAGTGAAAGCGCAAGTGAGAGAAAATCTTCAAATGGTGTCTCTTTCATGTTGCTGTCTCCGATAGCTGGGAGCACACAGACCAAAATGATGGGTCTGCAGAATGTGTTGGTGGGCTGGTCAAATCTCCTGTAACTTGCGGGGTGGACAGTCAAGTTTCCCACTTCACCACCAACAAAGGGCTAGAGAGGCCACATTTTGAGAGGGTGCGAGAAATTCTGGGATATAGTTGGTTGGACTCAGGTCTGCCTGCCGCAGTGTGGATGCCAGAGACCTGGATTCGGGTCCAGGTTAGAAAATTCTTAACCTAGGGTTGACAATTAGTGTAGATGCTCATGCTCTAGGTTCTCAAACCTAGGGTCTGCTGACTTCAGTTCCACTAATCTGCTTACATTGCAGAGTAGACATACCCACTGTGAACACAGCAGAATAGTCAACAGTTTTGGTCTAGCCATATTTTTTGTTACATCAGGTGGGGAGGAGCCAGAAACAGAGGACACTGTGTGTGTGTGGGGGAGGTGGGGGGGCAGAACTGTCCCTAGGGCATGGCAAATCAGGGTGACTGCCATAGGCCCCGTGCTTCGTGAGGAGGCAGGTGAGGAGGTGAAAGGGGGGCGGCAGGAGGAGCCCCCCTACCAACCTCCAACTCCCTGCAGCTCCTACTGCCCACCTCCCCCTCAGTGTCTCCCCCTCCCTCCCTGCTCTTACTGCGGATCAGCTGTTTTATGGCGTCAGGAGGCACTGGGGGGGAAGGGAGAGGAGCAAAGGCGCAGCACGCTCGGGGGAGGGGGCAGAACTGGGCGGGGAATAGGAGGGGTCGGGGTGGGGCTTTGGGGGAAGGGGTGGAGTGGGGGTGGGGCCTGGGTGGAACCGTGGGGGAGATAGAAACTCGGTGCCTATGTCCTGGGCCCCGCACCCCACTAGGGATGGCCCTGCGTGGTGGGATGGGGGGAGAGGAGTTGCAGCTGTGGAAAGGATGGGAAATGAGTATAGGTGGTAGTCAAGCCTGGGATTGGTTGTTTGACAAAATGTCACTAACCCTTGTGGGAAGGGCAAGTGGCTACTTCCTGAACTCGGGGCAGATTAATGTGGTGTTTTCCAAGACATGTAGCACAAAGGTTGGGAACTGAAAGTGCAGAAACTTTAACTGCTGAGGGAAATGAAACATGTGCACTGCCAGGGTTGCCAATGTATGGATTTTGGCTGATTCCTGGATGTCACGGTTGGAGAAATTTGCATGAGAAAAGGAGTACACTATGCCCTGGGGATTGCTGACTACTGGCTGATTTGGGTGGAGAGAGATGGTTTGCCACTCTGCAACATCTACCCAGTCACTTAAGAGGTTGTGATCTACTAGACATCGTGGTGATTTACTCAGGCAGAAGTGATCTGGCTCTTATTCCACTGCACACCTCCAATGCAATACAGCAGGTTTGGACCACATCAGAGATTTATGTCCAGGAGATGTGATAGTTTTCTCTGATTTGGCTGAGTCTGAATAATTGCTATGAAAGCTATTAATAATTATTGGAAATTAGGAAATTGGAGAGTTCTGGCTGACCAGAAAATGTGTACTGTATGGCATAGAAACATGACAAACTCTGACACCTCATTGTTTCTCAGAGATGGGGTAGGTCTATTGGACAGAGGTCAGAAGATCTTTCTCTCAAACATAAAACTGTTTTGGAACAGAAGGCCTGCCTGTGACTTCTTTCGCCAGCCCTGCCACAAACCTCTCCCTCCAATCACTCTGAAACATGACCAGGAACAACATTCCACTGTAACATAGTTGTTCTTTGCTCCAGGCACTGCTTGTGAGTCGGGATACAGGAGGGGAGGAAGTAATGGCAATAGAAATGTTTGCATACCAGGGAGTAATGACTTCAGGGAGATGCATTCCCTGCTCGTGATGGAGGAGCCTGGGTACAGTAGTGGGGAGGGGCCAGGTTGGAGGGGGAACACAGTGAATGGATAAGCGGCATGGCTGGGAAAGTGTGCCAAAGTAGAGTTGGTGGGGCCCAACTGATGTGTGGGGTGGGACGGAGGCGGGGTGGTTGGCTGCCTGGGTATGCAAATTGCAGGACTTGGTATATATAACTGCCTAAATGACTACTGACTCCTACCGACAACATATATTTTTCCTGTTAAAAAAACTAGTAAATTCAATGGCAAACAACTACATTGAGATTGCTTGGTGATATATCATCCCCTTGCAGAATGCTCAGATGAGCAAAATTCAAACTTCTGAAAACTGGAAAATTTACATTTTTGTGATGTGGGCAGTCTTGACTAGTGAGTAGGATCAGGAGTCATGCTTAGTGGTCAGAGCCTGAGCCAGGAGACAAGAGGCAAGCCAAGGGTCAGCACTGGAGCCAGGAATCAAGCCAAGTGTTGGAACCAGAGTTGGGAGTCAAGAGTCAAGCCAGGGATCAGAGATGGAGTCAAGAGTCCAAGAGTGCGCCAAGATGGTGGTCTGTCACTACAACTGACGGGGGGATCCACCTCATTGCACAGAACTTCCTGGCTGGAACACCTCCTGAGCTTAAATGCCTGGACCAACTAGAGGCTACGAGGGAAGCTGTCAGTCTGGACTTCCAAGGGGTACTTCCTGTGGTATTTATCTCCACAGGATCTATGTGGCAAGGCATGTGGCCCTACCATGGTTGTGGCGCAGAGGCATCAGCCAACTTGCACCCACCTATGTAACTGTAACTCTTCCAACAGTTCCCGAGTACATCCCATTGCCACACATACCTTTACTCTGCCAACCCCACAGCTGTTGAAATGTACAAGCGCTTCATGTCCTTTTACAACCCATTCACTCTCACCCACAGAATTCCATCTAAAGGATAAAAAGGAAAGGGGGGATGGGGAAAAGATTGCTCACACTATCTTCTCTCTACGCTCTTTCAGCAATGCCTCAGCATGCACATACTCACTCTGGCTCTTGGCATTATAAGATTCAGGAGGTTCCAGCTCCAAACACTTAGCTAACACCCTATAAAGAAGCAACATGGCTACAATTTAAGAATCACTTCATGGCCTTTTACAACTCCTTTATACTTACTCACAGATATAAAAGCCTTATGCTCTGCTACTGACATAATCTACACAATTCTGCACAGCAATAATGCATCCTGAAGATACAAATGCAGCTCTTCCCTTTCCTGACACACAAGAGGGTGGAAAACATAGATCTCCTCATATCACAATCACAGCTCTATCACACACCTCAAACTAAGCCACACATGTCCTCATGTCACAAAAACACACCTTTACCAAGCAGGCCCAACTACTGCCTCCACCATTTAGCATAGGTACAACTAACATACTTACTGCCCCTGGAGAGTATGCAAATAATTCCTATTGGATACTGCCAGCTCCAGGGGACCAGAGGGAAGGTGACGTGGGAACCTCTCCCCCCTTTTTTTTAATCCTTTTGTCCTGTGGGTATGAGTGAATGGGTTGTAAAAGGAGATGAAGAGCTTGTACATTGCAGTAACTGTGGTTGGCAGAGTAAAAGTATGTGTGTTAACAGGATGCATTGGGGCATTGCTGAAAAAGGGCAGAGTTAACATTGCCTGGGCATATCCTGGTTTTCAGAAGTTTGAATTTTGCTCAACTCAGTGTTCTGCAAGGGGATGACATACCAAGCAACCTTAACTCTGCATTTTGGTATTTTTTTCCACTGAATTATACAGAAAGTTGTTTTGAAGCAGCAACCCTCTATGCAACCTTGATAGTTAACTCGGGAGCTTTGTACTAATGGGGCATAGTTGGTAGATATCATTGCTAGTTATTTTCACCTACTCTCATCTCCTGCTATGAGCCTCTCATGTACTAACAAGGCAACAAACATCTTTTACTGTTATTCAACCTGTCACACTGCTGTAGTGGAAAGAGACAGGCGCATCTTGGGGATGGTTCCTGGCACTTTCAGGTGTACTTAGAAAGGAAGTGTTCTGCCTTTCTAAATAACAATCACAGGTTAAAAAAATTTCCACGGTATCAGAATAACAGAAAACAAGTGTCATTTTTCCTTTGTGGCATCATTGCGCTATGCTTCCTGGGAGATGTTTTTTTGGATGGACATGCTGTCCCACCCACTCCCTTCATGCCCCCTCACCCATTCAAAATGCAATGAATTTCCTAAACAGAAAGGCAAAGGGAAAAGTTACTGTATTTCTGATTTAAGACACAGTGAATGTCATATTAAGGTAATAACAAAGAAGCTGCTAATTAGCATGTACATTGCTTTTGTAAATTTCTAATTGCAATGTAATGTCCCTGTGGACAGATTACATCCTCTGGCATTCCTTGGGCCTGCTTATTTTCTCTTAATTGTATTACATAAACAATATGTAATGTACCACAAAGTCCATTTCATATAGACCTGTCACCGAGTGTGGGGGAGTCAGGGCCCTGCACCCCCCACTTCCTGCACTTCACCGTGACTCTCAGCCAGCCAGTAAAATAGGTTTATTAGACGACAGGAACACAATCTAAAACAGAGCTTGTAGGTACAGAAAAAAGGACCCCTCAGTCAGGTCCCTCTTGGGGGGTGGGAAGCCCAGACCCAGCTCCAAACTGAAACCCCTTCCCGCTGCCTCCCCCAGCCACACCCCCGGCCCCTCTTCCAGCCTTTGTCCAGTTTTCTGGGCAGAAGGTGTCACCCGGCCCCAACTCCCTCCTGGGCTCAGGTTATGAAGGGCAGCCGCCATCGTTTTTACATGCTGGCTGTCAAGTATCATCCCTCAGTGAAGTCACACCCTTATTTCCCATCAACATCTAGCATTGGCGCAGTACCCCAGGGAAACGGAGGCACGCCCCATGTTAGCAGAAGACAGTAAACTAGTAAAATTCCCATGCAACATTACCAGGTTAATACTCCCTACTCCGTTACAGACCTACACTAACCCCCCCACTCCCCAACTCATTATGGGGCTATAGCTGTATGTAATGCAGTAGATACCTCATTTTATTCCAGAACAGAAATCTGATTCCTAAACACATAAGCAAACCAGTATTGCTTTAGTCCTAATTCTGCCATCCTTAAACTGAGTGGTACCTTGCAGAGTAGCTTCATTGAAATCAAAGGTATTAGTCACAGAGCAAGGTACTGCAAAGCAAGGAAGGCAGAAAAAGGCCCTTAGGAAGCAACTGTGGCTAGGCAGCTAGTTCCACTTCCCCACAACAAATGTCCAGAAGCAGCTCTGCTTACACCAATGAAGTCTCCTTCTCAGAGATGCCTTATTTATTAGGTAGAGAGAACCTCAAAACAAAGGCAAACAGGCTCACGTGCCCTGCCCATTGTCTCTTTGCTGACTATGTAAGCAAAACAAATTATATATATATAACAAACAAAACAACCTACAGCATGCAGCTTTATTCCCAGGTCTGCCCAAGTAGTCCCCAAGCTTCCTGGGAAAATAAACAGATGTTTTCTCAGCCCTCTCTTAATAAGCCCTTGCATCAGTAATGCAGCACAGGGTGCTTGTTACAGGTAGCCTGACTCCCAAAGGATTCAGGTGTTTTCTCTCTGTTTCCCTGAACTATGAAAGAAACTCTCCTAGAGCCTTGCTTGCCCAGCGCCAGGCTTCCCAACATCTAGGCTGATGCTACTGCACTTTGGACCTAATTCTGTCACCCTTGTGTGATAGTATGTTACTTTATGAGCAGCTCCATGGAAATCCTTGCGGCTACTTATGTAGTAGTGGTCTACTCTTGAATCAAGAGGGCTAACAGGATCCTCTATTAGTGAAACTGGGCTGGGAGTACCCCAAGAGAGTGAGGGCCTCTTTTGGGAACACCAGAGGGTTTGTACAGCTTACCACAGCCATAGAAAATCATCCATATACAAAGTATTTACTTTAAACACCCTAAATATTGGTGCTCCTTCTATGTTAAAATACTTTCTGAAAAGTGAGATTATATCAAGGTCTTGGTCTTCATCTTCAAGGCACTCAGTAGTATGGGCTCAGGGTATCTAAAAGACCAACTAAAGCCTGGATGAAGACTGTGGTTGGCAACTCCACTGCTCTGGCACAACTGGACTTTCTAGAATAAGAGTACAACATTGTCTGTGCAGAAGACAGAACTTTCTCAGGGCTGGCCCAAGACTGCAGAATGGACTCCCCCAGGGACTAAGGGTCATCATAAACCTCACCAGCTTCTGTTCTAAGTGCAAGGTGCATTTCTTTGACTTTATCTTCTCTAACATAGACATACATATATTATTTAAAAAACCAAACCAATGCTGTATATGCTTCTCACCCCGGGAAGAGGAGCAGAGAGCAAACATGACAGATGTTAGTCACGCTGCTCAATGCATGACTCGAAGGTACTCAGCTTCTATGTTGATGAGTGTGGTATAAGAACCAATATACAAACAGAATGGTCTATATAAAGAATGGAATAGATATGCTAAGAGGAAACAAGATTGGAAAATTCATTAATGAGATTTTTCTTGCTTAAGGACAGAGTATATCATGAGTCAAGAGTGTAAAAAGTCTATGTGTCAAGAATACCCTAGACAAATAGCGATTTGTTATATCCTTAAAGGTTCAGATATTGCAACTCAGACTCAGCTAATAATTTTATGTGACTGTAGCTTTTCTTGTCTGAAAATGAAATCCAACACAATACACCGAACTCTGTAAATTGTTCAGACGTATTTGGTTTTTATTTTCTGAGCAGACATGTTATTTTCTGTCACACTGAGTTCTGTTATCTGAATCAAAGTACCCCACCATGTCCAATGATATAGCTTATTGATAGTTTCGCATTCTGCACAGATTTTACTCCCTACAGTATAATAGTGTCAGTGTTGATGGTGTGCATCAGAAGGATACAATCTCCCCATTTCTACTTAGTTTAGTAAACCAAACAAAGACTCCAATTCTAGGTGCCATTGCCCTGGCTGGGAACCAGTGGAGAGACAAGGTGGGTGAGGTTATATCTTTTATTGGACCATCTTCTTTTGGTGAGAGAGACAAGCTTTTGAGCTACACTAGATCTGGGAAACTAACTCAGAGTGTCAAAGCTAGATACAAGGTGGAACAGATTGTTTAGCATAAGGAGTTAACACATATTTCAAGGGACCATTCAAAGTGAAGTAGCCTGTTAATACCCCTCCAGTCCTGGGGAGGAAAAGAAGGGGTTGGGAAAGCAGCTTGGAGGGTGGTTGTTAGTGGGTTATAGATTGTTGTAATAAGCCAGAAATCCCGTGTCTCTATTCAGTCCATGATTTTTAATGTCTAGAAAAGTTATGAATTTAAGTTCTCAGGCTCATCTTTTGAAAGTGTTACGCAGGTTTCCATTGAGGATGAGGACTGATAGGTCAGATATAGAGTGATTGGCTTGTGAAAAGTGTCAACTCACAGGTGATGTGTTATTGCTTTTTTATCATTTTCCTGTGTGAGTTCTTTTGAGAGCGTCGTGATTGTCTGGTTTCACTCACATAATTGTTATTGGGGCATTTACACCACATGTTGTGAAAGGCATGTGTAGTACCCATGGATCTTGAAATGTGTGTTGTGAAGGATGCTAATCATTGTAGCAGTGGAGATATGTCTGCAGATTTTGCATCTGTTGTTGTGGCAGAGTTTGACTTGGTGTGTCTTGGTCTGTGGGGAGCTTGCGTCTGATGATGAGCTTGGAGAGGTTGGGGGATTATTTGAAGGTCAGAAGAAGGTTTCAGGAAATATTTCTTTCAGGATGGGGTCCCCATCGAGTATGAATTGTAGTTGTTTGATAATACCCCGTATGGGTTCCAGTGTGGGGAGATAGGTGACAACTAGGGGAATGTGGTCAGAAGGGGTTTTATTTCTGTATTGAAGCAGGTTCTCTCAGGGTATTTGGGTGGATTGTTCCATGATGTCAACTACTTCTCTGGTGAAGTGTCCTTGTTTGGTGAAGGCAGTTTTGAGTGTGTCAAGGTGTACAGTACAGACCCGTTTACGCGCGGATGTCAGGAGTCAAGCCATGCCAGTTAAGAGGGCCATGCTGAAAAAAATGTCTATGAGTCACTTAGAAAAAAATGCCGTTATTTTCTGCTCTTTCATGCTCGCATTTTCTTTCTTTCTTATGAAGTCTGTCATTCGCTGCAGATGAATGAGTTCGATATTTTCCGCATTTTGCTCCTCCATAAAGCTTACAACAGTTTCTACAGCACTAAGGGCTTCTGTGGGCGAAATTTTGACCTTTTCAACGACATCCTCGTCGTTGTCGTCACTGTCATTTAGGCCTGCATTATTAGAGTTCTCGCCATCACTTTCGCAGTCTGACGTAGCCTCGCAGCCTGTTAATATTTCTTCCTCGGACAGAAATTCTGAAGTCGGGTAATTTTCATGCATCTCCAGCCACTCAGTAATGATTTCCGGCGACGTATCCAAACTAAAATCTTTTATTGTTTGAAAGAGAAGTTTACCTTTATCCTCTTTTGTCTGCATGCGTGTTTGTAGGACGTCTTCTTCCAAAAATGCTTCAAAGTCTGGCTCTGAATCAGTGCCACTACTGGAGATTTCTGAGTCTGAGCCGTCTTTGACAGAAAAGGCATCACCAAGAGCCTTCATCCAGCAGTTTTCAATGGACTTTTGTTTTACTCCATCCCAAGCTTTTTTAACTAAATAAATAATTTTCTTCATGTTTAACTGTTTCAGGAATTCGGAAATGCCTGAAGACGTGCATGACACGATCGCCGAAATCAGCTCCCGTCGATAATTGTTTTAAAAATTCTGAATAATGTCCTGGTCTAAAGGTTGAATTTTTGATGTTGTGATGAATAGTCGGTATAGGACTCGAATTTTTCCATCGCTCGATACCAGTGATTCGGCAGGAGGATGGGCTGGACAATTGTCAAGTAGCAAAAGTGCTTTGGCTTTGAGTTTCTTCGACCGCAGATGCTTACGAACAGCTGGAACAAAGCTGTTGTGGAACCAGTCTTCGAAAATGTGTCTCGTCATCCAAGCATTTTTGCTGTTAGCGTATATTACTTGCAGTTTGGCTCTATTGAGGTTATTAAAGCAGCAAGGGTTATGAAAGCGGCCAATGAGAAGAGGGGTAAGCTTATGGCTGCCTGTCTTATTACTACAAAAAAGAAGAATCACACGATCTTTTATCTCTTTAAATCTGGCTGTTTTCTGTGTCTCGTAATTAAAGGCTAAAGTCTTATCAGGTAGCAGTTTTGCAAATAAAGCTGTTTCATCGCAATTATAAAGTTGTTCTTCATTTTGTAAAATAGATTTTAACTCGGCGGGAAACACGTTCGCGGCTGATTCATCGGCTGATTGGCTTTCTCCAGAAATCCTGGAGATACCTGCACTATGCCATAACACTTTTTAAAATGACTTATAAACTCCTTGCTGGCTTGGAATGATTCATCCCCTGTTAAATTTCCAAATTTTGTTGCTTGGGTTTGAAGAATTGGCCCAGTTAGTGACATTCCTTTCTGCCTTTCCTGAGCAAACCACGTGCTCATGGCTTTGTCTATTGTGGGTTTTGCTGAATAGCACACACGTTTTCGCTTAAGCCCTGCGGCAGAATCGATATTTTGTACAAAGCCATTCAGTTTAGATTCATTTTTTAGCCATCCTCGGAGAGTTGATTCGGCAATCCCAATATCTTTTGAAACTTTGGCCTGGGTTTCTCCGCTATTTACTCCATCTATTGCAGCTAGCTTTTCTTCTACAGTGTAGGAACGCTGACGCTTGCCCTCTGCCATTATATTAGCCCTACAGTTAAAATGTTCTAATGTAGTACAGTATATATATTACTATATAACTACAGTACTACTGTATATATTATATCTCTCTCTAGTGTGACAATGACTAAGCGTGCGTGATACGTCTTTACCAATATCGGTAAAGATGTACAACACGTTTCTGCTCCGCACTTCCTGTCGATTTCTATGTCAGTGAGTTAGTGAGCAAATCTGTAGTGCTACATAGCTAGTTCCTGTACCATGTGTTAACGAGTTTTGCATGTTAAATAGGAAGCACTGGGAGGCATGGCGCTACCCCGCTTTAAGCAGAGTCAGATGTAAACGGGTTGCACGTAAATGGGTCTGTACTGTATATCCCAGACTTTCTCCTTGGAGCATATTTTGTGGTATCTGAGTGCCTGACTGTAGATACCAGATTTCTTGCTACGTTTGGAGTGGTTACTGGATCTATGAAGACAGGTGTGGTGATTTCTTGTATACAGTTGTCTTTTGGGGTCCATTGTTGAAGCCGATTGTGATGTCCAGGAAGTTGATGCTGGTGTGGGAGTGTTCCAGAGAGAGTTTAATAGATGGGGGGTGGTTGTTGAAGTTGAGGTGGAAATCTATGAGGGAGTTTAAATCATCTGCCCATATGTATCTCAGGTATATCATTGGTTTCGTGGTGCATTTGTCCAGAAATTCTTCTTCAAGGTGGTCTATGAAGAGGTTGGCATATTGGAGAGCCATCCTAGTACCCCGGGCTGTACCCATGGTTTGAACAAAGTGTTTGTTGTTGAATGTAAAATTGTTATGGGTGAAGATGAAATGGATGAAATGGATGAGTTTGGCAATATGTTTGGGGTGGATATCTGAGGGTTGCACATTGTCTTGCAAATATTTGAGGCAGGCAGCTATGCCAACCTTCTGAGGGATGTTGATCTGTAGCGAGATGACATCCATGGTAACAAGGATGGTGTTCTGAGGAGATAGTTAATGTTGCAAAGGTTGTGGAGGAAATCATTTGTGTCCTGGAGGAAGCTAGCCCTTTGTGTGGTGAGTGGTTTGAGGATGGTTCCTATGAGTTCTGATATTCCTTCAGTAAGAGTGCTGTGGCCAGATCTGAGGGATCTGCCTGGGTTCAATTGTTTGAGTATCTTGGGACACATGCATAAGGTCCCTCGGATGGGTTTGAGGGGGATGAGTTTGTAGAGTTTCTCTTGGAGTTGTTTGGGGAAGGATTTGAAGATCTCCTTAAATTCCTTTGTAAATTTTGGTGGAAAATCAGATACCCTATTTATATACAATACAAGTTGCTTCATGAAGAGAAAAGAGTGTGTATAGGCATGAAAACAGCATGGGAACATGACATTCTGGAAAGAATTTCCCAACCACAATGGAAAACCAAGGTCTCTATGGAAATGAAGTCATGAGGCATACATTACAAGGCTCCTTGGGATGTACCACATGACATGCTGAAGGCCTCGTAAGAGCTCAGACATACTAATAGGTCTTCTGTGGGAATGCCCAAAAATTCATCTCTTTTGCCAAGAGGGCTTAGATTGAGTTGATGAGTCACCTCTAGGACTGAATTAATTTTACAACAGGAACTACAACAGGACTTTTAAACTGGTATTCAGGGAATACTAGCAAACTATTGAGCCTAGATAATTATAATAATTGATGGTTCTTGAGAGACACCGTAGACGTAAAGAAAATGATCTTCTCTTCTGGGAAAAGAGATATTGGTGTTGAACATAGGTCAGAGGACTAGCACTAAAGGTTGTAAAGCTTCAAAGAGGCTCTTTCATTAGGGTAAATGAATTATGTGATTATGAATATTACAACTCTTTGAGAAGCTACATATAGCCTTAAGAACATAAATCTTTTTTTTATATTCTGTCTGGATGCAGGTTTTTTCATGTTTTAGTCTATATCATATTGCCTTCATCTTATGAGTCTCTCATGTTACTGGAACCTCCTACTGATTAAAGAATTAATTGGATAATAGTGGAAGCTAGCAAGGCAGGTCTGCATCTATGTAGTCTATACTGAGTACTTCACTAAAGACTATTTTTATATGGATTCACATTAATATTTAACATTCAGGTGACTTGGAAGACATCTACAATTTTGGAAACTTAGTTCTCCAAAGCCTCTGTATAATTTAATATAGCCCACTGATAAAATAAAAAAATATAAAACAAAATAATAAATAATAATAAAATAATAATAAAAATATGGCATTCGTGGAGAAATCAAGATGTATCGGTGTTTGTGGATGATACAGTTAAATCTTCTGAATTACCTTGTTTTTGAACAAGGGTTTTGGGGTATCAAAATACTGGCTTTATCAATAGCTAATTAGTTAAATTGAGCGGTAATACTAAATGGACAATATACCATGATATATCTTGACACACATGGTACATACTTCGTAGTATCATCTGCAAGTCACCAGAAAAATACTACTAAAGACAATGTTCAGATTTGATCTACATGTATATAGTTAGATTTTTGGGAAATGCTGTAGTCTGGCCATTGTATGGTATTTTTTTAAAGGTAAGCTATTGCATACATCAGTAAAAACAGTCTTTGCCCCAAACTCTGCCTCTAACAAGAAAAATTGGTTAGGTTGAGAGCAAGGGTGTTTAACTCATTCTGTGGTATCTGCCAAATTACCCTTTCAGTAAGGGGCTATGAGACCTAGTTTACTGATAAAAAGCAAATTTTACAGTCTTGCAAAAGGAAGCAGCTCATTTTTGCCTTGAACCTGGTCTTATGGGTTTGAAGGCAGGGCAGATCTGGGGATGAAGGATGGGAAGGCTGAAAATATTGCCTCTTCTCTGAGCTAGAAGTTTCAGTGGCAGCAGGGACTGGAGTAGAAGGGGCCTATTCAGCTCTTGTGGAGAAGGGTAACAGGGATTGGAGTGGGGGGAAATAGAAAGGAGCGCCCCCCCCCAAACCTTGGATTGCACCTGACACCTGTATAAAGGCAGAAGCTGAAACCCGATAGAGGACTCTAGTCCTGAAACCTTATTGGCAAGTTGCTAGGTGTCCTGATTGGTCCACAGTTCCTATATAAACCCACAGTGCAGGAACAGGACGTTGTCCATGCAGCAGGTATCCACCCACCTCTGGACTGTGTCCTGTTCCTGTTCCCCAGGCTTGACTTCCTGGTATCCTGACCCAGCCTGACTCCAGTTACTAATCTGTGATTCTGCTTTCAAGTTTGTCTCCTGTCTCTGATCTCCTGGTAAATTGACCCTGCCTGCCTCCTGATGCTTGATTCTCGGTTTGCCCTCTGACCTCTTGTTAGCTGACCTGGCCTGACTCCTGCTTTGACCACTAGGTCAGACTTCCCATGTCCTGGTCAGGACACATATTAACTAAAATACAATAACAATGTGAATCCATGTCAAGAGACGTCAAAAAATGGAAGTATACAAATGTTTCATATGAAGCAGTGGTGCCAGAGCTCATGAGCCTAACTTTCTAAAACCATAAACTCAAGGCATAGCGCATATAAATATTGATAAGATGATACTTTTTATCCAGTCTGAAGAGTTTTCATTAGCAAGCATGTCTCTAAAAGAAACATACTTCTGACTGCAGCAGATTTTAACAGCATTCTGGGTACAGTGCCATGAGGCAGAGAAACTTGGCAAATAATACTTGATCCTTTAACTATTATGTGAAATTGTTAATATGTTTAAGGGGCTTCAAGTGTTAGAATGAAAAGATTTTCTGTCATCATGTTTATCTGGGATCAGCATCCTCTCCTCAGTGAATAATCGAAAGAAATATACGTTAACACCAATGTGAGACCAGGACATGGGAATTCAGTGCAATAACAGACTCTGGATCAATATGTTAGACAGCAGTATGGATTGTGAAAATTCATTGATTGGACAGTTTCCTCCCTGAACAGTTTTTTCCTCCATATTGGTACAGCATTAATTGTGCACACTTGATCATGTCAGAAAGAAGGGTTAATCTCTAGAGTGGTTTGCTCCTTTCACCTCCCACAAAGTAGAATCATGTCAGAGTTAGCTGTACTGTTTGTGTCAGAAGCTTCTTTCTCAACAGGTGTAAGACGACACATTTAGAAACTGCTGTCTATCCGGGGAAGGTTATGGGGGCTCAGGGAGAAGAAGAGATCTCACAATTCTAGTTTCTTCCAGAAGGTATTCTTAATGGGGATTCACATGACTAATTCCTGCAGGGCTTTCCTGTAGCAGAGACCTCACTTTTCTCCTCGTAAATATAACTGTAATAAATCTCTCTGCCAATCCCACAGCATAACTGTCTCTATATCCACTACAATAACTGTCCATGAAACATTTCTGCTGCCACTACACAGTAAAGGCCTAGCCGGGGGCAGGGATGCAGGGGAAGCAATTTCTGTAATACTTTAATCTAAGACCTACATTTTCAAAGAGTTCTGTTGGATTCTAACTGTGCAGCTCTATCTGATTTAACCTCAGTGGAAAATGTATGGCTAAGTCCCTGCACAACCCTGAACATATCTGGGATTCAAGTGCATGCAATAGGCATTTAATATGGATTTACTAAAACAATTAAACACATACTAGTGGATTACAATACATTTATTAACTATTTTTCAGATCTGTTGATGTCTTAATAATTTACAAATAACTCCAAGTGACTATCTGTTGCAAACAATAGCTCCTCTATTACATTAACCCTTTAGATTTAAGACATTGGCTCCAGTCATGTCTAGTGTTTTGCGTTGCTCTGGCAGTGAAAAGCAGATGGAAAGCCACCTTAACTATGTGGTATGGAATTTCCATAATGTATGGGAATCGTCAGGTGTCATTAAGCTGATCAGCACAGGAAAGAAGAAAGGGGGAGTGGCCAGAATACTGCTGTACTCTGAAGATCTCTATCTGATACAACAGCCCTTTGGGTACTATTACAAGTCAGAACAATTTAGAGCAACCCTGAGGTTGCTTTAGGTTACCCCATGGTCTATACTAGCCCCTCATCAGGCCCAGGATTGAGGTGGGGTTGGGCTAGAAGTCGTATAAAGCGACCTCTGCAATCCATTCAACAGTCCTAGTACAGCTAAGAACTCATTCCAGTAAATTAAATATATGTCAATTGGTTCTGATTACTTGATAAATTGGTTTTAAACTGCTATGTTATGTACAGTACTTTTCAAGCCTAAATAAATGTGTTACTAAAAATCCAAGATATGTTTAATTAGCCTTCTGAACAATAAAATGTTTTTAGCAGATCTAAATTATGTGAATATTTGTAATTTGAGGTGTTACTGGTATTTTTCTTTAATGGTTGATAATTATCTCAACTAATATGCCCGAACTAATCTAGAAATGTTTAGGTAAATTTTCTGTAAATATTCATCCCCAGTCTTTCTGCTTTTCTATCTGAGGCTGAAGTGAAATATAAATAGAGCTAGTCATTAAGAAAGAAAACTCCTGAGCACTAAGCCAGCAGTCTTATCAGCTCAACACTAAGTGCTAGTGGGATTTTTAACCCTTTATGTCAGATATTTCAGTTCTTATAGCCTTAAAAGCTCTCCCTGGCAGATAGCCAAAGCAGCTAGAGATGTGCTGGAGAATTCCTTAAGGGCTAAAGAGAGAATGAATGGTTGTCTCAAACTGCTCCATAGCAGGTATTCCAGCTTCAGGAGCTTTGAGGCACTACTGCTATTACTACTGCTATTACTACTGGAGTAGTTGCCCAACCACCTATGTCTTCCTACCCTGAGGCAAATGGTGGGCATGCCATGACCAGGCCAGCCACACTCTTGCTGCAAGAAGCAATCATTGAACCCTCTCTCCCTCAGAGAGGCAGAGTAAGTTTGAAAAAAAAAAGCTGTAGTCATGGACAATAAGATTGTATAAGTCTCTATGTGTCTACCAGATCGAGATCTAGCATTCAGGACAATATGTCTCACTGTTGCATGAGGGTCTTTGCAATGTGGGAGAGTTTTCTCCATTGTGGTGGTGGTGGTGGGGATGTCAGGGAGATTTTCAACAAAATAAGCCATTGGGGAAAACTTTTATCTCAAAAAGAAGAGCCCGGGGACCTTTAATGTTCACAAAATGCAGACAGAAAGATACGGGTTCAAACACCGACGATTCAGATTCAAGACATCTCAAGGCTCATTATTAAGTAATAAGGTACTGGCTTCTGGTAGGAGAGAGCTGGGTTTGTGCCAACAATAGCTCACACACTCTTGTACATTTAAACTTTTTTTTTTTTTTGAGGCAAGCAAGTGGGGAAATTTCTGAATACACCCCTCTTGGGGTATGTCTACACTACGAGAGTAGTTCGATTTCACTTAAATCGAATATGTGGAATCGATATTGCAAAGTCGAACGTGTGTGTCCACACTAAGGACAGTAATTCGACTTTGTGAGTCCACACTAACGGGGAAAGCGTCGACATTGGAAGCAGTGCACTGTGGGCAGCTATCCCACAGTTCCCACAGTCCCCGCTGCCCATTGGAATTCTGGGTCGAGCCGCCAATGCCTTCTGGGTAAAAAAATGTGTCGAGGGTGCTTTTGGGTAACTGTCGTCATCCGTCCGTCACTCCCGCCCTCCCTCCCTCCCTGAAAGCGCCGGCGGGAAATCAGTTCGCGCACTTTTCTGGTCAGTGACAGCGCAGAAGCCACAGCACTGCGAGCATGGAGCCCGCTGCGACCATCGCTGCAGTTGTGGCCGTTGTCAACGTCTCGCAGCTTATCATCCACCTTTCCCAGAGGCAGATGCAGATAAATCAGGCAAGGAGGCTACGGCACCACGATGAGGGCCTGAAGTCTGAGAGTAGCACAGGCCTGTCAGAAAGCACGGGACCCAGCGCCGAGGACATCACGGTGACAATGGGTCATGTGGATGTTGTGGAACGGCGATTCTGGGCCCGGGAAACAAGCACGGACTGGTGGGACCGCATAGTGCTGCAGGTCTGGGATGAATCCCAGTGGCTGCGAAACTTTCGCATGTGGAAGGGGACTTTCCTTGAACTTTGTGAGTTGCTGTCCCCTGCCCTGAAGCGCAATGACACCAGGATGCGAGCAGCCCTGACTGTCCAGAAGCGAGTGGCCATAGCCCTCTGGAAGCTTGCAACGCCGGACAGCTACCGGTCAGTCGCGAACCACTTTGGCGTGGGCAAATCTACCGTGGGGGTTGTTGTGATGCAAGTAGCCAACACAATCGTTGAGGTACTGCTCTCAAAGGTAGTGACCCTGGGAAACGCGCAGGCCATCATAGATGGCTTCGCCGCGATGGGATTCCCAAACTGCGGTGGGGCTATAGATGGAACTCACATCCCTATCCTGGGACCGGACCACCAGGCCAGCCAGTACATCAACCGAAAGGGCTACTTTTCAATGGTGCTGCAAGCACTGGTGGACCATAGGGGACGTTTTACCAACATCAACGTCGGATGGCCAGGCAAGGTTCATGACGCTCGCGTTTTCAGGAACTCTGGTCTGTTTAGACGGCTGCAGGAAGGTATTTACTTCCCGGACCACAAAATAACTCTTGGGGATGTGGAGATGCCTACAGTGATCCTCGGGGACCCAGCCTACCCGCTAATGCCCTGGCTCATGAAGCCCTATACTGGCGCCCTGGACAGTGAAAAAGAACTGTTCAACTACCGGCTGAGCAAGTGCAGAATGGTGGTGGAGTGTGCTTTTGGCCGTCTCAAGGGGAGATGGAGAAGCTTACTGACTCGCTGTGATCTCAGCGAAACCAATATCCCCATTGTTATAGCAGCTTGCTGTGTGCTCCACAATCTCTGTGAGAGCAAGGGGGAGACCTTTATGGCGGGGTGGGAGGTTGAGGCAAATAGCCTGGCTTCTGATTACGCCCAGCCAGACAGCCGGGCAATTAGAAGAGCCCAGCGGGACGCCCTGTGCATCCGGGAGGCTTTGAAAGCTAGGTTCCAGAGTGAGCAGAGTAACCAGTGACTTTTCAGTTTGTTTACAGAGAAGCTGAACCTGTCCCCGTTTCTTTACCCAGTTAATGTTGACTATCCTCTCCAGTTACATACCCCCTTCACCCCCTTCCAAAAAAATTAAATCAGTTCTATTTTGTTAATGAACACCGTTGTCTTTATTACTGTTTTCGCGGGAATGTTTTGAACCTGGGACGCAGACTGTGGTGTGGAGCGGGTGTAGTGTACTGATGCAAATGATGCTTCTAAACTCCAGGAATGACAGGCTCCGCAGTGGTGGACTGGTTGTTTCAACGGAGCCTGCCAGCCCTCCTGAGCGGGACTGCGTGTATGTGGGGGCTATGTGACTTTCTGGCAGGGGGAGGACGGTTACAGATCCCCTGCTGCGTGGCTCTGTGATCCAGGATAAGGACCGCTGCATAAGATCTGTAACTGCCCTCCCCCGCCACAAAGTCACAGAGCAACCCCCCCCCCCACACACATAACATGAAAACCACCTCCCAGACTGACCAGGGTAACTAGTCACTGCACTGTGTATGTGCCCTGCTGCTGGACCTGCCCCCGCCTCTGTACCCTGCTAAAGGTGACTGTCCTGTCCAATTACCAAGCCCCTTCCCCCCCTTCAGACAGACTCTCCTCCAAAAGAACATGATGGAAACAGTAATTAACAGAAACGTATATTTTATTAGCAACTACACATGAAACGGGGGGGGTGAAACTTGGACGGGGGCTTGTGTGAGGCGGGAAGGAAAGGACTTGTCAAATTTTGGGGAATGAGAGCCTTCTAGTAGTAGAGCAGTCTGCAGGGGTGGAGTGAGAGTTTTCACGGACTCTGCCGCCCCTCCTTCTTTGGACTTTGGGTGAGGGGGGTATGGGACTTGGTGGCGGGGGAGGGCAGTTACAGATAGACTGCAGCGGGGCTCTGTCCTCCTGCCTCCGTTCCTGCAGAACGTCCACAAGGCGCCGGAGCGTGTCCGTTTGCTCCCTCATTAGTCCAAGCAGCGTTTGAGTCGCCTGCTGGTCTTCCTGCCGCCACCTCTCCTCCCGTTCCATGTGTGAACAGTGCATTTGGGACAAGTTCTCCCTCCACTGGGTCTGCTGTGCTGCCTGGGCTCGGGAGCAGCCCATGAGTTCCGAGAACATGTCTTCCCGTGTCCTCTTCTTCCTCCGCCTAATCTGCGCTAGCCTCTGGGAGTGTGATGCCAGGCTGGGTTGGGAGACAGTCGTAGATGTGGCTTTGGGAATGGGAAAAAGGGAGTGAATTCCTCAGAAAGATAAATGTAGTTGTGAACAAAGAACATAGTCTTCCTCTGTGAACAAGACCATGCACTGCACCTATCACATGCGCACTCAGGACAAGGTCGAATTTTCGGCCCTCGCATTCAGTGCCTGGGGTCTTGCACTGGTGATCTGAGAAGCGGGGCAGGACACCGGAATTTGTGTAGCAGGCAGACATGGTAAGCCGTAGACTTGTGGCTGCTTAAAACTTTAATAGTAGCACTGGCCTCCTTTCACATTGAAAGCAATGCCAGTCTCTGCTGCCAGCAATCCGGCAAGCATGAACTCTGCCCCTGTCCCACCCCCTCGCGGCTATCCCAGGGAAAGATCCCTGAATGCTGCCCCTCTCCCGCCTCCACCGCGTGGCTGTAAACCGGCGGTTACAGTTCTGTAAAGGAACGGGAAAGCAGTCCCAATACTAACATTCCCCTACCTAATTCAAAGCAGGTCACCATGAGCGACATCACCCTGATGAGGATCTCAGACAGTGATAAAGAAAGAATGCTTCGGGAAAGCCTGCAAAGACCAGGGCCGTATGCTGCCATGCTCTGCAGGGCAATGATCCCGGAGTACTTGATTGTCTCCTGGCGCGGAAACGTTTCCTACCACAGAGGACCCAATAAGGCCGCTCTCCCCAGGAACCTGATGAACAGGCTTTCCAATTACCTCCAGGAGAGCTTCGTGGAGATGTCCCAGGAGGATTACTGCTCTATCCCCGGACATGTAGACCGCATTTTACTGTAGCTGCACTGGCAGGGACTAAACAGTAGAGCGGCTTGGGCAGAACAATCATGCAAAACCGGACATTGTTAGATTTTTTTTTCAATAGTTGCACTGCCCAGGACTGAAACGTTAAGCGCCTAGGGCAAACTAATCATGAAAAACCCATTGTTGTTATTGTTAATATTCCAGTTCTGTTAAAAATAAATGTTTAGATGTTTAAAACACTTACTGGTTGATCCTTCCCCTGATTCTGTGTCTGGGTTAACGGCTGGGGACGGTTGGTAGGGGATCTCTGTAAGGGTGATGAAGAGATCCTGGCTGTCGGGGAAAACAGCGTTGCAAGCGCTGTCGACTGCCTCGTCCTCCTCATCTCCTTCCTCATCTTCCCCGTCCGCTAACATGTCCGAGGAACCGGCCGTGGACAATATCCCATCCTCAGAGTCCACGGTCAGTGGTGGGGTAGTGGTGGCGGCCGTACCTAGGATGGAATGCAGTGCCTCGTAGAAACGGGATGTTTGGGGCTGGGATCCGGAGCGTCCGTTTGCCTCTTTGGTCTTCTGGTAGCCTTGTCTCAGCTCCTTGATTTTCACGCGGCACTGCGTTGCATCCCGGCTGTATCCTCTCTCTGCCATGGCTTTAGAGATCTTCTCGTAGATCTTTGCATTCCGTCTTTTGGAGCGCAGCTCGGAAAGCACGGACTCATCGCCCCACACAGCGATCAGATCCAAGACCTCCCGATCAGTCCATGCTGGTGCCCTCTTTCTATTAGATTGCACGGCCATCTCTGCTGGAGAGCTCTG
>NW_020664374.1:10741396-10931483 GCF_002925995.2 Terrapene triunguis | reverse complement strand
CACCCCCTATCCAACCCACCCTGCTCCCTGTCCCCTGACTGCCCCCAACCCTTATCCAACCCCCCGGCCCTGGACCCCTTACCAAGAGATGACGCGCCTAGCCTCCCCACGGAGCCAAACACTGCCCCGTGGGAGCGCACAGCCCCGGCCCCCAGAGCGCTGCGCGCCGGCGGCATGTTTCCAGGGGAGGGGGGAGCATGTCTGCCTCCCGCGGAGCCCCGGCCCCCAGAGCACTGCGCGCACGGCAGCATGGCTCCAGGGGAGGGGCTGGCGGCTTGCAGTGCTCGGCCGGGTGCTCCAGCCCGGGAGCGCAGACCCCCGCGGCTTGCTGCGCCAGGAGAGGGGGGGCCATTTGCCCACCCCTGCATTAGGGTGTGCCTGGGCAAACCCGGCACACCCTGTGCGCACGCCTATGCCTAGAGGCTAGGTACCAGCTGATGGCCAGCTAAGTAGTGAAGCAAACAGAAAAGTGTAACTCTGTGCTCCCTTTTTGGCGTGTGATATCTACTGGGCTGAGGGGGCAAGATCCAAATGGTGTGACATCTACATTCTCGCTTTGGGGACCTCCAAACTTTTTAGCTAAGCTCCAGCCCAGTCCAATTCACAAATAAAGGGAAAAGCTGTGGGAGTATATAATGATTATGGAGTGTTTTTTCTCTTTGGTTCTTATACAATCCCTTGACTAAAACAACAAGGAGTCCTTGTGGCACCTTAGAGACTAACGAATTTATTTGAGCATAAGCTTTCGTGGGCTAGAACCCACTTCATCAGATGAATGAAGTGAAAAATACAGGAGCAGGTATAAATACATGAAAGGATGGGGGTTGCTTTACCAAGTGTGAGGTCAGTCTAACGAGATAAATCAATTAGCAGCAGGATACCAAGGGAGGAAAAATAACTTTTGAAGTGGTAAGAGAGTGGCCCATTACAGACAGTTGACAAGAAGGTGTGAGTAACAGTAGGGAGAAATTAGTATTGGGGAAATTAAGTTTAGGTTTTGTAATGACCCAACCACTCCCAGTCTTTATTCAGGCCTAATCTGATGGCATCTAGTTTGCAAATTAATTCCAGTTCTGCAGCTTCACATTGGAGTCTGACTGTAAGGCAGGCTTCACTATGGTGCCCTGCACATGGAAAACCTGTTTATCTGTGTTGTTTAATTATATGTTTTCCATTTATTTTCTCTGATCCTCCAAGTGCAATTGCATTATTCTGCTTCATTACATAATGTCCTGCCACGTGGAAAAGTAACAGACACACCTTTTGCAGGCTTCTGCATCAGTCTGGACTGTTTTCACAGATGTTCTCTTGGAGCCTGCCTAGTTTCCGACATCAAGGTTTTCTTGGTGCTTTGCACTCAGTGGTACTCGTGTGGTATGGAGTTAGGTATGCAAGGATTGCCAGCTGGCCAGAATGTCTCATAAATGTGAGAACAAAAAAAATTCATTCCATGCATCACAGCAAAGTGATCTATTCCTGGAACACCAGCTGGATTGCTGTAGTCAGCTATTAAACCAGTGCAGTAAAATGAAACCCTAATTCACTATGTAGGTTACACAGAATCTATCTCCTTGCACAGGCACTTAGTTTACTCTGCTTAATTATACATAGATGGTCTGTTGGTAGGAGGAAGATACACACAGCAGGTCTTCATGGTTATTGCTATTTCTAAATACATGTGTTCCAGACAATGACCCAGGGAAAAATTATTTTCAATGGATACAGTCGATTGTTGTCCCTCTGCTAAACTATAGGATATGTCAGGGCCTTGCAAATCAGCTTCCCATTGGAGGAGAAATCAGTGATGTATACTCTTAGCATAACTTGTTTTATTTAAACATATACATCAGAGTTGGGTGGTCACAAATGATATTCAGGGAATCCTCTCTTCCAGGAATCTCAGCACAAGCATCAGCACCCCGCTCCCAGCTCTATGTCAAGAGTTGACTCACCCGAACCACCCCTCCCCCAACAATACAGCATTTCTTCCAAGACTAAAAACTTGTTTGCACGCTAAGAAAAAGAACCTGTAAGGCAATGTGTAACAGTTCCATAAACACCATCACTACAATACACACTCGTAAGGCTGGCAGGGCCTCCAGGTTAATAGATATAAATAATGCTTTTTAAATATATGGCAGGCAGCAGTAGCAGATGAATAGCTTCATTTAGAAAGCTAATAAATCAGAATTTTGCCACCGTAGCTGAGAAGGCTTAGTGAGGTAAGTGAACTCTGCAACCTGTTCCATATTTTAGCCCCATTGTAAGTGATGACTAGTTCCAGAGTGCTTGTTAGTAAATAGGTGTCACTCTTTCGGGGACACACAAGAATACAATGAATAACAAAGAACTAGGAGACATACTTCATAATACAGATACATTGTAACTACACTGTAATTAATGTAAGTACAGCACAGTTCTAATTTTTCTGCTTCCAGTTACCATCCAGTTGTATAATTGAGAAGCTTAACTTCAGAGCTGCTCAAGATATTTTTTGAATGAAAAAGTTTCTTCATTGAAAAATGACATTTTCTTCAAAATGAATTTTTTCTTGAAACTGTTGATTTTTCTGCAAGTGTTCATTTTTTGAGATTTTTTTTCATCAAAAAGGTTATTTACACTGTTCATTTACCAAAACGTTTTTTGGAAGTGGAAACCTTTATTTGATTTTAACAACTTTGATTTTAAAAAATCAATACAAAAATTCAAAGTAACAAAATTTTGTGAAAAATGAAAAATCGGTTCATTTTGAACCTTACAAAATGGAACAACTTCAACTTTTCTGGTCATTTAAAAAAATCATTTTTGACCAGCTCTACTTAATTTAATGTCTGAATTATTTATAACCACTGATCTAGTCTCATACATCATACATATATGTTTTAGAATCCTGGTACATTAACTACACAATACACACCCTATACTACTTATGAAGTTATACTATTTGGAGGATTTTGTAGAAAATATATATATCAATCAGAAGTTTGACTGCATAATTTTTGTATTTTGAAGTAAGCACTTATTCCTGTGTAATTCCTAACTAATCCATGTATTTACAATTGTTGTTGGACACTCTATATTTTTTGATTTATTAAATACTTTTTATCACCTTCTCACTGTTTTTCATCTAATTACATTGAATTTCCAGGTAGATCTTTTCATTTCATGGGTACTCATGTGGTCTGTAAGAATTCAAGCATCAGTGCCTAAAAGCTGTCGCAGTCCATGTAGCTTCCTCAGAAATGAACCATAGATTTAAGTGAACCCCTACTGCAGTCTAATATCTGAATGATTCATATACTTGCCCCTGTAGCTGAATTTTATTAGTTCATATAATTCTGCTTGGGAATGAGATATTTTTTGTTGTCTGCACCCTGTGTTTTTATTTAATTATACTCAACCAGGCATTTTGGTCCTAACCCTGCCTGAGCTCAGCTTGACCTGAAAATCACAGCTCTGGTGATCTCTTCTTTCTCTCTATCCAGTTGCCATTGCTCCATTTTCTGAAGGCACACTTTCTTCAGATGGTTGAAATAGCAGTGTCCCTCAGTCCCCACTGTACAGTAATGAAAGAGAGAGATAATGGGACAATTCATTGATATATTTGAGTTTATGCTGATACTGGTTAGCAGTGATTGCTGAGATAACCCTTGCAATATTGCTTTTCAAGATGAAATGGGTGCATCTAACTATAGCAGTCATTTGTCTTGCTTGTTCTTTGTATGACAGTAGGACCTAGTTCAGTCTTTGGTGTATTTCTGCTCCTTTTGTCATCAGTAAAAAAGATCATGAAAAAAATTGCCTCAGATATGTCAGCTTGGCACTAGACTACTGATTGCTTAATCTTCAACATTTTAGTTTCCCCTATTAAAGAGCTAGTAGTCAGTCTCAAATTTGGATTGCATCCAGCTCCTCAAAGTCAGCTGCAGGTTTGGGATTTTCTTTAGCTAATGTCTTTAGCTAATACTCCGCACTAAGTGTTGCTAAAAAGTTTGGTAGGAATCAGTCCATCTCTGTTTTAAAGTCAACAAGCAAAACCCATGAAGCACTGATGATAAAGAGTCTCTCTATTTTTTTTTTATAGAATAAAAGAAAAAAAATACAAATGGTCCCAGGATTGCTATGCCCGGGAGTAATTGGTGGGGATACTACCCAGATAAACTAGATGTCAGTTGAATTTTTGGGGCTATCTTTTTTTTAAACCAAGAGTTGCAGCTCAAAAAAGCAGTGTTTCTTGGAATAATTTAACTGTCTTAGTCTACCAATACTGGCTAATGTTATTTCTGGATGTTCTTCCTTCAGGAAACCATTTTTCCTGCTTTATTATTATTTTATTTGCAATTGATGTCCACAGAAAAGCTATGTAAACTGTTTGTGAATGTGTCCCTCTATATATATCAAGGCACTACTCCAAACAGCATCAGTGGCTTATGGCTAGGGCTAGAAGAATAATTTTTACCAGTAAATATTGGTAAACTGATGAAAAAATATTTCCATCAATACCAATCAGAATTTCCAGATAGGCAAAGTAAGAAGAATGCTGCTTGAGTCTGATTTAAGGATATCTACTTTGTATATTTTGATGCGTGATGTTGACTATTTGTGTTTTAACAGTTATAAAGCTTTAACTTTTTGAATCTCAATATCTACTGTCATTAAATAAGTGTCTGATCCCACCCCATAATTTCTCACAACTGTGAAAATGTAAATTGATTAAAAATAAAAAAAAATCTTAATTATGTGCACTGTGAATATTTAAATTTCTACAAATTAAAAAAAGCTTAACAATAAACATCAATATTATCTGTCAATTTTTTAAAAATCAAATTCTTCCAAGCCTACTTACAGAAACTATAATAGGTTATTTTATAGTGTCTAGATTCTCATTGTGGGCAAATTGAAAGTGAATGAATTTTATGACATTATTAAAACCAAATACATTATTTCACAACTTGTTTTGCGATGTAGATAAAGGAGTCAGCCACCTTCATAAAGAATCTTATAAACTGTTACTTTCTATTTTTGTACCAGTCCCTATGCTGTTAGGCAATAAAATAAAAAAAAATCTCTGCAATGTGGTTATTGTCTCTATTAGCAATATAAGGTAGTTGGCCATCAGAGATTTTTCATCAGCCTTTCCTTGTATTTTAGGCACAGCTCTCCTGCAGAGACATACATGGTTAGAAACCAGCACGAAAATGCTGTAGGGTCCTGCTGATGAACATTGCTAGGAAGACATCTGGGAAAAAGCATTCAAGATTTTACATTGTCTGACCTATTTATTGTGCACTTCTGCTATTATTTCAATTAAATTATTGCAATTATTCAGATAAAACAAATTCATTAGTTATGTTCCATAAATAAAATCCTGCTAGGCTTATTTTCTAATCACTTACTGTGGTTTCTAGATTTGCAGCATGGAGATGAATTCATTAAATATCAATGCCCTGTATTTATCAAGCTATACTTATCAACACATCATTTAAGCATTGTATCACACACAAAATTAAATCAGCCACTATCACAAGCCTAGAAAGGAATTCAAAATTGGAAATATGCTAAACAGTTCAGTAGAAGTGAGGTGGCTGTGAATATCCCTTGATTAGAGATGGGTGGGAGTTAAAATACTTAATCTACTGAGTTGCTTAAGGACACTTTAATAATGGGGTTGGGAGAGAAGCTAGGAGTCAAATGGTCTGTGCCCAGCATTGAATAATCTGTACCCTGTCCAAATGGGGGTGTCTGTTTAACTGCAAATACCTTCAACACCAAAAAAGAAGGAATCTGTTTTCCTTAACACAATTACTGGAGCTAATCATCGTGTCTGATTCACTGATTACATGAAGCAAGAGATGGTTGGTGGTTGTTTCTTCATAAAAATGCTCATGTGGAGAACAACTGGTACAACTGTATATTTCAACCCTGACAGAATTCATCCCATCTTTTTATAGCTATAGCTGATAATGTTAACTTTGTTCATTAAGAGATGTCCCAGGTGAATTGCTTTTGTAGAGTGTGAGGAACCTGTCCATAGTGGTCTTCATATCCAACTCGGCCAACTCTTAAGCTAAAGCCACTGTGGTGACCATCGCATGGTCATTTGTTTCTACTGATTTATAATTTCATAGCAACCCAGTGTTCATCATCTTTATGGTAGAAAAACCTCTCTGACTACTGAGATGTTCAGCACTGATACTATAGAGCATCATGTGGAACTTGTGCGCCAAAGTTCCTGTGGTCAAAGTCAGCCTTTTAGAGAAAACAAATGCAGAGGGTCCCAGTGAAAACTGCTTCAGAATAAGGTATTTCCCTGCACGTGGGGATGGACTGGCCATTCTGTGTCAGAAAGTTTACATGATCTTCTGAAAGAACATTCATGAACTTTACCCTCTGTAGAGTATGTTTGTGCTGTTCTCTTCTTTCTTTACAAGTCCTCAATCCCAAACTGCCCTTTTGGGGGACCTTCTGTTTCTAGCACTCCCTTGGTTCATTGCTCAGGGTTACATTTAGAAGCAGCTTCCATATTCTTCTGACAGTACCACTGAAAGGGGCATTGCTATATTGACTGAGAATCCACATAAAGCAGTACTTTAATTGTGATGAGCATTTAATCGATGTGTTTAGACCCAAAGAATATATTCTGTGCTCCAGAAGAATTGGGAAAAAACACTTGCCACAGACTTTTCTCACTGCCTGACTGAAAACTGCTCTGCCGATTATACGAAAGTGATATTAAATGATCCAGAGAATGACAGTGTAGATGGGAAAGGATGCAGGAGGTTTGTGATTACTGAACCGAAGGTTCAGTTTATACAGGCTAATTTTATATTATGGAGGAAATCTTGTGTGTGGCTTGGATTTGATCCCTGTACTTTATTTTAACCACTTCACATTTGCAATTTTTTTTAATGTGGGCATAGTTAGTCAGTCTAATGGTGTAGGGTGAACTAATATATCTGAAAGTTGTAAAAGGTTCAGCCAGGCCCAGAGAGTAGAAACCACCTGGAAATTCCTTGCTAGGATATCTTTGGCATGAGCAAGTGGGAAATAATGAGGAGGACAGGTCACTGTTTCAGAGTGATCTGGATCACTTGATAAACTGGGTACAAGCAAACAATATGCATTTTAATATGGCTAAATGTAAATATATACATCTAGGAACAAAGAATGTGGGCCATACTTAGAGGATGGGGGTTCTACGCTGGGAAGCAGTGACTGAAAAAAAAAATTGGGGGTCATGGTGGATAATCAAACGAACATGAGTTCCCAGTGTGATGCTGTGGCCAAAAGAGCTAATGTGATCCTGAGATGCATAAACAGGGGAATCTCAGGTAGGAGTAGAGAAGTTATTTTACCTTTGTATTTTATTATACTTTGCACAGGTGTGACCACTGCTGACAATACTGAATCCATTTCTGCAGTTCAGCTGATAGTTTGGAGATGGTTCAGAGAAGAGCAGCAAGAATGATTAAAGTATTAGACATTTTGCCTTACAGTGATAGACTCAAGGAGTTTAATCTATTAGCGTAACAAAGAGAAGGTTAAGGGGTAACTTGATTACAGTCTATAGGTACCTACATGGGGTACAAATATTTAATAATGGACTCTTCAATCTAGCAGAGAAAAGCATGATCCAATGGCTGGTATTTGAAACTAGACATGGGCTCCTCAGTCTAGCAGAGGAAGGCATGATCCAATGGCTGGTATTTGAAGTTAGACAAATTAAGACTGGAAATAAGATATAAATTTTTAATGTTGAGGTTAATTAACCTTTGAAACAATTTACCAAGGGTCATGGTGTATTACTGACAATTTTTTAAATCAAGATTAGATTTTCCCCCCAAAATACATGTTCCAGGAATTATTTTGGGGAAGTTCTATGACCCGTGTTATACAGGAGGTCAGAGAAGATGATCATAATGGTCCCTTCTGGCCTTAGTATCTATGAATCTATGACATCTCTGCTCTGAGTTAATGGCATGTTATTAGGACACATGCAAGAATCACTGGGTGAAATTCTCTTTTCTGTGGAAGGCAGGAGGGCAGACCGGATGATCACAATGGTCTCTTTTGGCCATAAAAATCTATGAATCTATAAAATATACTAGACACGTACTTGTGCAATGTGGGATTTAAAAAAATGTATCAGAAGTCATTTGGGATGATGGGTACAATTCAGTCTTTCCTTTGGCCCTTGTGAGCAATGTGACCATCCCAAACTCATGCTGATAAAGCCTTTATACTGCACCACAACTGTGATGGGTTTCCCCCACTGGGGTGCAACCTGGAACTGGGGTACCACTGGGCTCTCTGGCTCATCAGCCTGGGCTCCCTCTCACACTGTGCTACTGTGACAAACTGAAGAACGCTCTCGCACTCACACAGACCTTTATACAGGCAGGGACACACCCAGCTGCAGTTACATGAATGCTTCTCCTCAGCCACTCATGAACTAACAGTAGAGAAACTCCAGTTAGCTTCCCCTGAGCTCCACAGCCTAGGACCCCAGAGTTGTACCATCTTGCCATGGTCAAAAGCCTGACCAGTAAAGATTATTACCCCGTCCGCCCCTACCTCAGTGTAAAGAGGACAATGCACCACCCCCTGTTCCTGAGCAGATACCTCTTGCACTTCAAGCAAAGCACACTATTTTAGGTAAAAATATAAAACAGATTTAGTAACTACAGAAATATAGATTGTAAGTGATTTTAAGTCATGAGCGTATAGATCAAAGCAGATTACCTAAGAAATTAAACAAAATTGCAATCTAAGTTTTATACAGTAGTTAGGATTTGAATCAAACAAGGTCTCACCCAGTTAGATAGTGCAAGCAGATTAGCTTTTGCATTCATAGGCAGGAATCCTCCTTTTTAGCCCGGGACCGGCACTTCCCCAGTTCAGTCTTTGTTCTTTAGATGTTTTCAGGTGCTCTGTTGTAGGGGAGTGAGGCCCAATGGTGATGTCACATCCCCCTTTTATAATTTCGTCCATGTGGCGGGAACTTCTTTGTTTCAAGCCAAGCCCCCCAACACAGTTTGTGGAAAAATACAGGCATTAAAATAGACTCCAGGATCACATGATCTAGTCACATGCCCTTGCATGCTTCAATGAGTCATGGCAGCCATTATCTAGATGCTGACTGAAGCATCCACAGGTGAGGATTTCACATGGCCCATTGTCTTTGTTGATGGGCTAGTCAACTTGAAAAGGCCATTCACAATGTGCTGGTTAGACTGGATATAAAGCTTTGTGGATGTTCCCCAGGAGCAAGCACATTTGAAATACAAATGCATTGTCAATATTTATAACTCCAGATACAAAAATGATACATGCACACCAATAGGATAATCATATCCAGAAAATCATAACTTTTCCATTGACACCTCACATGACCTATTTTGTACAAGATGTGTCATAATTATGTCATAATCATAACATAATCATACCACTATAGTGAATATGGGGTGCAGAGTGTCACAGCAACATCATGAATTCCCTATGTTTGTTTATACAAAGAGGCAGAACTGTGGTATACAAAAAGACAGTATTAAAAAAAATGCACTTTTACCTCTTCTTGGTGTAAGGTGAAAAATTAGAGCGAATCACACACATTGCACAATGCTTTACTTTTTAATCTGCACCTTCTGTGCTCTGTATTCTTTGCCAGAGAAAAATAACCATGGGAAAGGTTATAGAATCTTAAAATTACCAGAATTTGATTTGAATGCTTAACTGTTTGATGGGTGTAATTTGAAGACAATTAGGTTGCATAGGTATAACCGAGACTTGATTTAGTTTGAAATTTAAATACAGATTATGATACAGGAGAAGGAAAGAATCCAACTTGAATTTCAAATCCCCAGGTTGAGTAGCCAGGGTTCAGTTACAAAAAAAAAAAAAAAAAATCCCTTTAAATAGTGCACATTCAACATGGAAATTGCTGAGACACAAACAAACCACAATTACTACTATATGGTGTAATTTTTCCACAATCAAATTGTATGTTAATTTTGTCCTTTTGGGTATAAACTGGACCAGACCATGAGAATAGCAAGTTAACACTGCCCACTTTGCTGACACTGTAACTAAATCTTAAAGAGATGTTAGTTGGCTCCAGCTAACCCACTCAACTGAACAGTTGATTTTAACACACACTGCAGAAGGGTAGAGGAATGAACACTCGCTAGCAACTCGATTTTATATTCTGATTAGGTCACAAAATTATCCCCCTGCCTCTCCTGTGCTATCCCCAGGGGAAGGGCCTGGACTGTGGATGAGGCCTGGCCAGGGGCTTGACCCCCTTTTCTCTCCCCTTCTCTCTGAGAATTCCTCTGTTCCAGAAGGTACTAACTGGCTTCCTTCCTGCAGAGGGCCTCTCCTTCACTCTCCCCCTGCAAGGGGGAATCTCTGGACACTGAGAAGGGAGCTGGAAAGCCTCTACTGACTATGTGAATCATTGAGCCTGCTTTATCAACCCTCTGTGGGAAGAGAAGCAGAGGACTGTGACCACACCCCAGTAGATGGGAGAGATAGGCACCTCAAGAACGAGATCCACCAAAGCCAGCACATTATGGGGGAGCAACCAAGGTAGCTGTGTCCAGGCTGCAGGCAGGTGTTTGGCCACTCCTTTTACAGCTGGGATAAAGAGTGAACACATGACCATTATATTGTTTTTTGATGGTAAATATGGTGGCAGGAATTGGGAGATCAGTGAATTTAATCAATGCATTTAGCAACTATATTTAATCTTATTGTGTATGGTATGGGACACATCACAAAACAGTTCCCCAACTTCCATCCCTGCCCAGTTCCCTGGCAAATTTCTCTAAACCACCTTAGTGGTGCCTAAATTACAATGTAATTATTTTGTGTGATGGTGACAAAAAAAAACCTGAACATAAAATCCGTTAAATGAATTATAAAACATTAGACTTATATCTTTTTATGCGACTCAGTAAGGAAGGAATCTATGTATTTTAAGATTGTGGATCCACCACATATTGGCAAATAAAAATGTTTTTTCTGATGTAAAGAAGGAAAATACTGAACTATTCTATAATTTCCTAGGCCTGCTTATCTCCAACATTCTCTCTCTCTTTCTCTGCAAAGTGCCATTCCTACCCTCTCCGAGGGAATCAAAGCTCAGATGGGTTGTTCAGATGCTTCTCTTGTTTATAAATATTAGGCCATCCAATCAAAGTACAGAAACAGTACTATGTAATTTGCCACGGATGGCAGCTTGAATAGTGAATTATGAATAACTTAATCAGCAGTTATAATCAAATTGTCTACTGTGTTAATGTCAGCTATTTTTGCTTGTGTCCAAGACATTTTTATCTTTCCAGTATATTAAGAGCAGCCCCAATGAAAACTTATTTTCTAAAAAGACTTGAGCATCTTTCCTTCATACATATACATCGGACCCGCATCCTGTGCCATCTCTTTGCCCCCAAAGTCCATAAGACATGAAGAGTTAGAAATGTCCTGTATAAGCTACATGCCAAGAATGACAAGGTACCTTAACTTCATTAGAAAATAAAAAAAAGAAAGCTTGACAGTAAAAATAACCTATTCGGATGGGCAGGTCAGTATGTGTGTGTGGGGGGCGGAGGCAGCAACGTCTGGAGAGGATCAAATCTAATCTTTGAAGCTGAAGATTAGTCTACAACAGGCACTGCTAGGTGAAAATGATTCTACAAGAGCCAGTCATTGCTATTTCTAAGACATTGCATTTGTGGTAACGAATGACTTGACTGTAGGGTGGAGCATTACTCCAAAGCAAATACATCAAACCACCATGTTGTGCCATCTTCTTGTATCCAAAGACCTGAGCATTTGGTTAGAAATTCCTTATGTGAGCCACATGACAAGACTAATAACTGCCGTTTAAATTGGAAACACGAAGGAAGATTTTAAACTATCATTATTTACATGTTGATAATCCTTAAACATTGCAAAAAGGTGCACCATGATTTGTGCTCCGCCTAGAAAGCTACCGATCTTACATACTCTCATACACATAGCTATTCCAACCCACATCATATATCAGACAATGAGACTGCTCATGGAGTAAGGGACTATTCAATGTAAACAAGGGGATCAGAATCTGTCCCAGGGATGACAGATATGTACAGTGGGAACACTCCTCATGTTCAATATATGAAGATATATTATCTTTAGATGATTCCAAGACAGAACAAGGAGCACTTTAATAATTGTTACTCTTTCTGACTTCTCAAAATAAATGCAGGCCCAAACTGGAAACTTGTATCCAAACCTTTCTGAACGTAGTTGGTTAAAATAAAGCTGAGCCCCGATCTGAACCATTTCTGCTTTTATAAAACCAATGCCCCGCTGATAAATATCATAGACTTTGTTCTTGCTGCATATCTAGGTAGTTTATGATTGTATCTCTGAAAGGTCCATTGCAAATTCATACATTCAATTTCCGGCTGAAGTTAAAGTGATCTATATTGCTTTTTAAAAAGAGTGACATGGATAAAACATAAAGGCTTATCTATGCTTGGACTCTTTTTTTTTAATCTTTTATATTCTTTTCATTATTGTTGTAGCTGATGAGTATATCTTACACGCACATTGCTGCATTAATGATGCAAGCCATTTGTTCCTTAACCAGACCATTAATACATATACTATACATATTATCCTTTAATTGGTTTCCAGGACCTAACTAATACAGCAACGTTAGTATTTTTGAAAGCTTTTATTTCTTATACTTCACACAGTGAGTTGACATTCAAAGGACTAGAGTTGCTGGACTTACCTTTTACTGGTAATGATTAAAGGCTTTTTAGGCTCTGACTGGTTGTCAGTATGTAGAATTCACTGCTGCAGAACCTCAGAGTCATAAACTGTAGCTGAATTTTTAAAACAGCTGGATATTTTTATGATCAATACTTATTACCTCACTCACCTTATCTCTTACAAATATATCTTTTATTGGACCAAGTTCTGTTGGTGAAGCTTTTGAGTTTACATAGAGCTCGTCTTCAGGTCTGGAAAAGTTACTCAGAGTGTTACAGCTAAATACAAGGTGGAATGGATTATTAAACATAAGGAGTCAACACATGTTGAAGAGACCATTCAAGGTGAAGTGGGCAGTTAACATCTCTGCACTCATAGGACAAAGGAGGGTTAGTGGATTGCGGACTATTGTAATGAGCCATAATCCAGTGTCTTTTCTGATTCCATGAATATTAGTGTCAAGCAAAGTTATAAATTTAAGCTTTTTGTCGTTTTGAAAGTGTTGTGCAAGTTTCCTTTGAGGATGAGGACTAAGAGCTCAGAAACAGAGTAATTATTTTGTGAAATAACATCACCCCTGTGTGAACATTTATCTGTAGTGATGCCTGCTAAGGTAAGTGTAAACAAATATTATACTCTAGGACATGAGCCCAATGGTCCTGAAGAAAGTTTTTCCTTGTGTGCAGCATTACAAAAGTGACAAGTGCATTTTGGAAGTTTCCCTTCCCTCTGCAAAGGGACATGGTACAAAGGAGACAGTCCCTGCCCTACAGAGCTTATAAGCACCAAACAGGGTGCAACAGGAGGACAAAACAGAGTGTGGGCTGGAGGATGTGACTGTAATGCTTTCAGAAATACAATATACACCTCTACCCCGATATAACGTGACCCGATATAACACGAATTTGGATATAACACGGTAAAGCAGCACTCCGGGGGGGAGGGGGAGGCTGCGCACTCCGGTGGATCAAAGCAAGTTCGATATAACGCGGTTTCACCTATAACGCGGTAAGATTTTTTGGCTCCCGAGGACAGCGTTATATCGGGGTAGAGGTGTAGTAAAAAGACTTACTGGCAGCTGAGTAAGTGGGATAACTACAGTATTGTGGGAAATAGACATACTGTGGAAGTTTGACATTTATTTTAATACTGTAGGAGTGTATGTCAGGTTGTCAGCAGAAGTCATAAGCTCAACTAAAACCAAAGTTAATAGTTAATAACATGCAGTGTGTGGGGGCAGGGTGGGGAGAGGTAGTCTTCTGGCTACTAAATAAAATTTTACCAATAGAATAAAATATACCAATTTTTGACCTTCAGCTGGGTGTGTGGGTGGAAAGGTGTGAGGGAGGCATGCAGAGGGGGATACACTTGAAAAAAATGTATCCCATGAGGCTATGAAGCAGAATTCTGTGTATGAGTCTGTTGGTTTCTGTATCTTTTGTGTGACTCACTGGTTGGAAGCACAGCAAACAAAAGGGCTGTTCCATGTGGCAGGTGTTCTGAGGGGCTGAGTTGCACTGCAGAAGCTGGAACCAGCTGTTTGCAAAGACAGTAACCTGGATGCACTTCCAGTAATCAATGGTAGCAGTACCACTACTGGGTCTGACTGCAGACATTTAAGAAGCTTGTAACTGGTGTTTTTAATCTATACACTGAAATCTGCCTCTCTGCACCCCCCTGAAATTGCAGGCACTAAGATACCATGGTAATTAGTGTGGTATAAATATCTGGAGGGATGGAGAAGCTGGGAGAAGAGTGGAGCAGCTGCAAAACCAATTTAAATTGTAGGCATACTACTTTAAATGCATTCATTGTATTCAGATCTCATTTTGAACAGGACTTATTTAAATTTGAAATTTAAATATGCAATTTAGTGCAGGGCAGTTTTTGTTGCCTGCCAACTTGGTAAGTGCTAGCTTTGTTTATTCTTTAGTAAACTCATCCTCTCTGTTCTAAGCCAAGACAAGCGCTCACTGTAGTAATTGATAGGGAAGAAGGCACAAGAAGGGGAGGAAAAATAAGATCTCTAGCAACAAGTGTCACATTTAAAATAGCCATTACATCTCTTACTACAGGGAGGAGTTACACTGACATTACTCTCTAATTACACTGTGGTTATACTTATCATATCTACAACTACAAGTGCTTTATATAAGTGGAATATTAACTAGTTGCTACTACCCCTTTGGTTTAATAATTAATGCATTACACTATAGTAATTCTGAATGCATACTTTTTGATATATGCTCAGATTACAAAACCTATAATGCAACACTAAGAGTTTGTGTTCTATTGTAACTAAGACAACCCTACAGCTTCTAGGGAAATTAGAATAAAAGATACACTGACTGGCACCAAACATATGTTTTAGAGCTGACTAAATGACACTGTTTGTACAATTACATAATACACAGAAGGAGCCCTATTTTCAGAAGATATTTTATAAAATATAGAACTTTGTATCCGCTTTATTCTCAGGATGAAACTGAAACATTTGATGTTCTCCTTAGAACCATATATATTACATAATTTATAATTCCACAGCTCTCTACATATTTACTCTCTAACTTTATCAGTAAAATTGTTACAACCTTGTATTAAGAACAGTCTGGTACAATGAAGATTATGTGGAATAAAATGATACTATGGAAAATAGCTGAAAGTCACGCCTTGAAAGGTGCCAGACAGGGCCGGCTCTAGGCACCAGCAAACCAAGCAAGTGCTTGGGGCGGCACATTTTCAAGGGCAGCATTCTGGCCGTCTTTTTTTTTTTTTCCCCCTTCTTTTTTTGCTTTGGGCGGCAAAAGCCTAGAGCCAGCCCTGGCAGCAGCAACGCGTCACCCTGGGGGCCGCTGCGGTTCGCGCCGCGGGGGAGCAGTACCCGCACCTTATGGCAGGGCCGGGCAGGCTCCTAGTGGGGGACACTCAGGCTGGGGGCCGCCCCTCAGGGCGCACGGAGCCACCTGCAGGTGCCGCAGGGCGGCCGCCCCCCAGCACTGCAGCCAGGGCTGGGCGAAGCCGCCTGAGCCACCCAGGGACTGCGGCAGGGCGGCCAGGAGCAGCAGCGGGGCTATAGAGGGCGGGGCGCTGCTGTGCAGGGCCTGCGTCCCACTCTCCGGGGCTCCGCTCCCTCTGGGGCTACCCTGCCCCGGCTCCTCAGCCCCCTGCTGGGGCGGTCCCCTGGCTCTGCCCTCCCGGGTCCCAGCTGGTCCTGGAGGCAGGAGCCCCAGCTGGAGGGACCCTGGGCTAAGGCGTGGCCCGGGAGCCCCGCTGCTTACCCCGACCCTACCAGCGCCAGACTGGCTGGAGGCGAGGGGGGAGCGGGCGGAGTCAGTACTGGTGGGGGGGAGCCCAGGGCTGGGGTGGCAGGGGGTGCAGGTTGGGGGGAAGAGAGAGCCCAGGGCTGGGGCGGCAGGGGGTGCGGGTGGGGTGAGGGGAAAGCCCAGGGCTGGGGCGCAAGGGGTGCGGGTGGGGTGGGGGTGAGAGCCCAGGGGTGGGGTGGGGGGGCGGCCAAAATTTTTTTTGCTTGGGGCAGCAAAAAACCTAGAGCTAGCCCTGGTGCCAGAGTCATAATAATAATAGAATCATAGGACTGGAAGGGACCTCGAGAGGTCATCTAATCCAATCCCCTGTGCTCATGGCAGGACTAAGTATTATCTAGACCAGCCCTGACAGGTGTTTGTCTAACCTGCTCTTAAAAATCTCCAATGACGGAGATTCCACAACCTCCCTAGGCAATTTATTCTAGTGCTTAATCACCCTGACAGTTAGGAAGTTTTACTAATATCCAACCTAAATCTCCCTTGCTGCAATTTAAGCCCATTGCTTAAGTCCAGAGGTTAAGAAGAACAAATTTTCTCCCTCCATCTTGTAACAACCTTCTATATACTTGAAAACAGTTAGTCCCCTCTCAGTCTTCTGTAGACTAAAGAAACCCAATTTTTCAATCTTCCCTAATATGTCATGTTTTCTAGACCTTTAATCATTTTTGTTGCTCTTCTCTGGACTTTATGCAATTTGTCCACATGTTTCCTGAAATGTAGTGCCCAAAACTGGACACAATACTCCCAGTAGAGCCCTAACCAGTGTGGAGTAGAGCAAAATAATTATTTCTTGTGTCTTGCTTACAACACTCCTGCTAATGGATCCCAGAATTATGTTTGCTTTTTTTCTTTTTCTTTTGCAAATGTGTTGCACCGTTGACTCATATGTAGCTTATGATCCACTATGACCCCTAGGTCTCTTTTCACAGTTCTCCGTCCTAGGAAGTCATTTCCCATTTTGTATGTGTGCAACTGATTGTTCCTTCCTAAGTGGAGAACTTTGCATTTGTCCTTCTTGAATTTCATCCTATTTACTTCAGACCATTTCTCTAGTTTGTCCAGATCATTTTGAATTTTAATCCAATCCTCCAAAGCACTTGCAACCCCTCCCGGCTTGGTATCATCTGCAAACTTTATAAGTGTACTCTCTATGCCATTATCTAAATCACTGATGAAGATATTGAACAGAATCAGACCTAGAACTGATCCTTGCAGGACCACATTTGATATGCCCTTCTAACTTGACTGTGAACCACTGATAACTACTCTCTGGGAATGGTTTTCCAACCAGTTATGCACCCAACTTATAGCAGCTCCATATACATTGTATTTCCCTAGTTTGTTTATGAGAAGGTCATGCGAGACAGTATCAAAAGCCTTATTAAAGTCAAGATATACTGCATCTACCGCTTCCCCCCATCTACCAGGCTTGTTACCCTATCAAAAAAAGCTATTTGGTTGGTTTGACATGACTTGTTCTTCGTAAATCCATGCTGATTGTTATTTATCACCTTATTATCTTCTAGGTGTTTGCAAATTGATTGCTTAATTATTTGCTCCATTATTTTTCTGGGTACTGAAGTTAAGCTGACTGGTCTGTAATTCCCTGGGTTGTCCTTATTCCCTTAATATTTTATTTCCTTAGATTCCTTCTTCCCTTTAATTTCCTTAATAGTGTGTGTACTGTGTTGTTCATGCAGTATTCATTCTATTATGAAGCTTTGAAATATGGCAAGAAGTTCCTGCATCTTTGTGGCCACAATGAAATTCAATAGGAAGCCAAGCTGCATACATATGGCTGATAATGAGCAGCATCCCCTCTAAAGGTATTGTACCAGTAGGTGTGTCAAGGTGCAGCTCAGAAAGCTCTTCGAGGGACACTGGGAGTCCAGTCTCAACTGTCTGTTTAACAGACACTTGTGGCATTTTTCACTGTCAGAAATGTGTTCAGGCTAAACAGTTCTCTAATCAATTGAGACACGTCACTAGTATTTATCAGATCCCATACAGGTTAATGCAACACATGCTAAAACCTTCAGACGGCAAAGGTTTAATCTTACTGTTGGCAGCTGAAGGATGATTTTGCCAAAAGAAGTGTCCCTGCTAAAACCAAGTACTGTCAGTCAGCTATGAAAATGTCACAGCAACTGCCACATCAAACTCTCATAGAAAGAAATAGTTACTGAAAATCATTGCTGCCACTTGTGAGTTCACTGACCTACATGAAAGAACTTGGCCGTCTCTACCCAATTACTAAGGAACTGGAGGTGGCCACATGACAAAAGACCACCACTACAGCTGCAGTTATCTCCCTTAGTGGAAGACTCAGCAGAGTGCCAATGAACACACTATAATATATCCCTAGCTAAAAAAACCCCAAAACATAGATGTTAAGGATGAGAGTATGTATCAGTAACGTACAGGTAAAAAAATTACAGGGGATATTGTAATTATTCCATCAAACTCAGGAAATTCAGAGCTAAGCTTACACTTAAGAGCAATCCAAACATGTTAAGATACAGAAATACAGCTAAGGCATCCAAACAACTTTAACTCAGCCCCATAGAGACACCCATGCACTAACAATATAATTAAAATATTTGGTGTTTGTGGTCAGAGATTAGATTAAACTGACTTTTCCCCCTCATGGTATCAATTGCAACAATATGTAATCTTATATCCTTATGTACGCTAAACCTTACCTCTATTTTAACAGGTATCTTGGATCTTTTGTTTTGAACCATTATTAAAAGTTTCATACATGAATGCTAAAGAAGAAACCCAAAGAGGATGCTGCCATGAATTGATAGTTCTGTGAGATGCCCAAAACATTTATTGAAAACAGATAGCATCTGAAGAAGTGGGTTTTTTAACCACGAAAGCTTATGCCCAAATAAATCTGTTAGTTTTTAAGGTGCCGCCGGACTCCTTGTTGATTTCCCATGAAAGTGTCTTTCAACAAAAAGCTATTGTCTGTCAACACATGTCTGAGGGGAATTTTTTGACAGGTCCTAGCCCAGGCCTACGAGAGAAGCCCTCAGCCCCTGCAGATGTGCATGATCGAGCATTAGCTGAGGCTATCACAACCACAAGTGGGCAAATTTCCCACACACAGTATTGTAGTTCCAAATTCTGATCTTGTTCACAGTAGTGTAAAAATGTCAGAACCACATGACTGCTAAAATAAATACATTTCATCTAGGATTCTGATAACACTTTCACAGTTTCCTAGTTAGGAGATGGGATCACTGCAGACCATTTGGTAAAGACCTTTACTATGAAACTCAAATAAAAACTACTATTTCTGTTAATGGTATGGGACCTGGCATGTCAGTTGCATTCATTTTTGAAAGACTATCTTCATAGGCATTTTGGTGAGCAGCTGTTTCAGAACAGTGTGGAGGACTTTTTGGGCTCAGCTGTTAGACATTTTTCTTCTCTTCTCCCCTCCCCCATTCTCTATACATAGATGTCAATCAAAATGCAAGCTCTTGGAAATCCTATTCAGAGTTTTACATAATTTGTAACAGGATGCTCACAGGAATATATAGATGTAGTGCATTGAAGTCAGTGGGGGTGGGAACCAAAAATCTCTAACATCAATGTCACAGAAATGAAAGGATTTTAAAAACTCATTCCGAGTCAGGTGTTCAGCAAAGCCAATTATCCCAGGGGAGGTAACTGGTAATCAAAGTAAATATGGAGCATCAGAGCACAGCGTAAATGAATTCTCATTCACAGTGACTTCAACGATCACTATTATAGATAATACAACTTACCTTTTATTGCAGGTGTTTGGGGAAGGGAGAGAGAGTCAGCATTTTACTCTGTAGTTTGTCTGGGACAAGGCATTTTGTGTGACAGAAATGTTGACCTATTTTATAGGAACTGCAAAATGTGTTTTGCTTCATGTAGTTGGGTAGGATGTATGACTGTATGTCATGCTGCTTCAGGAACCAGGTAACAAGAAGAATGAAAATAAATGAAGTGTCCATCGATACCTTCACAGCCACTGATACCTTCTTCTCCTTAGATCAAGGATATGCATTTCACTTGCTTAAGAGGTATAATCTGCTGTCCAGTGAGGGAATGTATATGCATATGCATCTGCAAAATGGGAACTGCATATGCATTGATGATAATATATAGCTCTATCAGTATTTGAGGTCCAGAATAGTGGAAGTAGGACACAGGGATAGAGAGCTGCTTCTGTTGCTGAGTAATGGTTGAGAGATGAGAGGATCTAATTATGGACTGCAGTTCAGGTCAAGGCAAAAAGTGACTTTATACTACCTTTGCAGATATTAGAATCTGGAGGCAGTCAGAAACTAGAGTGGCTTCAGCATGCACTACAGCTCATCCACCCTCCCCCATCCAACCCACTTGTGCAGGTCAGTGGAGGTACAGTGGTGTAAAACCTGTGCAAGTCAGAGCAGTGTCAGACTGTTTACACAGTAAAAGGACCCTGTGTTCTAATTTTGGAGTTTACACTGGAGGATTGAATGACTAATGTGCAGTATTTTATTTTATTTCTAAAGATATTCTAAGGGAGTTATTCCTTCTGTTTAAATCAAGGAATGTGGAGTGGTTCTTTTGTTTATTATTCAACTGTAATGTGTTTTCAACTTTCCCACCCTACAGAGTTGCATATACAAACATGCATAATAGTGCCGGTATGACAACATTTGGAAAACGTAGTTCTGGCATGTATGTATTTTTAAAAAAAGGAAATAATAAGGTATATTGTTTAGGAAATAAAATGGTTTGAAAATTGTTCAGTTATATATATATAAACACTGAACAATTTTCAAACCATTTTATTTCGTAAACTATAAAGGCTAGTCCACATAGAAGATAATAGCCTCCTACCGCTGCCAGCAAATGGAGCTACTACTTTAGTTCATGTAGTACAGATCTGTTCTTTGGTGAGAAGAACCCTGTTGCAAATCTTTGTGATGGTGACCCATGGTATGGAGTCATTATATAGGCATGAAGGGCCCAGCATATAGTGGAATCAGTGTAATTCTATTGCATGGTAAGGGTGCAGATTTGAGGAACCTATGTAAGGGATCTGAACTCTCTGTGTACTATGGCACAAAGCACTTGTAGGGCCCCTAGTATGCCAGCATGCAAGGAATTGGGGGCTGAGGGGAGGAAAGAGTACATGAAAAGGTTGGAGCCAGTGAATGCTTGATTACATAGATCTACTAGCCTTTGTAGATCAAAGAAGGAAGGAAACCAACTGCAATCCAGAGCTGCAGTCCATGGAGCAGCTCTGCCATGGTCATGTTTTATGAAGGCATGATTAACTCCCCTTGACCTCAGGCCTCTTGGAGCACCACCAATGAGAATTTCTGTTCTACTTACTCAGGCTATGAACAGATCTTTGGATTTGGACCCAGTTCCCTATGTAGCAAACCAAGTTACAGTTTGGTCAATTGTTTTGCATGGTGTGGTTGAATATGCCTCTGCCCGACTTGCAAATTGAAGGGTGATGCTGGAGATCATTCTTCTCTCTCACAAAGACTCCAGAGCAGCATCTGCTGTACACATGGCTTCTCCCTGTACCTACAGAACAAAGCTACTTTAAAAAAATCCCTGCCCTTAAATGAGGTAAATAAAGCTATTTGTGTGCACTGCAAACATAGCTTAACCAATGGGGGAATAGGGAAGTAATTGAAGAACTTCTTCGATTATGCATTGTCTTATGAAAAGGAATTCAACCATTAAATTGCTAGCAAAGAAGATGGTAATGGTGATTGGAGCCCTTGTAGAAGCAAAGGCCAAATGACAGAGGGACTCAGTGACTAGTATTAGTGTGCACAGCCTTATAGTCCAGAATCTCTTATGTGCTCACAAACAGCACAGAATATTTAATGTGCTGTAAAACAGACAAACATTCATTGTCTGAGACAGGAAACAGCAGGAATGTAGCAGCAAGCCAGAAAGCATTTTTCAAGGCTGTGCAGGTGGTAACCTGATAACAACTGAGTTCTGAAATAACATTTTTCATCCATCGACCTCAGAGCACTTTGTAAAATGGTTGATGGAGAGAGTCAGCCTCCATTTTCTAGACAAGGGAACTGAGGCACAGAGACATGATTTTCCCAGGGTCGCACACCAATCTGGGAACCGGCCTGGAGCAAAGCATCGGTTTCCCAATGGCCAGTCCAATGTCCTATCCTCAGGTCACACTGCCTCTCTTAGGAGAATAGGAAAGAGAAAGAAGTTACCTGCTAAATGGCAAATTAATATGCTTAGCAAGTAAAACAGAAAAATGCAAATCTTGTGGCTGGATACTGATGGAAAGGTGTTGACATTGGTGTGCTTCCACTGCGCAGGGCAGAGTGCAGGACGTGGAGAGCCTGCATTGGGTTTCAGCTTCTCCTTTTCTCTGGAGATGTACTTGGCTGGGGCCACAGGTATGATAGTATGGAGGAGGGCCTAGGGGCTGGGTGCAGGGCGGAGGGAAGCTGGGGGAAAAAGCAAATGTGGTTCCATTAGTCAAATTTACTTGCACGGGGAAAAGGGACACAGAGAGGCAGAGCTACTCCTGGGGCTCTAGAAGCAACTTGTGTAGAGGGTTCTTTCTGTTGTCTCCATCATGGAAGTCCCCTGCACAAAGCCCCAAGAAATCCATTTTGCACAGAGAAGAGGATTTCAATCAGAATGAGCTAGAGAAATCAGAATGGATGATTTGGAGCAGAGGGAGGGTGGAGATTTTCATTCCTTACAATTGAACATTAGAAAGCTCATTGCTTTCTTAAGAAGATATTCCATGTTCAGAAAGTCAGGAGTTACCTGGAATGGCATTAAAACTTTGCTTTAGGGGAGAATGAACAAGAGGAGAAACCAAGACACTATGGGTCATGTGCATCTAAGGGCACCAGCTCGATAGCAGCAATGTACTTGAATACAAATATACAGTGGCATGAATTCAGTAGGCTATTCAGAATGCAAATATAAACATTTAGCTGAAATTTTACTGGAGTGGGTTGAATTTGGAGTGGGAAAATGTATTTGTGGATAATAATTAGATAAGAAAGAGACACAGTGCTTCACCAGTACTGCTCTGCCACAGCATCACTGTCTAAAGGGGACCCTCCGCCTTGCTGCATAGTGCTCCAGGGAAGCCAAATTAACAATGCCATTCCACTTCAAATGCTGATGGCTTGACACAGAGGCACTGGGCTACCTTTCAGCCAGGCCTTTTCTATATACAACTTTCTTCTGCCTCAGGCTTTCACACATCCATATTCACCCATCGTGTTGCCTGAAGCTCTGCTGATCCCAATAGGCCTGTGTATTCTCCCAGCCCCCCAATCCATACCCTCCCATCCCTCTCCCCCCCATGTTGTGGGTCCTCCCCAACTGCTCCCCAGAGCTAGTCAGGTGCCTTGGCTCTCCATGTGGGTTGGTGCACTGGAGAGCTGAGACACTGGCTCTAGATGAAACAGGGTCTTTATGTGTCACATGTCTACTCAGCTCCCCTTACCCAGGCAACCAGTACATTGCCCCTCTTTTCCCCCTCCACAGTCTCTCCTCTCTGAACCTCATCTGATCACCACAGCCCTTCCTCTCATAGCGCCGGCTACCCACTCTCCTCTCTTGGTCATTAAGGTCTTTGTGCTGAGCAAAGATGGCAATCTTTAAAAAAAAAAAAAAAAGTTGTGTTTTAAAACTCACCCTGGGTTGACTTGCTTCATGTACGCTAAGTACAAAGTCCTATTTAAAATCATGGAGCATAGTGGATGCTGCAACTGCTTTGCCTCAGTTTCTCCTGGGTCTTCTGCAACTCCACTCTCACTCCAGTGGCTTCCTGACTTAGTGAGAGACAAGATGGGTGAGGTAATATCTGTTACTGCAGTGTTTCCCAAACTTGGGACGCCACTTCTTTAGGGAAAGCCCCTGGCGGGCCTGGCCAGTTTGTTTACCTGCCGCGTCCGCAGGTCTGGCCGGTTGCAGCTCCCACTGGCCGCGGTTCGCTGCTCCAGGTCAATGGGAGCTGCTGGAAGTGGCGGCCAGTACGTCCCTCGGCCCGCGCCGCTTCCCACAGCTCCCAATGGCCTGGAGCAGTGAACCGCAGCCAATGGGAGCCGCGACTGGCCAGACCTGCGGACGTGGCAGGTAAACAAACCGGCCCGGCCTGCCAGGGCCTTTCCCTAAACAAGCGGTGTCCCAAGTTTGGGAAACACTGTGTTACTGGACCAACTTCTGTTGGTGAGAGTGACAAGCTTTCGAGCTTACATAGAGCTCTTCTTCAGGTCTGGGAAATGTCCTGACTAAGTCAGATTTAGTCCCACCCCTTTTGGGGTAGCAGTGACCACACAGGCCTTACATCAGGGCCTGTAAATAAAACACAACTCATAATTCTAGTCTAGACATGGCCACTGAAGATAACATTAACAGGTACCTGAACTAGCAGGCAGACTTTTTTAGTTCAGTCAGCTTTTCCAGACATAAAATAGATTTACAAGAAATCAGGGGAATAGCTCTATTTGTGGTTAAGGATAACATTGAAAAAGGGGCCTATGTTTGAATTGTTCTGGAGATGGCTTTTGCCACAGCTGTAGGGACTGTGGTTCTTTAGCTAGGGGACCCTGAAAAAAGGTTATAGTTTGGGGAAATTTCTCTTTTAAACATTTCCTTTGTCAAACTAGTAACTATTTGACTTCCTGCCTCTTGTATAGAAAATTCAGGTGGCCCATGAAGCATTAATATGAAACCCTAGTATGTTAAATTTGGAGGAGATTGAATTACATCATTAATATGCAATTCAGAGGGACTGTAGTTTGCTTTAACTGCAAATCTGATCACTGCCTTAACTATATAGCAATCCCCATAATAAACAACCTCCATTCTGTGATTCATAAAAGATCATGCCTGCACCAAAGGACTATAACCTAAAGCTGTTCACCGTCATTTGTATTCATGGCTTGCAGAAGCTGAATCACTGCTTGCTTCTGTTCAGCCACAATGTACATTAAATATCATACATACCAAGTCTGAAATAAAAAGGAGCCTTTTATATTAAGGCAATAGAGAAAAATGGATCTGTATATCAAAGCAAAAAAACAAAAACAAAAAACCTCCCACAATGGCTGTTGATTACACGTACAGCAAAGATGTCATTCTGAATAATGCACTGCTTTTTATTTTTGTAGAAATTAAATTTAATGAAAGGGAAATTGTTGTGTACACAGTAGACTGAGGCATCCAGTAGCATACTGAATTCCCCCTTTCCCACAATTTGTACGTTCCTCAGCAGCTTGACTACCCTAGAGCTATTTAAAAGAGAAACAGAATTCAAGAGTGGTTGAAAAATCAAGAGATTACAAAACAGTGAAGAAAGCAAATTCTCCACAGTACAACAAGTGAACATTTGAAGTGGATGCAGATTCTCTAAGATACAGAAACATGTATAAAGATGAAAGGAAGATCTCGTGTGGTTCAGCATGGGCAGAACAGCTTTAGATGCAAACACAATGGGGAACTGGCTCCTAAAACAATCCCTTAAAATTTTTTAAAATGAAACGGTGGGTAACAACAGCCGGAATACAATTAAACCAGGAAAACAAAAACAGGCGCTCACGCAGGAGCAAAAGGAAGACAACGTGGAAAAAGAGAATAAAAAGAAAAAACTGAGTTTTCAGATTGACACTCACAGTTTGCTGCTGACTAAGGAAGGGGTTGGACTGTCATGGCAAATAGTGCTGTCCTTCCAGCTTCACTGTTGTGCCCTGCCACTCATCATACGTACGGCAGGGCACAAAAGAATAAGAGTTCATTTCGGGGGCTGGCCAGAAAATGACATTTCTGTTTCAGAAAAAGTTTCAGCATTTCAACAGTTGTTTCTGTTCCCATATGGAACAAAACCAGGACCCTTTGAATACTTCATGAAAAATGACACTCCCTCCACCCCCATAATAGCCTGCTGGTCAGGGCACTCAACAGAGCTGCAGGAGACTTCAGTACAAGACCCTTCTCACAATCAGGGATCTCCCTTAGTGCTGGTGAGTGCTCTAACTACTAGGCTATTGGCTATTCTGGGATGAGAGAAAGAGAGAGAGAGAGAGAGAGAGACACTTTCTCTCCGCCCCCTTTTTCCTCTCTCCCCAGCCCCACAGTACGCACTCCCACAGTATGGACTACAGCGGGCGGGAGGGGGAAGTTGTAATGCTCACTAAAGTGTTGCACTGTAATTGCTCCATGTAGACATGTTACCATGAACTAAAATATATCTAGCTTGAGTTAACGTAGTACACTACGTTAACTCAAAACTAGGTACATTTTAGTTCATGCTAGCAGGGTGTTCACAGATCAGTTACGGCACAACACTTCCGTGCATGCTGCAACTCACACTCTTGTAGTCTGCACTGTGGGCAGTGTAGATGCACTGCTTTCTCATTTTGACCAGAAATTCCATCCTGGACCTTCCTGACAAAATTTTCAACGTACCCTTGTACATTTCTGCGAAGTTGGTACTTTCCAACACCATCACCACCACCATTTTTTGTCAAAAATATTCCCAACCTGCTCTATGTGTTTCCCACTGAACTCCTCCTTCTGTGGGGAGGGAATAAAAAAGGAATTCAGCTAACTCCTCTAGCTCTAACTCCCAGGATCTTTGTGGGCAAGAAGCACTTTTTTCTCCCATGCATTGGGCAGCAGGTACAAAAGGGCACCAGGAAACAAGATACATTGAAAAGGACTGATGTCAACTCCTTTCCAGAGCTTCTCTTAGCATTGAGTGCCTCAGCTTGACTTCTGCTGATACACCATCTGTTTTGCTTTGCTGCTCGAGGATTGACTCCGGCGAGATGGCAGACACGAGTGATAACAAATACAATTTCAAAAAAGTTAATTACAAAGTTAAACAAAATAAACCTGGGTAAGGTTTTACTGTTAAAGCCAAATCAATGTGGTGTTTTTGGTTTTTTGGGGGGGTGGAGGAGGAGGAGGAAGAAATCAAGTTATCTCCATGCTTGTTTGAAAGTGCCAATGAACATTCCATTTCCGGGGGGGGAGGGGTTTTTCCACAGCTCCTACACACACACACTCTACCTCAGACCCCTTTTTGCTGATTCTCATGGCATAAGAGGGACATCAACTGAGTGGAATGAGAGCCTGTGACGTCTCCTTGGCAAGGAGAAGAAAGTGGTGTGGCTGGAATGCACCATGCTCTGGCCATTCTGATCTGGCAGACCGTCGAAGGGGTGGTGTAGCCCGCGTGTAAATTAGAGCATCCTTCACCTATACTAATAGCTGGGCAGGCACCCAGTTGGCCCTAGAACATGGGCAGCAAAAAGGTTAAAACTTGAAGCTACTTTTGCCCCCTTTTCCTAGCTGGGCCCTTAGGGAACAGCAAAAAGGAGAATCAGGTCCATGGAGTGTGAAAGTTTGTGTTTACACAGTATGCAATTTACAAGGGTCCCACTCCTGCATGCTCTTAATTACACAAGCAGCCTTTACTCACCCAAGTAGTATCTCACTGTGCATAATGAAATCTTGCTACATACTTTTAATTGAATATAGCCATGGGGATTTTTGGTATCCAGTGCAGGCAATCTGATTAGACTAGAGGTCAAAGCACAGCTGTGAGCAATCTTGTCACCCTTGTACATTCTTTTTGCAAAATAAGCCAGGTCTAAAACTTAGCACATGACCATTTTGTAGCTGGATAGTGGGCAGGAAAAGAAAGGTGAATAAGTTACCAATCTATTTACTCATTTACAAACCTATTTTTGAAACAATTTTCTTATATAGCCCTTGAATTATTATTTTTAAATCACAATGATGTTTTGGTTATGCTGCCTTCGTGATCTGTAATAGGGAAAATGATCCCTTAGTTCATCTTCCAGGCATAATTACTTGCTCCCATCTTGGATATCGGGCCACCACTATCATGTGCTCATAGTGTAGGGCACGTGACTTCTGGAGAATTTAACTGGCCATAGCACGGAAAAGTTAGAGATTTCATTTTGATAACATTTTGCTGAAAAAGTCATTTTTAATGGAGGCCAATGTACTCTAAGATTGGAAGCAAAGCCATGCCAGCCAAAATATTTTTCAGCTGCTACAATAATTTAAAGGCCATGTGCATTATTTATACAATCAATATTATAAAACCTTATTTTTAAAAAGAATATTGGCTCATTTTTCACCTATATTATTCTAGTCATAATGGAAAGTTGTTAGCTTAAAATTACAATGAACCTATTCTATAAGAGCGGACTTGCATAGTTATTTCCAACTTGAAACTATATATGACAATCACTTACCAGTAAAGAAAAGAGAAATCTTGATTGTAAAGGCTCTATTCTGTTCTTTCGGAATTACTCAGGTGTTTGACTTGGACAGTACCTTGGAATAAGGGGGACTGGAGAAGGAAAGCGTGTAATCTGCCAGTTGTTTTAAAATTAACCATCCCTAAAGGCAGGGCCAGTGTTAGTTTCTGCCTTGGGCCCCAGTGAGTCTAAGTAGTGGGTTCTCACCCCGCTGCCCTTAGCTGCTCACACATTGGATTTCTGCCCAAGCCCCGCCATGCAGGGCCCCCCGTGGCAAGGGGCTCTGGACAATTGCCTTGCTTGCTTTCCCCTAATGCCAGCCCTGCCTAAAGGCCATGTAGGTAATAGTCTAGAAGTGTGCAGCAAAATGCTATCATGTGAGAAGTGCTACTTTGGATCAATATACAGTTCTGTCCACTTAAGAGTTCTAATTCCCAGTCTCTTTTACAGAAATGCAGTATTATTTGGTGTAATGCACAATGAAGGAAGATTATTAAGTGGATAATTCTACAAGGTGAAAGGAAGCATTCTCTAGTTCTGTAGCGAGTTCTTATTTTCATTCCTTACAGTAAATCAACATCTCTCTTCCCTTCTCCCTTCAGTAACAAGAAATCCTATGCAAACATATTCCGATTGTGCCTTCAAATTTGGGTTCGTGTTTGATCTGGAACAGATTGTTTCTGTCAATTTTTTTTATGTTAGTGCTATCTCAGAAGCTTTTTCTATAGAAACTCCAGTGATAAAGAAAGACTTTTGTACACAACAGGAGAAATGCTAAATGTTAGCTTCAACAAGCATAATTGCTGAATATAAAAAAGGAGATATTTGAATAAATTATCTTACAAGCTCTTCATTCAGAACCATTCAAATGTATGGCCAACATTTTCAGATGTGGCTGCCTAAAGGTAGGCTCCTAAATCCATATTTAAACACTAAATAAAAGCGTCATGATTTTCAGCAATACTCGGCAACTGCTGGTCCCACTGGCTGTCTCTGGGGGGAAAAAACAACATCACAGGCTTCTTTGTTTGTTCCTAAATATGGCTTTAAGAACCTACTATGAAACTTTAGATACTTCTTGTGCCTGGTTAAGTCCTTTAATACATTAATTTTACTTAGGGGTTTCCAATTTTCAGCCCCTTTTGCCTTGTAACTTAAATCCAACCAACCATGATGCTCTGAACTGAAGACATATTAAGGGACTATTTTACTGTTTGCATGATTCAGACCACAAGCTGCTAGAAAACTGATGTGGAGAACAATGACCTGGTCAAAAGTACAGAGATTGGAATGACCGTAAGGGCTTTTTATCCATTGACTGCACAGTAAGCAAATATTTATTGTAAAGCCCTTCATTTCAAGGGGCTTTTACTAGATAAACACCACACTAAGCCAACTCCCCCTGCCCCAACCCCATAATGTAGGACTTTTTAAGGCACTTATTACTCTTGGGAATAGACCACTGATTAAAGTGACCTGGAAACAAACTCATTTATTTAAAAAACTGAAAAATATTTCAATTCTGAAATGCTGCTGTGGTGCCTCATGTTGCCTGTCTCATCTGTCGATCAGAGTCCCTGGGCCAGACTACATTTCCAAACTGACATTTCTTCCATGAAAACAGCTGTGAAAACTTGGACAGAAAATTTTCAACCAAGTCTGCTTGAGCTATTCTGATCCTCAGCTGCATTTTCAGACCACTGTGACCACAGCAGCAAGATTCATAGAGTTTAAGGCCAGAAGGGACCATTAGATAAGAACATAATGCCCATACTGGGTCAGACCAATGGTCAATCTAGCCTGGTATCCTGTCTTCTGACAGTGGCCAATGCCAGGTGCTTCAGAGGGAATGATCAGAACAGGTAATCATCAAGTGAGCCATCCTGTCGCCCATTCCCAGCTTTTGGCCTCCTGTGTATCACAGGCCATTACATTTTACCCAATTGTCCCTGGATTGAGCTCAATAACTAGCATATCTTCTCGAAAGGCATCCAGTTTTGATTTGGCATTAAGGCAGCACTTGGGCCACATTGGAGCATCCCAGGAAGACTGTCCTTCACACAACAGCACCTGGATCAGATGAATTCTGAGCTACCTTTTCACACAAACACACAGACTTATATTCTGTGCAATTTCGCCATGTCTCAGATGTGGCCCTATATTTGTATCAAAAGTTCAGCAACAGAGATAGAAAGATGATTCAGGTAAGTGGTTTTACCATTCAGCAGTTTAGCATTCATACACTGATAAACGGGATCAATTCTGCTCTTTGTTACATGGATTTAAGTATGGGAGCTCTACAACGATCAATTGCTCCCATCAGCATATTCCTAGGAACCATTAATATTAATCATAGGTCTTTATTCAGGAAAATATCCCTATTCAGGATATTACTATAGCATGAGCTTATGAGCTTCCCTGAATTGAGGCTTTATATAGGGTTGTAAATGTACTTGGTATTATGAAGAATTAGGTCAGTGGTAAAAGGTGAACGAGGCCCGTGCCGTAAAGACATTTTTTTAAAGCACTGTTGAACACCAAAGGTCAAATTCTCTGTAGGTATACATGAGCAAAAGTTAATGGAGTCGAGACTATTTACACCAATGGGGAATTTGACTCAAACAGTACAAGAGACCATTCTGTGAATGATTTGTATGTGTGTAGGACATTTGGCCCAGATCAACAATGGTACTTAGGCACCTAGACCTCAGACTGAGGCACTACTGTGATTCACAAAACCCCTGCTCAGTTTACAGGGCCTAATCTGATAAGCACCTAAGTTCCTTTGTGCATCTGAGCCTTCTTCCCTATCCTGCGTGGTAGAACTCATCAACCTTTGTTTTGAAGTATAAGGACTGTGACAATCTTTTTAATTTTAATCCAATTTATTCTTATGATTTAAAAAAAATTCTTACTAAGCTTAACATGGAATTTCATAGGTTAATTATGCACTGCTGTAAGCAGGTTGCATTCCTACTCTGCTCCTAACACAATACACAGACAATGAATGTGATCTAAAATTACTGCCTTGCATGGTGTCAAGTATCAGGGGGTAGCCGTGTTAGTCTGTATCTACAAAAACAAGAAGGAGTCTGGTGGCACCTTAAAGACTAACAGATTTATTTGGGCATAAGGTTTCGTGGGTAAAAACCTCACTTCTTCGGATGCACTTATGCCCAAATAAATCTGTTAGTTTTTAAGGTCCCACCAGACTCCTTCTTGTTTTTATCTAAAATTACAGTCTTCCTGGGGATCCCTTTATTGTGAATTTAAATAAAAACAAAACTATAACTGGTTGCTGAGCTCTGCGTTTTCTGCTCTCTGTAAGACCTGTCACTGCCCCTTGTTTCCTTTGCCTTAGAGAAAGAAACCCTCCAACCCATTTTCTTCTTCTTAATTGAAGCTAATATGACTGAGCTGTTCTGGACAGCAGTGTGAATCAAGGAAACAGATCTACCTTTCTGTGCAGGGTTTTAAAGCCTGACATTCTGTCACAATTGTGTAAAAATAATACTTCCTTTTATTCATTTTAAAATGTATTACTTTTTAATTGACGTACTTAAGCTGTATCATTTATACATTTTATGTTGTTATACTTTTCTCCACTCTAAACTAAATAATTCTAGTATTATAAATATTTAATCATATTCCCATTTCTGTTGGCCTGCTCTTGATCTTTCTATTTCTGCTGCAGTGTGCCTTTTTGAGATTTGGCAACCAAATCCAAACAAAATATCCTGTTTTTTTTAAAATATTTTAATATTTTCCATATTTTTTTCTTGTTTTATTTCAACCTATGATTCTATTAGCTTTTGTCCAGTACAACGCCCGCCCCCCCCCCCCCAAAAAAAACCATCTTCATTGAACTGTTCGTGAAGATTTACTGTAAGAGAATATTATTTTATTTTCTCATTATTCATCCAAGTTTCCAGATTAATAAATATATTTAACAAGACTGATCCCCTTACTGATCCACAGTGAACCTAAGCATTCACCTCTTCCAGCTACTGAGAATTGGCTGTTTACTTCTACTCTTCATCTCATATTACTTTTTAATACATAACAGGAATTATCTCTCACCCTCAAAGTTCCTTAATCTCTTTTGTGAGAGCTTCTCATAAATCTTTTACAAGTCTAAAAAACTCCTAGCCACTAGTTCTTTTCCCACTATTTGGCTAAGTGTTAAAAAGAATTCTACGAACAGTCTGACAATAGTGTTCCATTTTATATAATCCATGCTGCAGTCTCCAGGCACAATGGCATGAATTCAGAATGGAAGCTGCATCCTCAGCTCTTCATTTCCTGGCTTTTCGGAATTTATTTTAAACCTTTAACACTATTTTAATATAGCCTTTTTTGTATGTAGGAAATTGAGAGAAAGAGAAGTGATTCAATATATAATCACAATGTATATCTTTTTTTAAAAGAGGTTTTTCCTTGACCCCAAAAGTAGGCTGATGTATTTTAAGAAATGAACAATCATCTGGCGCATTCCTTTCCTTGGCCTAGACTACATATATTTAGACATCCAGATTTGAAGAAAATGTGTGAATGGGTCTGGGGATAGAGGCTGTCAGTGGAAACATGGAAAGGAATGTTACTGGAATCTTCATTCTCTACAAAACCCAAGATTTTGAGCTCAGTAAATGTTGTACAAAGGGTGATTACACTTTGCAAACAGTAATAAGCCAATGAAGGAATCTTACAAATGTAGGTATGACCGACTAAGTTATTGGACAGTAATCCCTAGCAGCACTACACATATATACAAAATGTACATAGCAGTAAATATCTTTATTTAACCAGAATAGAAAAACTTCCTGATATTCATTTACACATAGGACCTGGCAAGAGAGTGATCTCTGCAAAGCTGATAATTCTCATGGAAACTATTAGCCAATTACAAATATAGCACAATAATATCAGTAGCTAAGATGTATTTTAAAACACAATTACAATCACAAAGTATAATAATCAAATATGTGAAAGTAGTAACAATTACTAGTGCGCATCTGTAACCGTGCCTCAGTGGGTCACAACTGAGGATGCCAAATTCAGGACAAACTGCTGAGAAATAGGACAAACAACCCAAAACTGGTGGTTATTCTTCCATAAGATATACCAAACCAGCAACAAAAGTAAACTTCTGTTTCACCCCACTGGCTAACAAGAAGTCATAAAAGCAATTTCCTTTAGCATTCCAGTTCTTATATCACCACAAAAAACACTAGATTTACAGGTGAGTGGTTCTTTAAAACCAATTTCTTCAAATAAAATGTTCTTCTGATCCTAAAGGACCAGCCACACACCCCAGACAATACACAACTCAGATCTTACCCCAAAATCACGTGGTTGCCAATCCTTTAGTATCTAAAATCTGAGGTTTATTTATAGAAAGAAAGAAAGAAAGAAAGAAAGGTGAAAGTTAAAATTGGTTAAAGGAATCAAATGCATCCAGTAATTGCAAAGTTCTTGGTTCAGGCTTGTAACAGTGATGGAATAAACTGCTGGCTTAAGTCAAGTCTCTGGCTGCTTCCAAATCACTGGAAGGTTCTTAATTCCTTGGTTACAATGCTTCCGTGAATATAAGTTCCTAATCTTGAAGCTGGAGCAGGATAGAGGGCCTTTTATATCTTCTGCCATGTGGAGGGAATCCCATTGTTCTTATTGTGGAAAAGTACAGTAACAAGATGGTGGTTGGAGTCACATGGACAAGTCACACGTCCATGCATTTTGCCTAGTCATTGCAGGAAGCTATTACATATTTGAAATACAAGTATAGAGCCAATATTCATAACCTCAAATACAAAAATGATACATGCATATAGATAGCATAATCATAACCAGTGATGATCTGCCAAAATCTTAGGAACTAGTTCCCTACCAAGTCTTCGGTGGCACGGCTCCGGTGGCTGAAGGACCTGCCACCGAAGACCCGGTAGGGAACCGCCCGGTGAGTACACACCCCACCCATGTCCTGCCCCCGACTGCCCCCTTCAGAAACCGCAACCCATAACCCCCCCCAGCTCCTTGTCCCCTGACCACTCCTTCCCGAGACCCCCAACCCTAACTGCCCCCCAGAACCCAACCCCCTGCCCAACTCGCCCTGCTCCCAGTCCCCTGACATCCCCGACCCCATCCACCACCACCCCAACAGACCCCCGGAACTCCCACGCAGCGCCTGCGCGGCCGGAGTCAGGGCTGGGGCTCGGGCCGGAGCCGCGCTGCGCAGCCGGAGTCGAGGCCGGGATTGGGCCAGAGCCGGGCCGGGCCGGGTGGCACCTGGAGCCCTCCTCGCGCCCCGCCCCCGCTCACCTGCAGGAAGCCCTGCTTCCCGTGAATCAGCCGATTCGCGGGAAGCAGGGGAGGGGGAGGAGAAGCCGGGGGAAGCGTCAGGGGAGGAGGCGGAGCTAGGTGAGCTGGGGCCAGGAGCAGGGTAGGGAGCTGCCAGAGATTTTGTTAAATTTAAAAGCCCTTTTAGAACGGGGACAACCAGTTCTAAAAGGGCTTCTAAATTTAACAACCTGTTCCCGTGAACCGGTGGGAACCGGCTCCAGCTCACCACTGATCATAACCAGCAAATAATAACCTTTTCATAGACACTTCACTTGACAACCTTTGTACAAGATTTTTTGCAAATATATAACAGTGGTTGCAACAATGATCTATATGGTCATATTTTAATCAGATAATGTCACAGATGTATTTTAAAACACAAATACAATCACAAAGTATAATAATCAAATATGTGCAAGTAGTAACAATTACTAGTGCATATCATTAAACCAGCTGGTAAATAATCCAAAGCAATAATACGGCTTATTTCTCTTTGAAGGTGTGTACAGAAAAATAAGTGGTGTTCATGTCAGATCAAGCAGGCACTAATTCTATGTGACTAGAGCTTTGTAGGGAATATTTTAGTATGTCTAAGGGATTTTTGTTTTAATTTTGGGCACAAGAACAATAAGTGATAACGTCACCCGACAGAGCAATAAGTTGTTCTCACAGGGGAAAAGAAAAAAAATATGGTAATTGGCTTTGTTTAGAAACAGCTTCATACAAGTAGATGAATCAATTCTGGGCAATATGGGTCTGATCCAAAGCCCATCAAAGTCATTGGAAAGACTGCTATTGACTTCAGAGGGCTTTCGGTAAAGACAGAAGTGTCAGTAATAACCAGTCTAAACCTTGCACTCGTTTCAGTAGATTAATAGTAATTAATACACCTGACACCACTCCCAAATAAATACCTTGCTGATGAATAATAGAGGATCTAAGAGAGTTAATACTTGTGGTAATTGCAAAAATGGTAGCTAGAAAAATCTTATACCCTATTAACCTAATCCATTATACTGTGGAAAGGATAAGCCAATTAACTAACATTTATCTGCCCCTATAGTTTAACTCTTTAAATAACACTTGGTATTTAGACTAGCACACAGAGGGGAAAAAATTGCTCAAATAAGAATGAGGCCAAATACATAAAAATAGGAATTTCCATGTCATTTACAAATATGCAAATACTATTATATTATCTACATGATGACTGAAATCTGGGTTGAACATAGGGATTCTCTCCGATGACTGGCTACACACCAGGTTCAGTAAGAGAGTTTTCCCAGTCATTTAAAATTTGCTACAACACATTCAGCAAACACTTTGGGTTGGATTCACAAGGGGAACTTAGTGCTACAGTGCTGAGCATTGCAACACCTAACTTTTAAGTGGCCTGTCTCTTGCTGGAATTCACAGGTGCCCAGGCTTCCTATCCCATGCATGGGAAGAGATAGGTGCCTTAGAATAAAATCCACAAAAGCCAGCAGGCTGAACATATTTGATTTAGGCAGCTCCAATAGGAAATACCAAAAAGAGGACTGTGGCCTAAACCCTGCCCCTGAAAGGGAGTCAGGCACCTCCCTCCACTCGGGATTCACAGCTGAGAACTCTGTCCTGAACTGAGGTGTCTAAGTCAGGTCAGCCCAATATCAAGAAAAACAGAAGGGGAAGGTGGCGGCACCCCCCTCTAACTTTTAGCCACGTGGTTAGAGCACTCACCCAGCATCTGAGAGACTGGAGTCCAATTCCCCCTCCTTGATATAGAGCAGGGATTTGAACTTGGGTCTCCCACCTTCCTCGTGAGTGTTGTAACTACTGGGCTTTAGAGTCACACTTCCTCTGGCCCAATTGGAATATTCAATATTTTAAACTTCAAATCCCTGCTCAATACCAGGCAGAGTGGGGATTCAAACCCAGGTCTCTCATCCCAGGTGAGTGCTCTAACAATAGAAAAGTTATAAAGAGGCAGGAGTGGGGAACAACAGCACCAACATCACATTCTACTCTGGCATTGGGACCCACATGTACGATGGGTGGGCAAATGACTACTTTATGAATCCCTCTGGGAGGTGCCAAATTGCTGGGCTGTCAGGACTTGTTGTCTGTGCACATCCTTAGCTGTCAACATTTTCGGTGTCTTAGGGACTTTAATGGCAGAGACATAGGCAACTAGAGTTTTGTGAATGCCAATAGTGCCTAAATATTGGACTTTGTTGCCTAGGTGCCATGTTAAACACCTAAGTCCCCCTTGTGAATCCCACCCTTTGCTTTTATATTCCTGTATAAGCATCCCTCATCAGCACCTTCAATGAATAACCTCACCAATATGAAGTGTAATAAGGGTATATTTTGTTCCAATGAAAAAGAAATATTTAATGTATATAAAACTAACAATTTAGTTCCCATAATAATTAAGAAAATCTCTCTCAAATAGCACATTAATCCATTCAATGCCTAGTCTGGCAACTTGGACTGGTTGCTGAGGACTTCATTTGCCTCTAAAAATCACAAGAGATGTTACAATTGGGTGCATTTTATACATTTCATAGCTTTTGAAGTTCTGCTGTATGTAAATGCAGATGTTAGCTATATATATATATTTTTAAATGGACAGTTTGTTATGTCCTTAGAAAGATGCAGAATTAAGTGATATTTCTCCTGAGATGGCAATGTTTTTCCAGGGAAAGAAGGCTAAAACTGGCTTCCATTTCACCTTACAGGACACCCCTTGCGATTTGGTATGAGCAGCGAAATCAGATCTGTTTTACCTCATTAGGCAACAGCAGGCCAGATTCTGGTCTCAGTTAAACTACTGTGAATCTGGAGTAACTCCACTGAAGCCATGGCCATAACAAAAATAGAGTCACTCCAGATTTTCACCAACATGATGAGAGCAGCATTTAGCTTTGAGCATGCAACTTACTTTCTAATAAAGAGCTAAGCAAGTAGCTGACAACAGTAGGAAGAGCAGCAATTTTCAGTTCTTAATTCTTAAAATAAAGGAAAACATTACCTTGAAAAACTGTAATCGTCTGCTAAAGACTGGCACAACAATCATGGTTCCAAGTGGAATTGAAGGGAAAAATGAAGCATCTAGAGTGGAGAAGTAGCTGATTTCTGGCTCAGTATAGCAACACACATTTCAAATAAAGGACAGGTTTATATAGTACCCAATTTATCACAGGTTATTGCAAACGGTGATGACTCTGTCTGTGATTCAGCACAGGGGCATGAACCCACTTTCCTCAATTTTATGTACAAAGCCCATAATGTTCCTGGGAGATTGTGGTTTGTTCCACTGTGTGGGTGATTATTATCACTTTCTTAATCCTTGTGCATTATCATATCACATGAAGCACACTATAAAGTTCTTGTTACATTTCATTATTTAAAGTCTATAAGAATCAAGAACAGACTGAAAATTCTTATAGCCACTTCAAGTAATCTATAAACCAAAATTCAGAGAGAGTATGCATAACTAAATAGATGCCAGGTGAGTTCACAACACTTAGCTTGAGCAGGGATCAGTACAAGCTAGCAATTGAAAAGATTAAATTTTATCCAAACTCAGAAATCAAACTGAGTTATATTGCATCTTGGAATAATGCAGATTTTTGAGATTTTTCAGAAAGAGCTTCCAATAATCCTTTGAAAGCTTGGGTTAAGATACATTGGGAACTTTAAAATAACTAGATATCTAGACCATTAAAATAAAGGACAAAAACAAACGTTTCTGCATCCCATGTTGTCAAGGCTGTATCCCCACTTTGAACCTTAGGGTACAAATGTAGGGGCCTGCATGAAAACTTCTAAGCTTATCTACCAGCTTAGCTTTGGTTCGCTGCCACCATCACAAGAATTCCCTCCCTGGGAAGCCTTGAGAAACCTTTCACCAATTCCCTAGTGAACACAGATCCAAACCCCCTTGGATCTTAAAACAAGGAGAAATTAACCATCCCCCCTCCTTCCTCCCGCCCTCCTTTCACCAACTCCTGGTGAATACAGATCCAAACCCCCTTGGATCTTAAAACAAGGAGAAATCAATCTGGTTCTTAAAAAAGAAGGCTTTTAATTAAAGAAAAAGGTAAAAATCATCTCTGTAAAATCAGTATGGAAAATAGTTTTACAGGGTAATCAAACTTAAAGAGCTCAGAGGACCCCCCTCTGTCTTAGGTTCAAAGTACAGCAAAACAAAGATAAACACTCTGGTAAAAAGGTACATTTACAAGTTGAGAAAACAAAGTAAATCTAAGACGCCTTGCCTGTCTTTTTACTTACAAGTTTGAAATAGGAGAGACTTGTTTAGAAAGATGGGGAGAACCTGGATTGATGCCTGGTCCCTCTCAGTCCCAAGAGCGAACCACCCCTTAAAACAAAGAGCACACACAAAAGCCTTTCCACCCCCCAAGATTTGAAAGTATCTTGCCCCCTTATTGGTCCTTCGGGTCAGGTGTCAGCCAGGTTACCCGAGCCTCTTAACCCTTTACAGGTAAAAGGATTTGGAGTCTCTGTACACAGAGAGCTGTTACCCTTCCCTTTATAGTTATGACACATGTGTTGTAGCTGTTTTGTGGGGTTTATAAAGGAATTCAGTCACCAAGGCCCCCAGTCTGGCATATTTCATCTTGAGGTCAAATAGGCTGGCATATTTCTTGGAAACTGCAGTCACTGAACCAGCCTTTTGCCTTTTCTTAAGCCTTATGCAAGGTGACAGGGCTGTAAATAAGGCAAGAACTTATATACCAAAATAAAATGATTAAATGGGCCAAACTCTTAAAACCTGCTAATGGAGCACACACAACACTTTGATAGCAGGAAAATGTACACATATGTAAGCACAGTAGGCCAATGGAACAGACTGCCTAAGGAGGTTGTGGAAGCCTAAGGAGGTTGCTGGAGGTTTTCAAAAGGAGGCTGGATAACCCCATCTATTTTGGATGGTTTAGACACAACAAATCCTGCATCTTGGTAGGGGGTTAGACTAGATCAGTGGCTCTCAACCTCTCCAGACTACTGTACCCTTTTCAGGAGTTTGCTTTGTCTTGCATATCCCCAAGTTTCACCTCACATAAAAACTACTTGCTTACAAAATCAGACATAAATACAAAGTGTCACAGAATACTATTACTGGAAAATTGCTTACTCTCTCATTTTTACCATACAATTACAAAATAAATCAACTGGAATATAAATATTGTACTTGCATTTCAGTGTACAGTATACAGTATATAGAGCAGTATAAACAAGTGGCTGTCTGTATGAAATTTTAGTTTGTACTGACTTTGCTAGTGCTTTTCTGTAGCCTGTTGTAAAACTAGGCAAATATCTAGATGAGTTGATGTACCATACCCCTGGAAAACCTCTGTACCCCCAGAGGAACATGTACCCCTGTCTGAGAACCACTGGACTAGATGATCCTTTTAGTCCCTTCTTACCCTATGGTCTTATGATTTTAAGGCTCATTGGAGTTACACATGGAAATCTCCACCACAGGTAGGCTAATGGTTTGGAAACAAATTCGAGCACACCAGAAACAGCCCTATTAGAATCTGATGGTTCAAACTCAGTCTGAATTTGGCAGAGTTACAGTCATCAGGAGTAATGTTGCAACATTTGTGTTGCAGCATTACAATACCAGCCTAGAGAAGTACATTCTTAGAGTGTTGGTGGCAGGGGAGAAATAGCTTCTTCTCATTCTGTCCATAATCTATGACCACAGAGTTTTGTTATTAGGTTTCCTTCTGCATGTGTTGTGTAGGAGGATTAGATTATATTCTCATTTCCCACTTGGGTGCCACCCCAGATTGTACTTGCAAACACTAAACCACATTTTTAGCAGCTATTACTATTTAGTAGAGAGGACTCAAACCAGGATTCTCTCTATAACTTGAAGTTTTTAAACCATGATTTGAGGACTTCAGTTACTCGGTTACAGGTCTACTACAGGAGTGGATGGGCAAGTTGTGTCCTGCAATGTGAAGGAGGTCCAACTAGATGATTGTGATGGTCCCTTCTGGCCTTAAAGTGTATGAGGACCAAGACATTTGGAGACATTCATATCTGGGTTTATTTTTATCCATTACAAAGCCAGGGGACAAAATGCAGAATTTGGATTTAGATTAATGTTCTGATTCTAAGCTGCTCTGAAGGTGGTGAAGGTAGTGGGTATGGCCCAGGGGCTTTGCTTTAGGCCCCTTTCTACTGATCATTGAAATGGTTTAAATGTCATAAGAGAAGTGCGCAAATACCTACCCCTGACCCATTGCCCCTCCACCCTTTCCTTTGGTTTTACTTTTGAAGTAATAAATGGATGAATTATTTATTTTTGAAAATTCTATGCAGAGCTCTGTATGCAAGCAAGCACATTTGTTTGAAATCAACTGTATTAAAAATGCTTCCAGGACCCCGTCAGAAATGAAGCATTTATGCCTCAGCAGGTAATACTCAGTTAAATATTCCAATAATTTTGTATTGTGACTATACTGAGTTATGGAAAAATGCTGAAAGTGAGACTCTACCTTTAAGCCCATTAAACACATTAGAGGCTGATTGTCGCACAGCCTTTCAGGATGGTAACTAATTGCTTCCTAAGCAACTCTAGAGTGTCTGCATTTTCTCTTATTAATCTTGTCATTTTACAGATTCCTTAATCTCTAAGTAAAACTTCAGTTCTCTATTTCAATTAACATTCTTTTATTAAACTTCCCTGCTTTTACCCTAGTTGTATCGTCAGTGCTAGGACGACAGAAGATGCATCTTCAACATTAACCTACTACACATCATTTTAGGCTCAAGGCACTTTTGTTAGATGACTTTTAGCAAGTTTTTTTTGGCAAAACACCTTATGGATAAATGATTTTTCTGTTTGCCCCCATTTCCCCCTTTTAAAAAGAAATCCTGGGATAAGTTCTTCTGACCTTCTCTTTTTGAATGATGTAATATCTGCTTTTGGTAATTAAGAGACAGGAAGAGAGCATGGCTTTTTTCAAAATGAGGTCATGGGAGCCTGAAAAATTGGTGAGCACTCTATGACAAGCACATTAATTCAGTGTGATTTTAATGGTTTGTCCTGGGTTTTTAATTTTGGGAACATTTAAAATTATTAAAATGTCAACATTTAAATGCATTAACTTTGGTGCAGATTCTACCACCTTCTCTCATATGGGGTCAGATTCAGCTTTTGCTTTGAGCTTTTTTGCACTGCATGAGCTGACAGAAAGGGCCAGTAGGGCATGTGAATACTCATGATACAGGAGGCCCCTACACCAGGGTAGAGATTGCTTATTCACCTTTTCAGCAGCCCTGGATGCAGGAAGCATTTTGGAATTAAGGTGAGCTGGATGGAGGGAAGAAGTAGGGGAGGGTGTGGCTGAGGTAGACCTGTACTCTAGAGACTCTGTACCTGTGAAAGGCCCCATGGGACCTATTGAAGCAGTGGTGAAACTTAGGCCAGCTCTCATGGTTGACCTAGACTGCATCAGGGCCAGACTAGTCCCACAGTAGCTCTCGAAGATGGAAGGTACATGCTGATTCTCCTTTGTCCCTGTCCTGGCACAAGAATGAATCTTTCCCATTGAGTAGTAACTTACCCAGCATGTATCCAGAGAAAGTCAATGGGGCTACTTAAGGCATAAGGTACTACTCAGCATAAGGGTGACAGAATCAGGCCCTTTTATATATTGAAAAAGTAATCTCAAATTAGTTCTTTGTGCTTGGGTGAAAAGTGCCACAAAAGAGATCTTATAACATTTTACAAACATTAATTCAGTAAACCCCTCTGAAAATTTGGTCAGTTCTATTTAGGTGTCTAAATATTGTTGTCCTTTTGTGTCTGAAGCTAGAGTCTAGACAAATTGCACCATCTACCAATAGAAGGGGTAAATATCTTCAATTCATCTTAATATGTTAAGTTTGAAACATGTAGCCACTTTAAATAGCCAGCATTTTAAGCTATTTCACTGATTCATGACAGCCCAGATTTGACAAATATCTGGCATTCTGCAAGACTTATGGATTCTCGTAGGTTTTTCAATCAGTATCATTGACTGTATGGGAAGATGCGCTCTGGGTATTTACGTTCAGATGGGGTATGACAGTTCTTTTTGGACACTGATCTGACTATATGAGGGATAAGAATGTAAGTTTTATGAGGGTGCCTTTGGTGGGATTTTGATTTTTGGATGTTGACCCAGCACATGCAGCTTTGCATTAGGTATTTTATACATAAACCCAGAGTTCTGAATGGGCAAGGAAACAGATTCAGAAACATGCTCCTAATGCATACTTCCAGTATGGCTGGACACAACTGTCACATCCTGGCATCCCATTACTTTGAAAAGATGTTCTACAGGAAGGAAGTCTGAAAGTTTCAAATATGCAGAGTCAAATATTCTACTGAACATTCTTCCCGTTATTCACGTAAGGACAACAAGCAACATCTCAATTCTTTTTCCAATGAAAACAAAGTGTTGGACTCCTGATTTAAGACTAGTAGGATTTTATGAATTTTTCTATATACAATCTGGGGACAGGGCTGACTTTAGAGCAGTGGTGGGCAACCTGCGGCCCACATGTGGCCCACCAGCACACTGCTTCTCGCAGTGCCCATTGGCCAGGAATGGCGAACTGCGGGTACTAGGAGCTGTGGGCGCCATGCCTGCAGAAAGTCAATGTAAACACTGTCTCGCAGCCCGCTAGTGGATTACCCTGATGGGCCACGTGTGGCCCGCGGGCCCCAGGTTGCCCACCACTGCTTTAGAGGGTAGCAAGCAGGGCCATTGCCTAGGGCTCCATGCCACAGGGAACCCCACGAGGCTAAGTTACATCATATCTATAGACTCACTGTGGGTAAATGTAATATGAGTATTACAGTAATTTAATCTCTAAAAGTGGAAATAAATCACACTAAAGCAGAAGCTTTCAAACTGTGGACCCCAGCGAGTGTAATGATGATCCTGTTTGGGGATAGTAAGAGTGAAAGCCTACAAATGTTTAATAAGAGTATATGTATTTTAAAATGACTTTCCTTATTTGTCATCTGTAATTAACATGGGACCAAGATGAAAATAAAAATAACCTGAAGAAGTTCTGCAGAACTGTTGTGCTCCTTATATACACACTCACAAAGAGGTCTCAGCCACTTGCATGACACCATCCCTGTCGCTAAACACTGCAGAGGGGTCTCTGCATGGCCTGTGCTGGGGGAGGGAGTGGAGAAGACTGGGCACAATGCACATCCTGGTGGATGATGATATTGCCTCCACTATTTAAACCTTCATCATCTCTTGGCTGGACTACAGCAATGCAATATACCTGGGCACAAAGCCTTCTGTACTTAGGAAACTTCAACTAATATAGAACTCTAGAGCACATCTCCTCAGCAACACAGGCTACCACAAGCACATCACACTTGTCCTCTGCACTCTACTTTGTCTTTCCATAGAATATCAAATCAAGTTCAAAGGTCTTCATCCTTATCTTTAAGGAGCTTAATAGCCTGGGCTCAGAGTATCAAAAAGAACATCTAAAGCTCCAAGGTGAAGACCAGGTTGAGAACTTTGCTCCTCTTGCACAAAGGAACTCTGTAATAAGGAGCAAACGTGTCTGTGCAGGAGACAGAACTTTCTTGGGGGCCAGCTTGAGACTGGAATGAACTCCCACAGGAACTAAGGTTACAGCTGTCTGAAACAGGATTTTTGGTTCACAAGCAAGTTCAGCATTTTGAAAATTCTCACAAGCTGGAAATCCTGAAAAAATGTAGTTTTGGGAACATTGATACATGGTATTTCCTATGATATTTGCTCCACAGGACCAGCAGTTGCTGTGTTAAACTGACAACCTTGCATCCTCTGATTCGGTGAAAGTTGTTGACTCTGACTTGCTTTCGTGAGACCACCACAGTTTTGTGAAACTGTTTCATTAGAAAAATTTCTGACCAGCTATAACTAAGAACCATCACAACTGTAACCACCTTGCACTTCAAGTACAAGGTGCATTTCTTTGAGCTTGCTTTCTCGAATGTAAATACATAGCAACATGAAAAGAATCCTACCAAAACAAAGCCCTCTCCTGTGCATACTTCTCTCCCTGAGGAGAGGATGAGGGAATAATCAGATGAGAGTTGTTAGTCGCATTGGTTAATGAACTAATGAAAGGTGCTGAGATACTACAGGCATCATTGTAGTATAAGAACCTACCCAGAACAGAACATCAGTCTTTTCTGGCTCTGTGGAAAAGAAGGGGGGAAGCCATGCAGCCACAGGCTGTGGTTTTTTTTCCCCATAGTGCCCCCATGAGAGATCTGGAGGCTGCTGTGGTCAGGACCAGATTTCTATGGTCAGGGAACAGGAGATGGGTATGCCATGAGGGTAAGGTAGGCAAACTAGACCTGAGTAACAGGGTCTATACCCAATCCCTTGACCTCCCACAGATATCCATGGATATGTCAGGTTTGGGCCAGGTCTTATGCCAAGTTTTTGTGGGGTGCAACCCCACACCCACCAACAGACTGAATCTCCATGAAGAGATCATTCCAAGTTTTCTGGCTATGAGTCCCCCACATCCATGAAAGAGGGTGATTTGAATGAGGTACGTAGTTACATGTTTTCCTCTCTGGTCATACTTCCATTACGAGACCGCAGTAGTGCAACGAGTGGCCATGCAGCAGTGCTCTCCTTAAAGCAGCATCGAGTTCCCCTGGTTCTCTGCTCATCATATTTTACTAGAACTGCTTGAAACTTTTGACAAAAGCCATTTTAAAAAAATTAATTATTATTATTTGGACTCTCCAGGAACACCTGACCAACTCGTTTTTAGCTTGCATTTATATGAACAGCATTGACAATCAGCCCTGTGCAAAAGCTAACTTACAATGGCTGTGGACACATATGACTGTTTTAAAATGTTCTTTGCCTAAGTTACACCCACCAGAGCAGGGATGGTTTTAAATATCGAGCTTTATTAAACTTCGTACACACACCCTCACCCACATTGCAAAAGTCCCATTGCTGCTGCGTCCTTTTGGAGCATATCGACATTTTCCCCAATAACTTAAGTTATCATGGAATAGGGTTGCCAACTTTGTACTCGCACAAAACCGAACAACCTTGCCCTGCACCCTACCCCAGCCCTTCTCTGAGGCCCTGCCCTGCTCACTCCACCCTCCCTCCCTCTGTTGCTCGCTCTCCTCACTCATCGGGCTGGCTCAGGGGGTTGAGGTGCGGGAGGGGGTTGAGGGCTCCGACGTGGGGCTAGAAATGAAGAGTTCAGGGTGAGGGAGGGGCTCTGGGCTGAGGCTGTGGGTTGGGGTGCGGGAGGGGGTGAGGGCTCCGGCTGGGGGTGTGGGCTCTGGGGTGGGGCCAGGGATGAGGGATTTGGAGTGCAGGAGGGGGCTCCAGGCTTGGGCTGAGGGGTTCGGAGTGCAGGGGGGGATCTGGGCTAGGGCAGGGGATTGGGGTGCAGGGGGTATGAGGGCTCCAGCTGGGGGTGCAGACTCTGATGTGGGGCTGGGGATGAGGGGTTTGGGGTGTAGGAGGGGGCTCCAGGCTGGGACTGAGGGGTTCTGAGGATGGGTGGGGATCAGGGCGTGGGCAGAGGGTTGGGATGCAGGAGGGGATCAAGGGTGCAGGTTCAGTCGGCGCTTACCTCAGGCAGCTCCTAGACGCAGCGGCATGTCCCCCCTCCAGCTCTTGCGCAAAGGCATGACCAGGTGGCTCTGTGTGCTGCCCCGTCTGCAGGCGCCACCCCCGCAGCTCCCATTGCTCGTGGTTCCCAGCCATTGAGGGCTGCAGAGCTGGTGCTTGGGGTGGGGCCAGTGTGTGGAGCCCCCTGGCTGCCCCTATGCGTAGGAGCCCGAGGGGGGACATGCTGCTGCTTCTGAGAGCTCCGCGGAGCCACAGCAGGCAGGAAGTCTGCCTTAGCCCTGCTCCGCTGCCGACTGGACATTTAACGGCCTGTTCAGTGGTGCTGACCGGAGCCTACAGGGTCCCTTTTCGACCAGGCATTCCAGTCGAAAACCAGACACCTGGCAACCCTATCATGGAACAGAAATTCATTTTCCTGGCCAGCTGTAGTTATAAGTGCTACACATAGCCTTACCCTAGAAGGAGTATGATCATTATTTGTATTCTGTTTCATTACAGGTCTCATGACTCACTTATAGAAGTTGCACGATACATATACCAGGACTCTTGCTATGAAAGTAATTACCCTTTGTGGGCGATATATCTTGTGCTCAGCTCAGCAGCATGTTTCAATTCAGTTTTGAGTTGTGGGAGCTCATAGCTGAAGGAGAGCTTAAAAATAAAGTCAGTGGAACCTCTTTGTTTTTCTGCTGTTTAAGAAGAAAAAGCTTTTTAAAAAATCAATGAACTGAGGTTCACTTTACAATGTTTCCTACCTAGTGTACAGTATGTGAGATGAGTGACCAAGAGTGATAACAATGCAAAAGAGTCCAAGGTTTAATTTGGATGAGCCCTGAAAAAAAAAAAATCAGACCCTTTTCATTGGGTAAAATCCTGATACCAGTGAAATCAGTAGGAGTTTTGCCATTGACTACAATAGGGCCAGGATTTCATCTACTGAGAAACTTTGTGAGAACAGGCTTCATGATATTTCTGTGTCTTCCTGATTCTAATATGGACAGAAATCATGAGAACCACAGCTTGAGTAGCATTTCAGTCTAGCTGGCATCCTGTTCCTATTTGAAGAAGGACATTTAGAGGCATGGGCGGGCATAGAGAAATTCTAAACCTGAAAAAAAAATATTTGGTTCAGACTGGGTTTGAGTTGTAAGCAAAAGGAAGAGTTGATTTTTTTCCTCTGAATTGGTTCACTCAATGTCTAGATTAGAAGTACAAGTACAGCTGTGACAAATGGGATCTTAGTAGTCTTGCACTGAGCATTAATTTACAGTCTTTGCAAAAATTCACTGAGAAATTTTCTAAGGGATTGGTGGATCAGTGTCATTGATGTCTGACTTGCAAATGGAAGTGAAGGGCCTGATTCTGAGAGATCCTGAGCCTTTGTTAACTCCCACTGAAATCCATGGGACTTGCAGGTATTTAGAATCTTTCAGGGTATATTTTTAGGTGTAGATTTTTGAAAGAGATCAACACCCACATTCTGAGCCAAGTTTTCTAGAATGCTTAACTCCCACTTTAGTACCAAAATAAATGGTCAGATTTCTTCAAACTGCTCTGCATGGTGGGTGTTGAGATCTTATGAAAAATCTGGCTCTTAATGAATAAAAAGGTAGTGAGTACATCAGGTTGGGGAGATGTTTGCCAGTGTTCAAATTTCACAGTGTCTGCATTCAAATTATATGACTCACCATGACACATGCTATTCTGAAAAAGAAATCATCAGGGGTTTGTCAAGATTCAACTGGAATTTAACATTCTCCTGGGAAAGAGAGGTCATTAGAATCCTGCGATTTAGAATATTGTCTTGAATGACAGTATGACAGCTGTTATTGTTTTAACAGACATCCACTGTATAATATGATAGAAAAATGCAAACTGTCTCTGGAGAATAAATATAAACACAGCTCTACTATTCCATTTAGAGCTAAAAAAAACAATACAAGTAACAATATGAAATATGAAGGTCTGAATTACTTTGGATATTGTGAAACTGATTCTTCTCTGAGTTATAGCAGTGTAAGGTCCCAATTCAGATTAGGCAAGACACTTAGCACATCCATTGACTTCAATGGGATTTAAGCATATGCTTACATGCTGTCCTGAACTGGACCCTAAATCAGGAGTAACTCCTTTGAATTTGAAGTTACATCAGTGTAAAGTCATAAGGGGATCAGAATCCGGACCTTTATTTGCAGAGAGCAGTTACCTGCCCTTGCTTTGGTGAATACACCAGTCCATTTTGCTGCTGACACTTGTTGGCATGGAGACTGAGGCCTGGTCTACACTGGGGGTATGTGGGGGGGGATCAATCTAAGTTACACAACTTCAGCTACGTGAATAGAGGTATGGGTGACATACTTAGACCTATTCACCGTGGTGTCTTCACTGCGGTGAGTTGACTGCTGCCGCTCTCCCATCAACTCTGCCTGCGCCTCTTGCAGCGGTGGAGTACAGGAGTCAACGGGAGAGCACTCAGGGGTTGATTTATCGCGTCTAGACTAGACGCGATAAATCGACCCCCGCTGGATCGATCACTGCCCGCCGATCCGGCGGGTAGTGTAGACATACCCTAAGAGTAAAGTAAAAGTCACATTCATAGGAATGTCTTCCAGCCTCATCAGTCATCCACTAGTATGACTTAGAACACAATTGCTATACCCAAGAATAGACTCATACTCTGTGAACATTACTATGTTATTTTAAGCCATCAAGGCTCAAGTATAGTTACATTCAATGTAACACTCATTGTATGTTGGCAGTAGTACTGTTCAATAATAATGTTCTACTTTCTATAATGAAATTTTGAAACCTGGGGAAAAACTGTATTAATATTTTTCATAATTATTAATGTAGTAGCAACGATGTACTAAAGCATCTCTGACTGGAAGAGTTTACAATCTATGAAGATTAAAAAAAGCTGGAATGAGATAGAAAGCAACATAATTCTCACAAATACAAATTTAACAGAGGAACACAAATTTTGCACTGAAATTCTCTTAACCAAATTGGTAAGAGTGATTTTTGATGGATTACTTCACGTCATAAATAAACAGAATGTGCTTCTTAAATTGATACTAATTTAACACACAATAAGAATCTTCTATTACAGTGTTGATCTTGTTCCAAACACCAAAAACCCACACAAACACCACTAAATAATTCACCTTGAATGTGTCCCCTTCTTTACATATTATGCTAGACACAGTTCTAGAAGTCTCTTGGAAAGTGGGTCATACTAAGTAATTGCTTTTGTACTATTCTGTATATCTAACTCTCTCATACAATCCAGAGAGCAAAATGATAAACCAGAGTAGACAGATTCAAAAAGCATCAAATGTTCAAAAAATTTCATTACTATTTATGATTAAACTAGCTAGAGACATACAGGGTAACAAGGAAACATTCTACAAATACATTAGAAACAAGAGGAAGACCAAGGACATGGTAGGCCCATTACTCAATGACAGGGGGAAAACAATAACAGAAAATGTGGAAATGGCAAAATTACTTTTTTATTTTCGTTTTCACCAAAAAGGTTAGTAGTGATTGGACGTCTAACATAGTGAATGCCAGTGAAATGAGGTAAGATCAGATGCTAAAATAGGGAAAGAAGAAGTTAAAAATTGCATAGACAAGTCTGATGTCTTCAAGTCACCAGGGCCTGATGAAATACATCCTAGAATATTCAAGGAGCTGACTGAAGAGATATCTGAGTCATTAGAAATTATCTTCAAAAAGTCATGGAAGACAGGAGAGATTCCAGAGGACTGGAAAAGGGCAAATTTAGTGCCAATCTATAAAAAGGGAAATAAGGACAACACGGGGAATTACAGACCAGTCAGCTTAACTTCTGTATCCGGAAAGATAATGGAGCAAATAATTAAGCAATCAATCTGCAAACACCTAGAAGAAAATAAGGTGACAAGTAAGAACATGGATTTGTCAAGAACAAATAATGTCAAACCAACCCAATAGCTTTCTTTGACAGGGTAATATGCCTTGTGGATGGGGGAAGTGGTATATGTGGTTGATCTTGATTTTAGTAAGGCTTTTGATACTGTTTGGCATGACCTTCTCATAAACAAACTAGAGCAATACCAACTAGATGGAGCTACTAGAAAGTGGATGCATAACTGATTGGAAAACCATTCCCAGAGAGTAATTATCAGTGAATCACAGTCAAGCTGGAAGGTCATATCAAGTGGGGTCCCACAGGGATCAGTTCTGGGGTTGGTTCTGTTCAATATTTTCCTCAATGATTTAGTTAATGCCATAGAGAGTACACTTATAAAGTTTGTGGATGAAACCAAGCTGGGAGGGGTTGCAGGTGCTCTGGAGGATAGGATTAAAATTCAAAATGATCTGGACAAGCTGGAGAAATAGTCTGAAGTAAATAGGATGAAATTCATTAAGGAGAATGCAAAGTATTCCACTTAGGAAGGAACAATTAGTTGCACACATAGAAAATGGGAAATGACTGCCCAGGAAGGTGTACTGCAGAAAGGGATCTGGGGGTCATAGTGGATCATAAGCTAAATATGAGTCAACAGTGTAACACATTTGCAAAACAAAGCAAATATAATTCCGCAATCTATTAGCAGAAGTGTTGTAAGCAAGACACGAGAAGTATTTCTTCCACTCTACTCCGTGCTGATATGGCTTCAACTGGAGTATTGTGTCCAGTTCTAGGCACCACATTTCAGGAAAGATGTGGGCAAATTGGAGAAAATCTAGAGAAGGGTAACAAACATGATTCAATGTCTAGAAAACATGACCTGTGAGGGAAGATTGAAAAAAATTGGGTATGTTTTGTCTGGAGGAGAGAAGACGGAGAGGGTACACAATAACAATTTTCAAATACATAAAAGATTGTTACAAGGAGGAGAGAGAATTTTTTTTTCTTCTTAACTTGTGAGGATAGAACAAGAAGTAATTGGCTTAAATTGCAGCAAGGGTGGTTTGGGTTGGACATTAGGAAAAAACGTCCTAACTATCAGGGTAGTTAAGCACTGGAACAAGTTGCCTAGGTAAACTGTGAAATCTCCATCATTGTCTAACCTGCTCTTAAAGTCTCTAAACAACTGTCAGGGATAGTCTATATAATACTTAGGCCTGCCATGAGTGCAGGGACTGGACTAGATGATCTCTCAAGGTCCCTTCCAGTCCTATGATTCCATGACAATAAAATCTGCATTAGATGTTTATTAATAACTAAATTTTATTGTAAAGCCAAAAATAAGAATTTATACACACACACACACACACACACACACTACAATTGTAATATCCATCATGTAGCAGTAACACAGATTTTTGATAATAATTTAAAGGTCCAGCAAGGGACATTTGACTTCAACAGGAATGCTCAGTAAGCAGGAATTACTTCATGTGATGAGGAGTTTACATATGACATCATAAACTCAATGGAATTTTATTCTCCAGATTTATGCAAAATATAATTGAATATAGGCCTTGGTCCAGACAAAGATGGGAGTTCTGGTTATCATTAAATCCATGTTAGAGAGGGGGGAAGACAACTTGCACAAGGTCACAGGTAGACCTGGGAAAAGAACCCACAGCACCAGACTCCTAAGCCAGATCACTACCCCCTGGGCCACACTGATTTAGTTTAATTTACAAAGAAATTAGTTCCAGCAGCTGGGGCACTGGGTTGGAAGTCCGGTGAGCTGCGTGTTATTTTTAGTTGGGCTAGTGACTTTGTCCCAGCTGCACAGAAGGTATTTAGGCTCCTGAGTCCCAGTTTTAGGCATCACTGCAATCCACAAAACTTGTGCTTGGCTGCTGCCTTACCCTGTAGGCACCTAAACTCACTCCATGCCTAAAATTTTACTGTAAGAGCTCCCTAGGTGCCTAGGTTTCTGCCTCGCTCTAGGCATGTAGATTCCCATCGCCTACCTAAGCACCAGCATGATCCATGGACATGGGCAACACAGGCATCCTAGTGCTTATCTTCCAAACACACACCATTCCTTGGTAGGTGTGCTCTGGGCATGCCTACTGTATTGGGTCCCATTCAAAATCTGGCTGCTGGAAGAAGTGGTGCTTTCTCCTTTACAACATTTAGCCCAGTGATTAGAGCACTTACCTGGGATGTAGTGGACTAGGGATCGGCAACCTTTGGCACACGGCTCACCAGGGTAAGCACCCTGGCGGGCTGGGCCGGTTTGTTTACCTGCCGCGTACGCAGGTTTGGCCGATCCGCGGTTCGCCGTCCCAGGCCAATGGGGGCTGTGGGAAGCAGCACGGGCCGAGGCTAGTGGGAGCCACGATCGGCCGAACCTGCAGACAAACAAACTGGCCCGGCCCGCCTTGCCGATCCCTGTAGTAGACCCTGGTTTAATACCCCAGCCGCAGGGGCTAAAGTATTCGAATGGGAGTCTCCCACCCCTGAGGAGAGTGCTTCAGTCACCGAGCCAGGATTGTCTCCAAGTATGTTTGTACAGTACCAAGCACAACCACCACCTCATCTTAATTGTGTGTTCCATGCACTAGGGTAATACAAATAACTCACGCTACCATTTATTCACTGTTAACTTTAGCCCAGAAAGTTTTCCCAAATTATTCTAGGCTTAATTTAGCCCATACATTTTACATAGAGCAAGCATGTAGTGCTGGGAATTGGCAAACATTTTTGGTATACTGCCATGCATTATAAGTGACAGAAAAAACACTATCATGTTGTGTATTGGCACACATCTACAATTGTCCAAAACCAGGAAGCTCTTTTAGAGGACTACTACATATTGTTATTCTTATTAATATTTTTTCCTCAGACTGTTAGTATAGCTGGAGAAATCTGAGTTATTGATACCATTTATTTCTTACTTGCATGGTTTGTTTTTAATTTATTTTCTAAATTGCTTTGGAAATATAATATTATTGGCACATTTGAAAATATGAAGTACTGGGTTTTAGGAGAATTATCTTAATTCCCAGAAAGTTATTTAATAAAAATGGATTTTTTCTACTTCTAGTAGTAATATGAACTAACACAGTTTTGTAAGTATTGGATTTAGCAATGTTCTTAAAATAACTACCAAAGCTCCTTTTAGCTAATAAAGAAAGTGATTTTAAAAAATCCACATTTAGTCAGTATGGCTCTTTCTTCATTTTTATACAATGCAGCTACTATTAATAAAACAAAAACCATAAATATAATTATTCAAATTCATCCCTGGGAATTATACCAGGAATCAATTTGATTTAGTGTGTTTTATACGTGATTTTTCTATGTTATAGTAAGAGATACATTATTGTAAAGTGTGCTTGTCTACTAGACTGTGATTGTTCAAAGACTTACACATAGGCATAACTTAATGCACATTGACTACTTCCATTGAAGTCAGTGGGATTCACAGATGCATAATTATTTAGCCCAAGTGGAACAGTTTCAGCAAGAGAGAGTGACTGAGACCCCTGTTCCCATCAGAATACTCTGTAGCTGTACTATCCAGTATAACAGTCAGTAACAAACTGTAGCTGAAGATTAGAAAAGTCATTAACTCAGTAGAAAGTCTTAAGAACTGGGTTGCCTCAGAAGAGTGAAATCAAATATTCTTGTATGTATCACTTATCCATGCACACCTAGTAAATGTCAAAATTTTGAAGGCCTGATTCATTACTGTATTATACCAGTTTCATGATTCCATAAGACTAAGTCATTGGATATACTGACATAAAAATCAGTGTGAGACTGGTGACTCAGTCTCTGAATTCCTAAAGGCTACACTAAGAATGAGAACTTATGGCTTGTTCTTGAGAAACACTGATTACCCACAACCCCCGCCATGTCTTACCTTCTCATGCAGACCCTGTCAGGATTAGGTCCTTAAAGTTTTCTAAGTGATAGTAATTCTGTAGGACAGACCTATCCTCACTCTTTTTTTCTATAGCCATATGTTTAGGGAAGGAAAAGGAGCTGTATCTCGGATGATGTGGAGACTTTCAGTCTCTCTCTCTGTTTTTGGCATTCAGTTGTTCCTTTTTCTCTTTTCCAGCTATTATCACCAGGCAGAAAAATTGCTACATGGTGATGTTGCTTCTTCCAAAGCCTATTAAAATGTCATTTACTCAGGTTGCTATGTTGCAGATCCTTTACCCCTCCCCCCCACTGAGTGTCACTCACAGTATCAGACCACTGGGCCTGCTCTGGCAACCCTAACATGTGAGTAAATCCTATTCACATTAATTGTCCCATTGATTTTAACACAGGTAAGGTTATGTGACCAGGCTAATAATTTTATGCCCTTTAGAGCCCAGTAAGTAGAACTCCTGGACTTTTCTCAAGTCTTTTCTCAAAGTTGTATTGTGACACAGCAGGGCTTCCTGCCAGTTGATCAAGCATTCACTTTTTTCCTTAACAAGCATCCCACTCACCTTTAAGTGAAGCCAATTAAAGGGATCAAGGTTTATTTCTCCAAATGTAAGCAGATAACAGACAGAAACGCTCCTCAGATGACTTCTTGTCCTAGGGTTTCACAGCCTCTCTCTCCAAGGGTCTCTGGTAATCCTGCTTCTTGAAGCTTCCCAGCCCCAAACAGTTCCCTTCTCACAGCCATCTCCCATTCCTCCTCTGAAACACCAGCCTCAGGGCTACCTCCCTGAGGCCCTAGCTCCAAGGACCTACCACCAGAGTTAGCACTACTTCTCTGTGGTGGTGGTGGTTGTTGTTGTTGTTGTTGTTGTTGTTCTTGTTCTTGTTCTTGTTCTTCTTCTTCTTCTTCTTCTTCTTCTTCTTCTTCTTCCCCCTCTCCTCCCCAGTACTACCTCTCCCTCTTCCTCCCCCTCTGACAGGCCTTTATAGCCTCAGGTGTAGCCCTGCCCCCTTTGATTGGCTCAACTGGTCCCACTTGCTCTAACACAGGGGCACTGGGCCTGGTGTACTCACAGGGACCAGCTACCCTGTGACATATATACTTTTTTTTTTTTTACTATACATATCTCTGCACCCAGTATCTGTATATTTCCAGAATGAAATATGTTATCAAAAGATTTAATATCTTGCTTGCCTAGCCAGATTTCAAAAGTAATATTGCAATTAAGCTCAGTGAGGAACATTATGGGGAGGGAAAAAAATTGCCCGGCTCAAAGAAGAGAAGGTTTGGCAATCCTCAAAAAAACTAGAAAGGCCAGAAATAAATGTCTTGTTATAAGTGTTCCTTTATTATTTTTTTCCAGTGCTATTATTAAGCATCCATGGGTGATAGTACTCAGAATGAGTGGCAGCTGGTCTTATTAGGCAGCCACAAAACAAATTGTATTTTACAACATTAATTATTATTTAGATGTTATTAACTAGCATGAGTTCTATGGTAATGAGTAGTGGTACACTCCAGACATGCAGATAAGGGTGTTTTTCCCTCCCCCAGTACCAAGATGCTGTGCTGAAGAGTTTGTACTCAGAGGGAAAAGGATAGGATTACTGAGATAAAGCAAAGTCATACATTACAGTCATTGGTGGGGATCGGGGATGCTAAATTTAGTTAAAACGAATCTGGTTAGAACAGAGTGTACCAGCCCCCCCCACCCCCCCAGACCAAACCAAAACAACTCTGAGTGTGTCAGGATTAATAACAGCTGGAAGTGGGAACAGAGCTGACTTTCCATTTCTAATGCACAGTTCGGCATTGAAAGTGGCAAGATGCTGAGTTTATCCCTTATTTATCAAGATTTCTCTTCATATCCCAGCATCCCTCTCAGATTCTGGCTGTGGCACTGATGATGCAGAGAGTACAAGGTGCTGAATGATAAAGTAACTTGTTACTTCTGAAACATTGGTGCAGGGTGAAATCTTTCAATAAATTGGGTCAGGCTTCTCAACTGAGAAATAACTGAGAGGCAGTGATCAAATGAAAACAGCAAAAACTCCAAACCCGGGAACATTCTCTAAAAGAAAGATAATCCAAACTCTGTAAAATTAGGGTACAGTAACCTTCCAGGCCAGGCATATAACTAAAAACAAAACAAACAAATAACAAATGTAGTGCTTGTGAAAGATGCCAACTTTCAATAATCCTAGAAATTAAGTCCTTTATATAGCCACACAACAGGTATAAAAGGGGAGTGCAACTATGATTAACTCTACTTTGCCTGAAAGCAGGGTTTGAATCCCCAACTTTCAATGCTAAAACACATTTCTTTTTCTTGAACTAATGGCATAATTTCTATAGTTGGTAGCTATAGTAGGTTCTTAACTTATTGTGCGCCAGCCAGTAGAGGCAAAGACCCACACTACTCCTACTGTAGATTATACACACTCTGGGGAAGCATCTGAAGTCTCGCAAAGTACAAGTCCCATCCTAGCACACCACTTTTTATAACAATCTCTTGTTTGGGTTGCCAGTGCTAAAAGCATAAACTTCTGCTGCATGAGTTAAAGGAATCATAGTTAGCAGCTTTTGTTCTATTATATGAACTATATAGAGTTCATATAATAGAGTGGGACAAAGATTCACACTCTCCTAGCATGGCTTACAAAAGTTTCCCCATGCTGCTTGGCCAGCATGCCTCTGACTATTCAACAGGGACCACCAATGTAGTAAAATATAGCATTCCTCTATAACAGTTCTTTTCATCTGTAGATCTTACTATTATTCCTATTTTACAAAGAGAAACTGAGGCACACGGTGGGAAAGTGGTTTTGCCGAAGGTGGCACAGTGAGTCAGTGGCAGAGCCATGGACAGACCCCCAAGTGTATCAATTCCTAGATCAGTGCCCTGTCCACCAAACCATGTTCCTGTAAGTGCATTCTGTTGGCACTGCACTGATGTCATCCATTAAACCCCACCCCTCCCTAAAACTTTTATTCCAAATAATGAGAAAGTATGAAAACAAAACAAAACATATCATGCCTGTCAAACTGGAACTGCATAAAAATGGGGTGCCAGCAAAGATGGTGGATTTTGTGACCTGAACTAGACACTTATCAGTAGATCCACAGAAAGGACTTAGACTTAGCGTTTACAATCCAGTTTTTTTACTGTGGAAGCAAAGATGTCTGAAAGACAAGTCACAGTTCCAGAAAGTAACTTAATTAAAAGAAATAATCCTAACCTGAGGGAAAATTATTCTATTATTAAGAATTTTAAATTTCAGCCAATGGTGAGAATTGGTTTAAAACAAAATTTCCAATTGATCACATAAGCTATGAAAAAATGTTGAAAGAATCTGATGTGTGCCAAAGTGACTCTTTTGGCTTTCTGCCAAAGGCAACTCATGTCAAACCACGAGAAAGTTGATATTTTACTAATTAAGTGTTAGGACTATTTCAGCTAATCAGAAACTAGCTCATACATTAAATCACACTTTTAAGAATAGGCCAGGTTCTGATTAGCCAGAGTACACAACAGGATGTTCGGTCATTACTAAGCAATGAGAATATAGTTTATTCCAATAATACTTCAGAGAAAGAATATTCATCACTCCATTATTCCAATGCCTCATCATCAGTGTAATGGAGGAAAAAAAGTCACTGGAATTGAAGGTCCTCACAAGATAAATTTCTCCCACTTTTATAACTATCTGGGCTTGTTTGTCCTTTACGCTTTATCCCCCAACAAACCTTGGCTTTGGCATTCACATAGCAACAGATGATCATGATAGCCCATGATAACAGTTGATTCTACTGATCACCTTTCTTAAGTATATTTGGATGGGCCACAATTCGTTTGTCAGATTCATAGTTAAGTGAGTTGGGTCTGGACCAGTGTAAACAGTGCCACATCAGTCCATGCTGGGTGAGGGGGAAAATACACACAAAGATCCTAAAAGTACGGTCTGGGTTAAATAGCACTATAGTCTTTCATCCAATGCTAAGGTGGGAGAACTATACTATGGAAGGCCTCATATCAGCTGAGCAGGTGGGTAAATAATGCCATATCACAGCATGCATGGGCAAGAATCTGCACTAAGATCCTAAGGTGATGAACCACATGCATGGGGAGGTGGGATCCACAAATGTCTCAAGGGTGTAGGTGAGGGGTAAATAAAGCTACATCATGACATATTAGGATGGGCTAAATAATGCTTCATTGTGAGATGCAGGAATAGGGGCATCCAAAGGCCTTGAAACTGTGGATGGAGGCATAAAAATCCCAAACAAAGCCTCTGTCTCACCATATATTTTGCTATCACCAGAAGATACGGGGAAAAAAAGTGTTAGAGGAGGGAAGAAAACAGGTCACACCTGGGGGAGAGAAGTGATTGAACATTGAGAGGCAGGAAGAGGCGATGGGGGCTCCTATGGTGTGTGTGTGGGGGAGTGTTGGTGGTTTCCATGTTTCCCCCCTTGAGCAGGACAGCAGAGAGTTCCCCACCCCTTGGCTCCCTGCAAGCTTGTGGGGGTTGCTTTTCCCTAGGGGCTGCCCCGTGGGTTGAGGTAGTGGGGATTTCCCTGGCTTCCTTGGCTGCAGGGAGCTCCCCATCCCAGTGCCTTCTCCCCTTATCATCTATGTTCTCCTGGTCACTGATGTGCTGCAGGTTGCAGCCCGTGTCCACATGGCTCAGCTCGGGCTTGGGGCAATAGGATTCCAGCTGGGAGTGGACATTCCTGCGCACCCTGGTGCTGGAGGATACGCAGCAGGAGCTGGTGTTCCCCATCTTCCTTCACTACCTAGCTCCAACACTAGCCATGGCTGCTTGGCCTGGCATGGGAGGATGCGGGGGGCCCAACACCAGCGGCGGCGAGAAGCCATGGGCAGCAGCAAAGAAAACAACAAGGAGGAGAGGAAGAGGCATCGGCGGCAGCTGCTCCTTTCAGCCACGCTCACCGGCTGATCCCCTCACTAGCTCATCCAAGACACCTTGCCCCAAACATGGCCAGCCCAGCCAGCAGAGCAGAGGCACAGCAGCTAAATCATCCTGCCCTAGCATCATGAGATTTTTCCATGGGACCCCAAATTGGCTGGGGCCCCTGACCATGGGCCCCATGGATCTGTGTGTTATTCCACCACTGGCTAGGTGCCTGGGCATCAGGACGTGGTGGACTTGTACGCAGCTCTGGCAGATTTGTTGGCACCATGGCAACTTTACCACTGGAAACAGGCACCTAAGGAATTTAGGCATCTACAGGGTTACACAGCAACTGAGCAGGGGTTTAGAGGATTTAAATTTTGGATTCAGGAGACTAAAGTGGCAGCTAGCCACCTAAATCCCTTTATGGATCTAGTCCTTATTCACTAGGAATGATACCAAGACAATCTATTCATTTAAAATAGTCATCAGATGTTAATTTATATGAGTTAGAGATGGAAGGCTCTGTATCCTGTGAGTCATGCACCCTCTCTGCATGCTATCATTTCTATTAGTGCTAATGGGAATTATGTGTGGCTACCATGAAGAGAATAAACCCTGTAAATTGTTTTGGAATAAAAACAGTAGGTGACTGGTGAACTCTCACCCCCAAATTTGATATTACAGAGAGTTTTCTTTCAAGTCAAATCACATTCTGTAATGAGGTACAACACCAAATGAGAAAAGGTCAAAGAAAAACTGATTATAAAACTCAAGATTATCTTTGAAAAGAGAGGAGAGTGGAAAGATACAATAGGATGGGCTGTCAGGATCATTGCTAGCCAGTTCAAGGCAGAAAGCCTGCTTCTTACCTTGATAAACTGTTAGCAATAGGTCACAGTCAGCTGCTTCTCTTATCAGCACCAGGAGCTTAAATGTCAACGATTAAGTGTTTCCATGGAGATCCCTCTGAGTTTCACAAATGTGGGCACATTATTTACGCCCACACTCTGTAGGATAAGTGATAATGACAGTGTGTTTTGTTGTGCCCTATCGTATCTGAAGCAAGCTGTGCAGCTGGACTATGAAATGCTTATATCAGAGTACAGTGCCAGATCTCTATGATGGGAAGCACACCTGTTCATTCTGATTTCCACAAACAATGTCTGGGAGAAAAAAGGCCAGCTTTGTTACAATATATTTCAGGAAGCCGACTCCAAGACAGGGGACAGTCACAGCTGCTGAGTATTAACAAATACATTCTTTCCAGGGAATGAACTAGGTAGCACATCACCCATGACCTACATAGAATGCACACTATTTGGTGGCCAGTACATTTCAACGGTGATTGGGGTATCTTGTCTTTTCCAAATTAGCTCTACATACAATCCTATTAGTTAACTCATAAAACAGAGACTTTGTATATTTAGAAGCACTTTGGATTGGGGAAAATATTGCAATTTTTTTTCCGGTGACTACCTGTTCCACTATTTAAATATAATTACTTCAGCCATCTTTTTGTGTTCATTTCCCACAAATTATGTCAACAAATTATGCCAATATCAATGTTAAATAGTAAGTGGTTCAAAAGTATTTGCAGGATAGTTTTTGAGTTTGTACAAATGGGTATTTGTGCCAGAAGCATTTGCCTGATCTTCCAGTGAGGGCGAAGGAAAAATACAAACAATCAAGTGACTTCTCAGACCAATCACAACTTGGCGTTGCAGCTCAAATGGAATATGGAATACTCACAGACGGTATATATACCTGCTCCTGTATTTTTTACTTCATACATCTGATGAAGTGGGTTCTAGCCCACAAAAGCTTATGCCCAAATAAATTTGTTAGTCTCTAAGGTGCCACAAGGACTCCTCGGGTTTTTTTTTGCTGATACAGACTAACACGGCTACCACTGAAACCTGTCACAGACAGCTGTTTGCAATCCATATTGTTTTAAAAATGCAAAATGTTTATCAAACAACTCTGAACAACAAAGAAATCTGAGGAAATTGCAATTGGCTCACATATATGTTGCGAATGGAAAGAGGCTAGATTTGTTGGCTAACTATACACTCAGCTCACATAGTTACAACCACATGCATCAAGGTGGAAATACAGAACTTAATCTCTGAATATTAGGTAAACGCTTGTGCTGTTAGGGTCCTTCCAGGAACTACACTTCCCTTCCTCTACTACAGACAGAAAACTGAAGCCTACACTTCGGCCATGTCTACACTAGCACTTATGTCGGCAAAACTTTTGTCGCTCGGGGGTGTGAAAAAGACTCGTTGAGCTGGTTTTATTATGTCAACGGGAGAGCTCTCTTCTGTCGGCATAACGCAACTACACAAACACTCTTACAGAGGCACAGCAGTGGAGCCTTCCCCTTGCCTCTTGGGCACCACACATAAGGGGTGTAGGAAACAGCAGTCCCTGACTTGGGCAGCATAGGGATTGTTGCCAGACTATACTATCCGAAAGGATGGAACAGTTTACGCGGTCTTCCTGTACACTGGGAAGATGTGGGTGGGAACATGCCTATTGAGGCCCAATTCCTCCCCAAGGTTCCACTGTGGTGTGCATTTTTCCTTATTCAGGGTAGTGGCTAAATCTAGACCCGACTCTTCACTTAACAGCTGGGCTGTAGCCATGTTTTGCAATATAATTCCTGGAAGTACCACGCTGTATGATGGCATTTCTGGGAATGGTAGCACAGCACCATAAACTCTGATTTAGTGTGCAGCTTAAATTAAATCCTTCCTGGAAGTATGGTTTATCCACAGAAAGATGTGGCTATTTAAGTATTCAAAAATCTCACCCATATGACATCTGTTAAAGCTATTTGTTTACAGTTTTAAAAGAGACAATTCTCTAGTGAGGACAGCTTACTGAATCTAACCATCATGACATTTATATGCATTAAGAAACATATACAGCCAGATTAAATAAATAATAGATTTGGTTTTGTTGTATCTTATCAAGGCCTCAAGCATATTTTTGGCAGTGCTTAAGCAAATGCCAGACAGAGTATTTCTTAAGATTTAGGATTATGCTGACTAAGGACAGATCGCTTGTGTCACCAGTGCTGATAACAAGGTTGCATGGAACTGAAGTAAGACCACATATCCCTTTCAGTACCATAACAAAAATAATGTAGACTTTAAGATTAGGGTTATGGAAATCTGGGTGTGGTGATATGGGAAAATCTGCATTGCTGCTACCTAATTCGTACCTCTTCGGTGAATATGTAACCCGCATTTCATATATTCCTCTGTGCCTAATCCACAGAGGATGTGAATCTGCTCAAACCATAGCAACCCACGTTTCAGTTCTGAAGGTCTAACATGGGAGATGTGGACAAACCCTCTTTAAATGGAAAATGAGGCAAACACCCGTGTGCGACTGTGGTCACCAGGCACAAATGATGGAGCACGTCATATCTGAGTGTCCCCTTCGTTCTTTTGCCAGGGGCCTGAAGGACATTCACGAGCTCACTGCTGAGGCAATGTGCTGGCTATCAAACTTAGATATACATTTGTAGCTGTTGTTAGCTACCCAAGCCATACAAAAGAAGAAGACTTCAATATCAGAAACTGCTGCTTTTCACTAATAGTGAATTCACTTAAAATGATTAAATAAGAAAAAATTTATATAAAAATAGTTATCTGATCATAAGAATTCCCATTTATGTATAAGAATTACAAACAATGTTTAATGTGTATTTTAATTTTGAGTTTCTATCTTTATGAAACACAATCAGATTTATTAAAAATTACTTTGTTTGCAAAGTTTGGACTCATGCAAGGTTTGATAACCAGGCATATTTTAAACCAAATCAAATCTCAGTGTTTTGGCTGTTGGTAGAACCTTATTTCTAAGAAATAATTCAGTATTAAAAAGTTCAATATTGTCATGTCCTGCTCCTCTCAAAACAAATACTGATGAATGGGTTGGCCTCTCAGAGGCCCAGAAGCAATCAAAGAGATTCCAGTCTGATGCTGGATTGTGCTTCATTGTATGATATTCTTCAGAGTACTACAGAGCTTCCCGGAATTGGTATGTCATTCTTCATTAAGATCCAGGAGTGATCCAACTTCATCTTCACTTTCAACTTGTAAATCTATACATCAGGCAGTTAAAAAGTTAGAGATGAATGTCTGACACTCTTTTCAGACCCAGAAGGAAAACTAGTCCCTATAGATATAATATATGCCTGACAAAATGGCAAACCACTCACATCTAATTTACACAGATCAAGCATGGGTGTAGCCCTAGGTATTGTGTTGCTTTTAAGGAGAAGGACCCATGCACTATGATTTAAGAGGTTAAGATTATATATGTGTACTTATATATTTTCAACTATGGAAGCAACTCTTCCATGGTATTGCCATGATTGTTTTATGTAATACTTTGTATTGTGCGTTTTGTCTTATATTGCACTTTTGTCAAGTATGGTAGGTTATATTACAATGTCAAGAGATTTAAAATGCAACCTAATCTTTAAAACTCTGTGGTGGAAGGACAGATTGTAGCTATTAATCCATTTCAGGAGATAGTTTATTTGTAGCTTCTAGCATTTAATGGACCAACTTTTACAGTATGAACACAGCAATACAGGGGTTTCCATACAGACCAAATGATTAATGCATGTAGTTCAATAGTCTGACTGCAGCAATGGCTATGATCATTTAGAGAAAGGAGTCCTTCTTCTCCACAGCCCCAACACACACACACACACACACACACACTCACTCTTTATAATGCACCTAGACTATTGTACAATGTTAAATTTTGGAAGAAGGAGATAAAACTCGTTTCTGAAACAGTAGGAAAAAAGTTTATGCCTGGAGATATGTGGGCTCATATAGCATGTAATTTTTAATACCAGCTTAGGACAGTAGTTCCAGATTTTTTAAAATTGTGTATATATTCAGCCTTCTCAACTCTTTACCTTAATCACTTCCATGTGTTTGTGAATTCCTACAGTAATGAAACACTGAGAAAAATGCCTACAACACTGTATATAAAATAAGCATTTCCTTTATAGTAACAGGCAGTCCCTGTCTTGAAAAGCTTGCCATATGAATGCAAGGCAAAAGAGTGCTGACCAGTGCTGCTTTGTGAGCATAGAGGAGTTATGCTCAACAAGGGACATGTAACTAGGCACCTCATTTGGAGCTGAAGATCACACTTCTCCTTGGATACACATTGTCTCCTTGGATAGTCATTCTTTTCTCACACTGAACAACTTTTTGCTCTTAAGAATAAGGGAGCAGGCAGGCAGTGCACTGGAGACTTCCACTCAGTACAGAAGAATTCATATGGTGCTTCTGCTTGTGCCCATATGTTGCCTCTGCTCACACTTGTGCTGAAGTGCAAGAGTCTTGCACCTTGCTGCACATCATGCAAGATAGGATTGAAGCCAAGGTGCCCCCTTGGTCTTGTATTTTGGAACAGATTGAAAAGGAAACCCTGACTTCCAATATATCACAAACTGGGCCAGACCCTCAGTCTCACTCTGTCCTCTATGCACTGCTCTGGCAATGCAAAAGTAACACAGCTGGCTTAAACAGCTAGCTAGTAATCCCCCTGGTGTAGGAGAATCCATGGGTGGCACAAAGTTGCCATCAATATTTCCACAATTTATTGTTAAGCGAATAGGTCGAAGTCTTTGATGGAAGGTGTTTAGTTTCCGGCCCTGACTCAGAATCCATTCTGGATGCAAGCAATCTTCTGTTACAAGTTTCTGGATTACCAGAGTATTTCATAGGAACATTTACGAACCGGTATATAAGCAAATGCCACTTCTGAGTATATAACCTTTGATTCAGCCTGTGCAATAAAAAATCACCCCTAAAAACAAGCTGAGTGAGCTTCTTGGCAACAGTCTGTTTCTTGATGTCTGTCTGATATTGCATGTTGTGTAGATTATGCTGTCCCCTTTAGCTAATATTGAAATCGCATCATCACACCATGCAAAATAAAGGTGGATCTTGCCTCGCTTGGGTGATTTTTTTCCCTTGTATTTTCAAGCCTTCTTCATGCTACTTGGTGAATTATCTGTCTGCTCAATTTATTCTCCACATTTGGATGTGAGCTTGTTCACAAGTTATGTACTTGTCTATAGAACTTAGTGATGTTAGCTTGGGTTTTCTGAGCATTCTCAGTCTTGTCTCTTTCATGCCTATTACTAATATATCATAAATTAGTTCATCTTCTAAGATCTGGTAATTGCATGAATCACTCATTTTGCAGTTTGGCAACATACTGGTCTATTGTTTCTCCAGATTCTTTATTACACTTGCTGAAAGATGCCATTCATATAGGACATTTTTTGTGGTGGAGGGAGGATGCTGGAATCATTAAGTTTCAAACCAAAACTGATTTTTTTTTCTGTTTCTTGATGAAATAAAGAACAGAAAGAGTGTTGGGTTGAAACAAAAATGTTTCATATGTCAAATCAAATTGACATTTTGTTTAAGAAAATATACTCTTTACTGAAAATGTCACCAGTTCTAATAAAGAGCAACCTCTACAAAGACTCAGAAAGACAGATAATTAGACAACCTTTGTCTGGACTTTTTTTAAACTTACATTTAACATTCCCACTAATTTTTAATTTACTTGTAAAGGGTCAGTCAACCGTTAATGCCAACCAGGAGGTTTTTTCTGCTGTGCATGCCCAAGAAAAGGAATATACAGTAGCATTGCTTCTATTTTTAGAGATTATATTAGCATGAAATCATTGATGGATCAATGTGAATTTTTTACCTCTCAATGCAGTTTAATTTTCTAATTCATTGTTCCAGCCAGTCTCTTTATTCATTTGCTGATGAAGAGTAATGTTTCTGTTAAAATGAAATATTATTAGCTGTATATTCATATACTTATGAATGTGAAAGTTTGGATCTGCTCCGAGAGCAAAGCTGGCAAAAAATAATAAAAATGTTTTAATGTAAACTTGTGAACTGTTCACTAGTTCATTCCTCTTGATTTTACACACCCTGAAAGTTTAAGTTACACAAGATGTCAGGGAGGTTCAGGGAAGCATGACAAAGCTCAGAAATCCATTTTAGCTTGAGAATTTATACTAGATGATGGCAGTGGAGATCCTCTGAAAAACCGCATGGTCTTGCAGAGCCGGAAAAAGTGGAGAGACAGGAGGTCCAGAGTTTTACATAGATGTCCAAATGTATGAAGGCCAGTGATGGGCAGAGATACTAGACCTAGAACTAACCAAATAATTGATATTTCAGTGTGGTATTCAACATAAAGTTCTGAAAAACAGTGAGGCTCAGTTTGAACTGAAACTGATTTTTTTTTTTGGTTTCTCGACTAAACGAAACCCCCCCCAAAATTTGATTCAGGTAGAACCACATTTCCAAAACAGTTTATTTCAAAAATGTCAAAACAAACCATTTTAACTTTTAAAAAAAACAACTCATTTTTTTATTTGGCTGAAACTATTCATCAAATCTGACCTGAATTCACAAATTGCTTTGTTGCCCCAAAACTGCATTTTTGGCAATTTTACTATTTGCTGAAAAATTTCACCCAGCTCTAACTAGAATTCAGAATCTTTTGGCTCCACCCTTGTGCTTCAAGGGACTCCAACTTGGGGAGTGGGGGTGGGGGACGGGCCAAAAATCACATTTCTGTCTGGCCAGCAAGGACAATTATGATAATCTAGTCTGACCTCCTGCATAACACACAGTTACACAAGTTACACCTCAGATTAATATAACCGAAAGTAACCAAAGGGGGGAAAGTTCCATTTTTCTACTTTATTTGGGTTTAGCTGTGTAACTTCTGTGCACCCTCAACCCCAAGTCCTTTCTGCATTGGTAGTGCTCTGTGAATAGTCTGTGTCACTGTTCTCTCTGTAGGTTCCATTAGGTCTGACGCCTGATCCTGTAACAATCCACATGGGTAAACCCTTACATCTCTGTAGAGCACCACTGACTTCAACAGGAATCCATGTTGGCATATGGATGTATCCATGTGGCTCTGATTGCAGTAGAGTCACGGCTTTAGTTGATTTCTCCCTTGCTGAAAATACTTATAAATATCTTGAGAATCCTCATTAATCTTTATTTATAAGGATATTAAGGAAAATTCTGGACATCCTCTTCTAAAGGTGCTCTATCAGTAATTGGACTCCTTTTAAATTAGTCAATTAAAAAAAATTAAAATAAAAAAATAAAAACTGACAATAGCACTTTCACCTACTGCAGCCTGTAGTCATTTTGGAAGCAACTCCTCCTGAAATTTTTCTTTCAAAATTTGAAAGTGTGAATTTCTAAGCAAAAGTAACAGTTCAGTGGCTCATAAATAATCAGATTGTAGAAAATGCAGAAAAGTTGATAAAGATTTTGAATTTTCATAAAATGATTCCAAATTTAAACACAAGAAAACTTCAACAACACATTTTTACTCATATTTTGCCCAACTAACAGTTACTGGCTGGATGTTTGGGGTAAATTTGTGAAAAGGGAGTAACAGAGCTGCTTAATAAATGCCAAATACAGATGTCTTTTTTTTTTTTTTTATATAAATACTCTTCAAGCTCACAGGAGATGTCAATAAGAAAGTTAAACCCACAGCCCCAGTTGCTCCCTCATTCTTATTCAGAAAAGCCGTGCAAAGAAACATTGAACCAGAGTAATAGATGTGACCAGGAAAGACATAGGCTACACTCGCTTTCTGCTATTTCTCTACTGATGAAGAAAGCTACAGCATGACTATAATATCTGAAGTTATAGAGAGGAAAGTACAGTGAAGGAGTAGATCTGAAAATTAAATGGAAGAAGCTTCCATTTGGGCAATAGCAACCTAACAGTCTTCTCTGATCCCTCACACCTTTAGTGATTCAAGAACAAACCTACCTAAAGACTGGCAGCCTACGCCTGTATCCTCTCATTCATCTTGAGGGAGACCATAACAACAGAACAAATATAGACTAAATTATGGCCTACAACAACATTCTCCTTCCTACTCTTTGTCAGCAGGGGATAGATGTATCTATTAACTAGGCATTTATGTCATGATTTCCTTGCATTGCATCACTCAGGACTAATTCCATTTTAAATCAGAGTTTTTCAAAGAATCCTAAGTCATTTGCTTTCTATTACTTCCCCCCCGCTCCTTTCAGAATTTATTTCCATGACTGTATAAGTGAATCACTAGATGGCCAAGTAAAGTGATTGATGCAAGGAAGATTATTCCCCTCTTGATATAATGTATAATAGGAACACCATTAAGGAGTTTCTTCCTGCCGCTGAACAGTTGGTTACTGTAATTTGCTCAAGTCTTGCTGTATTTTTTCCCCAAGGCTCTTATTCATGCCCCAGATTCTTCTTGCTTCTTTGATTTGAAGTAGTAACAGAGAAGCTTCCAAACAATGGGTTTTTTAATGTGTTGCTAATTTTCTCTCTTTGAAATTATGTTCTGCAATCTGCTTCCGTACAAAGCATTTTTCTTCTTAATTGCTCATAGCATTAGTAAATGATCAAATGTCTCCAAATAATTTAGGCAAATAAGAATTTTTTTTAAAGAGTAGAATTTTTCACTGTATTTTAGAACAAGCAAAAGCAGCAGGAGGAAAGTAAAATCTACATGGCTAAGTTAACAATAAAAAGTATAGCAAAGGTAGTACATTTGAAAGTAAATGCAGATGCACACATTTTTAATTAAATGTTGAGGATGTAAGGGTACGTCCAGACTACCCGAATCGGCGGGTAGTAATCCATCTATCGGGGATCGATATATTGCGTCTTGTCTAGACGCGATATATCGATCCCCGAACGCATTCCTGTCGACTCCGGAACTCCACCAGGGTGAGCGGCGGTAGCGGAGTCGACGGGTGCTGTGAGGACGGGAGGTAAGTCGAAATAAGATACGTCAACTTCAGCTACGCTATTCCCGTAGCTGAAGTTGCGTATCTTACATCGACCCCTCCCCCCCAGGGTAGACCAGCCCTTAGATATTAAAATGCTGAATTGGAAACAATATCCAACGGCTACACCATGCACGGATCTGAAGAGTGTAAACATTGAAGAAACAGAATAATTGTTTAACGAGGTCAAGGTCAGAAAGAAAGTGAACCCAAAAATGTAGGCTAAATAAGGAAAACTATCACCACTGAAGTCTAAGAGCCTGTGAAAATCTGGCAGTGGATATCCCATCACTCGAAGCATTTAAAATGAGACCTGACACTGCTAGTCTGCAAAGCACATATCTGTGTTAATCCAATAACTGAAATCTCATAGTACTGTATAAGGAGATGGGCTACATTGGAGTCCACAGGACTTGCTCTGTTACTGTGGAACTGAGGTACCTGGGAATAAAGTATTGGTATAGACTCCTCATGGATACAATGAACAACTGGATACCCTCGCCATGCACCAAGCTTGCCTGGTTTTGGGATGTACTGACTGGTTCTGGGCACCCAGAGCAGGTAGGTAAGTGGTTTATGCAGCACATCTTTCAGCTGATTTTCTGATACCAGGAATCTGTGGCTTAGAGGTCATCAACTTCTTCTAGTAGAACCCTTCGAGTATATCTATACTTATGTCTCATTGTCTTACTCTCCATTTAGATTATAAACTCCATGAGACAGGAACTGTGTCTTCCTTTATGTTTTGTATGGAGATGAATACACCTGAGGTGGTAAATAATCATAATAATCTAACCCAAATGAGAAAATTCTTTGAACTCTTCTTTGTCCATGGCTCAAGATGTTGTGTAGGAATAGGAACAGTACTTCCTGGTTACTGGCTCTATTTTAGGTATCTACTAATATGACTCCCCTCACTGTAATACTCAAGCAACTCACAAACATTAAAGTATTTATCCACATTGTAATGGGGCTGACCGACTCCCATGCGTCTCTTCTTGGCCACAAGTGACCATGCGGTGGCTTGCCTCTATGTTCCCCCTTCTTCAGGGCTTCTTCCAAAACAAAAAACTTGTAACAATCAAAGGAAATTAAAAAAATATTCCCCACCTGGAGTCCAATTTATTCAGCTCTCAAGTACATGCAGACCCTTCAGGACCCAACCCTAGTTCAGTATCTCTCTCTTTAGCTGGAAGGTTTCCACTCTTTTTTCTTAGAGCTGGGTCACAGTTCAGTGTCTCTGTGGGAGCCAAACCAGCTACATCTCCTCAGGATTCTGTTTCCTTAGTACCCCACACCCCTCACTGCAGCCCCCTGCTGCCCTTTATAGGCAATTACCTGATCCCACTCAGGTGGGGGCTCATCCTGTAATCACTGATGGCTTAGCCCCAGGCTTTCCAACCCATGGGGCAAGCCACCCTGTTACAATCACTATGTCCCTTGAAGTATGGAAAACAGCTAATGTTAAAAAGGGTAAATGGGATTATCTGAGTAATTATAAACCTGTAGTGTGACATTGATCCTGGGAAATATAATGGAGTGCTGAAATGGGACTTGATTAAGAATTAAAGGATGCTAATATAAATAATGCCAATCAAAATGGGTTTATGGAAAATAGATCCTGTCAGACTAATTTGATAACTTTCTTTTGATGAGATTATCGGTTTGGTTGATGTAATATACTTAAAAGTCTGTAAAACATTTGACTTGGTACCACACAATATCGTTTTGATTACAAAACTAGAATGATAGAAAATCAACATGACACATTAAATGGATTAAAAACTGACTAACTGATAGGTCTCAAAATGTAATTGTAAATGCGAAATCATTGAGTGAGTGTGTTTCTAATTGGATCCTGTAGGATTCGGTTCTTGGCCCTATGCTATTTAACATTTATATCAATGACCTGGAAAAAAACAAGATCTCTGATAAAGTTTTCAGATAACAAAAAATTAGGGGAGAGGTAAATAATGAAGAGGACAGGTCACTGAGATCTGGATCACTTGGTAAACTGGGTGCAAGTAAACAATGTGTTTTAATATGGCTGATTGTACATGTCCATGTCTAGGAAAAAGAGTAGGCCATACATAGAAGATGGGAGACTCTATCCTGGGAAGCAGTGACTCCCAGGAGTGATTCAAAAGATTTGGGAATGATGATGGAGAATCAGCTGAACATGAACTCCCAGTGCAATGCTGTGACCAAAAGGGTTAATGTGATCCTTGGAATAATAAACAGGGGACTCTCACATTGGAGTAGAGAATTTATTTTCCTTCTGAGTTTGGCTCTGGTGCGATCGCTGCTGGAATACTGTGTCCAATTCTGGTGTTCTCAATTCAAGAAGGATTTTGATAAATTAGAGAGGGTTCAGACCGGAGCCCCGAGAATGATAAAAGGATTAGAAAACATGCTTTATAGTGATGTTATGTTGATGACAAGATCAGCGCTGGTGAAAATAGTGCTGCTGTATTGCTTGTGTGGTCTTTTGATAGCCAAGTTCATCCTGAGTATCCAGGGGTGGTGGGTGTTGATCCCTGTGTGTCTCCCCTGGAGGCTTAACACCTGGTAGTTGTAATTAGTGCATATTTTGGCTATGAAGTCTTGTTTGGCACCCAGGAGCTCTTTGAAATCTGCTGACATCATTGTCAGCACCAGCCCTGATGAGGAGCCTTTTAAATGGCACTGGCAACTGCATCAACCTTCAGATAGAGTCAGTCGGTTATGTTGAGAATTGTGTCAATCTGCAGGCATAGACACATTCTTTCATTATAGTGTAGTGGCGGATGTCTGGCAGGCTTCTCAGATTCAGAGAAGAAGACAGGTGCCCTGAGATGCATGCTCTTGCTACCCCCATCCAGGACTGATAATAATGGCATTGAAGTCCTGACTGTAGATACTGGTGGCATTTCCATCACATTTGTCTACAAACCACCATGCAAACAATTCAAGTTCACTAGTCCACAAAACCTCAAAGATGACAAAATGCAGATGATCACTGGTGACTTTAACAGTCACAGTATCAAATGTGGCGTAGCATAACTGATGAAAATGGTGAACTAATTCAATCACGGGCAGATGCACTTCACTTGAGCTTTATTCACAACCCTAAGCTTCCCATTTCCTTCAACAGCAGCCAACAGAAAACAGGGCTACAAGCCTGATTTGGTATTTGTCAGCAGCAACATAGCTGGTTAGTGTAACAAGCTTAGTTTGGATCCAATTCCACATTCATAGCAGGTACATTTCGTACCACAAAAGCTTATGCTCAAATAAATTTGTTAGTCTCTAAGGTGCCACAAGTACTCTTGTTCTTTTTACATTCGTAGCACTGGCCCATTGCCATCCAGATCAATGCAGCCTAACACTGAACTCAGTACCATTCCTGCGCTGCTTTAATTTAAAAAAAGCAGAATGGAAAGGCTTCACCAATGACCTTGCTGCTGTTGTAAGAAAGATCAAGCCAATACCAGAAAATTATGACCAGTTTGTCAATGAAGTGCACACTGTCTTGAAGAAGCATATTCCACGGAGTTGCAGAACAAATTATGTGCCCTGACTAACATTTGAGTTGTCAGATTGGTATGCACAATACAAGCAGAAGTTGAAAGCAAATCCATTTGTTGATGATAACATGGCAGTGAAGAACTGATCTCTGCACTAAAGGAGGAAAAACGTAAGTCATAGCAGAATCTCACTGAGAATGTGGGTATGACCCACAGAGTAAAAAAGCATGGATAAGCATCTGAAAGCTTAACAATGACCCAGGGAACACAGAGTGACACTACAATATTACTGTAGACCAGGTTGCACACCAACTCTTAGAAAATTGCAGGGTACTGAATAAACAACTCAAGATATGGCTTAAGTGACAAGACTAGGAGACTTTTAATTTTGGGGCACAATGACTGAATTAACCTCTGGAATTAACACCCTCTAGAATGGCAAAGCCACCTATTTAGACATTTGTACAGAACAAATTAAACATTTTGGACCAACAATAAAGAACTGGTTACTCAGGTTGTTGAACACATGCTCAGCCATGTACAAGTATCCAAGATCTGGTGATGAGCACGTTTTGTGGCACTCCTGAGGCCAGGAAAGGATGCAACGGAGCCAAAAAACTTCAGGCCGATATCACTACTGTGTCATCTCTACGTATTGTACGAGAGTCTCATCCTAAATTGCTTTCACCACTCATTGAAAATACACCTAGTTCCAGAGCAAGCTGGATTCTGCCCAGGCAAGTCATGCACCGGTCAAGTGCTGAACATTACTTAATACACCAAAGATGGCTTTGAAAAGGGTATGGTAACAGGAGCCGTGTTTGTTGACCTATCAGCAGCATGCAACTCAGTAAATCACTGAAGGATTCCCACTCAAATATACAAAATGACAAAAGATCACGACTTTGTGTGATTGATACAATCTCTACTAGAGAACTGACGTTTTTACATTGAACTATGAATGAAGCAGAGCCAATAGTGGCAACAGAAAGATGCCCCCCACAAGGGAGCATACTCTCACAAAGACTTTTCAACATCTATACCAGTGATCAGCTGATCCATCTCAGCCCAAGTAGTTTTACCTATGCCGACAACATATGCATCACTGCCCAAGCCAAAGGTCTTGCCTCGATTAAAGCTACACTAACATTAGCACTGCCTGGGCTCTCAGTCTATTACACCAAGAACAAATTGTGTGCCAATCCAGACAATGCAAAAGTGAATCTCTCCATTTTAGGAATTCTGAGGCCAACAGACAGCCATCTGGAATGGAGATCACTTGCCCATTGTTGGAATCCTGTCTATCTTGGAGTAACGCTAGAGCGTACACTCTCCTTTAAGGCACATGTGGAGAAGACAAAAGGCAAAGTTAGCACCTAGAACATACTCAGGAAGCTTGCACATTCAAAATGGAGAACCAACCCAGCAACACTAAGAGCCACTGTACTAGCACTTTGCTGTTTGATAGCTGAATGTTTATGTCTGCCGTTGGAAAGATTGGCTCACACAAAGAAGCTGGGCCCTGTGCTGAATGATAGCTGTTGCTACATCACAGGATGTCTAAAATGAACAAACGTGAACAGCTTTTATGTGCTTGCCGGAATCACTCCACCGGATATCAGGAGAGCAGTCACAAGCAAAATGGAATGATTTCAACAGGTCAGAGATACCAAACATCTGCCATGGGGCCACACCACTGATCTTTGTTGCATGAAATCGTGGAGGAGCATCCTAGCTTTAACAGAATTGCTTAAAAAACCCCACCAATGGCTATAGGACTGGAAATGTGTCACACAGATAGAAATACTCGAAGATGTTAAAATGCACATAGACATTACCAAACAACTTTCTGCAGGTGCAGAGAAGGATTGGTTGACCTGGAGGTGTTATAATTGTCTCCAAATAAGAGCTGGCAGGTCAAAAGTCAATATGTGGAAGTGGGGTTATTCCAATGATCCAAATAGACACATGTAACTGGTGAAACACAGACTGTGGAACATGTGTTGGTGTGCTGAACCCTGGAAGATCTCACACCATGGAAGATCTCACCAAGGCTACAGACCGGGCCATATCTTGTGCCCAACACCAGAAAAACCTTTGATTATTCTGGAAGGACACAAGAGGAAGTAGTACTTCCATGGGGAACAAATATTTAATAATGAGGTCTTCAGTCGAGCAGAGAAAGGCATAACATGTGCCAACGGCCGGAAGTTGAAGTTAGACACATTCAGTTAAGAAATAAGGTGTAAATGTTATCAGTGAGAGTAATTAACCATCGGAACAACTTACCAAGAGTCATGGGGATTCTCCATGACTGGTAATTAAAAAAAAAAATGGATTCTTTCCAAAAGCTGTGCTCTAGGAATTATTGTGGGGAAGTTTTGTGGCCTGTGTTACACAGGAGGTCAGACTAGATGATCACAATGGTCCCTACTGATTTTGGAACTTTGAATCTATGAATTATTATCTCCATTTTCAGATGGAGAATTGAGGCATAGTGAGAGTAAGGATAAAATTTTCAAAAGCCTTCTACTATTAAGAGGTCAATGGGACTTAGGCTCCAGAGTCATTAAGGTGCTTTTGAAAATTTTACCCAAAGGGCTAGATTCACAAAAGAGCTTAGCTGCCTAGCTGCAATTTTCTGCACCTAAATCCCAGAATCAGCCCCACTGGGATTCATAAAAACCCCATTCAGCTGTCCCCGAGTCTTGTCGTCACCGACATTGCTCAGCGCCTAAATTTCTGCAGTAACAGTTCCCTATACATCTGTGTTTCTGCCTCTATGCATGTGCACTGCAGCCTCATGCCAGGCGCCTGGATGCTTAAACCCCAGAGGAATTTTGTTTTTTGAATGTGACCGTCTGTAAATTTCCCAAGGATAAGATTTGGTGACTAAATTCCCCCCACACTCTCTCTCCTCTCTTTGATCTGACTCAGACAGGAAACTAAGCTTACAGGATTTTGGCAGTGGTTATTTTAAACTAATGGCTTTTCAAAATATGTAAGTTATAGTTATTGGTAATTGTGATTACAGAAATGCTGTGAACTATAAACTGTCATGTCATGCATAAAAAGAATCTTAATGCTGAACTTAATTCTAGCTGCATTCAGAAGCTCTATAAATCACATCTATAAATAGAACTGAGTTAGTGCCATGGGGGAAGCCTTTGAATTTTCATAAGCCTCTCTTCTCTTATTCTGTCATCAAAATAAGTCTTGAAATCATATGCAGTTTGCATTCTCTGAATCAGTGGCTAAGTAATGGCATTATGATAACAAAAATACATCACTGTGATAAACCACCGATATGTGCAGATCATCCATTTCGTCCTTGCAGAGTGAAAGCCATTTATTCAAATGGCATAAATGGCTACTTTGATTAATACCATTATTTGCCCTTGATGAGATGCTGTTTTCCAAGGAAACCTAGATGCTAAATTACACTCATGATATTGGGAAATGAAAAAAAAAAGATTAGGTTTATTTTATTTCCTGTGCACATATTATTAAGTTATTAATTGTATTATTATTATTATTATTATTCATTAATTTCATGGCACCATAGAGGTGAGTGATGCATTACAAAAATAAAGATGAAGCCCTTGCCCTGCAGGTCTTACAATTTAAAGGACTCAATTCTGCCTTTACATGCACCTATGTAACTCTCAGTGACTGGAGTGGAAGTCACAAATGCAAATGAGGGCAGATTTTGCCCCTAATTTAAGATACAAACAACAAGAGAGATGACAGCACACTGGGAGTTTAGAGAAGGAGGACAAATATTTATAAGCAGGGTAATCATGCAACATTCAGGAGGAAAACAATTGCTAATTGCCTAGAGTTTTAAAACAAATGTTTGTTTGAGACAAATGCTTTTTCCAGTTATAGTGCCACGTGCAGCATAGAGAAGCAGTTGAATACTGCAAAAGAGTTTGTGACCATTCATTAGAATTTTGAACCACTGTTTGATTCAACCGTGTAAAACTTCATTGGAGCATACCAATGGGTCAGTGTGGGGAAGCTGGCACTACTGCCTCCTGTGTCGCCCCATTCTCTGGATATGTAGAGAACGATATCCTCCAAGGCTGTCAGACAGGCATCTTTCATTAGCTGTTTTACTCTTTAAAAAATCACTATGGAAAAAAGGAAGCTTCTTGCTGAAGAGACTGATGTCTAGTGTGTGTTCAGAGTCATGTTTGCTCATTTTGGTGGCAGTTAAATGCTTATTGCTCTTCATTCTGTTGGCGCTGACGGTCCATGACTGCTATTCTTTCTTGTGCATCACCCACAGAACTGATTACTAAATTCCAGCCAGTTACCCATCAAAGGCATTACTGAGGGCAAAATTTGAAGACGGTGGGGTGCTCATAGGAGTTACTGAGAACCTATTGTGGCCTGCAAAACCATTACTACAAGTCATGATGCTGGAGAAGGAAAGAATCCAGCCTAGTAGGTTGATTTTTTCAGGGATGGCAGGAAACCCCCCCCCCACTTTTTACTTGTTAGCTGAGTATTTTTGAGCAGGTATCACTGAGAGCTGGTAGCCATGGAATCAGAGGGATCCATTTTTACAGAGACTTTTCAGAGCAAAACCACAGTTAACAACTCCCACTTCCCCAGCATTTATTCCTCAGTAATAAGTTAAAATCTATTTCTAAATCCACATGTATATGGAAAAGTGTGAAATCCAGACAAAAACAGTATATGTGGTGCAAAAGAAAACCCACATAGTTTTAAATGCATGAAATACATGAAAACCTATAAAATCTAACAAAGTTAGAGAATTATTGTGCAAACATATAGAAAATTACATATTAAATTATTTTTGGGCGGTTGGGGGAGGGAAACAAGTCCCACTTGTGTTTTTCAAAATCAGGATTTAATGCTGAGTGAATAACTTCCCAGGACTCCTCTTTTCAGGTAGTTTCTGCATGCAGTGTTTCCCTAGCGACGTAACATCATCACTCCTGTATACGGTGTTGAAATGCTGTAGACAAAAATCATAATTATCCCTGCTAACTGCTAGAAACTGATGCCCATTTTTAAAGGGAGAGGCAGAAATCTGTGCAATACACATTGTATAATACATTGGTTCTCAACCTTTTTCTTTCTAAGGACCCCCCTCCATGGCCCACTAGTGCCACAACAACTGTGTGTCTGCATATAAAAGCTAGAGCCCGTGTTAGGGGGTAGCAATCAGGACAATTGCCTGGGGCCCCACACCACAAGGGGCCCTATGCAGCTAAGTTGCTCAGGCTTCAGCTCCGGGTGGCAGGGTCTGGGCCCTGGGCTTCAGCCCCATGGGGGAGGGGGGAGGGGGCTTCAGCTTTCTGCCCTGGGGCCCAGCAAGTCTAATACCGGCCCTTGACAGACCCCCGGAAACCTGCTCATGGCCCCCAGGGAGCTCCGGACCCCTGATTGAGAACCACTGGTATAATACACACAAACTGCAGCAAAATTAGAGCAAAAAAGTTAAAAGACAGCCCTTGATAACTAGACATGGGGCCAGTTCAAACACCACAGATCTGAACCACCATAGAATTTATCTTCGAGTTCAGAATCTGAACTCAGACTCACACATGAATTTTTGTGGAGTGCCCCCCTTGCTGTACTGAGCCAAAAACATTAGCGAAAGGCACTGGTCTGAGGCTCAGCATAGTTGGGTTCAGTTCTGAATCCTGCCACAGACTTGACCTAGGCTACATCTGTTTCAGTTCTCCATCACAAAGCAGGGATAATAACACTGCTGTGCTTCACAGGGGCCTTGTGTAGTGAAGTGTATTAATGTGTAAACTGCCTGGATTCTCCAGTGACAGGGGCCATGTCAGTACACTCAAAACCCAATATCCTTGATCCAAGCACTCTCTAACTTGGCACGTCAGGGTGCAGAACTCCATACAACCAGAGGTGCTGCCACATCCCCTGGCTTGAAGTAGTTTCCATCATATACAGGGTTTACAGTTTGGTTCAATGGCTCTAAGCAGCCCCATTATACAAATTGTTCCAGAACCCCTGTATGCAATTATAAAAATATGGACCTGACTCCTCTATGTAAAAATGCACAGTACATATTAACACTTTGGAGTTGTTTGTGATAGGCCTTTACACAGGTGCATGGGGTACATTGGAGAACTCCCAGGGAACTTCACATCTTTGGATGAATGATTGCCCAAAGGAGAATATTAAAGGACAGTACAACCCAAGGTGACCAGATGTCCCAACTTTATAGGGACAGTCCCAATATTTGGGGCTTTTTCTTATATAGGTGCCTATTAACCCCCAGCGCCTGTCCCGATTTCTCACACTTGCTATCTGGTCACCCTAGTGCAACCAAAGAAGTATCCCTACACACCCGGTTGCTTGGAGTGAGGCACAATCCTTCCTTAGGACCGGTCTGTGGTGTCTCCTTCTCAGGCCAGAAAATTATATGCCATAATTTGACAATGTGTGTTAGAAGATACAAGCCACTCATGATTTTAATAGAAGATAAGCTCATTGGACAAGCTTTTCAAAAGCAAAATGGTTATGCCTCTCTTGAGCACAGGCTGCCAGCTATTCTAATTATATTTCACAGTTTTACTGTTCAACAGGGACTGAGGTGCTTTTGAAGCACCATCTGGACCAGAATTGTGATTCCATGGGTGAAAGGACAATAGTTTAAGATAAACTATTGCCATTAAGAGAAGCATTTAATTAGTCTTAATACTTGCATAAGAAAAAAATGCAGTATTTTAATATGGTTACTTGTGGTCGAAAAGTCTCAGTTATTTGAGGGGAAAGAGCTAGCTTTCTCCATTTGCCCCGGCCCTAGATTCCCACTTCCCTGCAGCAGTGACTAAGGATCATAGATTGTGGATAAAAATAGTTGAACTGATTCAGGTGCAGCAAGAACTGACTTGAACCTTCTCCCCAATCACAAAGCAGATCTGAGTATCGTTTTGAAAAAAGCGTGGTTAGCTTTAAAAACAAAAACAATGACAATGCAATCCGATGCGTGCCTCCGCAATTCCTGTGGTTTGACACGCTGTGATTAGAGGGTCAGAAATCCCACAAGGCAGACTGTTCTTGTGTTTTTTCTGGCCAAGCCAAAACCAGGAAGTAGTGGACATTTTTCAAAAAAGGCTGTTTTTTAAAACATGTCCAGCTCATTACAAATTTGGATAATCATCTCAACTTTTAGACACGACTGGTTCCCAACTTCTCCATTTTTAAAGGAGATGGCCCAAACAAAAACAGTACAGTGTAGATACCAATACCATAAAAAAATCTTTTGGAAGGGAGGTGATTTTTTTAAACTAATATTTTAAAACAGTGAATTATAACTCTTGCCTTGCTTCTTTAGGTCATGAGTCTGGAAAGAAAAGATCACTAGCCAAGAGAAGATCAGTTTATGATCCAAAGCATCACATGCTACAGATAGCTCTAATAAAATCTGAACTGAATGTAGCCCAGCATAGTTAATCATGACAAGGTTATGAGATCTAGGACTGGGTGAATTCCTTTTGTAAGAAACATTTTTGGGTTTTGGGTCAATCAAAACATTTCATAAACATATGTTGATTTGAAGGCAGAGTTTCCACCCTCTAGGTTAAATATCTAACCCTAACCCCCATCAACTGTTCTGCTTCATGTAAATAATTAAATATTCACTGGCCAGACAGAAAGTGAGAGACTGATTATAACCTGGTGGTTCGGGCACTCACCTCAGCGGCAGAAGATGTGGGTTTGAGTCCCCGCTTCAGATTGGGATTTTTGACACTCCACCTTCCACGGGAGTGCTCTCAATATAAGGGGGTGCTGCCTCTTCCATTTTGTGAATCTAGCCCTTCGGTTCCTGTGTGTTTAAAACAGTGTTTTATTTCTGGTTGAAAGGGATTTTTTTTCCAAGTGTTGATTTGCCAAAGGTTCAGTTTTGGGTTAACCTGAATCTTTTTTTTTTTTTTTTTCATCCATTAAACAAACAAAAAACACATTCACCCACCTTATTCATACAGCACTAATTGTACCCCTTTATGAATGGTAGTGGGCAATGAGGATGGAGCAGAGAATTTAATTTGGGCTGCCATATTTATTTACAGCTCAAAAACCACCACCAAGAAAATAACTTCAAACAGGTGGACAGGCTGCAGTGAAGAAAAGGAAAATAATAGCCACTTTCTCTCAGCAGACTGCCTCCATTTTGACATTCAAACCCAGAGGTATCTCATCCTGGCCAAAGACTAATAAACCTGTTTATAAAATTTCAAGGCTTGTTGCTCCAGGCAATCTCCTGTAAGAGGAAATACAGAACTTGAAGAAAGATCAAGGACTTCTTGCAAATGTACCCCGCTTTGGTGTGCCAGCTGAGTTGATCCCTACCTTGTAGGAAAAGGGCATTCACTCCTCTGGTGCCCTCACAAAAGCTCAACCTCACCAAGGGGAATTTAACACCTGCTGCCAGGACACATGACCACAGATGCAGCTAGCCTTGTGCTTCACTAACAAACCTCACCAGCAAGTCTTACAATCAGTTCTCAGTCCCAAATACTTTGTCCAAACTAAATTTAGTGGTCCCACATCTGACGGGTAAACACTATCTACATGAAATACTCCTTGGAGAGTTCTGCACCACTGTGTATGTGCAGAATTTATGGCCCTGCAGATTTCTTTGCTTCCCTGAAGAAAAACAACTTTATGATGGGGAAACAAAGGGAAGTTACAAGAGCAGTCATGTGACCCTCTCCAGCAGTATGTTTTGGGTGCTCAGGGCAGCTGACAGAGAGGTAAATCTCTGTGGGGCAGGAGGCAGGAAGGGGGAAGACCCAGCTGGTGGGTGGGTCTGGGGAAGACCTGGCTGGTGGCTCCTACCCTGCGCCGGGCTCAGCTGCTAGTCCAAGCTGGGCAGAGGAGGATGGGACTTCCTCTTCCCTTCCACGGCATCCAGGGCCATGTCAGACCCACCCCCAGATTTCTCCCCTGCATGTAGGAAGCTCGGCAAACTCCTCCCACCGCCACCTGTGCTTCCTGCACCCATCCTTCCTTAGCTGCACGGGGAGGGATCACTGTACAGGGAGCTGCTCCCCCATCGTCCCAACCCGCATGCATCCAGACCCTCCTGCAGAGCCTCAACCCCTGTACCCAGACCTCCCTCTGACAAGCCCCACTCTCCCTGCACCCTGACCACCCCGACGAGCCACCCGCACCTGGATCCCCACGATACCAAGCCCCAAACAGCTGCACCTGGATCCCCATCCCACTGAGCCCCACTCCCCCAGCATCTGGACCCCCCCCACTATATCCCCCACACCCAGACCTCCTGCTGAGCTCTGTCCCCTCCACACACACACTCCGCTGAGCCCCAACTACCTTCACCTGGACCCCCCTGCGAGTCCCATTATTGTTGCACCCAGAACCCCCCGATGAGCCCCTGTGCATCCAGATACCCCCTGCACCCGGATCCCCTACTGAGCTGCCTGCACCCAGATTGCCTCACACAGAACCCTCTCAACCCACACCTGGATCCCCCCACACTAATACCCTCCACACTTGGATACTGTCTTGCTGAGTCTGCCTGCCCACACCTGGTGCAACTGGCACAGTGGGACAGGGCCCTGAGGTGTTTCTGGGGCAGGCCCGGTTCTTTCACTGTGTCAGGGTTGGGTGCAGCCTCACCACTGAGTCAGTGTCCGGCGGGGGCGCTGCACAGTGATCTCCCACCTCTGTGCAGCCAGTGGCCTGTGCTCCCCAATGGCGTGCTGGAGCCTCCATATTTAATTGACAAATAAAATTTGCAGAATTTTAAAATGTTGTGTGGTGAATTTGTAAGTTTTTGGTACAGAGTGCCTTTAGGAGTAATGAAAGAGGCCAGGGCATAGTTAAGCCACTCTCTTCCAGCATTTAGTCCTCAGAAGTATGGTGCAAGACTCATTACATAGTAAACTTTTTTCCACAAACAAACAAGATTGACAGGGTGTTATCTTTAACCTTGGAGTGATGGGTGCTAATTAAAAAACTATTAATAGTTTGTATTTCCATATCACCTTCCATCCTAGACCATGAAAGTGTTTTATAAACATTAATGAATTAAGCCTCACAGCACTGTGTATTATCATCTCCACTATGCTATCTTTGCAGTCAGTATCTCCTACTGTGAATTCTTAGAACAAAGACTAACAAGAACAGAAAATAATCCTCAAAATCAATTCTGCTAAGAGGTTTTAAGGCAATAGTTGTAGCCTTAGATCTTCCTTAAATGCCATATCTGTGTGCTCTGCATCTTCAGTGTACTTTCACTTTTATTATGTCATTTTGACAACAATCATTATATTCATTCAAAAAGCACTCCCGAAAGAACAGCAGAGAGAGTAAGAACTTGACTCTGGAGTTATGCAATTTCATTTACTATCCTTAGAAGAAAAAGTTTTGTACTCAAAGGATTAGAAATGCCATTTAAAGCAAGCTTCTGATCAGGAAGCCATATGCTGCTCAGTAGACCCCTGGGGGATTAATGAATATATTGTAGATAAAGTGGAAAGTGTTGCATGGAAAAACTAGAGCTGGGCAAAAAATTTTTAGACAAACAGTTTATTTACCAAAAAAATGCAGATTCAGATCAACAAACTGTGAATTTGTGAATTATCTGAGTAGCTTCGGATTTTTTTTTCAGACTAGATTCACAAGGAGACTTAGGCGCCATTCAAAAAAATCAAGGATGCAATAGATCAGTGATTGGAGTACTTACCTGGGATGTGAGAGATAAAGGTCAGAATCTGCACTCTGGAGCAGGGATTTGAAGCCTGGTCTCCCCCTTTCTTAGCATATGCACAACGTGCCTCAGGCAGTATGTGACTGGGATTCATCACCAAATTTGGTCTACTGGTTGGATCATTAGCTTCCCTGGCCTGGGCTGGGCACTGACAGGGAGTGCAATGTGAACGTCTTCTCCCTTTTAGATGAGTATACTAACTGCTGGATTATTGGTATAAAGAGACCAATACCCCCTCTCCTGTTGTGACTCTAGCCCTTCATTTCCTTTGCTTTTATTTTTAAAAAAGTTTAAAATTTCCAGAAATCAAACATTTCAATTTGGGTCAAACTAAATATGTCATTTGATCTGAAACAGTTTTCGTCAACTTTTTCAATTTGCCAAACATTCTGAAAAATTTCATTTTTGGTTTGGGTGAAACTTGATATTAATTGTTGCAGGGAAAGGCAGGATTTGAAAAATATCTTGTAAGCAGACAGTGTAAAGAGAAATGTGGAAAACTTGTAACAAAGTAAACAGAATAATATCATGAAGGGAAGACTATAACCTCTTTCCTCTTCTCGGTAACACTTACATATCTTAAAGAAAAATATTTTCCACACTATAAATAACAGATCCCTTATTCCTCCCAGATTATGCAACAATGGCAGGAAATAATGCTGCCACCTATAGGGGTGATAAGTGCAGGTCCTGCATTGGGCCTATTTACGATGAGAGGTACAGAAATGATAAAAAGCAGTGTTGACTGATGAAATTCCAGGCCCCTCACCTGAATTCTTGGAGGAATTTGACTTGGTACCGCATGCAATTTGATTGAAAAACTAGAATGATATAAAAACGAACATGGCACACATTAATAAAATAAAAACCGGCTAACTGATTGGTCTCAAAATGTAATTGTAAATGGAGAAGCAGGTGTGTTTTGAGTGACATCCAATGGTTTTTAGCAGTATGCTATTTAATGTATTCATAGAATATCAGGGTTAGAAGGGACCTCAGGAGGTCATCTAGTCCAACCCGCTGCTTAAAGCAGGACCAATCCCCAGACAGATTTTTACCCCACTTCCCTAAATGACCCCCTCAAGGATTGAACTCACAACCCTGGGTTGAGCAGGCCAATGCTCAAACCACTGAGCTATCCCTCCCCTTTCTCAAGGACCTGGAAGAAAACATAAAATCAATGATAAAGTTTGTGGACAACAGGAAAAATTGGGGGTGTGGTAAATAAGAGGCCCGGTCTCTGATTCATAGCAATCTGAATCACTTGGTAAACTGGATGCCAACAAACAATACACATTTCAATACGGTTAAATATAATTGTATACATCTAGGAACAAAGAGTGTAAGCCGTACTTACAGGCTGATTAAGGTGACCATATTTCTCAAAGTGAAAATGGGCGACTGCGTACAGTTCACCCGAGCCCTGTCACCCAGACCCCTGGGCTGGTGTCACTGCTTGCTTAAGTTCCCCCCTACATACACATACGGGTCTCAGCTGAGTCCCACCCCTCACACGGGGCTGTCGTCACTGCTTGGTGTTGCCGGCCTTCCCCCCCACACACACACATCCTCCTGCAGTGGGCTGGCCTGAGCTGCACGCCCCAGCCCCTGTATGGGGCTGGTATTGATATTTGTTCCCCCCGAACATTCCTCCGCACACTACTGGGGGGGGTGCCCCATTTTTTTGGCAAAACTGGGCATTTGTCCCATTTGGTTTTGCCAACTGTAGACCTCTGCATACTTGAGATCCTCTAAAGATGAATCTTAAAATTTCACACCTCCTACTTTGGCCTCAATCAGCTTTGTCATCAGTCTATTCAAACATTAAATAACATAGATGAGAGAATACATCCCTGGTGTACCCCTGATTCTACTGAAAACTAGTCTGTAATACAACTGTTGAGCCTCACACAGCTAAACGTATTGAGGTACAGTTCCTCTACTAGGCACACTAAGTCCTCAGGAACCCCATACTAGTGTAGCATTACCCACAGTGTTGATCATTGCAGCCACTTTTGACTCATTGCAAAGTCTATAAATGCAGTGTTAACTTTGTTTTGTTGCTCTAGCGAGATAAGGGGGGTGAGAATCTCTTATTGGACTGACTTCTCTTGGTGAGACAGGCAAGCTTTCAAACTTATACAGAGGCTGAGCTCTACTTCAGGTCTGGGAAAGGTACTCCAAGCATCACAGCTAAATGCAAGTGGAACAGATTGTTTAGCATAACATCTCTTTAATATCCTGCGACCAATAGGGCTACAACTACACTCCGTACAATTTTGTTGCTCTAGTCTTTATTCAATAAGATTTCACAGAGTATATATAGCATGGATTGTAGATCGACTTGTGTGGAAACCACATGGGTTGTCTCTCATTTTTGGGCTGAGACAGTATTTCAGTTGGTTCACAGTTTTATCATAAACATCTTCCCTAGGACTGACATCAGTGTTATTCTCCTATAATTTGAACAAGCTGATTGTTTCCTTTTTGAAAAAAAAAAGGGATGATGCAGCCCTTTCCAATCTTCTGGAATGTGACCACTTTCCTGAACTTTTAAGACAACTCTATGAAGCCAGTGAACTAATTCCAGGCTTCCACTATTTAGCTATTCTGATAAAATATTGTCAAGACTATGTGCTTTATCATCTATCTGTCTGACTACAAGCATAATTTCCTCTAATGTTACTAACCTGTTATTTGCTGAATCCATTTTTGGATTAAGTTTAGTTTACACGTTGGTGGGGATCTGTTCTTTAATACTTAAAAATGCTCTCCCCAAAGCTCAAGTTGTGCATCAATATCCTGGCAGTATTCTCTATTTTTGTCCTTAATTGGAGGAAGTCATGAGAAAGAACATCCAATTAGGATCTTCAAAGTCTCAAATAAGCATTTATGGTCATGTCTTTCAGAGACTTCCTCAATGCATTACATTGATAATGGAATGACACATGATACAGTGATAGGCTTATACATTAAAATGTTGCAGACATCACAAAGAGAGGTCTGAAATTAGACTCTGATTCTTGAATGAGTTGAGTACACATTGACAAGCTGTAGACTTCAATGGTTTTCTGCATCTTGCAACATCAGGCTGTTAATGTGTGAAAGGTCACAACAAGATTCTGGGTTCAGCATTGCACAGCTGATAAAATAGGGGGTATTTTTTACATTTTTCAGCATCCTTAAGTGATGTCACAAAGCAGACGTTTCCTAACATTTTGGCACTTTTATATGGCACCTTCAATCTGTGCTCCCATGGTTATCAGTTCTGTATTCCTATGCCACCAGTGTGTAGCTCTGATGAGGAGAGGAACAAAACTGATGGGCTGATGTGCAAGGGAAGATAGGTGAGAAAAACATTTCCCCTCCCTCATTTAAGCCTTCTTTTACTTGTACATCTCCTGATTAATGCCTAAACTGTAGGGATATGATCTAAATAAAAAAATGGTGATTAATTTTTAGACACTGCTTACACTTCACAGAGTACAGCATCTGTGCTGTAGAAAGGTTAAAATGGTCCTCTGGGAATGTAGAACTAAGTCACTATAAGTGTAATAAGTTTTTTGTATTAAGGAATGAAGTTCTAAGGGAAGTTTAGCACTTATGCTGTCTGTGACACTGGCAGACCATATACCAGCTCATGCCGAAGCCACAGGTCAATTCACTTGTGTACTAGTATAGATCAAAGTAATTGTTAAATGTATAAGAGTGTATTTGGTATTTAAACTTTATGAAAACAAATGGGATGTTGCTTGCATTGTTTTCACTTATCTGTGTCCTGTTATAATGTAATAGCAAACATTTACACTGTGTATACTCATGTAACTAAATAACCCAACAAATGAGCCATCAAACAAGAACAAAGCCTTGTGAAATGCAAATGCAGAACTTTAACAGAAAAGTGCTAATTTCAATGCCAATGGTCATTGTCTGTGATGATCGAAGATCTAAGACTCAAGTGCATTTTTCATTCTTTGTCATCAAAGGAAAAGCCCATGTGGGCAGTGACAGTGTCAGCTTGTTTTCTGTGAGCAGAAGCTATAAGAATGGAGTGGATCGTTTGGACTTTTACAGGGAAGTGTACCAGATGCAAAGCAGAAATCCCCAGAGACAATCTGGAAAGACTTTTGGGAAACTGGCAGTTTATTACACCACTGCCACCATTTGGAATTACAAACTGTGACTCACCTGTGCATATATTTTACTTGCTTTAACCTCTCAATGACTCATTTCCTTTTCTTAGCTAATAAGTCTTTAGTTAGTTTACTATAGAATTGGCTGCCAGCGTTCTTTGGTGTAAGATCTAGAGAACCAATTGTTCTAGAGTAAGTGACTGTTCTCTTGGGACTGGAAGCAATCTAAATGTGATTTGATTTTGGGTTTAAGTGGACATTTATCACTAAGTCCAGTTTGAAAAATAATAAACCATGTGGGGTTTGTCTGGCTGGGGATTCCGTTATTGAAGTTTCAAGTGGCTTTAGTCAACACACTTGAAAAACCAGAGCATACCGAGAACTTCTCTCACACACAGACACAAAGCTTGACACTAAGGCCTGCGCTAAGCAGACAGAAGCTGGCCAACATGTGGACTGAATCCAGAACCATGGCATTAGCGGAACTACTAATAGCCAGTCACTCTTGTCATAATACAGGTTCATGTCAACTGAGAAATCTAGTAACTCTGTTGACATTTGCACAAATATTTTATGATGTATCTCTTATGATGCAAAGATATATAGGCACAAGAGAAAATGTTATGTCTGTCTTCATTTTTCTTGTCTGTCCATTTATTTATGCTATCATTTTGTAATTTTTAAATGTACATCTGAGAGGCAAAGTTTACAAGGCTTGGCTCTGAGTCACTTTATTTACTTCCAGATAAATGCGCTTCCTGCTCTTTTGAATACAGAACACTACTGACACCTAATGGCCAAATATATAAAGCACGGGTGGGCATAATGCCATCCTCGTTTGAATACTGCCCCAGAATTCAGATAGATATTACCTGTGTATTTTACACAAAGTTCAGCAAATCCATTTGGACTCCATTAATCTTCATCAGAGCTAGTATGTACCTTTGCCCCTACGATAATACTTGTTTCCTGCCTGCAAGTGTTCATTTTTCCAGACAGGGAATATATCTTCCTCTCATCTTTTTACATGTTTACTGTGATTTACATGGTCATTAACTAAAACACACGTTTTACTTCAGTCTGCAACTTGAAGAATTTTTGTGGGCCTTCTTTCTGGGTATAGGAGTTTCACAAATAAATCATTGTCTTCTGGAGAAAGCAACAAATATTGCTAACAGCTGGATGAAATTTAAGAAGTGCTAGGAGGACAGTCATGGAAAAACAGATTATATATCCAGCTTTACTTACTGAAATACCCAGTGCTTAACACAGACAGATGCTTCACTGAAAATGCCTCCTACGTGTCATCTTTGCCTTTCATTTTCCAAGACATTAACTTGTAAGAAACTTTTGGTTATTTTCTTTTGGCTTCCGCTTTGAAAGATGGGTAAGATTTCCAATTAAGAAAGGGTTTGCATAATCATTAGAGATAGGCCACAACATTCTGATCTGAATCCAGATCAGAATTTGACCAAAGCTCAGGGCTATGAGGAGCCATAGATTTGGTTTGGTCCACTAGTGAGAGATATACCAGCTCTGACATTTGAGACCTGATCTCACCAATGTTTGGTACTTTTGATTTCAGACCATCTCTGATTAGGTTGCTAATTATTTAGGGGAAATTATTTTTGTAACTCGTTTTTTTAAAAATGGACAGAAATAAGGAATATATATGTTTACTAAAACTGCCATTAATTAGTAATTTTTTAAAGGGTGTATATTTAGAAGGCATAGATGGTAATGAACCTCTGTGGGGTCTATATAATCAGAGTAATCCTTATCAATACAACAAAACATTAGAAACATTACCATGTCAAAGGATTAAAATGCCATTGTGAAGTAAACAGCACATTGCCAAAACATTCCATTGTATTTTTTATTGATTCACTAGGTTTTGTTGCCAATTCCCTGATCCAAGGGGATGAAAGTGCTGATCTCTCTCTTAAAATAAGTGAACTCCACCTCTAGTCCTTACCACACCCCACAACCCAGGAAAGCCAGAGAGAGCAGGATGTCCCTTACACTATGCTAGGGATCGGCAACCTTTGGCACGCGGCCCATCAGGGAAATCCACTGGCGGGCCGGGATGGTTTGTTTACCTGCAGCGTCTGCAGGTTCAGCCGATCACAGCTCCCACTGGCTTCAGTTCACCATTCCAGGCCACTGGGGGCTGCGGGAAGCGGCGTGGACTGAGGGATGTGCTGGCCACTGCTTCCCGCAGCCCCCATTGGCCTGGAATGGCAAACCACGACCAGTGGGAGCTGCAATCAGCCGAACCTGCGGATGCTGCAGGTAAACAAACCGTCCCGGTCCATCAGCGGATTTCCCTGGCGGGCCGTGGGCCAAAGGTTGCCAATCCCTGCACTATGCCCTGAGACCAACAGCAACCTGTGTTGGACACACTAGGAAGCACACTTAAAAGGGTTTAATGGGAAGGCCATTTTTTAGGTAAAAAGGAGCAGGGGGAAATGGGCTGATTGCCCAAAGACTAAGTACCTAACAAGCAGATTTCAGTCCTGTGGCCTGACTGTTAACTTCATACTTTGTGATATACTGAGGCTATGGCTACACTGGCGCTTTACAGCGCTGAAACTTTCTCGCTCACGGGTGTGAAAAAACAGTGCCCCAGCGCTGGGAGCGCGGCTCCTAGTGCTGTAAGCTAATCCCCTCGGGGAGGTGGAGTACCTGCAGCGCTGGGAGAGCTCTCTCCCAGCACTGGCGCCGCGACCACACTCACACTTCAAAGCACTGCCACGGGAGCGCTCCCGCGGCAGCGCTTTGGAGTTTCGAGTGTAGCCATGCCCTAAGTACCACTGTATCTATGGAACACCCTCCGTGGAGTTCGGGAATAGGCTGGTCAACAGAAGGAGTGGGAACAAAAGGACTGGGAGTGGCAGAGAGAGGAGGCAAATTTTACCCCTCACCACCCGCTCATGTCAAAAAGTCATCAGAGAGACAAATTAATCTCTTCTGCAGCCACTTCATGCCAGAGAACCCCCTTCTCCCCAGGTGTCCTTGGTAAAGAGGTTCCAGTAGAGCTGCAATGTCAAGGAATGCGAGAGATCCTTAGGATGGCATACACCCAGTGTGGAGGACTGTGGCCTTTTGTGAATTCCAGGGGAATCTACTAGCTTTGGGGACTAACATCTACTGATAGCACAGGGGTCAGGGTGTGTGTGTGTGTGTGTGTGTGTGTGTGTGAAATCTATTCTTTTTCTTTCCTCTGTGAAAACTCTGCAAAAGGCTCTAGGAGTTTTTATTTCCTGCTCTCCCAAGACCTCTCTTGTGGGCATTTCCTGAGAAGGATGAAATCTATCAAAGTCTTCTACTTTCAGACTCTATAGGATAGACATTAAGTCTTGGGATGACTGTCTAGATTTATATTATTTTATTAGCTGATATGGACACAGAAAGAGAATCCCCCTCAGTTACTAATACTTGTAGGCGTAATTTGAATTCAGTGGAATTAAGGTCTGGACAACTGCACACTAAGAAGCTGAAGCATCTTGAACAATGTTAGAGGAGATGACTACAAATGTTAGCTAGCCAATGAGACTAAATGTGACAACATCATCATGGCCTAATTTGCATAGCTGTTGTGGATCTACAATTCCTATCACAGTCGCAGAAGCTGCAATTGCCTTGAAAGTTAAGCCATTAGTTTTTAACTAAATATTGATGAAAAACGTTAGCACTTAAGATGTTTGTAAGGACATAGGCTTAAGTACACCGCTACCTCGATATAACGTGACCCGATATAACACGAATTCGGATATAACACGGTAAAGCAGTGCTCAGGGGGGGGCGGGGCTGCGCATTCTGGTGGATCAAAGCAAGTTCAATATAACGCGATTTCACCTATAACGCGGTAAGATTTTTTGGCTTCCGAGGACAGCATTATATCGAGGTAGAGGTGTATTAGATGAGCCACAGAGTTCTGATCTAAATCCAAATTCTCCACAAGTTTAAGGCTGTTCAAAGCCAAGTTTTAGTTTGGCCTCATCTCTAGAAAGGGAACACACAATTTTATTGTATTCAATTTTCTCTTAGCCTAAATTATCTTGAAGCTTGATCCTCAGTTGATGTAAATTGATAAAGCTGCATTAACTGCCATGGAGATAGGCCACTTTACACCGGCTGAGGATCTGTCCTGCCTTATAATCTGGACTGTTTTTCTGGGGCATTATAATAGAGTAGCCTGGTGAAATAAAGTTTCCCCTCAGACAAATTAACAGTAATGTTTTGAGTGTGATCATCACTACAGGTCCAAAGAAAAATGATAAAAAAAATAACAAAAAAATAGAACATTTTTGGAGATTTGTTTGTCAAATACTCACAATTTCCACAGAAGCCCTTTATTAAGAAGTCAAGAACATCTTAAACACTGACACTTTTGTATGTGAGTAATTTGTATGGATTTGGAAGATAATAACAGCAAGTCAGCAAAACCAAAAGGAGTGTCAAAGCTGTGTCAGGTTTTCAGCTTTCAGGGCTTGACAAATAACATTTCTTATTATATGGAGGAAAATGAATGAGTGACACTGTTAAGAAATTATCTTATTTCCATGGACAGATTCCTTTTCATGGCTCTGGAGGGAGACATGGATCTGACACCTGTTTCTTATTCCCCGTGGAAGTCACCATTTCAAGCTGCAGCACTAGCCCTATTGGATTCAGTTACTCCAAAGAGATTCAGGGAATGCAAAGATGTTTTACATGAATTTTTCAGAACCCAGATCACATTGGGAACTAGGCAATGGATGGCTGGTTCAGCAAGAGGCATAGTTAGCTCAGCAAAGCATCATTATTATTTAGACAAAGTTCTGAAGCCAACCTAATACAAAATCTTAAGACTTGGGGCTAAATTCATTCTGCATTGATTCGCAGCCATGTAACACCAAATTTGCCCCATAGTCTTAATAGAGCTATGACTTACACCTATATGGAATCTACGGGATCAATTTTACAGCTTTTTATTAACATGTCGTTACTTGAATTTATGAATTCTAATTTGGAGCTTGTAATTTTATTTAGGTGGTTCAACTTGTTAGTATGCCTTATCCCAGGGGTAGGCAACCTATGGCATGCGTGCCGAAGGCGGCACATGAGCTGATTTTCAGTGGCATTCACACTGCCCGGGTCCTGGCCACCGGTCCGGGGGACTCTGCATTTTAATTTAATTTTAAATGAAGCTTCTTAAACATTTTAAAAACCTTATTTACTTTACATACAACAATAGTTTAATTATATATTATAGACTTATAGAAAGAGACCTTCTAAAAACGTTAAAATGTATTACTGGCACACAAAACCTTAAATTACAGTGAATAAATGAAAACTCGGCACACCACTTCTGAAAGGTTGCCGACCCCTGCCTTATCCTGTAGCAGAGGACAGAAAACATTAGTGCAGGCAACATCCAGATATAAGAGAGGCACTAAGCCGTAGTCCTGGAACACTAACCACCTTAATCTGGATCAACTATTAACTATTTGGTAATAGGCTGTACTAGAAAAAGCTATTTTATTATTGATATCATCCTCCTCTGATGCTAGGGAGAGCAAGAGACCCAGATCTGAGGAGCAATAAACAGATGCCTTTTGCTCACCAAAGCACTAAGTATGAAATCCTGACACCAGTGAAGTCAGTGAGAGTTTTACCAGACTTCAGTGGAGTGAGGATTTCATCCCACGTTCTTTTCAGTAGCAGAATGTGGAGGAAGAGCTACCAGAGGAGAAGAACTAAGAAAGAGAGCAAGAATGGTAAAAAAAGGAAACAAAAAAGATACAGAAAAAGAAGTAAATCTGAGCAGGAAAAAAGAGCTGCAAAAGAAAAAGGAAAGAAATCAAAAATAATTCTATTACAAGTTGATGAGGCCAACCTAACTGTGTCAGAGCAGGGAATTGAAACCAGGTCTCTCGAGTCCCAGACATGTGCTTAAGCTGAACTTTCATCCTTCTTCCCTCACTCTGTTTAGCATAGATAACCCAAAGTAACTACTGCAATAAATGTATTATATGGAATACTCTGACAACTTTGAAGAGACTGAAACCTGTTTTCTGATGAGAGGCGGCAAAAAAGGATAGAGTGACCTCTTGGTAACTGGCTATCAGTAAGAGGGAGACTGTTTCAAAGTGGTGCTGCTGGAAAACTTGAGGCTATTGCAGGGGAGATGGGCATAACTGGTAGAAAGTACCATCAGAGCACTGTAATATATGTACTCACAATCAATCTCAATCACATCTTCAAGTCATTGCCTGCTTATTGCAGAGATCATGAAGAAGTGCCACTTCTCAAATACAGCATTACACAAAGAGCTAGATACTAAAGTCAAGCTTTCGTTACCAGCTGAAATAAATAACTAAACAGGGGTGAAGAATGACTGCCTCTGGTGTAAAAAGGAACTGGTTAGTACACCAAACGTGATGGGCTGATCCATCATGCCAAATCTTATGTTCCTGAATAACCATGGTTCTTGCCTTTAGAGTTATGAAGAAATCTGTACATAGTCATAGGTAACTTACTACTTTCTAACTATTTTGTAGCTCACTCTTGTTATTTATACCTTACATATATGAACAGATACTGTGTCTTCATTTTTTAACATTTCCTTTTCCCCCGACCAGCTCCACTGATTTTGAAATGCTCAGCTGCACCTTCACTTGAAAGATGAAAATAGAGGCCCATTAAAGGAGCTAGTGTGGCATTTATTCTAGTAGATATAATACCTATGGATCAAACTAGTGAGAACTTGTGCCATTTTTGTTTTCAAGTATGTCCTGCAGATTGCCATATTCATATCGGGGGAGGGGGCGGATGTGCAATGTCCACTGTTAAAATCATAGCAGCTGCAATCTGTTATGTAAGATTTTGTCTTTTCACTATCAAACATTTCTTTCAAGTCTTGAATTTGCTAGTAGACACTCCATGGCTGTGAAGCATGTTGTGCATACAGTGAGAACCTTCGAGCCATGTACCCAGTTCCATGTATGCACTTATGTTCTAAGCTCTGATAGGGTTAACCTAATGATATACTTTGATTATCGTGAAGTAGATAGCTCTTGTGTTTTTCCATCTTTGCTACAGTGTACAGTGGATCTAAGCATACTTTGCATATGGATATTGGAAAATGTATCCCTTTGAGAGCTGCAAGGGAAGATATCACAAAGAACCTGTAGAAATAGTGTCAGTTATGGGTTTTTAATTCAATTCTCTGGCCTGGGAAGGAAAGAAAGGCAGTGTGATAGATACTTCAGCAAGTCAAGGAATGTTCCCACAGGAAAGTCAATTTCTACTATATTTATATTTCATATTTCAGCAATAAAAGCTTTCTGCGGATCAGATCAGGCACTGGATTCTCAGACCTGTGCTCTCTTCTTTTCCAGAGCCTCAGTGCTCATGTGAGAACTTGTGAGATGCTTCCCCCACCTGCTATTAGGTGCTGAATAATAATAATAAAATATGGAGATATACCTATCTCATAGAACTGGAAGGTCATTGAGTCCAGCTGCCTGCCTTCACTAGCAGCACCAAGTACTGATTTTGCCCCAGATTCCTAAGTGTCCTTCTTAAGGATTGAACTCACAACCCTGGGTTTAGCAAGCAAATGCTCAAACCACTGAGCTATCCTTCCCCCTACCTAGTACACTACTCTTTATGATACTGTCTTAAGTATATGGAGTAGGCTTGAATCCAAAGGTTGTATTGCTCTGTGTTTTCAGGGAGCCAGTGCTGGGGGGAGAGCATATATCCCTGATGCTCTGAGAGAGTTAAATGCCCTGAGAAGGATGGGACATAAAGTGAACAGCAGTATGAATATCAATGTCCCTCACATGAGCTTAGGAACTGGAAGCATTCCTACACCTGGGCTGTGTTCAGATATTAGCATTCAGAGTATGGATCCTGTCCAGAAGAATAAGATATACTGTGTAGGAAAAACTGACAAGTATGTTCTTCTCCAGCTGAAATGATTTATTTCTATGCAGATCTTCCACTCCTGGAGTAAACCAATGAACTTTGTCGGGTCTGGGAATAAATCTGGGTTCCAAGATGTATTAGCACTAAACTGGATGAATCTTTGAAATGGAGATTTAAGGAAGTGATTGAAGCAGATAACAAAAAGATTGAAACTGGCACACCAGCTGTGGGGGCTACTTAAGCAGCTACTGTTTCACTGGGATAGGATTAAAGAGGGCCCAGCTAGGGCCACCCTTCCCACCCCCAGAACCACACAGACCCAGAGCTGTGTAGTGGAGACTAGGACCCACATGGTGTTCTCTGAACCCCCCCGGTAGCCTTTGGGCAAGAAACTGCAGGAAAAAGCCAGCCAGAGACTGAAGTTAGCACAGCTGTTGCAGAAGCAGCTTAAGAAGGGACCAATGAAAATCAATAACATTTTCTATGGTTTTGACTGGATTTCTCTGCCTTGTGCTGATTGACTGTTTGCTCAAACACCCTCCTTTCCCCTTTTCTCTTCTCCTCAGCCTCACTCCACACCTGCCCCTCATCCTTTGCTCCCTCCCACCTCCTTTGACCTGTTCTGTCCCTCTTCCCCCTCCCTTCCTTTGACTTCCTATTTAGTTAACCCCACCCCTAGTTGTGGAACTAAAATGACGTCTGCTCTCTGCTGCCATCATAATGTTTCCTCTGCTTTTATGTTGTATCCCTCCGCTCTACTCTTTGCCTTTCAGGTCTATTTAGAATGTAAATTGTTACAGTTGGGACAATCTATTACTCTATGTTTGTACAGTGCCTACCACAATAGGGCCCTGCTCTTGGTTGGTCTGTAGGCACTACTGTAATAAACATAATATTAGAATAGAAAGCCTTCCTCCCCTTGCCAATGAGACTGAATTGTTCTGAACTAGTTTGCTAGCTACTGATCTGGCTAATCCTACCTGTAACTATCTATTTTAGTAAAAACACAGTACTCCCTCACTTGTTGTTTAGAGAAAGCAAAACCAATCACAGGAGACCGAACAGGATATTTAAAAGGAAACAGAAAATACACCATTGTCTTCAAAAATTGGAACCTGAGGATTGAAGTGGTTACAGACAAGCACATGTGTGCCTCACATGTGACACCAGCAATGAAATCACACAGCCAATCACTCAAATGATAAAAGCACTCAAGCCCTTCCCAGCCACAGAAACAATCTATGCCATGTTTGAAATTAAAAAAAATAGAAAAATAATTATTCTGCTTTTATAGTTTTGTTAATCAGCACCCTCTGAAACAAAAATACGGTAGTACTTTGGTCTAATTTTGGTTGTTGGGTTTAGTGTGCAGGTGGGTGTAGTGTGTTGGCCTGTGATATACAGGAGGTCAGACTAGATGATGTGGTGGTCATCTGGTCTTAAACTTTGTGACTATGAAAAAAATCAATCCATCAAAGTACCATGCACTTCTCTGACCAATATACACCTGGCTGAGTGCATCAGGCTGGTTGCTCCTAACTGCACACAAATAGTGAGGGGGAAAAACAGACAATATGCAGTGTTCAAACAAACATTAATATTTGGTAAGTAGCCAATAACATGCATAATTGATTACACTGTCTCAGCTCATTAATGCTGCATGGTAGATCTCAAGTGTTATGCTGGCCCAATTAAGGTTGCCATGGAGAAAATGTCGGAAACTCTGCCCTAAACCTTAGATTTTATTACACCTCCCAACCCACTCACTCCCCATCAAATTCTGTGCCTTCCCACAAACAAGACTGGCTTGTGGCAGTGAGCACTTGTATTATAGACTTGGTTTTGGTGATAATGCAATGCAAATTTAACTCTAAGGACTGGAGCTGGAGCCACCCCAATTAACTTTTTCATTCATTAAAGACTGTCAAAAGGAGAATATTAATGTTTTAACACCAGCTAGGAAGACATAAGAAAATTTCTGAAATAAGGCTATCTTATATTGGTTCTTATACTGTGCTCATCACTGTAGTATCTGAATGTTTTTCAGTAGTGCATTAAGCAACATTACTACACATATGACAGGTTTGTTCTCTCATCCTCCCCTCAGGGGGAGAAGTGCATGCAGTGGAGTGTGATGTTTTGGAAGCTTTGATTTTTTTTTTTTTAATAAATAAACCTGTAACTATGTGATTATGTTAGAGAAGATAACGTCAAAGAAATACTTCTTGCACTTGGAGTAGAAAGTGGTGAGGTTTGCATTCCCAGGGGAGGCATTCCACAGGTCTTGGAAGAGCCCCTGGAGAAAGTTTTGTTCCCTGCACAGATGAGTTTTACTCATTATAGAGTAAATTGTGCCTGAAGAGCAGAGTTGTTGACCATGGTCTTCATCCTAGAGCAGGGGTCAGCAACCTTTCAGATGTGGTGTGCCGAGTCTTCATTTATTCACTCTAATTTAAGGTTTTGTGTGCTAGTAATACATTTTAAAGTTTTTAGAAGGTCTCTTTCTATAAGTCTATAATATATAACTAAACTACTGTTGTATGTAAAGTAAATAAGGTTTTTTAAATGTTTAAGAAGCTTCATTTAAAAATAAATTAAAATGCAGAGCCCCCCGGACAGGTGGCCAGGACCCAGGCAGTGAAAGTGCCACTGAAAATCAGCTTGCGTGCCGCCTTCGGCACGCGTGCCATAGGTTGCCTATCCCTGTCCTAGAGCTTTGGATGGTCTTTTAGGTATCCTGGACCCAAGCCGTGGAGTTCTTTGAAGTCAAGGACTGAGACCTTGAACTTGATTTGATATCATACAGGAAGCCAGTGTAGAGAGCAGGGGACAGGTCTTATGTGTTTACCATGTCCTGCCACTTTGATGAATGGCCAACCTTTGGGAGGTATTGATTATTTGTTCTTGTTGAAGTAGATGTTATCAGGTTGTTTTCTGTTGCATAATTAGTCACAACTTTTATGTTCTTCAGTTTAATTGTTTATTTACTAGGGGGTTGAGGCATGTAGAAAGAGCAATATAGGGGAGGTTGCACGGCCATTGCTTGTGTTCCACCTGGTCCATGTTCTACCTGGTCTATGGATTAGCAGAAAATGCTAGTGTAAGGAGCTGACAGTCCAAACCTTCTGTAAATGTGTATTTCACTTTTTTTTCTTTTAAGCAGTCAATTCCTGAATATGAAAAGAAGGAATGGGTAGAGAAAATGGGAAACTATTAGAAGAACTATAGACAAATATGAGCAACTAAAAAAAGTGCAAAAACTAGATGACAAAAGCACTAGAATATAAATTTAGATACAAATTGTTACATTAAACAGAAAATGGAGAAGAAGTTTGCTGTAAATTTTGGGAAGAGATAATAGCAACAACAAAAATGTTGGTGAGGAAAATGGAGAATTTCTAACATAATAGCTTTACATTAAAAGATAATTTATGATATGTGTTCTTAGTGATATCATTTGTAATTCCTTCTATCTTCTGGGAGTTTGCTAAAATTAAAGATATATTTCAATATAACTTATTTGATTGACAAAATAAGAATATTCATTATGCCTCATGGAGTCAAAGGTGTGATGAGTTTGGTTTCAATGATACTGGCCCATTTCTCACTTCAATGGAGCATATTTTAGAAATGATTGAAACAAATTTAAGTCAGTTTAATGCTTCTGGAAGGTTCCAGGTTGAAAATAAGAGAGAAGACCTCTTCAGACACCTATGATATGGGCAGCAATGTGAAGCTTCTTCCACTCTATTGTGCTGGGGACTAAACATTTTTACAGGAGGGAACAAATCTAGGGGAGAGAGAGAAGCTAAGCCTCCAGGGCCACTTAATTTTAAACCTCTCTATAGTGTAATCACGAAGTTCTTCACCTGTGATGGGGTCATTAGAAAGCCCTTTATATTACTAATATCAGTTAAGAAGCTTGGGCATCAATATCACAGTGGGACTCAACCAGAATGATTGATCTTGAAAGTGTTAGGCGGAAAAAACCCCAAATCTTGGAAAATGTTTAACAGGGTAAATATTAAAAGAATGCTTTCTCTTGTGAAAATCCCTGGTTAGTTTCTTAATATTATTTTTCACAAAGAACAAAAATACAAAAAGGTTAATGACTTACAGCTTGTATCTGTCACCAAATACTACATATTTCACAGGATATCCAAAAAGATGATGCAATTACACATGTAAGCAGGATCTGAATGAATTCTTCCCTGACAGCTAGCTGGGAAGGAGAGAGACTTTAGGTGTGTTCATGTAAATACAGTTTGCTCCTGCTCTGCTTAGATCTCCAGCAGATAGAGCGGTGTGCTGCTCAAAGTGATCAACTTAGGCTGGTGTTGGGTTACAAATCACTTTAGTTCTGAATGCAGGGGTAGTGAAATGCTGTTACCAATGTTGTCATTATTGTCTGAATAAAGGGGAGCAGAACTGTGCTTAACCTGTCCCAAATGAGGGGGTCACCCTCAGCTGAAAGGAACTTGTTAAGACAGGGGCTCGAATGCTAGAGCCTTATGAAAACAAGAGGTGGGGGGGGGGATAAATATCCCAGTCAGGAAGTGTGGTCCTTTCCCAGACTGGTTTAACCTTGTTTCCCCACTGCACACACCCACACTTCCCGGTTAAAAGAAAGAGCTAAATAGGCTTCATTAGGAGCCTCTTTGTAATTTTAAATGCTCAATCAGAGCTGAAATCACTTGAGATGGGATAGTGTTTCTGCCCTGCCTGCAGAGAGCTGAAAATTACTAAGAGACTGCTGCATAGAGGCATAGGCGCCCACCGGTAGCTCCTCGCCCCGCCTCCCCTGCTCCAGCTTACCTCTGGCTCCGCCTCCTCCGTGAGCGCACCGCTGTGTCCTGCTTCCCCCCTCTCCCTCCCAGCGCTTGTGCCATGAAACAGCTAATTCGCGGGGCAGGGAGGGAGGAGGAAGAGGGGGAACGCTGTGCACTGGGGGAAGAGGCGAGGCCGGGGCAGGGATTTGGGGAAGGGATCCAATAGGGGCAGGGAGGGGGCGGAGTTAGGGTGGGGACTTTGGGGATGGGGTTGGAATGGGGGCAGGGCTAGGGGTGGGGAAAGGGTGAGTCAGGGCAGGGGCAGGGAAAGGGGTGGGGGGGGCGTGGGTACCCACCAGCACCGGAGAAAGTTGGCGCCTATGCATAGAGGTCGAGGCAGGTGGCAGCAGAAGATGACTGACAGTCGGCTGGCAAACGAGTGGCTGCTGAGGAAGTGAGCAGAACGAGTGGCTGGTGAGGCAGTGAGGAACTGCGGCTGGTGGGATGGCCAGCAGAGGAGAACCATGGGTGGCCAGGTGGTGAGGAACAGTGGCTGGCAGAGAGGCGCGGCAAGCAAGGCGGCTGATGGAGAGGCCTGGCAATTGGCCAGCAAAGCTGCTGGCAGAGAGGGGTGGCGAGCGAGTGCCCAAGCAGCAGAGTGAGTAAGGTGCCTCCTTACCCCCCCCACCAAGGGTGGGAGGTGAACTCTGCAGATGCACCTTGGAACTATTGATCTGCACTGACCAAGGACAGCAACTGTGAGTGGGGTGCAGAGAAGGGTCGGGCACATGAAAGGGACTTTTGGGTTGCTGGACTTAGGAACCTGAGGGGAAAAGGACACTGCTCAACCTACTTCGGGGTGGGTCTTTTACTCATGGTTTATGTTTATGAACCCTATTTGCGGTGTTTTCCCAAATTAATGCCGAGTTATTCCCTCCTTTTATTAAAAGTTTTTTTTCTGCACTCAGACTCTGTGCTCGCGAGTGGGGAAGTATTGACTCTCAGAGGTGCCAAGGGTTGGTGTGTAATTTTCCCAGGTTATTGGGTGGGGGATTGAGCCGGTTCTGTGTTGTATCGATGGAAAGGAGCCCCTACATATTGAACCCAGCCCTGGTTGCTGCTGGGTTCACCTGGCAGAAGGGTTACACACAACTTTGCAACTTGTCAAAGCTGCAAGACCAGACAATACAAATTGAGACATAACATGTTAGGGTTGGGGTAACAATGAAAAATAATAAAAAAAGACATACACAAATAGGCAAAAAAGGGAAGAGAGGACCGGGGCACAGGAAAAATGGAGAGATCAGGCGGTATGGAAGTCTGGCATTAATAGGCTATCTCAACATTCTTTATACAAATATATCAAGAAACGGGGTCAAAATGTATTTTAATTCATATAATTGCTCTTTACTTCGATTATTTTAACAGAAGTAGAAGATAGATGGTGTTGGGCAGTAATTAGGGAGAAGTCTGAGAAAAATATATAAAAATAATTTATTCTATGGGGATAAAACTTCAATTCCATTAATCCATTGGATGCCAGAGAAAAAATGGTGCTGCCAAGTACCTTGCAAGAAAACTACTCCATGATAATGAATAAACCTCAGTATTGTTCTACCCTAGAACTGGAAACAGATGTTTAGGGGAATATTAAAAGATACAGAAACATCCAGCCAGCAATGTCATCTAGCCAGCTGAGGAGACCAGGAATGGAGGGAATCTGCTATATGGATACTACTGAGAAGGATACCATTTACTCCAAAATGTGGTGCTGGTTACTGTGTGGCAGACATCTTGCCATTAGGAACTGAACTGTGATCACTAACCTATTCCACACAGGTGACTGAACAGCTGTTGGATAGCAGTGGCTTTCAATTGCTTCTGCCCAAGGCCAAATTCAAAGAAAGAAAAATAAGCTATAGTTTTGGCTTTGGTGGGAGAGGAGTTCCATGGCATTGGATATGTAACCCTTAAGCCAGGTGGAGCCAGCAGCAACCAGGGCTGGGTTCAATATCTAGGGGTTTCTTTGCAATGATACAACACAGAACCGGCTCGAGCCCCCACCCAGTAACCTGGGAAAATTACACACCACCCCTGGACATCTCTGAGAAGCAATACTTCCGCACTCAAAAGCACAGAGTCTGAGTGTAGAAAAGAAACCTTTAACAAAAGGAGGGAAGTAACTTGGCGTTAATTTGGGAAAACACCGCAAATAGGGTTCATTAACATAAACTATGAGTAAAAGACCCACCCTGAAGTAGGTTGGGCAGTGTCCTTTTCCTCTCAGGTTCTTAAATCCAGCAACCCAAAAGTCCCTTTCAAATGCCCAACCCTTCTCTGCACCCCACTCCCAGTTGCTGTCCTTGGTCAGTGCAGACCCAGAGTTCACAGGTGCATCTCCAGAGTTCACCTCCCACCCTGGGTGGGGTAAAGAGGTACCTTACTCGCTCTGCTGCTCGGGCACTCGCTCACTGCTCCTTTCTGCCAGCCACCCTGCTGACTGCTCACTCACTGCTTCCGCTGGCTGCCTGCTCACCTCTCTCATCGCGCCTCTCCATTAGCCGCCCTGCTGGCCACTCATCGCGCCTCTCTGCCGAACCAGCCGCTTGTTCACCAGCTGACTCAGTCACCTTCTGCTGCTACCTGCCTCTCTGTTGTTACCTCTGCACATCATTCTCGTAGTTTTTTCAGCTGTTTGCAGGCTGGGCAGAAACACAGACCCATCTTAAGTGATTTCAGTTCTAAGTGATTTTTAGCTCTTAGGAGGCAGGGCAGAAACACAGTCCTACCACAACTGATTTCAGCTCTGATTGGGCATTTAACATAACAAAGAGGCTTCTAATAAAGCCTATTCAGCTCTATTTTTTGAGCAGTGGGGAAGAACAGGTTAAACCAGCCTAGGGAAGCCACTTGATGAGGGTGTACAACCTCCTGGCTGGGGATATCTGTCCCCACCCCTCTTACTTTCACAGGGCTCTGACATTTGAGCCCCTGGCGTAACGAGGTTCTTTCAACTGAAAGTGGCCCCCTCATTTGGGACAGGTTAAGCACCATCCTGCTTTCCTGTATTCCTACAATAATTACAAAATTGGTAACCATATTTCACTACCCCTGCATTCAGTACTAAGGTGATTTGTTCCCAACACCAGCCAAAGTTGATCACTTTGACACCACTGTATCTGCTGAATATGTAAGCAGAGCAGGAGCAAACTGTATTTGCATAAACACACCCAAGTCATTCCCCCTCCCAGCTAGCTGTCAGGGAAGCATTCATTGAGACCCTGCTTACAGATATAATCTCTCATAGCCGAAAAAGTAACTCTTTGTAGATTATAGGTGAAAATCGACAAGACAGTGAATATACTATCCTTGCTAGGTCATGTTTTTCCTTTCTTTCTATGTTGATATGTTGTCTGTTTAACTTTTATTGAAAAGTTTTTCTACAAGCTGCTGATTATAATAGCTATGAATAATTATAGGATGAAATCCTGGCCCCAATGAATTCAATAGCAAAACTCCCTTTGAATTCAATGGGTCCAGGATTTGACTCATATACTCAAGTTACATTTGGTTATGTGATATATGTGCACACTGCACTGCACTCCCCTTGCAAGGAGTATAAATGTTGGGTTTGTTTCGCTGCAATTGTTTCGCAAACCATGCAAAGGAGATATAAAAAAACAAATGCCATCAATATATTAAGACTCCTCTTTCCTCCTGAATTATGTGATGGAGTGGGAGAGAGCCAGTGATTGTAGTGCACAGCTTGGGAGTCATTGACTATTTGACATGGCATTTCATTGTGGCTGCAGTGCAAATAGATAGCAGCCAGTATGAAGCGGAGTGCCCCGAGAGTTGGTCCTGGGGCCGGTTTTATTCAACATCCTCATTAATGATCTGGATGATGGGATGGATTGCACCCTCAGCAAGTTCAGAGATGACACTAAGATGGGGGGAGAGGTAGATATGCTGGAGGGTAGGGATAGGGTCCAAAGTGACCTAGACAAATTGGAGGATTGGGCCAAAAGAAATCTGATGAGGTTCAACAAGGACAAGTGCAGAGTCCTGCACTTAGGACAGAAGAATCCCATGCACTGCTACAGGCTGTGGCTAAGTGGCAGTTCTGCAAGTGGCTAAGTGGCAGTTCTGCAGAGAAGGACCTGGGGATTACAGTGGACGAGAAGCTGGATGTGAGTCAACAGTGTGCCCTTGTTGCCAAGAAGGCTAATGGCATATTGGGCCTCATTAGTAGGGGCATTGCCAGCAGATCGAGGGAAGTGATTATTCTCCTCTATTCTGCACTGGTGAGGCCACATTTGGAATATTGCATCCAGTTTTGGGCCCCCCGCTACAGAAAGGATATGGACAAATTGGAGAGAGTCAAGCGGAGAGCAACAAAAATTATTAGGGAGCTGGGGCACATGACTTATGAGGAGAGGCTGGGGGAACTGGGCTTATTTTGTCTGTAGAAGAGAAGAGTGAGGGGGGATTTGATAGCAGCCTTCAACTACCTGAAGGGGGTTCCAAAGAGGATGTAGGTGTTCTCAGTGGTAGCAGATGAGAGAACAAGGAGAAATGGTCTCAAGTTGCAGTGGGGGAGGTCTAGGTTGGATATTAAGAAAAACTATTTCACTAGGAGGGTGGTGAAGCACTGGAATGGGTAACCTAGGGAGGTGGTGGAATCTCCATCCTTAGAGGTTTTTAAGGCCTGGCTTAACAAAGCCCTGGCTGAGATGATTTAGTTGTGGTTGATCCTGCTTTTAGTAGAGGATTGGACTAGATGACCTCCTGAGGTCTCGTCCAACCCATATCTTCTATGATTCTATGATTCTATGCTTTGAGAAAGCTAGAGTAGTTGATACTTAGTTTAGTGACTCTATAATATCTCAGGGAGCTGTAGACTGGTAGCTGAGTTATTGTAGCCACTAAAAATGACACTAACAGGACCTTAATTTGTGTCTCAGTGTTCTCGGGGTAAATGTGGATACATAGTGGTGAAGGGAATAGGCTGTAACTTCAGTGGCATCTCTCAGGATCAAAGCTACACAGCCAATCATAGGTTTGCTAACATTACAAAGCAGAGATTTTTATTTAAATATTAGGATTTTAAAAAAAATCAAAATAGAATGAAAACAAAATTGAGGCTTGATAGTTTAAGCTCTCAGTAGTTAGGCAAGACACAAGATAACTGTGATATCATTATGTATGCTTTGCAACATGTACAGCATTTTTCTCATTGCCTATTGTCATTGCAAACTGCTTGCTACACAGCTCAGAGCTGCTTATGTAGTAACCCTGGCCCTGACTGCATCAGTGAGATGGCAATTCGAGATTGGAGATTGGAGGGGGCCTCAGAATTTGTCCAAAGGGGGCAGTGGGAAGGCAGTTAGAGAAGAAGGAGGTGAAAAGAGACAGTGCTGAGGTGGAAAGGGGATTGACCAGAGGAAGCTGGACAGTGAAGGGCTGTGTGCATGAAGCCTGGCCATGAGGGGCACAGAGCATATGACCGGTGAGGTTGAGCACTGGCACACTGACAGAGGGAACACAGTTCGGATGCCTGGGAAATGGATGTGGCCCTCTGGGTGAGGAGCGCTCATTCGGGGGTGGCCCTGCTGGAAAGAAGCATGGCCATCGCAGCCTCAAAGCTAAAGAGCATCGCAAGCTGGAAAGAGGCGAAGGTGGGACAACAGGGTTCACCCTGTTTGAAGCCAGGGAGAGGAGGAATTGATTCCCTCTTGGGGTGACACAGGATGTTGTTGAAAATACTTCTATAATTGTGATAGTAATTTACAGTTTATTAGTTTCCTAAGCACTATTATATTATATTATATTATATTATATTATATTATATTATATTAATCGGCCAGATTTCTGGATTTTTCCTTTATAAAGTTAAAATTGGTAGGCATGGCCTAGCCAAGGGCTGGATCCCTGCACTTACCTTAATCATCACTCTACATGCCATGTGAATTATTAATGAAAGAGACACTCAGTGAAGGCTGAGAATTAAGGCCCTAGTGGAAATGGTAAAACTGCTACCCAACCAAAACTAACATTAGCAATCTTGTAATGTGTTATACACTGAACCAAAACCCACGGAAGCCAATAGAAAGACTAATTGGCTTCAGAGGATTTTGGAATAGATTACCAAAGGAGGTTGTGGAATCCTGATCACTGGAGGTTTTTAAGAACAGGTTAGACAAACATCTGTCAGGATGATCTAGAGAAACCAGGTGGGTGAGGTAATATCTTTTACTGGCCCAACTTCTGTTGGTGAGAGAGACGAGTGTTCAAGCTTACACAGAGCTCTTCTTCAGGTCTGGTCTAGATGCATTTGGTCCTGCCTCAGTACGGGGGGATAGACTAGATGACCTTTTTAGGTTCCTTCTAGCCCCACATTTCTATGATTCTATCTTCTTCTCTTTGCCAGATAGTCCAAACCATGTCTGATATTTCCCTATGTATATGAAATGCCACAGCACAATTTTACTAAGTGAAATTTAACGTGATGAAAGTCCATTGAAATCAGTGGAGGATGAATTTAGCCCAAGAAGTCTGTAGAGCTGGTTGAAAGAAAAACAAAGATGGTAAATGTGAACATTTTTTGAAAATTTGTATGTATTTTTCAAAAACTGAAAAAATGTTTCGAAAATTAAAAAAAAATATATTCAACCCAATCTAGTGTTCAGTCTCTAGGTCTGGGATAACAAGGTCCATTTAAATATAGTATGAAGAGTTGAGAAAAAACATTTTTTATAATTTTGTGTCAATTAGTTTGAACCTTCAACTCTGAAAAGTGATTATGTAAAAATGACTAATTCAATTGATTTGTTGATGTCTACCTCCTTACGTTAATGACAAAATAGTTTTCATTGCTTTTTTACTCCTCCTATCTTTGCAGAACCAACACAGTTCAGACAGTCTATCCCGTTTTATCCATTGTAGGCAGAATTGTTTATTAAGTTGTAATCCATTACAGCTGTGCAACCTCACTCAAAGCAATGGGTTGCATTGGTGTGGCTGTAAGTATAATTTAGTTATCTTTTAGGCAGCAGATGAAAAGAACCCAGGTTGACTCTCAGAGCCATGATTGAGTTTGCAAAATTGGCGGTTAGAAAAACAAATATACTGGAAAATGAACACATTTGATATAGAAATTATTGAGAGACAGTAAAGATGAAAGCTGAGGATACCAATTTCACAGGGTCACTTTTCAGAGTAAAATTGTATTTTAAAGGGTTTTGTTTGAACATATTATTCCCGATTTGAATTATTCATATCTGTTCTTGACCCATATTCTCATATTAGCTGATTATATAGCATATCATACCAAGTAATTATGCTATATCATAACAACCTATAGGAAACTGGTCTCTGAACTCTGGGGAGAGACTTAGAGTAAAATTTCCCCTTTTAGATAATACAGAGAATTTATGGGTGCAACATTTTTGAGTATTTTGATTTTTCAGTTTAAAAAAATGGCACCACAGTTTTGAGTGACATTGTGTCTCAAAGTATTGCTTGGGGCTTCTTGTCTCCAAAGTAAATTATGTTCTGTAATCACTGTTGTAGTAAACAAGGTTCTAATGGTCTTAGCTCTTGAAGTAACTGTGCTGGAAAACAAACCAAATCTGTCATTGCAACAGCATTTAAGAAGCTGTATATATACTAGTAACATTCCTAGTTGAGCACCATTTTTGTTTTTAGGAGGAAAAACAAGAATTGAGAAGAACATTTAGTCATTTTGCAAGACAGTTTACTCAATTGTTTGACTGGTTGGGATTACCGTAACAAATTGAACTTCACTAATATCTTTAATAGACTGAGGTATATTTAAAAACTTGCCTTCCAGAAATTGAAGTGCTATAGCCCACGGACTATAATGAGAACAAACATTTAAATAAACATCATTGCTTTCAAAGAGAGCTCGCAAATAAATTATCAAAATTCACACTGTGTAATTAAATTATGTCTGTAGATTATTTGCAGGTATCTTCAAATTCTCTATTCGTAGGTATTCTGGCAGGTATGTAAATAGAATTTGCAGCCCTTTTCAAAAAATAAATCAGTCTTCTTAAAATTACACTGAAATAGAGTAGATATAAAAGTCATGGACTGAAAATGAGACATGCTTTTTAAGGTATCACCAAGAACAGCAGAATATTTGCAAGCATTTTTGCTACTGTCAGATTAGGTTTCCTTCAGAGTTCTGTGGGTTTATTTTTTTCATTTTGTATCTAGAGTTGTTTTTGTCTCTCTAATAATATGCATCGTAGTGCCATCTAGTGTAAGAAAAGAAGGTAGTAAAGATGACCAGAAGAAAATGGATGGCATGAGCCTTATTTTATAGTGGAGTAAAGTCAGTGACAGCAATATTCAGTCCTGTTGTATTAATTTAGATGAAATATATGGGCTAAAGGTGTTAACATAACCTAGTTACTGTTCACCATTAAACAGTGTTAAACAAGGTTTGGGGTTTGGTATGCACAGACAGTAGTTTGATTAGTATTATGGCAAATGCATTATTAAACATTATTTTTTACTTTTTATTAAAGATAAAAAAAGGAGAACAATTAAAGCAGTTTGAAATTTAAAGTAGTAAGGCTTTTATTTTAACCTTTTTTTAAGCTGGAGAGAGTTTTCAGAAGGAAAACTCTTGTTTGACAGTTTTTTCAGATGGTATTAAAGATGGTTTTGAGGGGGATATGTAAAGAAATTAGTTGAGACGGGCTGGAGCTATTGTTGTTGCTGTTGTTTAAGTTTGATTTTATTTTAATTTAGGTGGTGCTTGGGATTTAGCTGGAGCCAGTAGAGGTGGAGATGGTATCTGGATCCTTTGTTTTTGCCCCAGTAGGACATTTTTTAGGGTTAGAATGATGAAGGCCCAGGGTTTTAGGAAAGGGGGAGGGGGTGGCAGCCATAATGGGGAAGTTTGCTTTAGTAGCTTTTGTTTGTTTGTTTTTATTTTTTTTAAGATTTTTATTTTAAAGACTTAAAAAGGGAGTGATGGGTGGAATAGCCCAATTTTTATTATTTTGTTTGGTTAGTATTTGATACGCTAATTTTGGTTTATTATTTTTTTGGTTTTGCATTTTTTATTTCTATGAAGCATGATTTTGGATTATATTGTGATTACAGGGCCTAAAAATTTACCTTAATTATAAATTCACCTGCAAAATGTATGAGAAAGTTCATAACATGTCACAATAACCTATAACTTTTTTCCGGCTTGGGAATTAACTATGAAAAATAGGTCTTTTTTTCAATAATGAATGTTATGAACAAGGAATTTCTGGGGCACAGGGAAGGCCTGGCAAGTCCCCCTTTTCTTGGCCAGGACCCCTCTGCAGGCTGCAGGAAGAGAGGGTAGGCACCGTTAAGGTGACTGTGCTGGAGGATCCGTGTTCCATGACCAGCTCCACGGATGCTTTGTGCTGGTGGTGTGACACAAAGTTGCCCAATAGTCAGTCACAGTATTTATGTATAAACCATTTGCTGTAAGCAATCTTTTCTTTTTTCTACCTCTCCTTATTCTGGGGCCAGCAGGGGGCCAAACTGGCACCTGGAGCAAGTTACAGAAGCCACTGGGGTGCCTAGTTTATAGAAACGACAACAGTCCTTTAGGGGCTGCCCATGTTTCCCTGAAATACCTTCTTCTTGCATCCAACTATCATATTCACTCCCCTTTAGCATTGCCAGCCCCCCAGGATGTCTCCAGGAATTAAAGATTAATCTTTAATTAAAGATTTATGTCGTGGGATGAAACCTCCAGGAACACGGCCAACCAAAATTGGTAACCCTCCGCCCTTTGCATGGGTTTCCAAGAGGGTTTGGCATAAAGCCATTGTTGTTGGGCCATGCAGGGGAATCCTCAACTGTCCCTCTAGGGCAGTTTTAAATTCCCTTTGTACTGCTGTGGTGATGCAGATGACTTTAGCTAGGCCAAAGGCGAAAATAAGGATATTCCTTCTTTCTTTCTTTCTTTCTTTCTTTCTTTCTTTCTTTCTTTCTTTCTTTCTTTCTTTCCCCCCTCATCTTTTTCTCCACATTTTCAATAAGTAGCAGTGAGAAGTAGGGGGATGGAGAAATCAGCCCTACCTTTGCACTTCAAGCCCTGGGCTCACATCATCCAATCCAATTTCCGTTCTTCCCAATACATTATTGTACATTTACCAAAGCTACATAATGCCATCAGTCAGCACTGATGACTCAAATGACATTTTGGTATTACTGCTTTGGTGGCAGAGAAAAAAAATACAGAATTGGGGGAAAAACAACTTTTGGGGGGGGGGGGGTGATACCAGTCAGCTCTGTGTTCTTGGGGAACCAGGTTGCAGTATCTAGCCTGTCTGACTCATGAAAGACACCCCCACCCCTCCCCACCAGTCTCTGCTTGAACCAAAACTGATCAGAGAAAAGACTTGTAGAGAGCAGTGAATGGCATTGGGATACACACTTAGACCCCTCCTGACAAGGGTGACAAGATTAAGGCATCTCCATTAGCATACAGAATGGAGAACAGAGAACCGCACTGAACTCTGAGACCAGAAAAGCAGGGAAGCACTGTATCATGGGGGATCTCTGCTCTAGATGTTAATGAACCTATGCCTGCACATACCCAGCTCAGCAGTTATCAGACTAATTCTAGTAATGAATTGATATCCAAAATACTGAAGCAGCCTAATTGCATTGTGAGCTCCCTGGAAGCAAACACCACCCATAGCCAAGAGTGATCAGCTCCTATTGTCTAGCCTAAAAAAACCCCTTGAGTTATCAGTTTACCCATAAAGAAATCTAGTGTTCTCCCTTGAACCACTGTTGTTTCTCTACAAAACCCCCTACCTATGTTCAAGTAAGTGTTCTGATGCATGGACCCAAACACTGCATCAGTTCCACTGGGATTTCATCTTCTTCTGACTGATCGTGCTCGGGGCTCTGCCAGTCTCCAGCACTCAGAACCCTGATCTACCATCATCACCTGGGAACCCCGACCAGTTCAAGCTTCAGGGAGCAGTGAGATTCTTTTTTCTCTCTCTCTGTTTTCTTTTCTACCTCAGGTATTAACCTTTAATAACGTAACTGTTATGTTGGTTTAGGCTCTCCTTGTGTAGTTATCACTATTATTCAATAAATAACTTTTATGGTTAAGCTGGTTGCTTCTCTCTCTCTCTCTCTCTCTCTCTCTTGTGTTTTTAGCTTCCCATTTACTCTGCAACAACGCTTCTTTTACCTAAGCTAAAGATCCCTGTAGTGTCCAAAAATACTGTGGGATTTGCTCATCAAGTGGTTTACTACCCAATTGTGATGTGAAAGTGGGGATAGGGACTTGCTGAACCTGTGACATATGAGGGTGGCAGCTTGAAAGTGCTGCTTGACCCAGCCTATGAGCCCAGGGACATATAAGGGGTCAGCTTGAAAGTGCTGATTGACCTGGTCCGCTCAGACTTGCTCTGTTAATGTATGTTTGTTCATCCGGTTCTGGGGCTGGAGGAACCCAGCCCTGGGGAACCTAGGTCCTGCCGGATAGCTCCATTGGGAGGGGACTTGCATAAGGGAGATGTAGAGCTCCATATGAAAACACACGTGACACAAGCAGTACATTGATAGAATTACAGAACACCCCCCCCCCCCAGAAGAGTAACCCTAATAAATGTGCATACCCCAAAGTAACGGGCAAATCTGGTAACAGTGGGGGCGGGTAGGGAGAGAATGTGACATTTACTAGAATAACTTTTTTTACAATCTTAGATGGTCCAATCCTGAAGTCACTATTCAGGACAGCAATGCACTCCAACCTCCAGGCAGGTACAGCACTGAGTAAGGAGCAGTGGAAGAGCCACACCGCCCCAGGAAGAACTAATCGCTCCCTGATCTCTCAGGTGCACAGAGGGGATGATCAACTAGCCTTTAGGACAGTGCAGCAGGTGCAGACGCAGTGTAGTGATGACCCAGCTTTTGACCTACACTTTTCAGTGTAATGTCAGACCCTGGGGACACATGGAGGGAGTAGTCTGTGCATCCCCTAGTGCAGAGGCTGTGATTGTGACTGACCCTTGTACAAAGTGTGCAAGGTGGGGAAGGCTTCTCCCACTCCCAGAGACCCCATACAAAGACCAGTTACAATCTGGCCCCAAATGACTTCAGTTTTAGTACAGTCCTATAGATTCTAAGTTTTCATTTATTCAAAACCCTCACTGAAGTCAAGAATTAGTAGAAACTTAGGGCGACACCATAGGCCAATTAAACCCAGTCACACAGTGTATGAGTAGGGAGGGAGTAAGAAGTCTCACCCCACTTCTGCACAGCCCAAATAAGGGAACCTAGATAGCAATCCCTGTGCTTGGGGTGCCTCCTGGCTGCTACTAAATTGATCCTCCTGAGAACAACCCTCCAAATAATGGACATGTCAATGGTGACTAGGAGGAGTCAACGCTCGGTCCTTTCCTCCCCCCCACTGGCAGTGACCACAGCTGGCTGATTACCCATGGAGAAAGATGCTACACCCCTTGAACAGTGAAGCAAATTATTCTTCCTACTGTACAACTGAATTATTCTGAGAACCACAGTGCCTACCTAAGCCATAATGCATCCCGATGCTCCTTCTGGCATGTTATGGAGTCTCTCCCCAACCTTCCAACAAGTGGTGCCTTAGAGGCACCATATAGCTCTAAGTATTTCAGGATTTGGCCCAGAGGTTGAAATCCAAGCTTCACTGAAGTCAACAGCAAAACACCCATTGACTTCAGTGGGACCAGAATTTCACCTATAATCTTTATTTAGGGATATTTTGAAGCTGTTAGAAAATATAAATATGCCAAATTGAAATTTGTTAATTTCCTTACTATTTTGCTAGAGTTCAATGGTAAGAGTTTTACCCCTTGATGTATTTTAAGCCCACTGTAAGAAAGCACCAGCCATTTCTTAATTCATTGCAAACTCCCATTCTGCCTACACGGCTTTCTTTATCCTATCATCCCACAGATGTTCCAGGTCTTCAACATGATCTTCTTGGGATGTTTGTTCAGGGTAAACTGCAGTTGCTAACCAAGATTAAATTATTTTTAAATGCTTTTATTGTAACAAGTTTAGTTGTCAGAATAAGAACAAATCTTAAGAATTGAGAGATGACAAAAATGAAGATTTATTTTGAGAGCACAAGGTGTTAATATTTCCAAATGCTTCTCAAGCACCTGCAAATTGAAGAAAGAGATTTCTATCAAAAATTCCAGACGAGAAGTGGCTCTGTGAAGAGCTAAAAATTTTTTATCCTTACTTCTGTCAGCTTAAGTATGACAGCAAGGACTTTTTGTTTTTTAGATCCATATCAACTTGAAAGGTTTTAGAGGAGGAAAAAAAAAAACAATCACACAAGATCCTTTATCTGAAATGCTATCTGGATTAAAAGATGATTCTTAGGATTTAAAGTGATAATAGAAAGGTATGATTAGTTTTATTTTTAATATTAAAAGATTTAGTTTATGTGGTTTTTAACCCTCATCTAATCCAGGGACTGGTTTAGAATTTTCTTGCGCATATTGAAATTGATATGATATTTATTGATTCAATTTTGTTTATGAAGCTTCTATTGTTTATATTTACAAGAAACTTATTTTACTCTCTTATGGCTGTGTTTTCACCAATGTCAAAATTGATATGGTTTTGTTTCTAGGGCTGGATAGAAAAAATTGGCTTACACTGAAGTGAAAGTTTTTTTGTAAAAGGTAGAAAAGTGTAACTTTTTCATCCAAAAAATAAGAACCAAAACATTTTCAGTTTTGTTCAATTAAATGTCAAAATTTTCTCTGAGACTCCCCATCCCTCATTTTCCAACCAGCTTACACGTTGACTCCATGTTTCTAGAGTAGAGCACACATTATCATAGAATTTAGGTCCCAGTCATTTCAGTCTTACTGAAGTTTCAGCCAGCTGTTTTTCATTCTTATACTTTTTTCTTTCAGATAACAAGGGCACACGGTGCTCTAGTGCCAACAGGGAAAAACCATCTAGGTACCATGTTCACGGTGATGTCTCTTGAGCCTATAGCATCACCTGGCCTCCTCTAGTGGCTGATGTAGGGGCTAGATGGAGGTTGGCTAGGCTCAGTCCTTTTGGGCCTCTGCATGTCAGTTCTCTTGGAGAGAAGTAGTAGCTGTCCAGATGTGCCTAAAATATTCGTCAAACATTTGTTTAATAATTCAGATATTTTTACAGATCATTAAGTTTGCAGATAATTCAAGAAAAGAAAAAAGGACTAAATTTGTTGGATAAATTGCTTGCTATGCCCACCTGTCCAGAAATCACTAAGGGCTGATCATCAGTGTGTGATCCAGCCCTTAGTAAGGGGAAGCACATTATTTCAGTGTCCCTGTAGCATGCCAGGAGGGACAGAGATAGTGATTCCCTTCTGGTTTCTCTGATGCTCTAGGGAGGGAATAAACTGTGACATGAGTCGTGTACAGGGCTGGCTCCAGGCACCAGCGGAGGAAGCAGGTGCCTGGGGTGGCCAATAGAAAGGGGCGGCACTCCGTCCGTTATTGGGGCGGCACGTCCGGGTCTTTGGCAGTGGGTCCGTCACTCCCTCTTTGGCGGCACTTCAGCGGCAGCTCAAGCGGGTTTTTCTTTTCTTTTTTGGTGTGTGTGTGTGTGTGTGTGTGTGTGTGTGTGTGTGTGTCTGTCTGGGGATTGGTCCTGCTTTGAGGTCCCTTCCAACCGTGATATTCTATGAACTGCATCACATTGTTCAATTTGTGAGCCATTATAACCCTCAGATCCTTTTCAGCAGTATTACCACCTAACCAGTTAGTCACCATTTTGTATGATTTTCCCTTCTTGAGAATGTCCCTTACTTTAGGACTTCTATAACTTCTTCTCAGACTCTGGAGCCATTAAATACACTTATATCATATCCATTTCTGTGAAAACTTGCAAAATCATTGCAGAATAATTCTGTTATACTTTCTGCAGTCTTTCCCCTAAGATGGAGGTTGTTTTTGGAATATATGGTAACACCCCTCTTAGAGTTTGGTACCATACTGTTTTTCATGAAATTCTTGCTCCTTTTAGCAGCTGTGGGTTTTTTTGTTTGTTTTTTTTTGTAATAACATATTTATAACATTCTTCATTTTCTTCTTTGTTTCAGTAGGGTTTTTTCTTATGATTTAGTAACTTCTGCAGCTGTCAAATTCTGTTGGTTTAGCTAAAGTTAGGTCTGGATCTCTTCAGCAGCCTGTTATTTCTTGAAGGTTCTGTTAGATTTCTAAAACTCATAAGTTTTACTTTTAGTTTGAAGCTGTTAAATATTGGTATAAAATATTTAACCTTCTAGTTAGACCCACACAGCAGGGGGGAAAAATGGGGATGGAGAAGTATACAGCTCTCAGAACTATTGTTTCAGGTTCTCTGCAGATACGGGAAGCATCAACCTTTCAGTTGGTGATTATTTTATATTTTTTTTCTAGAGAACCATAACAGCTAGACATTTACTTTGTTTTAAAATGAAATTTGAGATTCTTCAGATCAATGTGGTAGCCTCAAAAAAGCACTTTGTCCTACCTGCTGTGTCCCTCCCCAACTGAAGCCCTGGGCACGATGGAAAAATGGATGTGTATCTTTAATAGGTTGCATTCCTTCTTGGGGTACAGTATTCATCATAATTCTGTAAAACCACATCTTGATCGTTTCTTTCAATGTTGTTTTCAAAGGTAAATGTGTTATAGTTTTTTTCACCACCAAGTGTTGTTACTGTTGCTTTACTTGCGTAGCTAAAACGAATCATTAAAAAAGTGCAGCTGGCGGGATGGAAGTCTAGGCCAAGGTGTGGGGGTGTTAGAATTTGATATCAAGCTGCTGCTTAGAAGAAGGGGTGAGCTAGCTGCACAGCATACTAGTATTATAATTTTAAATAATTGGCAGGGCACGTGGAGCTTGTGTACGGAGCTTTTTGGTCTGCAACAAAATATATATATTTCTATTGCTGCTTCTTCAAGCACACATAAGAATAAAGAATTCTCAAACGCCATCATGAAATATATGATTTTTAAAATCCTATGTCCATGAAATTGACCACAATGGACCATGAATTTGGTAGGGCCCTAGACGTAGCCAGGGCAGTGGGCATGAGGACTGCCTGACACTGCTGGTACAGAAGGACTCTGAAAGACTCCCATGGAAGGGGAAATCACATTGTGACCCGGCCAGGGGGCTGAGTCCCGAAGTGGCCATACCGTGACTCTGTGGGTGGAAAGAGAGCTGCAACAGTGGAAGACCAGAAAAGGGCTGCTGAACTGGGCATAGCTAATCCCCAGAATCGCCAGAAAGAGGTGCCATCCAGTGGTGAGTCACAGGGCTGGATTAAACTTTTGTAGGTCCAGCACCAAACATATTTGTGGGCCCCCATGGGACACTACAGCAGAAGCACCAGAACCTCTCATGCCCTGCCCTCACAACACTTCTAACCCCCAAGGTCCCGCCGCTCACTGCTCTCCCTCCTTGCCCTTCCCCATCACTCAATCCTCTCCACCTAGTGAATGAAGTCCCTGTATGCTTTGCCTTTAGATGTCCAAACAAGAAATCTTAATCACGTGCACCAACTATCCACTTCCAAGAAATGCAGGCATAAACAACATGCATGAAACTTTCCCCCATAAATGAGCCTAGTTTGGTTCTTCATAACCCCATACAATTTTTGACCACTCAGTGCCTGGCACTTTCTAAAGCCAGACCTTAATTACATTTATTACTAAATAATGTGATTAATTAATCTGATAAATGAGAGTAATGTTTAATTACTTTGGCATCCTAAAATCAAAGACTTATGGACATGGTAACAAACAAACAAATAATATCTGCACAGAGGCTAAAATGCACAACTTCCAGTAACAACAATAGAAGAGTAATGTCCATTGCTCTTCTCGCTGCATGGAGTAGGGTGGTTTGGTGGTGGTGTTTTTTTTTGCCTTCGTCTATCACTATTCCTGAGCTGTCTTCTTCTCTACTCACAAACGTTGAGCTATTTTTCTTTATTTTTAAAGTACATAAATCATTAATGATACTTTTACTAAAACATCCCCTCTCCTTAAAATGATTTGATAAAAATGATTCCCAGTTATGAACATAACCCACAATTCATTGTAGTCAATGGAAAGATTTCTGTAGGATTTGGATTAAATCTAAAAATAAATCAGACTTATTTTCAAACTCTACAGAGACCCTATTCTCCTCTGATTTACACCTGTGTAACTCAGCAGCACTAAGAATGAGTAAAATTGCACACATACTTTAAAGTTTGCAGATTAGTGGACTACCATGTGGCTATTGTACTATATATAAGTTATTATCATTAAAATGTTTATACTGTATGGTATATTTTTATTTAGATATGTATATCTCCCTGCATCCCCCAAAATATAGCTGAGCACCTTAAAGACATTAATGCTATTTATATTCACACCATCTGTGTAACTTACAGAAATACTGTTATACCCATTTTAGAGATAGGGATCTAACCAGTGGTGAGCTGGAGCCAGTTTGCACCGGTTCATGCGAACCGGTTGTTAAATTTTGAAGCAGTTTTAGAACTGGTTGTTAACCCACTTCCCTGCGAGGGGGCGCTGCAGCTTTGATGGGCTCTGGCCAGGAAGTGATGTAATTCCTCCTCCGGCCGCCGGGGGCGCTGCGCTGAGGGAGCCATATGGGCCGCCGCCTGGCCCTGGGCACGGGCCCTGTTGCTGCTGCTGCTCCCTGACCCCTGGCCCTTGGGCTCCCGCTGCTGCCTTGTGGGTCCCCGGCTGCTCTGCTGGGCCTGGGCTGCGTCCTGCTGCTCAGGCTGCTCCGAGCTGCTCTCCCCGTGAGTACCCACCACCCTGACCACAGCCAGCCCCTGTCTCCAGCCAGCCCTGCACCCCCTGCCCGCAGCCAGCCCCTGCCACCCCCCCTGCCCTGCCTCCAGCCACCCCCCGCCACACCCTCCTGCCCGAAGCCAGCCAGCCCCGCACTCCTCTGTCTCCAGCCAGCCCCGCACCCCCTTACTCTGCCTGCAGCCAGGCACTACCTCCAGTCAGCCCCTGCCCTGCCTCCAGCCAGCCCCACACCCCCCTTCTCCAGCCAGCTCCGCACCCCCTTGCCTCCAGCCAACCCCGCACCCTCCTGTCTACAGCCAGCTCCGCACCCCCTGCCCTGCCCGCAGCCAGCCCCGCACCCCCTGCCTCCAGCTAGCCCTGCCCCACGCCCCTGTCTGCAGCCGGCCCCTCGTCCACTGGTGCCCTGCAGTTCCCAGGGCAGTAACCCTGCACACCTGCTTCAATGAGGGGGGCAGGGAGCAGCTGGGACCCACACATGTGCACACCCACCCATGTGAAATGGAGCTCGTTTCTAGTTCAGGCCCATCTTTTTAAAAAAGAACTTTAGGTAGGGTTAACATACATCCATATTTTCCCGGACATGTCAGGCTTTTTGGTTCTTAAATCGCCGTCTGGGAGGAATTTTTAAATATGGACGTATGGTAACCTTATTGGTACAAAAATTACATACTGTGGCACATCCCTTAAATCAGAACTTTTTACAGGGAACCGGTTGTTAAGATTTTGGCAGCTCATCACTGGATCTAACACGGGGTGAAATCCTGGCCCCAGTGAAGTCAAGAGGAATTTTGCCACTGGTGTCAGGGGTCCAGGATTTCCACAGAGAGATTAAGTGATTTACCAAAGGTCACACAGGAAGTCTGTGGCAGAGCAGTCAGTAAACCCAGATCTCCTGAATCAGTATACTGTCCTAATCATAAGACCACCATTACATATTTTTGCATGGGTTTTACCAAAATGACATGATCCTGGGCTGGAAGAGTTTATAATATGATAATATATTATCTAAATTGGAAACTATTAAGGAAGGGAGATATGAGGATTACAATAAGGGTGTGAGTCACATAGGGCCTGATTCTCCTTTTGAGAATCAAAGTATCTTGGATCAGATTGTTGCAGCTGAGAATAGAATATGGCAAAAGAAAATACATAGACCATATAGGCACACAGCTCAGTAGCCAAGCTAGTAGGAAAAGTGGGTTTTAGAGAGAAATTTGAAGATGGAGGAGGAAAATGTTTGGTGCATAAGTCACTCTAGGTATGCGACCAGCATAAAGAGAGGCACATAACCATGACTGGGAAGAAAAAAAAGGAGCATTCAGGCAAGATGAGCGGGCAAAACATGGATATGAGGTGGGAAATAGACAGAGACCAGAGCTCAATTGTAAGCAGAAGCAGAGTTGTGCAGCACCTTGAAAGTGAGGATGGGAAGTATGAATGAGGATAAATGCCTGAAGGTAGGCCAGTTAAAGAGCTGAGTGTTTTATGTTGAACTAAAGTCAAGACAAACAAGAAAAATTTGCCCTCACATTGAAAAGAACCATTTTTTTAGATTGTGTTCAGGACTGTGATATATGTTCCTACTTTGTCGCTTCATTAATGCAACTGCATAAAGATAATTGAGAGAACTATGTTAGATTTTTCATCAACAAGCAATAAAATGTGATAAATATGTTACACAGAATGGCAAATGTTAGAATTAATAAGCTGAAATGTTGATGAATTACTGTTTGTATACTTGACATGTAATAATTGCTTCATTTATCATCTAAATCTGGAGAATTTAAATAGCAAGCATTTATAATTAATTTTCTCCTTCTGCAAACTGCAATTCTTTCCTCAGTCAAAGGAGTCAGTGTTAATTTCTTTTCTATCAGCCACAGGCCATAAGTTAATGTATTAAAAAATCAGAACATTTAAAATAACAGTCTAATTAAATTATTTCCTCTACTGCTTGAGAAAAACGTGTGATTCTTCAGGAGATAATCAGTCACCACAGTAAACACCATTTAGTTCTCTTCAAAAATCTAGCTCTACCCCATGGCAATCTTAAACTGTCAAAATGAGGAATTCACTTTACTGCACAGATGAAGGATAGTGACCTGAGTCTCATTAGCAACTTTAAATGAGAATGACAATGGGAGTTCATTAAACAATAATATTTTTCAATGTATTAAGTTTTCTTTATCACGAAGAAGATTATGCTGGGCGTAGTGTACAACAGAAACATTAACTTTTGATCCATTCTTGTAGTATGATAAACGAGAAGATGCCCTGTTCTTCAATTGATTCTGTTTAAATCAAACCAAAGATGGTAGTATCATTAGACACTATCTTTGGTCTTGGATGAGGACTCTGATTTTGCATGGATTATAGCGACTTAAATGAGATGTAAGACAGATTTTGGCTAGGTGGCTCCTGATAGATTCTTCTTTGAGTATCAAGGGCTTGCTGCTGCACCATTGAAGTCAATGAGTGTTTTGGAGGATCAAACCCCAACTGAGGAAGGGGCAAGAAGGTGTCATTATTTTACTGGTTGCATCTGAACTTAAATGTTAGAGATATCTTGCTCTAAAACTTTCATTTGAGCCAACTGAAAGCACTAGAAATTTCTACTGGCCTTGGACAAAAGTGGGATGAGTTCTGGGGGGCTCATTTAAGAATGGCAGAACTTCAGAATGGATCAAGCCAAATGTTTCCTGATCTTTTCTGTGTAAGGGGCAGGTGGAGACTGAGTTAGGGGTCATAGGATCCATACTTAGGCAGACTTGGTGGTCTAAAAACACTCTAACAGGTGTAACAAATGCTATTACAGTAAATAGGCTATATAGTAAATAGCAGCCATGGAAGGGCATTTTGCACTGCTGGATGTGGAGGGAAGATTAATTTTAGCATTCCTCTCCCCGCAACCACCCAGCCAAAATTCCCGCTTAGTTGACCATACATAGCCAGATTGCTCAGACTAGGCTGTCGGGAGAGTGAATTCCACGTAGTGTAGCTTATTGAGAGAGCTTTTTTATTATATGGATATTTATGAATTGTTACCATTGAAAACTAATTAAGCTGGCTTTTCAGCTATTATATGCTCATTTTAATAAATACAATAATTAAATTATATCAAGTGTCAAGAAATAGAGTACTCTGAATTAAATTGTCACCTCATTATAGTGTAGAAAATCAGTTTATTTTCATGAATTTGTCTCCATTTATATGCCAACAAGAAATTCCCAGTAGGTTACTTTTCTGCATGTGTAGATGCCTCAATATCTTTGAGTGTCTGGTCCTAAGTCACTTTTGAAAATGGGACTTAGGTACTTTTGAAAAATTGTCCCTGGAGCTAGTTTTAACTTTGAAAGTCCTGGTTTACTATTAGATTTCAGCCTTTGTTGACTTCAAGCCACAAAGCTGGACTGTCTGTTGAATCCTGAAAGCTTTTTTTTGGCTTTTTTTTGATGGTTCTGGATACATTATAACTCTTAATATCCTGCTATACAGGATATACTAAGGACCATTAACTCAAGACTTTTCTGTGCATATATTATTAATAAGCAGAATTGTAACAGAAGGATGAAAAATCAGAAATATTTATATATAAATCTTTTATTGGCACTGCAAAACAATTAAGTCAAATTATAAAGGCAAAACAAAGTATAATATTCTTCTCAACACACTTTTTTATTACAGCTCTAAATCTCTTAGGGGCCAAATTCTGTGGGGTCTTCATGTGTGGAAATCTAGAATATTAAATGCCATGTTAATTAAGACAAAATAATTTTGTATGAGAAACACATGAAATATAGAATTTAGAAACTGAACACAAATCAAATTGCTGAATTTTTTATTAATAAAAATGAGGATTTCATTAAATTTTAATAGGTGGCAGAGATTTTTCTTTATTATGCATGCTGTAGATTGAATATTTAATTTTACTGGAGTAAAAAGACAGAAAGTGGAAAAATAGACTTAGTTATTATCACACAGACAACTAGAGTAGCAATTAGATGTATAAATTGGCAAAAAATGTGAAAGTAATTAAACGCAGCAATGATAATTTAAAATTCAGAACAAAACTGGATTAAGTGTTTAGCATCTTCTGTTCATGTTAACAATTTGTCAAGATTTAGAAAGTTGAGTTGGTAGCAATGTTAAATTCTTGTCACAAAATAGAGAAATAGGAGAAAGTTTCATTCTTCTTCAAATTAGCGCAGTGTGTTATTCTGCTACAACCTCTAGTATTCTGCTGTAAAAATGGACTAGGTAGTTAATCCTAGAACGATCACACCATCAATGTAGGATGTGTTAATATGTTAATACAGAAGTAATACATCTGAGCTAAGCATGATAGTAACTGGAAAAGTATCAATCTGAATACATGCTTGTGACAAAAGCTGTAACAAATACTGATATTGTATGAACATAGAACCTGATCCTGTAACTGAGTGAGTGCAGGCAGACTCTTGCACCCATGTTTCAGACTGGGTCCTATTTTTAAAATTCATGATAACATTTTATTGCCCACTGAATTGTAAAAAGCTTCAAAGAAGGAACAAAGTCAAATGAATTACACTAACGAGCAAATATTTTCCATGTATTGTGTCAGAGAATGAAACTACTACACAAATCCACTTTTTTAAATACACTTGTAATACAGATACACTAACTGCAATGTAATTACAATAGTTTTACTTTTTGCTATTTAATTACTATGAATGTACCAACATTATGAATCACAGAATCGTAGGACTGGAAGGGACCTCAAGACATCATCTAGTCGAGTCCCCTGAACTCATGTCAGGATTAAGTATTATCTAAATCAGGGGTTCCCAAACTTGGTTTGCGGCTTGTTCAGGGTAAGCCCCTGGCGGGCCATGAGACGCTTTGTTTACCTGAGCGTCCGCAGGTATGGCCGGTCGCAGCTCCCAGTGGCCACAGTTCACCATTCCCGGCCAATGGGAGCTGCAGGAAGCAGTGCGGGCTGGGCCATCACTTCCTGCAGCTCCCATTGGCCAGGAACGGCAAACCGCGGCCACTAGGAGCTGCGAGCGGCCGTACCTGCGGACTCTCAGGTAAACAAAGTGCCCCGTGGCCCGCCAGGGGCTTATTCTGAACAAGCCACGAACCAAGTTTGGGAACCCCTGATCTAGATCATCCCTGACAGGTGCTTGTCTAACCTGCTCTTAAAAATCTCCAATGATGGAGATTCCACAACCTCCCTAGGCAATTTATTCCAGGGCTTAACCACTCTGACAGTTTTTCCTAATGTCCAACCTAAACCACTCTTGCTGCAATTTAAGCCCATTGCTTCTTGTCCTGTCCTCAGAGGTTAAGGACAATTTTTCTCCCTCCTCCTTGTAACAACTTTTTATGTACTTGAAAACTGTTATCATGTCCCCTCTCAAACTTCTCTTCTCCAGACTAAACAAACCCATTTGTTTCAGTCTTTCCTTGTAGGTCATGGTTTCTGGACCTTTAATCATTTTTGTTGCTCTGCTCTGGACTGTCTCTAATTTGCCCACATCTTTCCTGAAATGTGGCACCCAGAACTGGACAAAATACTCCAGTTGAGGCCATATCAGCATGGAGTAGAGTGGATGAATTACTTCTCGTGTCTCGCTTACAACACTGAGCCATTAAGATGCACCTATTGCAAAAGGAGGTTTACTAGCTGGAAACTCACGGATGATTTCTTACACTAATTATTTGTATTCATAATCAGGGTTAATTTTTCTGCACGCATGCTGAGTTACTGGAGAAAGCCACAGAACGTTTATAAGATATATAGAAAATGCTATGGGAAATCATGTGTAATACAGTTTCCCTGGACTTCTAAAGCTAGAATTGGACCTATGCCGTGGATTGTAACATTCTATGATCTTTGGAAGCTTCTATAGCAGTGGTGGGCAACCTGCAGCCAGCGGACCGCATGCGGCCCATCAGGGTAATCTGATTGTGGGCCGCGAGACATTTTGCTGACATTTGGCAGCCAAGCTGGGTGAGGAGCGGAAGCTGTCTCCTTCCTAGCTAGGCTCGCTCAGGCAGCTGCCAGGTAGGGCTGCAAAGCAGCGACAAGGAGGGGCAGGCATTAAAAGTGGCTCCCTCTTGCTCCCTGCCTGGACTCCTGCCTGCAGAATGTGCGGGGGTGGGTGGGCAGGGCAGGCACAGTGGGGAGGACAAAGTTCCCCCACCCTGCAGGTAACATGGGGCAGGGAGAGCACAGTGGCCCTGGGCGGGGAGGGGCACGTGACCTGCCCTTTAGATCGGGCCCCCGCACTATGGGGAGGCACCAGTTGTATATGGAGTGCCCTCATGGGAGGGGGCAGAACAGGGATGGGAAGAGGTGGGGCATTGGTGGACGGGGCCTAGGATGGAGCAGGGGGTCGAGCTCCCCCCGGGAAATCTGGAAGTTGGCGCCTATGCTCCTAGGTGTGGTACCAGCAGCGGCAAAGGCAGATGGGCGGGCATATGGAAGCCCTGGCCATGCCAGAAGAGTGCGCCCAGCAACACAGCCGGCAGCTCACTGGGCACCAGCGGGGGCCCATTGACTGTTCTGCCCTGGGGCCTGGAATTACTGTCGGCAGGCCTGGATGGGGTGACTCAGCCCACAGTAGATCACTACCCCTGTGCTGCCCAGCATGGCATTTATATACCCCATCACACTGTCCCATGGTTCAAGGTTTCCCAGTTGTTATCCTGTGATCTCTATTCTCTTCCTCACCCCAGTCCTCTGAATCTCTTCTTCACACAGTTCCCTGCCTTATGTCATCCTACCCACCTCTGTCAATCACTTTCCTTCACTTGAGCTCTCTTTCTCTCAAACTCTGTTTTCCTTCCCACTTCAGATTTTCACACTCCACTTTTCTTCTACTGAGCATCTTTTCTCTCTTGTACTGTATCATTTTCCCTTGCTCTGTAAAATGGAACAATGGGTAAGATAATGATTTATGTCATTCCCATGAAAGGGTTCATTCATAAAATCCAGCTCAGAGCAGTTACTAGGTAACTACCTGCAAGATGACCAGTCAGTTGATAACAGGTTTATTTTACTATACGTGCCAGAGCTGTTTGGCTGTAGATCTGTGACCGCTGATCAGAATTAATTCTAGCTCCAAATTAGCTAACATTCAGGCTCTGGCCCTTTTGTGCAGCTGAAATTACATTATAGTTCAGTAGTTATCTTTCTAATCTAGTTTTGCACAACTGGTGCTAATAATTCTGCATTCAAATCATCTAAGCAACTGTTTCATATACAAGCATTATAACATATATATTAAAGGGCAGCATGGTGTTAAACTACATAGTGCAGTGGTTGGAGAATATAGCCACTTCAGTTATACAGCTTTATAGGGTACTAACTGGACAGTGGGAGATCATAAATTGAAAACAGCTTATGGTATGTGTGGCAGTATACTGCCGATAAAGGAATGGTGCAAAAGTTGAGTTCTGTAACATGAAACAAAGGCAGGCTGACTTTGCTGAATCCTTTCTTAAACCCAGTTAAGTAAGAAGTTCTGGCAAGGGAGTTAGTAAGTCCTAAACTACAAGTAACTTGTATTCTCCATTATACAGCAAACATCAGGCCATAAGAGTTGCTTATTATTAGCTAATGCAGCCCCGTCAGAAATCTCCCATTTTTCTCGTGCTGCTCTTGATTTAGCTTAATGCGGTGCATCTGACTGCCCAGCAATTATATATGTCTGATTAAGACAAACAAAATCGGGACCACATTTTCAAATATAGCTTTTGGTTGTATGTGTACAGTTTTTGCACCCTATTGCATACGTATACATGCAAACCCCCAATAATGTGCAAATGTTTTGCACACATTCTGCCATTTGCATGCCCAAGCTATAACAGGAGACATATATATATGCATGCATGCAAGTGATTTAACTGCACAAAAACAGAGACTGGGTTGAGGTTCCTTTGAACATATTAGACACAGGCATATTACCTCACTATGGAAATCCTCCAATGTAGATATGTAGTGATTAATAATGTATTTCTGCTTCTTCCTGTCAGCATAATGGGTGTTACCAGTGTCTTCTTGTCACTAGCCCACCCAGAACAAAGCAGCCTAAGGATCAACCATGCCTTAAAACCTCTAGGTTATACCAAGTCCTCATTGCTTAGAGCCAAGGATTGGGCCTATTAAGTCTTGCTGGTAATAAAAGCACATAATCCATTTTCAATCTATTAAGGTGTAATAGTGATAATTTAACTATTTTTATCCATGGTAAATTCTCTGTCATTGTGGAAGCCACTGATGAAAAAGTAGCTTGGCCTTGTTAAAGTAAACCTCTCACACGGCTCTCAGGATTTCAACCTTCAAAGAGAATGGATTGCATGTTAATAATATAGTTTGGGGGGTTTCTATTTTCCTTTGCTTTCTTGGTTAAGAGTCTTTTATACTTCACAGTCAGAGCTGATAGATGTATAAAAGCTTCCTTGTTCAAAGATGTTAGTAATCAAATGCAAAAAAGTCAAAATGAGATTATGTTGCCTATATTTTATTGCTCATGCCTTAAAATCAATGTCCTCTACAGGTATTTAACTTGTTTTTTTCTAAATTAAACAGAACTCTGTGTCCTCAAAATGTATTACTCTGCTTTGACACAATTTTCTTTATCTTGATATACAAAATATGTTACTTCAATTCTCTTTTTCACATATCTAATTCAAATATTTGGGTAGTGGTAAAAATCCATAGTAACATGAATTCCAATGGGATTTGGGTGCCTAACTTCCTTAGGTTTCTTTGAAAATCCCAGTGACCTAAAATCCTCACTGTGATGCTGGTAGTACAGGTGCCAGCTCTTGCCAAGGCTGTAGGCATCAGCTGAGCACAGACAAATTTATAGCTGGAAACCAGACCAGCTCACCTGTGTGTTAGTACCGTTCAAGATAGGTGTTAGGCTTGTAAAGATGTGTTTAGTGTTTAGACTCTATAAAATGCTTGTAAGCTGCTGTGTGCATTAATCTTACTTGTAATATCTGTATCCCATGCTGAAAGGTAATATGTAAGTTTTGCTTTATAACTGTAAAAATGCCAGCTCTGAACTTGTGAACCTAGGCAGGAGGAGTGGTTCACCAACCCATCAAGAAGGACTAATTAAGTGGGCCATTAGGAAACTTCATGATACAAAGACTGGGTTAATGGCCCTCTCACACCCGTGAAGATGCTATGTGAAAGGAAGCACGTCCCATCAGCTTGAATTCTGGAAGGAGGCAATAAAGATAACTGACATGAAAATTCTTCATCTCTTTGCTGTTTGGACTCTCACAGGGCTGGAGCTCGGAGACAAAAGCAGAGATCTCCAGGGTCAACCTGGATTAGCCATAGAAGATATTTAGTGCTGACAGATTTCTTCAACTCTGAAGTAGAATCCTAGACTGTAACTCATTTGTGTATATTTGTTGCCTGCTTCAACCTGTAAATAATTCTCATGTCTTTGTCCTAGTTAATAAATTCTTAGTTAGTTTCCTATAGGATTACCTATAAGTTGTCTTTGGTGTGAGATCTGAGGTACAAACTGACCTGGTAAGTGACTGGTCTCTTGGGACTGGAAGCAACCTGAATATTTTTGTGATCTTTGGTGTACAGCAACCAACTATCACTGACAGTCTGTGACTCCATGGTAAGACTGTTACAGTGCTTCAGGAGTTCACATTTGTTGCTGGGTTTGTGAAATCTTATTGGTGTGTCTGCCCTGCTTTTTGACAGTCTGACCAGAGGTTGGCACTCATGGTTCTGAACCACTTCAGACAGAGTGACACTCGTCCACTAATAATATGAATTCCGTATTCTCAGCTGTAATATTTAATGGCCATTCCTTGAAATACAGTCTCAGAAGTCAGCACTTGGAGGATAAGGTCACAGAAACACCCATTATATGTTACTGAAGGAGCTGTGTTTTCTCCAGACTTCTGAATTTCCATAGTCAATATTTTCAGGAATGGTGGTTTTCAGAACTGGCTCTACAAACCCAAAATATCTGCAGCCACAAGGGGTGAAGAGGAGTATTGTCAAGCCCCAAAGCTACAGTACATTATATATCTGTCAGAAAACTAAAGTCATAATCAGACATTAGTGTCAACAGTGTGCAATGAGTAGAATAATTGTAATTCTTAGAAGCATGTCTCCATGATCGTGCTTGTCTGCATTAAAACGAAGAGTTAAACCAAGTCAGTTAGAAGATTCAACCAATGAATAATATTCTGTTTGTCTTGTTTCAGATCTGAATAAACCTATAATGGATATGCAATGGGGGAAATTGGAAGACAAACAACATGAAGAAGCAGCATAACAAATAGTATTGTGGTTATCAGCTACACTAGTAGAGTTTCGTGTGGCTACTGCTATTTGCTACATACTAAATATCCTACGACAGATATAGACCTAGATTTGTGAAATGTACAAACCACCATGACCTTGAAAACTTGATGTGTGGGGCCTTTTTACCAATTTTGTTGCTGGTGTGGTTGCTGAGACTGCTTTGTCTTAGCCTGAAACCACCAGTACTGGTAGGTGTGTTGACAACAGTGTCAACAATATGACATCATATTGTGGTATGTGGCCTGCCATTGTGCATTTTAATGTGGGGTTCAGCATCATTTGTGCCAGAACAGTGTTACTGAAAGTTACTAATGTTCCAGCTGAAAAGTAACATGATTCTAGATGATTACAGCAAAAATTAATTACTTAACTTGCTAAACAGTGAAGTAATAAAGAGACTCTGGTTAGTTTACTGAAAAATTAAATGGCAGCTATCTGCTTCTCTTGCAAGATAGATGTACAAAATACATGCTACTGAAAGTCAATGATTCTAGTGGCACTCATGGGTGGTGGGTGAAACTTCCCCCTGTCCCGCCTATTCCAGCCAAGGACCCACCTCTTCTGGCCAAGGCCATACCCCCACTCACTGCTCTCAGCCCCCTCCATGGCCCCCGACTGGTGGGGGAGGGGCTGAGAGCTTTGCCCTGGCTGGAGCTCCAAGCCTGGAGCCCCTCCCCCGTTCCATTTCTTTCACCTGCGGCCCTGCCTATGGCTTCGCCCCTTCCCCTGAGGCTCCACCCCTGTTTTGCCCCCACTCTGCCTCTTTTCCCCAAAGCCCCACCCCCTGCTTTCTCCTTCCACCCCACCACCCACTGCTGCAGCTCTGAGACCAGAAAAGCTCTGTGCCCCTACTCTGTCCCCTGTGCCATGGTGGTGCCATGGTGGGGGAAGAATTTTCCGAAGGCCCCAAATCCACCACTGTCTCCCCGGTGGCAGAAGGTTTGGGGAGCCTTAGCCTCCCCCAGCCTCCATTATGGACTGCCCATGCTGGCACTGTAAGAGGTCTAAAAATCAATGTTATCATAGTTAGTCTAAAAGTCCTAGATAATGTAAGACCAAGGAGCCCAAAATTAATCAACAATCTTAAGGACATCATGAAAAGAAAAAAGCATTGATAAGATGCACTTGAATATATTTTGGCTTGCAATGTCCTTCCATTCAGAGATAGGGAAGTTTCTTGTTTATCTTAGCCTTAGTCAGGTTGCATTAATGGCTATATTTAACGCCGTTAATTAAATTAATATTCACTACTCGGGAAAAACATGTCTAAAATGTCTTAAGAGATTTCATTATATGGAAGGGACCTTAGAGTGTATGTAGCTACAACAGTGTGGGGGAGGTGCTATGATTCTGTTTTCTGTACACTCTCCCTTTAAAAGTAAAGAGGTGCCCAGCCCATCTGCTATGTGATCACTGTAATAGAGTGAGCAACACTCTGTGCTCTCCCCTGAACTCATATTCATATTCAGAGAGCTTTATATTCATTCTCCCCTTCTTTGTTATTTTCCTTAGTTAAACATAAAAAAGAAATAATCCAAACTGGAAGTACTTGTTTCCTTTTTAAGTGTGATAACGAAAACTGTTCTGAAACTGTAATGAAGCTTTTACTATGATACAAATAATCATCATTTTGGACTGGAATAATTTTTCAGAGGTTGAGCATGCCGTTGTCTATACTTCACGCTGAAGATTGAGAGAGGGGAATCGTGCATTTGCAGTAAACAGAGTAAGTGGGTGTGTCATTTCACCAGGCGAGGAAGGGGAATACATTTCCAAACATTAGTCTTTATAAAGCCCTTTCCTCGGGACTTGGTTTATTAGCCCCAAAACAATCACAAAACAAAAGCAAGTCAACTGAAGGACACTGGGCAATAATTCCCATAGGCTTTCCCTGCTGTAGGCAGAGACTAAGGCAAGGATGCACTCTTCTTCTTACTTCCTTTTGGACCCAACTTGCTCTTCTTTTTACACTCTACAATGAACAGCCAATTCACAGGTTATCCCAGGTATAAACTGCAATACCTCTACCTTGTGACAAGGTTTCTGGAGCATTAGATACTACTTTTGATGAGCTCTGTCTACTTTGTATTCTGAATGAACACAATATCATCATGACGGAGTCTCAGGGCCAGTCTTATAGAGGAATGGCAGCAATATAAAGTGGCTACTGTGATGCTGGCAGACCAGGTTCCAGCTCTTGCCAAGGCTTTAGGCCTCCGCTGAGCACTGACAAATTCATTGCTTGGAAACCAGCCCATTTCACCTGTGTGTTACGATGGTTAAGTTGGGTATTGAACTTATAACAGTGCAGTTAGTGTTCAGACTTTATGGAATGCTTGTAAGTTGCTGCATGTATTGATTTCACTTATAATATCTTTCTCACATGCTACAAGGTAATATTTCAGTTTTTGTTTTGACTGTAAAAAATGTTTGTTCTGAAACTGTGAAGCCAGTCAAGAGTGATCATCTCCTAACCATCAAGAAGACCTATCAAAACTAAATGGGCCCTTGTGGGACATTACAATACAAAGACTTTGTTACTTGTCCCTTAAGACCCATGAAGAGGCTACAATGCAAAAGGGCTCGTCCCATACTTGAATTCTTGAAGAAGGAAATAAAAACAGCAGACAAGAAAATTGTCCATCTATCTTTTGCTGTTTGGACTCTCACAGGGCTGGAGCTAGGGAAACAGAAGCAGAGATCCCCAGGGTCAGCCTGGGTTAGCCCTAAAAGACATTCAGAGCTGACAGATTACCACAACTCTGTCACCTTTTAAAACCATAGACTGTAAATCAATTGTGTATATATGTCTGCCTGCTTTATACCTTGTAACAATGCTCTAAATTTTTCCCTAGTTAACAAATCTTTAGTTAATTACAGCAGTGGTTATCAAAGCTGGTCTACCGCTTGTGCAGGGAAAGCCCCTGGCGGGTCGGGCCGGTTTGTTTACCTGCCGTGTCCACAGGTTCGGCCGATTGCGGCTCCCACTGGCCACGGTTCACCACTTCGGGCCAATGGGGGCTGCAGGCTGAGGGACGTACTGGCCACCACCGCTTCCAGCAGCTCCCATTGGCCTGGAACAGCGAACCACGACCACTGGGAGCCGCGATCGGCCAAACCTGCGGACGCAACAGGTAAACAACCCAGCCCGGCCTGCCAGGGGCTTTCCCTGAACAAGTGGCGGACCAGCTTTGATAACCACTGGTATACAGCAACCAACTATCATTAAGGCCAGCTTGCTGGGTGGCAAGGTAGACTGGAATGCCCAAGAGGACTGCCCGGGACTCCATAGTAAGAACATTATAGTGCTTCAGTTCACATTTGCTACTGGGCTGGTGAAATCTAATTATGGAACATACCACCAGTTTCAGGTCTCCGCCTTGTTTCTGGACAGTATGCCCTGAGGTTGGCACTCACAGTTGTGAACTACTCCAGACAACATGACAGACACCTTTGCATGTTCAGGGATGTATATATGCCAACTAGCATTTTTAATTTATTTTTAATATCGTTTTATTATTAGATTTGAAAGGATTCAATTTTTATTGGTATATGTTGGTAAACATCTATATCATTGTACACTCACAAACTGAGGAAAAATATATTTCCATCTATAATAAATTAAAGTTTACATATAGGCAAAATAAGAAAAATGCTGCTTGAGAACTTATTAGAGTTGATTTAAGGATATTTACTTTGTACATTGTGACATGTGACACTGACAATGTGTTTTATCAGTTATAAAGCTTTAACTTTTTGAATCTCAACATCTACGGCCATCTGACTCCCTCCGTTGTATGACCCTCCATAATTTCCTGCAACTATGAAAGTTTAAATCTATAAACGTAGAAAAACCCAATAATTTTGTGCAATGATTTAAATGTATAAAAAAGTCAAAAATGTGTAAAAATCAACATTGACATTATCTGTCAAAATTATTTTTAAAAATTCAAATTCTGCCAAGACTATTTATGAGGGATGCCAATCTTTTGTGCAAACATGTCAGTATTTCAGACCTTGTAGCACAAGGTCTTCAGCAGTGCTTAGCACCCACGACTCCCATTGGAAGCATTGCTGGGAGTCACTAGATGCTGAGGTCTTTTGAATATCTAATCCCAAGTGTGGGTGCTAAGCATGTTTGAAAATCTGCCTAGTATTAGTGTTTGATATAGCGTCTTCTACAAAAGTGTTCTTTTGTTGTCTAACATAGATGTTATGCTGAACCCCTCTGCAAAGACACTTGATATACCTGTGTCAGAGCCAGACTGTGCTTTCATTGAGCTGCCTGATCATATACAAAATTGAGAGAAAGGTATTCACCCTTTACAAAATACAAAGATTGAAATCCTTTTAAATGCTTCTAAGTCTACAAATGAATGAGAACGCCCTCTCTGATAAAAAGAAAGATAGTAGAAAATGCATCTGAAGAAGTGAGGTTTTTACCCACAAAAGCTTATGCCCAAATAAATCTGTTAGTCTTTAAGGTGCCACCAGACTCCTTGTTGTTTTTGTAGATACAGACTAACACGGCTACCCCCTGATAGTAGAAAATGACATTGTATGTTTCCAGAAATCAGGAGACACAAATGAGACACAAAAGAGATTCCTTCACAGATGAGAAGCCCTACCAAATAAATATACCAGTTTAAATTATTCATTATGTCCCAAAGAGACAATTGCCACATATAAAATGTAGTATTTTTCTAAGATGAAATTCACTATTACTTCTGCTGTATGATTTACCAGTTGCTAGTTTCAGACAATGACAATATAATTTAATAGTGTAACTTGAAAATTCTGCTGAGACTAAGGAAAGGTCTGACATAGACATGCAATCAGTGCTGAATACGTTAGGTGTAATTGGGATCACCTGCGTATCATAGGTGTGACACCTATGAAATTGAAGTGCCAATACGCTGTCAAAGCTTATAATTATTACTTTGGAAACACTAGATTTAAATACCAGCCTCATAGAAATCAAATGGAAGTTTTGCCACTGAAGTCAATGGGACCAGAATTTCAACCCTAAAATATCAATATAGAAGAAACACACTCTCTCTCTCTCTTCATATGGTGGACAACTCCTTTTTATCGTGTAGTCTTTTCAATAGTACTGATGCCTTATTTCCTTCCTTGCCTTTCAATGTTCCAGTTCTGCCATGTAGGACACAATCCCTCTAAATCATGGATAATAAATGGCAACGACTTCATAAGGAAGGATACACTGAAGGATGTAATTTTTCCCTCTGTTGGTAGAATACATGGTGGTATATCATGGAGCAGGGAGGTTGTAATCCCTATTTGTATTTATCTGATGGGATAGCACATGGAATATTCTGAGTACCTCAGTCCCTGAAATATATTACGAAATTTGGAAGGAGTTCTTTGATGAGCAATGAAAGTGATCAGAGGGTGAAGAAATTGACTTATGCCAAAAAAAAAAAAAAGAAAGAAATCGAGAGGCAAATGTGAATAACTTGGCAAAGCAATGACTAAGTAGACAAATATATCCCTGTCGGCATTTGAAGTGTAGGCACACCAGATACTTGGTACATCTTTCATTCATTTCATACCTGTGTGATTATATTGATTTCAATAAAGTTACACTATTGCTTAAGTGAAAGAAGAATCAGGTCCCAAGAATAGAGAGCAATTATCTAGGATGGTAAAAACAAGTAGTGTGATGAAAATAAGAGAACATTTATGCTGAAAAACCTCCTGACACTGAATTCTACTTTGATTGTGCAGCTAGATTCTCTGAAGAGATGATTGTAAAATTATAGATTGTTTGAAAAGATGAACTCTGATGGTGTATCTATCAGGGCATTTTTGTGTGAAGTTCCACAGTTTTTAAAAGTTTAAAGAGTTTCTCAAGATAATAAAATTTTATTAAATCCTGCCATGAATAGCCAGGCAATCGAAAGAGCATTTTGTAACACAGAAACTTAATCTTGGAAGGTGAAAGAGTAATATTATTATTTGTTCAATACAAGATTTGCTTCACCCCTGCTATGAGATCTCATTTGCAGAGAGTGGAATCTAAAGCCTAGGATTTTGGATAAAGTGTAAGAGTGTCTGCTTCTGAAAGGAAAGAGCAATATATCATATTGATTGAATGAAGGAATTCTAATAATTGAGAAGTCACTAAGGGTTGGAGGTAATCTTTGCTACTGAAGATTGAATGCCACTTGCCATTATTCAATGAGGTTAAAAAAATTCACACTTAAATGTTCTCAAAACTTTCTTCTTTACAACTTCTGACTTCAGCTTAATTGAATGGGCACTATGAATAACAAGATGTTATACTGATAATGAACTGATATGAATTTAATATAATAATATAACAAAAAGATTGCAGAATTGGCAAATCTATGTTCAAACAAGTGAACCCAGAGATGAACTGGGGCCCACAGAGGCATTGAATAATCCCCTTGCTACCTGTGACTGCAAAGGACAAAACTGATCAACTTAGATTTTATTGCTGGTGTATACAAACACCAAGTAATTTCTATTATTCTGTGGAGAACATAAACCAGGACATATGATTGTGTGTGCATTCATTTCTGATGAAGAAAATATGTAAGTCTATATAAGAACGATGACCCCCAATTATCCAAAGATGTATGCAGGTGCTTCATTTCAACCACGTGAGGAGTACCATGGACTTTGATTAGACTTGCTCTTGAAGTTAAGAACCTGTGAAAGTCTCTGCCTAATCAGTCTCTTTGTGCATCCCTGTGTTTCCTAGGAAGCTGCCGTTGTGGCTCTCAGTGCTGCAAAGCTGAGTACCCTTATGCCCTATTGAAGGTACCAAATACTGCTCTACTTGTTCCGATTCAGAATCTTATTTCATGACTAGTCTTGCTGATTCGCTTAGAAAGTCCTTTAAAAAAAAAAAAAGAACATAAGACTGGCCATACTGGGTCAGACCGGTCCATCAGCCCAGTATCCTCTCTTCCGACTGTGGCCAACGCCAGGTGCCCCAGAGGGAATGAACAGAACAGGGAATCATCAAGTGATCCATCCCATCGCCCATTTCCAACTTCTGGCAAACAGAGGCTAGGGACACCATCCCTGCCCATCCTGGCTAATAGCCATTGATGACCTTATCCTCCATGCACTTTTATAGTTCTTTTTTGAACCCTGTTATAGTCTTGGCCTTCACAACATCCTCTGGCAATGAGTTTCACAGGTTGACTGTGAGTTGTGTGGGAAAATGCTTCCTTTTGTTTGATTTAAACCTGCTGCCTATTAATTTCATTTGGTGATCCCTAGTTCTTGTGTTATGAGAAGGAGTAAATAACGTCCTTATTTATTTTCTCCACACTAGTCATGATTTTATAGACATCAATTATATCCCCCCTTAGTCGTCTCTTTTCCAAGCTGAAAAGTCCCAGTCTTAATAATCTCTCCTCATATGGCAGCCGTTCCATACCCCTAATCATTTTTGTTGCTCTTTTCTGAACATTTTCCATTTCATATATATATATATATATATATATATATATATATATATAAAGAGAGAGGGAGAGAGAGAGAGAGAGAGAGATGCAACCACATCTGCACCCAGTATCTAAGATGTGGGCATACCATGGATTTATATAGAGGCTAATAATAATAATTAGATACTAGCCTATCGTGCAATTTTACAGAAAAAGATGGCATTTGCTTAACACAAGCTAGACAAAACTCTTAGAGCTTGTATGAGAATTTTCCCTGAGGAAAAACAGCAGGACTGAGCTCGTGCTGTACTAAAGTATGGTTCAGTGGCAGCACATTCAAGAGTAAACAAGTGAACCAGAGACATACATTCATATTTGTTTGGTTAGTAATTTGTGATTCCCGCTTAATTAAAAATAATTTCATCTAGTTGCCACTGAAATGCTGCATTTACTACCGTAGTGTGCTTGCACCTCTCTGATGCTGCAGCTTTCATCCCCTTTGTCACAAGGGTAGTCAGTAGCAATAGTAACTTGTCCTCCCCACACTAAACAATTCCTTCCTTCTTTCACCCTTCTGAGCCTAAACAGTTTGATAATCCTTTTACAGGACCCACCCTAGTTTTCACTCTGTTGATGTAGGAACTGGAGCAGGGCTTTCTTCCCCACTCTTTGGAAGTTCCAGCAATGGGATTTCCTGAGAGGAAGCTAGCAACTGATTCCCATCCCAAGCCTTCAATGTTTCCTTTCCCCATAGCCTCTCCCTGCATTTCTCCATGGGATCCTTCCATATCCTGCTTGTCTCTAGGCCTCCTCCTAGTCCTTCTAGACTTCTAGGCTACGCCTTGAACAATGGACCCTATGCTGGGGTTCTTACCAGGGCCGGATTAACCTATTGTGGGCCTAGCACCAAACATATTTGTGGGGCCCTGTAATGGGGTTCATGCTGTGCCCTTGGGCATTCGGCCCCTGGGCATCCCTCTTCAATGAGTCAGGGACACTTCAGTCTGGTGAAAAACCCGTGCCTTTTATTCTCAGAAGGTTTCCCACCACTAGTTCCCAATTATATACAGGCTTCACAGCTACTTTGCCTACAACAGGCCTGGTCAGAAACAGACTAGGAGGCCCCCACCTCCTTCTGTGCCTGACCTTTCTCTTTCCCTTCCCCCCTTCTCTGGCTTCCCCCCAGGCTTTATACCTCCGGGCTAGTGAGGCTGGCAGGTGCCCGTTACCAGGCAGGCATAGGGCTATTCACTCAGCTCCAATCCATTCCCCTTGATTGGAGCTGGAGTGGCAGGAACTGATTAAGGGCTTCTCCACCAGCACCCTGCCACAGCCCCCAGGGGGGCCATGGAGCATGGTGTGGGGGGTCAGTCCCCAGAGCGAGGGGCTGGCCGGGGCATGGCAGGGGCAGCCCCGCTCCGCCCAGTGAGAGGGCACTATTTACAAACCGGCAGTTGCCAGACACACGGTGGCCTGCCCGGCCCTGTGCTGCCAGCGTGCCCCTTCCCCTCAGGGGTGGGCCCATTCCGTGCCACCGTCCCCTCCCCCCCCCGCCCAACACCAGAACACCCCTCGGATTCCCAATGGCCAGAGCCCCCTCGGACCTGCTATGCCCAGTGCCTCCCCCAGATCCTGCCACAAGTTCACAGCACCCTGCACACCACCACCCCTGCCCACAGCCCCCTGCTCAGAGCCCCACCACAACTGCCCAGCACTCCAACATAGAACCCCCACTCCCTAGTGCCCCAACACAGAGATTTTCCCTGCCCTCTCACAGCCAGCATCCCCTCCCCAGGCCCTCCAAAGACCCACTCCCCCACGCCCTGCCTCCCGGCCGCACTCACTGGCTCTCTGCGAGGTGACTGTGTCTGCTGGACTGAGCCGGCAGTGCAGCCAGGGCTGGTCCCTCAGGACCCACTTGTCCGGAGGGGCCCAGCCAAACCCTCCACACTGTTTCCACCCTCCAACTGGCTGAGACCCAAGTGGCTCAGCCCTGGGGAGACAGGTGGGCCCCACAGGTGGGGTCTGGCCAGGAGGCAGAGAGAAGCCGCCAGGTGGGGCCAAGGGATGGAGAGGAGCCCTTGGCCGCCCGGCAGGCAGGCTGAGAGGAGCAAGTGATGGGTAGGATTGGGGGGAGCCAGTGGGCTGGCAGGGTCTCAGGGCACAGTGCAAGCAGAGCAGGCCGGGGACCCTTCTGAGAATGCACCTGGCTTCATGGCACCACTGGCGCCATTGTAAACCCAGCACTGGTTCTTACCTCTTTGCAGACCTTTTCCCCAGCTTCTCCTAGACTGGTTTTCCAGCTCTCTTAATAGAGAAGCCAATTCCACATCTTGCCTCATCCTTGATGTCTCTAGGCTCAGCAAGAAGCTTTCTTTATATAGTCCCAACCCAATAACCTGGTTCCTGGAATACACCCTCCATCAGTCCCCCCAGACAACATCCTCTATATTGCACTTATTTAAGGCCAAACCAGATAATGGCCATGCTTGGCCAGTAACCTTCCTTAAAGGCTACAGATGTGTTACATCCAGGCTTGATAATTATGAGCTGTATAATGAACCGATGTCATGAAACAATACAAATGGCAGAAATCCACTGGGAATTGCATGCCCTAATATAGTAATATTTAGCACAACTTTTTTACAATGTACCCAAATTATCATTTTTAGGGGAATATTGCCTTCGCTATTATGAAGAATTTTCAATGGAGTATTATCTTCTGTAGATTAGCTTTGCACATATGTGCATTTAGGCCTATTATAATAATAACGTTAAAGATGTGAGCAAAGTAAACAATGGCCTTTGCAATTATCCTGTTAGCTTGGGTCACAGTGAGATTTAAGGATGACAAATGTAAATGTTTGAAAGTCAAGCTTTGAAAGATGGTAATTATGACTGAACTTTTTAAGCCTATACTGAACAAGTAATTTGAATGCTGTAGCTTTTGTAGACAGCTTGCATTGTAGAAATGTCACCAGTATAATTAAGAATGTTGACCGATATCTTCTTTTGATATGAAAAGAAAAAAGATCCCATGAAGGTGAGACTAAATCTGGCTTTGTACCCCAGATTATCATACAGCATTGACTTGTAGCCTTAGTATTGTCTTTCATGGAAATTATGACTGATTCCACTGAAAATTAGATCAGTCTATTGACTTTACTGGTGAGAAACATTCAAGTAAATTATCGCGAAAAAAACCCACACTCAAGCTTCAGGTAATACAACACTTTTCTTAGCAAAGACTTTAGGAAGCACTAATTAAGGCATAGGATAACATCAAATAAATCCAAACAAAATAAAATAAAGCCTAAATTTCACAGAGGCAAACAGACTTGGGTGATTAGTAGGTACTAAGTAATATATATTAGGATAATTTTTAAAGGGAGTCATATACTGTGTATTGTAAAAACCAAGTGCTTTCCAAGTAAATTTGATTTGAATGGTGATGCGTCACAAGTTTCCTGCTTGTCTCTTTTCTCGCTTATAAAAGTTGTATAGGAAGCAGTCTGCCTCTTGAACACTCTCTGCTTTCCTTCCAATTGTTCTGGTTATGGTGGGAAATGTCTTTCATAAAGGAGGATCTTGTGCCATTCTCTAAAGTTACTCATATTCTGGATGCAGCTGACCTCCTCTGCAAGTTTGTTCCACAGTTTAACACCATAAAATGACTGCATTTTCTTCTGCTATTACATACTTTGGCCTGGACTTTGAGAGCTATGCTGTCCCCAAGAAATGCAGTTGTATTCTTCACTGGAGCAGACTGAGATGCACATTACCACAATCATCCAATCCCTACAGTGGCTCTCAATCTGACTCTGTTGCCAGGTCAACACCTGATCCTCTTGTGGCTGGCTCCTGACCCAATGATGACTTTGACGATCAGGATCAAACCTTGGAATAGGCACTGGAAGCAGAATGGGAGCTGATGAAGGATCAGAGGACAAGAATTGTGTGTACATATAACCCGCTGGTCAGTGTATGTTATATGACTCCTTTAAATCTGATCGAGTGAGAGTTACAGCTCTCAGTTTGAAAAGTTAGCTCTTTTGCTCAAGCTGTAGAGACCAATGCTTTTAACTCTGGAGATTCCTAGTGTGGCCACAATGAGAGCTGTCACAAAAGTAAGGGCTTGTCTCCTCCCCCACAAGAGATAGAGGAGCATAAAACCATGATATGCTCCTAAATGTTTGTAGTTGACAAGCAAGTCTTTAAAACAACAGAGTAATAAACTAGTGCTTGATAACTCCACCAATAGGCTACTGGATTATGCAGCATATTTTAAAAATGAATTTCGTTTTGTAGTGTACAGGGATACTAACCTATTCCTTGTAAACATACTGGTAGAATTTAATAAAAATCCATACATTAATTTCAGTAATTTTATCCATTTGCAGAGACCAACTTGTGTTTTAGCTCTCATCCCAGGCACCTGCTTTCTCGGGCTAGTACAGCAACAGAAACAGCAAGCAAAATGGAAAGACTGCCACCTTGTGTCTGAGCTGACATTAAATGCTATCCAATCTAGTCTTCTGGTGAAGAGTTATGTACAATTTTCTGCCCCCTATAATACATGCAAATAATTTTCTTAAATTTTTTAACTTGCAGTGTTACAAAATCTTTCATGTTAGATAATTTAAAAATCTTTAGGCCTTAAACTTCAAAATTGTGGTTGTAAATGGGGTAACTGCAATGCAGGATGTAACCATGTGGCACACTCCCTTTTGACAGGACAAATGCTCAGTAACTTGTGTCACTCATGTTCACAATGCTGCTGCCCTGCATTATCATAAAAAGCAATGGATAGCAGTCTGAATTTTTGTTTGTTTGTTTCTTTAAACTTTTGCCTATGTTTTTGTCTGCTATGTTATCAAGTAGGGCCTCTATTCAGCCAGGTGCTTGAGCATGTGCCTAATTTTAAATATGTTAGTTGTCTCACTGAGATCAAAAGGGCTATGCACATGCTTGGAGTTAAGTTCATCCTTAAGTGCCTTGCTGAATTAGGATGCTAAGTAGCCTACAACAGTGGGTTTGTAGAATCACACTTCACTAAGATAGTAGAGACACATAGAAAGACAATATCTGAAAAACAGATGTGGCAAAGTTGTTTACATAGACTGTTGATGTGTAGCTGAGGTTGCATGAAATTAAGCCGCACCCATGGATCTACTTAGGAAAAGAAACTTCTTGTTTAACCCACAGACAGTATTTGTGTGTGTCTGTGTGTATCTGAGCCTAATGTACTTGTTTTATGGTGACAATTTCCCAAAAAGCAACTTTTCAAAGAGTAAACAAAAGTATAAAAAGCTTTTCTTTATAGTGATATGTGACTCTGCTGTCCTGACAACTTGTGATCCAGCTCTGAGAATGTTAACTACTAACTAGACTCATCTAGCAGTCCCAGACACAGTAACCTCTGGCATGAGAACTAAAAAATCTTAGAAAGACAGGTAAATTGATAGTGAAGATAGACACAGTGTTCCTGATTGTCTTCTCCTTTACACCCACTTTTTTAGCAATATGACTCCATTGGGTGTTTTTGCTTTTTTGCTTTTAGCTTTAGATTTCAATAAGGCTACACTAGTACAAAGCTGGTGTAACAGAGCGAAGAATCAAGCTCAGTAGACAGATGCATATAATGGATCAAATTCAGCCTTAGTATAAATTGGTGCCGTTCCATTAGAGTCAATGCAGCTTGTCAGTTTAGGACAATTTTGGACAGGTGTTCTTTACATAAATGCATGTAAGTGTTATAATACATCAGGGTCACTGAAGACTTGGGAGCTACCTAGTGGCTTTTGAATCAGAACAGCTTATATGAACATAAAAGGCATTTCAACTGTCTCTGAGGCCTCAGCCCAGCTAAGCAGTTTACTGTATACATAGCAGTGAGTAGTCCAATTGAAATCAATATACTTAAGTCCTTTGTTAGATTAACATGATAGAATTTTCCTACACCAGCACTGGGTTTTTACTGCCTTCAGCTCAGTTCAAAAACCTGTGATAGGAAGGCTTCAATCAGATGGTCAGTCAGTAAATCATGAATGGCTCACAGGAAAACCTACTATGTATGACTTTGTGTAAACAAAGGAATCTCAAGTAGGAGCAGACTGGTTTTGATACCTCTTTGTTGGTACTCATGCAACTACTGCTAGAATACTGCATCCAGTTCTGATATCCACAGCTGATAAATTTCAGAGCATTCAGAGAAAAACCATGAGACTGATTCAAGGATTAAGAATATGCCTTATAGTGATAAACTGAAGGAGTTCAATCTATTTAGCTTAACAAAGAGAAGGTTAAGGTGTGACTTGATTTCAGTCTATAAGTACTTACTGTGACCAAATCCACCCCTGTATTCACACTCTACACACTATTGTGATAATCTTTGTACAAAATATGCTTTGTGAGGTGTCATTGAAAAACTAATAACTCACTGGTCAATGGTATTCATAGTGAAATGTGCAAAGTGATGAAATTCCTCCTATATAATGTTAAAAGCACATGTTCAACTCATGTAGTTATAAGAAACGTTCAAACTCATGTAGCAGAGAAAAGTATAATGTGATCCAATGGCTGGATATTGAAACTAAACAAATGCAGACAAGAAGTAAGGCATACATTTTTAACAGTGAGGGCAGCAACCCATTGGAACAATTTACCAAGGGGTGTGAGGGATTGTCCATCACTGGCAATTTTTAAATCAAAATTGGATGTTTTTCTAAAAGCTATGTTCTAGCAATTATTTTGGGGAAATTCTATGGCCTGCATTATACAGGAGGTTGGACTAAATGATCATAATGGACCCTTTTGACCTTAGAGAGACAAGGTGGGTGAGATAATATCTTTTATTGGACCAGCTTCCGTTGGTGAGAGAGACAGGCTTTTGAGCCACACAGAGCGCTTCAGGTCTTGGAGAGGTGCTCCCAGCATCACAGCAAAATGCAAGGTGGAACAGATTGTTTAGCATAAGCAGTTAGCACATATTGTAAGGGACCATTCAATGCAGAGTGGCCTGTTAACACCTCTGTAGTCATAAGACAAAAGAGGAGTTAGTGGGTTACAGATTTTTGTAATGAACCATAAATCCAGTGTCTCTGTTCAGTGGAGGATTTTCAGTGTCTAGAATAATAATCAATTTAAGCTCCCAAGGCTCATCTTTTGAAAGTGTTGTGCAGGTTTCCTTTGAGAAAGAGGACTGCGAGGTCAGATAGAGAGTGATCAATTTGTGAAAAGGGTTCACCCACAGGTGACAGGGTGTTTTTGTCTTTTATCATTTTCCTGTGTGAGTTCATTTGAGAGTGAGGTGATTGTCAGATTACACCCACATAGTTATTACTGGGGCATTTAGTGTGCTGGATGAGGTACACCACATGTTTTGGAAGGCATGATGTGGGAGCAGGGCCGGTGCGCCCTAGGCGAAACTTCCACCTTGCGCCCCCCCCAGTCCTGCGGCAGCTCCCCGCCCCCCCTGCCCTGAGGCTCCCCTCCCACAGCAGCTCCCGCCTCTTCCTCGAGCACACCACCCCCGCTCTAATTCTCCTCCCCTCCCAGGCTTGCGGCGCCAAACAGCTGTTTGGTGCCGCAAGCCTGGGACGTGGGAGAAGTGGAGCAGCAACGGCGTGCTGGGGAGGGGGCGTAGCAGAGGTGAGCTGGGGTGGGGAGCCCTGTGGCAGCTCCTCCCCCCGCCCTGAGGCACCCCCGCGGCAGCTTCCCACCCCCCGCCCCGGCCTGGGGAGCCGTGCGGCACCACCCCACCCCAGCTCACCTCTGCTTCGCCTCCTCCCCGAGCACGCCACCCCCGCTCTAATTCTCCTCCCAGGCTTGCGGCGCCAAACAGCTGATTGGCGCTGCAAGCCTGGGAGGTGGGAGAAGTGGAGCGGCGACTGCGCGCTTGGGGATGAATGCTGTAAAAAAAAAATTGAGGGCACCGCTTTCTGGTGCCCCCAAATCTTGGCCCCCTAGGCAACCGCCTAGTTCGCCTTAATGGTAGCACTGGCCCTGTGTGGGAGGGCAAGAACCTCAGCTGGGCTCCTCTCCACTGCCGTAGACAGACAGAGCAGGGCATCTAGCCACTCCCAAGAAGTTCCTGATGTAAGGAACATCATTTAATGGCTGTAGTAAGAGATTGTTGCCAGCTATTGGGTCCCAGAAGAAATCAGTGAATGGTCACTGTTGGTTTTATCTTTATTCAGAAGCACAGTAGCTCATTTCTCAATTGGTTGGAGTTGCCACAAAGAACATAACCCTATATGTATATGCAGCTAAAATAGACAAACTATATTTCTTGACACGTTATTGGCTAATAAGAAGCTACAGTTCAGGATAAAATGAACACTTGGAACACTTATTTGTCATAGCATCCCTGACAAGTGAAATTTCCCCTTAGGCTATAAATAAAGAACAGCTGTGAAAACGTAGACAAGTAAGTATGGGCTGAGTTTGAAAATGAAAACAGTATAAAGAACTTTAAGTTGTCTCCATTTGATTTAAAGCCTTGGGACTCCACTTTTATGCTTTTTCTAAAATAAGAAACAGGGTCCTTTTTGTGATAGTGCTGGCTTCAGACCTCAAGCTCCATACAACTTGTGTGTGTGTGTGTGTGTGTGAATAATTTAATACCACTGAAAGAAAAGACAAGAAACAATATGACATATTTTTTATTTTACATCAATGAAGGAATCCAAATATCAGTTGGATCATCTCTAGGCCCTTTTGACTATGCTTGTATATCAAGTATGACCCAGTACATTTTTATTTTTCCAAAAAAGCCAAGTGAGAAAAAAGAACAAGTCAGATGGAGATCTATAAAAATAGTCAAGGACTCTTACTATTATCATTAAAATGTTTATAATTTGATGGCAGTTTATGCCAGGTGTTATACCAATATAATGGAAGACAATCCCTGTCACAAAGTTTATAATCTAATTCATTTGCATATTTTAGCCATTTAATAGTCAAGTTTCTGTATATAAGACATAATTAAAGTGCTGGTTTAGCTCTCTTGTATGGCCTGTAAATCCTTCTACAAAAGCTATAATTTGGAGAGGGAGAAACCAAATGTAAGGTTTCTGTAGTAAACTTATATTAAAAGGTGTAATAAATATTTTGCTCATACAATTGCACAATACAGAATAATTTAACAGGATTGGTGGTCTCTGCTTAAGAGAAGCCAAAGGGATGCTGCAGGTTATGAAGCAGCATGGGAAAACTAGCACCTAAACCGCTGGACTATGCTTAGTGCTCCCACTTCTATCAGTCCCACGCTTTTACAAGAACTAAGTTCACTAACAATAAACAGCAACTTTAAATAATCATTTAAATGCCTCAATAAACATAAAATCTTTATGATAAATGTCCACTTTAATCAATTAGCCACTAAAGTTAGAAAAAAATTGCTTAGTTCTTGTCAACATTTATCATTTCACGCAAATGTTACAGGATTTATCATGCTGATATTTAACTGTAAGGAAATGAAATCTGTTGAAATCAGTTTTATTAGTGGAGATTTGTAGTGGTGAGTCATGTATTCTGATTGGCACCAACAAAGAAATGTTTAATGCTACTACAATTATATCAGAGAAGTGAGCTTTTTATCTTAAATATACTTCCTGTTTCTATGTAGACCTGTCTAATGGCACATGATAGCAAATTAATAGTTCACATCTTGAAAATACCAATAGATTTCCTTATTATGACTATTCTTGAAATCAGTTACAGTAGCTTAATCTGACCTCATTAGTGGGTTGAATCAAAGTAAATTATATTGTTAGTGACATAAGATTTACTTGATACATATTTTGTTAGTGATTCCTGGTTTGTTTCAACCTCTTCTCCTTAACAGGACAAGGATATTTAAACAGCAGATGTTGCTTCTACCTGTACAATGTCTTCAAATGCAGTCCAGGGAGCCACAAGATTTTCCTGGGCTTTTCAGACTGGGTTGAGATTTTTCCTCTCATTTGGAAGAGATTTTGTTTCCATCAGAAATTGATTCTTTATACTTATTTCCATTGCTTTCTTTTGACTGGTAACAAAACTGGTTATTTTAGGGCTGCACTGGCTTTTTCAGATTTTAATTTAGTGGTCTAGGTATCTGCATTTATAAAGATATTTGGTATCTTTATATGGATGTGGGTAAGTAAATGATGGAGGCTGACTATTCCTTCCATAGTACATGTCAGAGCCATTCAATTATGTTTTACTGAAGTGTAACCCCCTTTTCCTCCCTGGGTTACTCGGGCGCAGGCAATACTCACCAGTGTGCCTGGGCACCTGATGTTGTTGACATTAAAGAAGATCCTGAGTTCCCAGTGGTGATATTAGATAGGTTGGAATCCTCTATCCACCCCTCTGCTGCAGTCCCTTTACTCCTAAAGCAATATAAAATTGGCGGTGCCTCCACCTGTCTGGCCCCTGTACACACTCAATGGTGTGCCTTGGGAACCTCCAGGAATAAACCTATTCTAATAAATAATAATAATAATTAATAATAATATAATCTGTGGCATGGGTGTAACTGAAAAATACCAATTACAAATAATATACATCCAATACACTTAAATTAGAGTTAACACACCTTTGCTTAAAAACTTTAAAAAACCAGGGTATAACAGACTAAGATTAAATGTCACTAATAATTTAAATCCACCGGGGGCAGTTGAATAAAATCAATTAACAAATATAGTATACAGTATATCTATATGTAGATATAACTGGCATTTACACTGTCACCATTTACCCCACCCCGGAGTGTACATTACTCTGGTTTTCAGAGTCTTAGATGCGTGCGTGGGCGCGCTTGAAGATCTGCAGCTGGAGACAGCACTCTGTTGGTTCTGCGTATCAGTCCAGCCAAGGCAACAAGCTACACAACCCTTCTGGAGATTGGAGTTTGTCCCACTAAATGTCAGCAGCTCTGGGTCCTAGTTCGGTGGGAAGATCCCTCTGCTCTCCTCAGACTCAAACTCAGTCTCTCTGCTGTGCCCCTTCCCTTGCAAGTACTTTCCCAAACAACAGTGGGGTTACTCACAGTTCCTTCACTGTAGGTCCACCTCAGTCAGCTCTAGGCACAGCAACAGTCTCTGCCCTGGCTCCCGGGAAGCCACCAATAGCCTCTGAAGCTCCCTGCTCAATCAAAGCCCCTGCAGGCTCTCAGCAGAAGCTTCTGGTTTCCTAGCAGCAGCTCCTGGTATGGACAGAGCTCCACAGCAGCAATCTCACTCCTTTTCCCAAAATGGAGTCTGCCGCCTGCTCCTTTGGGGCACTCCCAGGCAGAAATACAGGCCGGGGCCAATTTCACCCACAATGCCAACTTCCTGGGGTACACACTGTAGGTCCAATTCAGCAGCCACTCTCACCAGTACAGACACAGTCTGGGTGTTAGGGTCACCATGGCAACCATAAATTGTGGTCTTCCCAAAGATTTTTACAGTTCCCAATGCCTGATAGATAGTAGCATCCTCAGTGTCTATGGGCACTTTACCCAGTATAAGTGCTCGGCTGAGTGGCATCCTATCTCTTTACAACAGGACATTAATTTATGATGATCCATGATGTAGCAGATACAATGTTCACTAAAACAAACAAAGTTCTTTAAAATCCAGTAGGGCTCAGGAAAATAGAACTTCAGTAGCATTAAAGAAATAGATTAAATGGTTTCTTGCAGCAGAACTGGAGGTGGTAGAGGGATTCCAGCGGTGCCTCCAAAATGTCACTTGTAACGCCAACAGACCTCAATCTTCGGTGGGGTGGAACGAACTTGGGACCTCTGGAGCTAAATGCATGAGCCTCTACTGCATGAGCTAAAATCCATATAAGTGTTAGCTAAGGCTGTAGAGCAGACTCATTGATCTCCCTCTCACTAAGTGGTCTTGGTGCCACTAGATGTGACAGACCACCACACCCAGGAGGTGTGTGGGTTACAGAAGTATATATCCAAAGCATATCAAGAAGTCTTTGAGAGGGAGGAATAGCCCACCCCCAGCTCTCCTCCCCAACATTCTTAAATTAGACACAGTCCTGCAACTTTCTATGACAAAGAACTATTTTCACGTTCAAAACTGATTTTGGTTATATTCTGATCTCAATACTCCAGAGTAACTCCAGTGACATGAATGAAGTATTCTATATTTACACTGGTTTAACTAAGATCAGCATATGGTCCACTCTGTGCAAGTAAACTGAAATGTCTGACCTCATTGTGTTTGTTTCCTTTGGTAGGTATTTAGAAAAACAGAACACGAAGACAAGAGACACAATATTTCATGATCTTTATTTGGAAAAATGAGTGGGAGAAGAGCTACTTTTTAAGAGTAGTTTTTGTTCTAATGTAAATGTTGTGTGCTGGCACGTTCAGCCTGGTTCTCAGAAGCTAACACATGCAATGATTCAAACTCTCCCACAGGAGCACCTTTATTCATGCCAGAATTTTACATTTACAAGTTTATGTAAAGTCACCTTTCCCCGCACACTGAGAACTACTATGCCGTAGACTTTCCTATTAAATGAAGCCAATACCCAAAAGGGCAAGCGACCAAATAAAGTACCCTATTGCTGGCAAACTACTGTCATGAGCCTGTGAGAAAGGAGAAAGAAGATGATGTATAATACTTTGCACTTATATGGCAGTTTTTACTGAAAATCTCAAAGCACTTTACAAAAATATTGATAAGCATTATCATTTCTATTTTACAGATGGGGGAGAGGAAGCAGCGACAGGAAAAGGAGCTAACCCAACCCCCATTGAAGTCAACAGAAAGACTCCACATAGACTACGAGAAAGGTTCCAAGTGACTTGCCCAAAGTAACAAAGCAAGTTAGCTACAGTATCAAGAATCAAAGCAATGTCTCCTGGCACACAGTGCTGTGCCTCATCAGCTATATCATAACTACCCTGCACAGAAAGGAATAGTTTCCTTCATCTCACTATTTCAAGGTTCTGCAGTGTGCTAGCCCCTGGGGGCCATATACAGACCTGATGCAACTCCATTAAAGTTGATGGAATTACATCAGGTTTTGATTTTTCCCTGGGTGTCACTATCCAGTAGAAGTGTACTGTATTTCAAGTTTTATTTTGTAGCTAGAATGTGTAAAATTTATGCTCCATTAGTCTGCTCTTTGGTGAAGTCTGTTTGAAAATGGTATGAACACCGTTCTCCTTCACCTCCATCCCACTTTTCTTTTTCTGATTTACGATTAAAGCTAAATTACCTTTATGCAAGACTATTTTCTACTGTTTTCCTATCACAATAACTCTTTTTAAAGTTCTTAAACTTGTTTTCACTTTGTATTTACATTTTGTTTTCTTTCCTTTATTTTCATTCATTTATCTGCTTTGTTGCAATATTATTTGTACTTTTCCTTTCACCTACAGCATAACATGAAGGGGCAAATTTGCAGCCTATAACAGCACTGTTGTATATAAAACATTGTCACAAAACAGCTACAAAGTACTCACCTCACCATCTCAATCCTTGACTCTAGAGCAGGGATAGGCAACCTATGGCACGCGTGCCGAAGGCGGCACGCGAGCTGATTTTTAGTGGCACTCACACTGCCCGGGTCCTGGCCACCAGTCTGGGGGGCTCTGCATTTTAATTTAATTTTAAATGAAGCTTCTTAAACATTTTAAAAACTTTATTTACTTTACATACAACAATAGTTTAGTTATATATTATACACTTATGGAAAGAGACATTCTAAAAATGTTAAAATATATTACTGGCACGCGAAACCTTAACTCAGAGTGAAAAATGAAGACTCGGCACAACACTTCTGAAAGGTTGCCAACCCCTGCTCTAGAGTCAGCAACCTTGACCTCAATTTGACCTTGTACTTCAAGTCAAATTACTAATCCATTTACTAGATGTAGAATCAGAAACACAAACTCCTATTATCAGACAGACAGGGATGATAATATTCTTTGCACATTTCACATTCCCATACTCATCTCCATTCTCATAAAATGGAATCCAGATTTTCATCATGGAAGAAAAGTATTTGTGAATGCTATACTGTATATGCAGCACATTTTATATGTTGGACTTGCATATCTATCTATCTATCTACACCCATATATGAACAGGTATGACATTGGCATTGTGACAAGATCATCTTACCTATCTTTGCTTCTAGCCATATGTCTGCCTCAATTTCCCCACACTGGTCAACTCAGTCTCCCCAGGTGGTCCTCTAGCTCCTAGCACTGTTAAATCCCTGATATGACTTAGATTTTCAGCTGAGCCCACCCTTTCCAGAATTAACAAACAAGAATCAAAGACAACAAAACAGACATACAGCAACCTTACGCTGGGTCTTCAGTCCAACTCCAGGCTCAACTCCTGTTTCTCATTTCAAGGGGTTTCCTCATTGCCTTCCCAGAAGCCTTGTAGAGGAACACAGGCCCTCCCTCTACTTTGGGTTCCAGTCCAGGGACCCACTAGTAAGCAGAAAATGTCTATCTCCTTAGAATCCTTGCTTCACATTCCTGAACACTTCCTACAAAAGCTTGTCTGTAGTCCTTTCCCACAGCCCTCCCTGGGGTCTCTGTGCCTAGATTTCATCCCTGATCCCAGTGCAGGTAGCCTCCAAGCATTTTCTGCTACCCACTTACCTTTACTGTAGGTAAGCCTTTGTACTCCCTTCAGGCAGGCACTCACTCTCCCAACTGAACTGAAGAGGGTCCCTTTCATCTGCCTCAAAGCCATCACCTGGGGAGGCAGCTAATAAGGCATAAGGTACACTTGAGTCTGACTGTCTTGTCTTTCTTTGTGCAGGGTTTGAACCCACGACAAATGGGACATTTGTCACTCATATGCTCTTCCCCCAGACACTTAAGGCACCTGTGGTGTGGGTCACTCACTGCCAAAAGACTGGTTACATGAGTGACAGGACTGGAAGCCTGGAAAATGGAGCATGAGTCTGGTACATGTACCCAAATGGGAACCAGTGAAACCAAGTTACTAACTATTAACCTGAACTTAATCTTGTATGTAAAACTATGTACAAAAGCTCTAAACTAGCCTAAAACTAATAGAACAGGTATTATGTACATTAAAGAATATAGGACTTGCAAATGCAAGGATAGTAATTCCAACAACTGTCATGGGTGGTAGGAAGGAACTGAGTGGGGGTTCAGGGTGGGGCTCTGCCCTTTATACTTGTGCTCTGTGGCATGAGGCACTTGTGTCATCCTGACAGGTACTGCTGAGGGAAAAATCTCTAACAGCTGTGTACGAGGCGCACACAAACACAGTGGAATGGACATGTGCAATCATTTGAAAAAGAACCAGTAGTGATGCCAGGAGTCAGAGCCAGAACCAGGATCTAATAGCCACACCAAGGATCAGAACTGGAGTCAAGAACCAAGGTCAGGGCAAGGAAGCCAGAGCCAGGAGCAAGTTGAGTTAGCAAGGACTGAGCAGGAGCAAGGTTGGGGAACAAGGCAGGAACAAGACTAGGTGCAAGGCAAGGAACAACAAGCACAGGGAGAATCACAGCTGCAGGTGTGAACACACACAGCAGCCAGAGAGCTACTGCTGCTGTTGCTGGGCTAAAACCCAGGCAGCTTCCCTTTCTGACCAATCAGGTGGTGCAGTCAATATTGCTGATGCAAACCAGCTGTGTTTGTTGGGTTGCCAGGAGACTGTCTCCACTGCAGGCCTTGATACCTGACACCATCACCCTCCCTGTAAAAAAGTGTAAAAATAAACTGTTAAAAGAGCAAACCAGTTGCCCAATGGTATAGAATTTATCAGGCAAGATCACCCCCATCCAATTTAAACAACCAACTCAACTTTAACTTTGCTGCAGTTATTACTCTGGGTATCTATTAAGCCCCATGTCAATAATTACCTTATATTTATAATGGTGGTTTCCACCAGGAAGAAAAAGCTCCAGCAAATTAAGGCAACTTTACTCTTTAGTGAGAGCATCCACATGGGGTTTAACACACTTTAATTTATACGCATTGACTTTGCAGCTTTGTTGATTCCCCATGTAGACATGATCTATGCTGCTTAGATACTTTTCAGAGTAATTGCTGTCCAGGATACTGTCCCCTATTCTGTAGATATGGCCTGCATTCCTTGTTCCTATATATATACATTGGCTGTATTAAAACACATTGTGTTTGATTGAGGTCAACTTACCAAGCAAACCAGATGACTTTGTACGATTGCCTTGTTCTCATCTTTATTTGCTACTCTGCCAATCTTTGTGTCATCCACACATTTCACTGATGAAAATATTGAGTAGTGTTGGGCCTGATACTAATCCCTGAGGAATTCCACTAAAAATAGACCAGTTCAATGATGACTCCCCATTGTTGATTACCTTTTGAGATCTATTAGTTAGCCAGTTCTTAATCCATTCCAAGTGTACTTTGCTGATATTGCATGCTTTAATCCGAATTGTGGTAGTAAGTCAAATGCCCTACAAAAGTTTAACTCTATTACATCTACACAGTGACCTTGATAGATCATACTTATAATTTCATCAAAAAATGAAATCAGGTTGATTTGACAAGATCTATGTCTCACAAAATCTAGAGATATAGTCATATACTTGCCATTGCACGTAGATCTCAAAGCACTTTACATAGGAGGGTAAGTATCATTATCAAACTGTATTAATTGAACAATTGAAATGCAAGGAAGTTGAATGACTTACCCTAGGTTATCCAGTGAGTCACTGATAGAGTCAGGTATACATCTCCAAACTCCTGATTCCAAATAGAGTGCCCCATTTACTTCACTAATACTAGTGATTAATGTGCAAACCCTTTGTGTTTGTGTGTGTGTGTAGTTCACATGCTTCCATAGATACATAGTAGGAAGCATTATATGGAAAATGAATTGAGAAAAAATACAAGCCATAGCTATATAAATCTATATATTTTTGCTAGTCAGCTACCTTACTTTTTACATTTACAAGTAGGATGCAAGTCAGGTGCATTCCACTTGATACAGTCTGAGAAACTGAACTCATCCCATTGGGAATTCCGGTGAGTTAATCAGTTTGTTAAAGTTTTTGCAGAAGACTTGACCAGGGCCGGCTTTAGGAAGTGCGGGGCCCGATTCGAATAGTTTCGACGGGGCCCCAGCAGGGATGACTAAAAAAAAAGAAAACACGTAAAAAAACACGTGGGGCTTGTACTCACCGGGCGGCGCTCCTAGTCTTCGGCGGTGGGTCCTTCACTCGCTCTGGGTCTTCGGCGCCTGAAGGATCTGCCACCAAAGTGCCGCCGAAGACCCGGAGCGCCGCCGGGTGAGTGAAAATTAAAAAGGAGCCTCTAGCCAGGGAAGGGATTCTCAGCCACTTCTTCCCCCCTACCCCCCGGCGGCCCTGCCACTGGGCGCGGGGCCCTCTTAGGCACGGGGCCCGATTCGGGGGAATTGGTGGAATTGGCCTAAAGCCGGCCCTGGACTTGACATTGCTGACAAGGGAATCCCTGAGGCAATAATGCATTAGTGCCAAAGTGTAGCACTGAGATCATTTTACATCAAAACCAGGGGCGCTTACTCCTCAGATATTTCAAAAGAAGATTCTTAATAAGTTTTAATGGACACCTGAGAGAATCTATAAAGCACATTTGATCTGAATACCAGTTTCAGGGCATGTCACTTGAAAAAACAACCTGATAATCTGTCTCACATAACATTCTCTTGTCTGGACTCCTAAAGTTAAAAATTTTTGGATCAGCATCTGCAAAAGAATTTCCTCTTCTCTCAGAGTAGCACTTTTGGCCTTTCTCCTCATTTGCTTTGAAGTAGGTCTCTGCTACACTAACTGTGGCTAACAGGGTTATATTAAGAAAGTGGAAAAGTACAGCTTAGCAGAACAGTTGGTTCAGTTGGCAACTTGGAGAAACTTTCAGGCAGTGGGGAAAAAGTAGGAAAATATTTAACAAAATTTGGAACTCTTCTGACAAACGTATTGAAAATAATATGTAGATTGGCACCCCCTGAGTACTCTCCATTTAATACATAAAAACCACTCACCTAAAATGTTGTCATATAAGCTTATGGCTCTTTCCTGCCTGTGCGTATAAGGCTAAAGTCTATTGTTATTCTCCAACAAACAAACAAACAAACAAACAAACAAACAAACAAACAAACAAACAAACAAACAAACCACCACCAGCAATACCAGTCAGAGATGGTTCTCTCAACATAAGGCCAATCCTGGAAGAGATACCAGGAATGTTCTTTTCTGGGAGAAAGGGGAGCAAACACCTCCTAATGTAAAATCCAAAAATATGCTAAACTTTTTTTCCTTTAATAAAATATGTTTACCACCCACTTCTCAGCAATTATTGTATTATTTATACACAGGACCTGGTTCCCCATTGCATTACACCTCTGTAATTCCTTTGAATTGGAGTTACAACAGTATAAACTGGATTAAGAGAGTGGAGAATCGGGCCTATAAACTGCACAGCTGCCTTAGATAGCTTCTACCTTGGGCCCCATCCTTTGAGATTCACTATGCTTCTTCTGATAGCATGACCCACAAAGGCTCATGACCATATGAGGGCCTCTTGGAAACCCAGCAATGCTCACTGTGGGCAAACCCCTCTTTCCATGTCTGGGCAGATAGTGTTATTTTTAAGTGTATTTCTCTAACTTTTATTTATGATAGGCACCAATCCTAGGCTCTGGTGCTTGGACATTACACTATATATATTAGTGTTTTAAAATATATAAAAAAAATCCACATGGACCTAGAGTTAACTTTTAAAGGACTCTTAACTTCCTTCTTTACCATCTCATCCTCTTTCAACCCAATCCCCCAGTAAAAGCTGGGAAGGACAGGCAGGTTGTGCAGCATATTTTAAAATCAAGAGATTAAGGCTGTATCATATCAAAGGGGGGAGTAAATTCCAAACTGAGAGCCTTCCAATGAAAATGTCCTGCCTCCAGTACCTAGACAAAAATATATAAGATCTGAAGAACTAGCAGCTCATGGTATGTCTACACTACTGGCCGGATCGGCGGACAGCGATCGATCCAGCGGGGGTCGATTTATCACGACTAGTCTAGACAAGATAAATCGATCCCTGAGTGCTCTCCCATTGACTCCTGTACTCACTGCCGTGAGAGGCACAGGCAGAGTCGATGAGGGAGCGGCAGCAGTCGAGTCACCGCGGTGAAGACACCCGGTAAGTCAATCGAAGTACGTCAACTTCAGCTACGTTATTCACGTAGCTGAAGTTGCGTAACTTAGATTGATCCGCCTCCCCCCCCCCACTGTAGACCAGGCCTCAGACTTGCCAACTGGGTCTCAATTGCCAGGGTATAATAAAAGGCAAGGGACAGGGCAAGGACCTAATCAGAGATGAGATACAAAGTGGTGGTTGCTTGTTTGTTATTTTGCATATTCCTTCTCAGTTCTTTTAAAAAACAAATTTAATTTTCAAAATCCAAGATCCTTAGAGCAGACTAAGGGGAATCTGGATTCCTGGTTCTGTGGTCAGTCCTGCCATTGAACTGCTTTGGGACTTGGGCAAGGGGGCTAACTCACTGTACCCCAGTTTGATTACCTTATAAAAAAGGGTGTACAAAAACCTTCCTAACTTGCAAAGAAGTTGTGAGGTTTAATTAATGTTCATACAGTGCTTGGAGACCATTAAATGAAAGATATTATTGAATGATAAAGCAAAGCATAACTACACATGTTTAAGATGCATATAATAAAATGATGTTTTTCTTGTGAACTACAGATGGTGAATGTATAACACAGATAACCATGCGTTAAACTTCTGAATTGGTTTCACACCAGGACTCTTATTTTGAATATGGAAAAAATGTTTTTTAAATGAAAAAAGTACAGGATAAAATTGATAGGTAAATGCTATTGTAACTCATTGTCTTTATTTGTACTATTTAAACCAATTTTTAAAAGTTATATTTCCTAGGAGTCAAGTTAGGTAGTGAAAGAAGACTTTCTTAGAACTCCAGATCCATGAAATGAGAGGGTTTTACTTTTGCTTTGTGTGGGGTTTGCACATATCTATTAGTTGTAGGATATAAACAATAACAGATGAGGTTAGTTTTAGCTTCCCCAGAATCCAGAAAACTGCAATGAATACTGCTAGTATAAATTTATTACTGTTACAGAAAATATTAAACTACACCTGAAAACACTCTTCCCTTTGCTGCAGAAGCTGATACTATCACCACAGAATACCATGGCTTCTGGTCTTAATAAAAACAAGCAATAAAGGTGGGTGAGGTAATATATTTTATTGGACCAACTTCTGTTGGTGCAAGAGACAAGCTTTGAAGGTCTCCTAGAGCTCTTCTTCAGGTTTGGGAAACACATGCAGAGTGTCACAGCTAAATACAAGGTGGAACCGATTGTTTAGCATAGGTAGTTAACACATATTGTACAACACCGTACAAGATGAAGAATAGCTTTCCTAGACCTGAGGGAGAGCTCTGTGTAAGGTCAAAAGCTTGTCTTTTCCCCAACCTCACCTACCTTGTCTCTCTAATATCCTGGAACCAACGTGGCTACAACACAGCATAAAACAAGAAACAGTCATTTGAAGATGTTTCCCATACGAATTCTCTAACCTCACCCTCCAAAACTTGAAAATCCTTATGAATTGAGGCTCGAGGGCTTTTGAGTCAATATGTCTTGGAGTTTAAGGTTTCAGCCAAAAAAGTTTCATAAACAAATAGATTTCAACTTTGGGATTATGCTTCCATTAAGGTTTCTATTTCCTATTCATTCATCCATCATGTCACAATTATCTAATTCTGAGGAATGAATTCATGTCTCCTGTTTTAATCTGCCATGTGATAGAAGCAGAAGAAAAACTATACTGTATTATGTAATCCTCTATAAAAATGCATCACTTCAGTTATACTTATTTTCTCCCTTTAGTCCTCCATTTTAAATTTCACATGAAAAAACAACAACAAAACAAAACAAAACAAAACAAAACAAAACAAAACAAAACAAAACAGTGTTGATGTAACTGGGAAAAGCCCCAGAATAGCAGGAACCTTTTCAAAACAGTTAGTGTTTTATACTATCTATAACGTACCCATAAGGTACTGGATAACCCAGGAGATCTCTAATGGGCATTGGCTGAGAAATTAGAAGAGGCTTTCAATCTGTAGTTAACTGGTTCACATTCAGTTCAGATCAATCATGACTGAATGTTGATGCCATTTGATAGATGGTCTGAGGTCTATGTGGATAAGTTGGTGGCTTCATTTCAGTTTTCAGTGAATAAGTGTCCACATAACAAAAGTCACCATCACAAATGTTTCTTTTGAAAACAAACTCAGCAGGGAGACCAAGGACTACGTGGACAATAGAGACTACAATCTTACGGAGGGCGTATTATAGGCGCATTGATGGGACAACAGCCGGTACTGCACCTTTTCTGTGATACAATGCAGAAAATCATGGCTGTCAGTCCAGAACTTTTCACGAGCAAGAAGGGAACTTAAAGTAAAACAGAAGAATATGACAGAACTACAGCAATTAAGGGCTCACATTTAAAAGGAGATAAAGGTAAAAAATAAAATAATTATTTGTTTCAACAGATACAACAGGGGAATTGATGCCTACATTTTAGAGAGCATATGCAGCCAGCAGAAATCAGTTGTTGTTGCATTGCATATTACTTCTCTGAAATCAATAACAGGGAGAGGGAACTACTGGATATTGTTTGCCTATACACAATGCTTAAGTCAAAAGGCAGCATTAAGCTTTGTAATAACTGTACACTCTATTGGCTGATCCAATTCCCCCCACTACCCCTTAAAAAAAAGCAACAGAATTTCCCCCCATTGACTTCAGTGAGAGTTGGGTCAGCACAACATGTTTATCAGAGTACGTCAGGGAAGATCCAAACATACCATGACATACTTATAATTTGCAACTCTTTTAACAGTTAGCCTCCAATCAAAAAAAAAAGCCCAACATTTTAATTGAATTGTGGCAGAAGTGACAAATCACAAAATGTATGCACTTCTTCGAATAAATCTGATATTAAACCTTTTAGAAAGCTGAAGCCATTGCAGATCCAGACTGCTAGTAAATTAGATTTCAATGCCTAGTCAAATTTAATTGCAAAGTGCTTATAGATACTAAGCAATATATACATGACAACATTGAACCAGTGATTGGGGAAGTTGAAAGAGTACATGAATTAGAGATGGGCCATTGGTCACAAAGGAAATCTTAAGAGCAGGGGCGGCTCTAGCTTTTTTGCTGTCCCAAGCACGGCAGGCAGCCATCCCCGGTCCCGTGGATTCGGTGGTATGCCTGCGGGAGGTCCGCCGGTCCCGCGGCTTCAGCATACCCGCTGCCGAATTGCCGCCAAATCCGTGGGACCGGCGGACCTCCCGCAGGCATGCCACCGAAGGCTGCCTGACTGCCGCCCTCGCAGGGAGCGGCAGGGCGCCCCCCGCGGCTTGCCGCCCCAGGCACGTGCTTGGAGCGCTGGTGCCTGGAGCCGCCGCTGCTCAGGAGAGATGACAGAATGAGAATGTAATTCAGAAATATTGGACCAAAGCTAAGTTTTCATGATTGGCATCTGATAAAGCCACTTGACTCTATCAAAAGTGTTCTCTGTCCAGGCTCCCCTATACCAAGGAGAAGTGGGTTGAATTCATTACTCCACCACTAACCTGTCGTAATAGCTTCGGTCCTGCTTCTATAGAGAAGTGTTGGCATCTTGGGCTTCCCCTTCTACTTGGTAGCACTGTACTGGGTTTATGCATGAAGCAAATCCTTTTAACTGGGACTTTCCTCGGTGTTCTATGATTTAGCCCAAAGAGGTTATTTCTCATATTGCACCATTTTCTCATGTAACCATTACTAACATTTCTTGAGAGCCATTAGGAGTGCTATTGGTGTTCGTTCCTCCTCAATTTCGTTGATTAGTATTGATGCAATTAATTTTAGAGAAGGGAAAGACATGATTGAATAGATTTAGGCATTTGGAGAATGTAGAAATAACTAAAAGGACAAAACACATCAAAAGGAATGAAACTAGACTGGAAAGGTAATGATTGAAGAGGAAATGGTATCAATATCCTTTTTTGTGTGCTGAGAATGTTCTCAGTCCTCTATTCTCTTTTCTTTCTGGATGACAGCTGCTAGAAAAGAGTATATTCTTGTCACAGAAAGGATGACCAGTTAATCTAGATAGGGGAAAAGATAAAAGAATAGATGGTGAGATATTTTAGTACTCAGCTCATATCCCTCCATCATTCTTTGTAATAACTGGTCTTAGCAGCTAAGACACTTGCAGGGCATTGTTTGGAGAATTATAGGCTTTATTATTAACACTTTTTCATTTTTAGTTTTTAGAGCACAGAGGTAGCATTGAAAGGTTGCTTAACTCTGCTGATAAATTAGGGAAGATTGAAATCCTCTAGCACGGAGAACCCGATTTGTTCCACTGAAGTCAATAGGAAATTTTGCTCAACATCCTGGAAACATTCATATTACTCAAATCAGGAATGCATTAGTAAATCTAAAAAGGCTGATGATAAATGGACTCATCTTCTCTGAATCCCACTGTCAAGAATATATGTCCAACTTGGAGAGATTCAGGCCCAGTTAAAATAAATTTAGCCACATTCGGTATCATGTACTTCCTTACCTTAATTACCTTGAGTGTCTAATTATGCTGTGTATTTCCCCCAACAAAACTGGTCATCAGTTTTCCCCCAACATTTTCTATTTTCTGTTTCAGTAAAGCAGTTTCAGACTTGTCATTATTTTCCATTGCTATCATTTGTATTACATTTTCAAGTGTTTCTAATCTAGTTTTTACAGCACACAGATCCTTGGATAAGGTTTATATGTCTTCTGAGATTTTGTCCAATTTACCTGACAGGAAATCTTTAAGTACTGAGTTTTCCTGAGAGTGAGCTGCTTGCTGTGCTGCTGAATCTGACCTGGGGGTCTTGTTAGGCGAGTGTGTCTCAAACCTTTAATTACCCTCTAATTTCCCAGTTATTGATTTTGATCAGGCACAAATTAATGTTGCAGGTCAGCACTTCCAGACATTTGCCAAACTAGACAATTTCAGGAGGGCTAGAGAATGCATGTGAGTGATCCAAGCAGCCATTTTTGTTTGTGTTCCATGTGACCCTTCCATATAAAAATACCTTACAAATAATAGAAAGCAAACAACAAGAGTGAAGAAAAGTTTAGCTTACATCCATCCTGTAATCTTGCCATGAAGAGAAGGCCTTAATGTACAAAAACTAATTGGTACTTACCATATAGCTGATATTTACCATTTCATGTCTTTCAAAACAGAAATATAAATTATTTTTTTCACGAGAGACAAAACTCGTGAAAAAAATGATCAATATTATTCAACTTGCAATTTCTAAAATATGCCCGTTGCAACCTTGAGGTGAACAGACAGGTTAAAACTCTGACAGAAAGTCAACTGAGAGGAAGATGCCCCCCAAACCACAAAAGATATTTCCCCTTCCTACCCCTAAATACGAGATGCTGTTTCAGGCAAAATTATGGATGAACACATATGATAACGGCCACAAGTTGCACACAAGTGATTCGGGCACTCAGTGTTGTGCAGGCACAAATAAAAGCTTGATGATTGAAGCCCAATAGCAGATATGACCCTAAAGGTCGTCATTATGCATTGAAGGCCAAAAGCATATGTACCTCTTGAGAGGCTAAAGTTACTCAGCCTTTGGCCTGATGCCTCACAACTCACACTGGGCTTGCATCAATGATCCATTAATACATGCCATGTTACAGATCATTACCCAAACAGCAAATGCAGACAATTTAATAGTTCACATGTATGTCTAAAATCCATTATTAGCTTTAACATGAAGATGAAATTGAAGTAAATAAAGACAAAAGAGCATGTTTTATTGAGACACATGTTTTATTAAGGAGTCCATGATACATGAATCAATAAATTGTAATAAGAAAACACTCATATCCTATGAGATAAACCAAGCTCGTGGGTGGGGAAGGAGAAGATGAATTATTGGTGAAGTGGTACCATCTACACATTTCACATGTTGCTGTTAAAACATAAAGTTGCCATTTTCCCTTTATCTGATAGTTACTTATTTCAAGCACATGCTATTCTAGCTTTCTAAATCATATCTTTTGGTCACATGCCACAAGCCTGGCCGCTCTATACGTGTGGAATAAATTACATATTGAAAGACAGTTCAGGCTTTAACAGCAATTTGATCATCATGAACATCTGTAGATCTTATTATTTATAAGCAAAAATGCCTGAGTTGCATATTAAACCACAAATACCTTGTTTAGAGTTGAATTAAAGATCTGACATACAGAAAGGCATTCAAATGTACTAAAGTCGAAACTGTTGATGGCTGGTAGATATTGCACAAATGAAACCACTGTATTTCAAAGGCAAAACCATTACACTGTCAATTTTACAATTTTTATTTCAAAAATAAAATAAAATAAAATAAAAATAAAAACTTCTGGCAAACTGACCCCACAGATTGGCCCTGATCCAATAAAACACTTTACTCACATTTCCTTTTAAGCATGCAATCAGTTCCACAGACTTCAAGTATATTTATATAGTAGGCTTGCTATTTAGTGAAATGATCTCAAGAAAATTACTTTAAAATTCTCAAGACAATAGATAATTTGGAATCTAATTTATTTGTCAGTCTTTTACTGAAAAAGATCATATTCCTGTCACTCCTTTTGTGAACTCTTATTTGATAGAGCAGGTCAGCATTTTTTGACTGAAAATTTTTTTCTGCTGAAAATGGGGTTTCAAAGAAAAATGAAATTAACAACAGGAAAATGCCACTTTTGACTAAGGTTTTCAAAATTTTGAGGGGAAATTTCTGAACAAATAAAACAAAAATGAAATGAACATTTCAATTACATCAAAATGAAAAATCTTCATTTTGAAAACAAACAAACAAAAAAAATCGAATGTTTTGTTTCTCTCTCCTGCCCCTTCACCTTTTTTCCTTTTTCATCACAGAATGCCAGAGAATGAATAATGTCTAGTTCCCCACCCTTTTCTTCCTCTCCCCTTTCCTTTTTCTACTCTAACTTTTTAAAACTTCCTCAGTTTGGAAAAGGTAGAATGGCAAAGGAAAAAAAGAGAAAAGAAAAACTGAAAGAAAATCCACTGAACATTATTAATTTTATTGCACTGAGTGACAAAAAGGAAAAAAAAAGAAGAGGGAAATTATAATTCAAGGTTTCAAAAGTTTGAAAAAAATCATGAAAAATTTGGAACAATTTTTAGTTTCTCAGTTTCAATCCTTCAAAATGGAAACCATGTTGAAAATTTCATTTATTAAGTAATTATTTTTCCATTTTTCTTTCAGTTCTATTATCCAACAGGAGGAGCTATGTGCAGTTTTTGTGATAAAACCCCAAATCACATGAAACTCTCCTGGTTTAGAGTTTAGCTAAAAACTGGAAGCTCAGACACGGGTTGTCAAATGACTGGCTAAGGTTCAAGTAACCCAAGCATAGTTTTGAATGAGCTGGACCTAGCTTTGAGTGAATCTAGCTGATGTATGGTTTTGCAGCAGACATGGAAAATTTGTGATTTTATATGTTTTGGAAACAAAAATATGTGAAACTCATTTATTTCTTACTCAATTCCACTTTGAAGTTTTTAGGCCTCAATCCTGCAAACACTTAAACATACTCTTAACTTTACTACTGTCAGCATGACATCGTTGATTTTAATGGGAGCTATAGCCAGTAGTAAAGTTAAGCATGTGCTTAAGCGTTTGCATAACTGAGCCTTGATGTGTTGGAACCCCAAACTCAGAACAGAGCTGAATGATCAAAAGAGAAGAAAGTGCTTGTAGGATAGTCTAGCACAGCTGTAGAGACTGAGATGGCAATGCATGTTTACAACTTAAATTCCTTAGCAGAACCATTGTGAATATGGCACCTTCATAGAACCTGCTCTAATGTAGGACTCAGAAGAACTGGTCAGGTGCTCTTTTGATTTTGATACATATTTACAATCTTTAATACAACTTAATGGCTTTTTTGTCTTGGAATAAATAGAATATCTGGTTAATCATCAATAATAATTTACATCATTCCCTGCATATTTACAGTGATAAAATTTGGTGCATCTGCATGGACTTGTAAGTGTGTAAGTGTCACTGCATATTTGTCCAGGTGTTTTATATCATTTATAGGTAAACAAATGTGTATGCTGGGAAAAGCAGTGCTCTAACCAGGGACTAGCATTTTGGTGAGGCTCCATTGTTGTACAACTTATAGCTGTGAGAAGACAATGTCACTTTTTTCTTCACTTAAGATATTCTTGAATTACACCAGCCAGAAAGCCAGTGAGGTTCACTTTTCAGTAGACATTGCTCCTTTAGTACTACTGATATTAATGTTCATAGTAATGTAAACATTGCTGCCATTATTTTCTGCAACAGTTCTTCTTGGAAGTTTTTCTCTTTCTGCTACATACAGATAGGGACAACCTTTAAGCATGCCGCATATTTGTCTACTTAGCTGGGCTGAGACTCCTCAAACATGTCAGAGAGGGAACATATTAGAAGTTGAGATCTCTGGACAGTCTATTTAATCTAAATAGATTAACTAAAATAAACAGCTATGTGAATCCAGACCATACATGATCTGATATGACCTACAGGAATATTTATGTTATGAGGATATCTAAATCAAAACAGTTATATTTTAAATGTATCACAGCTGAATTACGCTTTGCAAAAAATTTTAAAAGATATTCTAATTGCAAATGAATTTTGGTTCCCTTAGAATGTCAAACTAAAAAAGGTTATTACTGGAAACAAATGACAGGGTAACATTTAAATGAAAAAGCAAGTAGTTTTTAGGTACTGTGAAAAAATGAATAGGCATAACCCCTGACCCCCAATGTTTTTTGTACCTGAAAGCATTTCTATTTCTAGACAAGTTCACAACATAGTCATAAAAGAGGGGAAGTTCATATACAGTAGATGAACAGAAGGTGTATAATTTACGAAGTATGGTATAATATAGACTTAACTTATTAATATATTTAACTTAGAGAGAATGATGTTTTATGAGATTTGGGCTGTTAAATCTTTAACAATCAATATGGGGCAATAAGTAGTTTAAAGGGGGGGAGGGATAGCTCAGTGGTTTGAGCATTGGCCTGCTAAACCCAGGGTAGTGAATTCAATCCTTGAGGAGGCTATTTGGGGAACTGGGGTAGAAGTCTGTCTGGGGATTGGTCCTGCTTTGAGCAGGGGGTTGGACTAGATGACCTCCTGAGGTCCCTTCCAACCCCAATATTCTATCAAAATGGAAATCTTTTTAAATTCCTCAGTGCAAAACTAATAGCTGCATACTGGTAGAATTTCCACTGAAAAGTACCATTTCCATTTGCCCTCAGTCTAGCAGGACTTCCTCAGTTCATTCCCATAGGTTCTCTAAACAAAGAATAATTTCTTACTCATCTGGAAATTAACAGTTACTCAAAACATCAAGGTTTCACAGAAGTTCAAATCTAACAGAAGATGCCAATCTGTAACAAATCACCCAGACACAAACCAATTCAGCACAGTCAACAGGTGACTACCACACATACATAGCCAAGGGAATAGAACTCAGTAACATCTGTATTACTGACTGAAAGAAGGGCTTCAACTCTAAACAGATAATATAGTATAACACATATATTACTATGTGTGATGGGGTGTTCACTCCACACTAGCCTAGAAGGGCTTAATGAGGTTGAGTAGAGGCCAATTAACTGGATAGAAATTAGGTGGCCTAAGTAACTCCTGGATGATGATGGAGCCAGCTGAGAAGGAACAGAGGGGGCTAGTATAAAGCCAGGAAGCTGGCACCATGAAGGGGCTGTAGCAGGGGGAGCCTGTAGCCCACCTCTAGACATTAGGGAGGGAAATCTAAGGGAGAGGGTGTAGGGAAAGGCTCAGGAAAACAGCAGTAAGGTTAAGGAGGGTAAAGACTTAGCTATTGATTAGAGGGTCCCTGAGCTGGAACATGTCATAGAGGATGGGCCTGGGTTCCCTTACCAGCCCCGGGGAAGTGGCACAGTTTGGGCAGTGGATGGGAAGACTGACAGAGACAGTGTGTAGCAAGGGACTTCGATACCCTGGAAGGGGAGAACTACAGTAGCCTGGCCAGAGGGCCAAGCCACAAAGAGAGAGCACCCTGAGTCACAGAGAAAGAGAAGGGTGGCAGAAGGGGGTGTCAGACCTGAAAGAATTAATCCCAGAATGGCCAGGAGGAGGAGGTGTCCTAGTGGTGAGTAGGCCCTGTGTCCCTATGTAACATACAAAAACCTGTTACAATAAGAAGAATTTGACTCCATGTCAGTTAAATCCAAGCGTGAAATCCTGTCTCTTTGAAACCAATATGAGTTTTGTCATTGACTTCAGTGGGACCAGGACTTCACCCCAGATCTTCAGCTGGAATGTGTTGGCATAACTCTCCTGAAGTCCATACAGCTATGTTGATTTATACCATCCGAGTATTTGGCCCAAGGCTGCTCAGCAGTGGCAGTTTTTTGAATATAGACATTTGTCCACTGATGAAAATCATCATCATTTTACATAGGCCACTGAATATCCATCAAAAGGTCAGAATTTCCTGTCACTAGCAGCCTTGGCTGTATTTTCAAAACTACTGTAAAAGTATCTTCATGCATTGCAAGAGGTACTAGAATAATCCTTAATTCACTACACAGTGATATGACCTTCAGACTGCAGACCAGATGCTGCATCAACTTTTTCTCCATTACTGTGGAATCTTTTTAAATGGCTAGAGTAATAACTTTAACAGTACTTAATTTAGTTCTGAGAACAGATTCTAAGAGAAAATGTATGGGGTAGAGTCACAGACCTTTTGCACAGAAAACTTCATACTTTGGACATCCAGCATTTATCCTAATAACTCATCCTGACCTTTGGCTGGAAGTACTATATATCAGCGCTTAAGAACAAATCTTGTGCTCATCACTGAGAACAAATAACTTGAGCACAGTGGGAAGAATCCTCCTCCAAGGCTGTTACCCCAAAATTTGGACCCAAGGCACACCAATACTGGCTTGCCTATAATCATAAATTGATCACCAATTTATTCTTCCCAAATGGGTAATAAGGTGGTAGACCACCCTAGAGGAATTGTCAGGGTTTTACCAGGAGGGTTGTCTTCAACTTGCAGAGGACTCCCCAGAGCAGGTTAATCCTACTAACCTGTGGGAGGACACGGATACAGCCCTCCACTCAAAAGATTGACATCCAAGCAGTAATTCTTTGAAAACAGTATCATTTATTTAAAGGAAATAAGCAGTTACAATGCATTCAATAAAGCAAGAGGGAGAACATTATAATGCACAAAATATAGTAAAACACTGACTCTTGTTTAGAAATTATACATTAAAGTGGTGCAATAAAGTAAAGACACAGACTACACAAAATACATAGAACACACAGATCATATAACAGTTACAATGTGATACACAAAGACCCGCATACATATGTATACAAGCCCTACTAAAATGCTGATACAAATACTATACTTATTACCATGTAGCAGATGGGGCCTCTCTCTCTCTCTCTCTCTCTATATATATATATATGAAAGCATTATAAGCTTGTTACAATTTACCATGACCATTCTGTGAGTGGTGATCAAACAGTCAAAGGATGGAGTGGAGTGAATACCACTCAGATGCAAACATCCAGCTTTATTTACAAGCACACTCAGACAATCTTTTAAATTAGACAGAAAAATCAGACTTACACTCCTTCACACTTCCTCTGAACTGTCTTTTGGTCTGTACAGGGAGATTTTGGCAAACCAGTAAAGTGCCTAAAACCACTATGGCTTATTGTTAAAAAGCAACCTAGTCAGCAGGCTGTAAAGTGGCCATGCAGCTTGATCAAGGCAGGAGAGGGGGGGTTTTTTTGGGTGCCTCAGAAAGGGCAGCTTGACCCCACATCCTTCCTGATAAAAATTGTGTTAAAGTTGCTGATACATGCATTTGAAAAGAGCAGGATGTGCCCTCAGGAATGTCTATTGGGGTCTCAAGGCTGCAGGCTCTGGAAAAACCCACACCTGGTTAATCAATAATCAGAAGGAACCTCTTGCTTGATCATTAAAACTGCTTACTTAACAAGGTTTCTTTAAGGGACATGTCATTCTATTACTAATGTATAAATAAGGGGGGAAAGCTTGAGATAGTGGGACTCTCCTTTGGGGGACTCTTCAGGACTGGTCTCTCTCTCTGGATGCATCTTGTGTTCCCCACCGGCAGACGGGCTGCCACTGTGCCACTCGAGAGCCACACTCAGCTTCGGTAATTATCAACGGTTGAGGGTGTTTTACTAATCTTGTTGCGGACATGTGTAAGTGCTTGAGATTAAGTAAAGTTTAGCTTTAAGTGAAAGCACTCTTGTGTTGTCCTGTTTGTGCCAGCCATCTATCGGTTGGACGGCCGTGTCTCCCCTGGTTTATTTTCTGACACCTCCTTGCACAGAGTAAAAGTTACCAAGAGCTTTGGGTTGAAAGAACCCCGGGTAACAGGTCCTTCTGCTCTATCTGGACACAAAAGAGCAATGATTGACCAGGCTATCTCACTTCAGCTGCTGCCTCCAACCACTGCCTCAGAGTGCTGTCTGCTGCTTCTGTGGTTACTGTCTTCTAGAAGATTTGGTTGCTACTGCTTCTTCAGGTAGCTGCTTCTCTTCTCCTTTGCTGGTTGAGAAATTACACACAGAGGCGTAGTAATGAAGGCAGCACATGCTATAAGCAGTGTTCATGCTTCAATACAGTCCTGTCTCCTCAGATTTGTTTTTGATGCTGGCCAAACGGCCTGGCAGCCATACTTGATTAGTGCTCTTTATAGCATTATCACCGTTTTTTTTTATCTGCTCCTCAGGAGGCTTCAGAGGTACTTTTATGTAAGTTTATTTTTCCTTTGCACTCATCTATAACATTTTCAGTACAGTACTGCAGGTGAGCTTGTTATCAAATATCATAGAATTTGTACTTTTACTATACTTATCCGCTGGTCATAAATACATAATTTTATCTCTTTTGAATCTTCCATGTTATGAAGCTCTTTCCCTTAGTTTTGTTAATGGACAACTTGAAGCCCCACCTGTTTCCCCAGTCTGTACTCCTCTGAAGTGCATCATTTATTTTTTTGGTGGCACTGTGGCAGGGTGCTGCTGGAGAAGCCCTTAATCAGCTCTTGGCACTCCAGCCCCAATCAGGGAGAATAGATTGGGGCTGGGTGAACCACCCTATATTTGCCTTGTAACTGACCACACCTGCCAGCCTCATGAGCAGGGCGCCGGGTGGGACAAGGTGACCTGGGCCCTGCGACTGGCCCCCTATCTGAACAGCGAAGCACAGGCTGCCTATATGGCATTAAGTGATGAACAGGACAAGGATTACGATGTGGTGAAGGGGGCCATCCTAGATCGGATGGGGCTGTCGGCGGAAAAGTAGCAACAAAAGTTTTCGGCGGCCCGGTGGTTTGCAGTTCCGAGCTTTTGCCCAGAAACTCACGTACTGGGCCACTTGGTGGTTGAGGCCAGACACCCAAACACTGGGAGAGGTTATGGACAGGGTTATCCTAGAACAATTTGTGCAGGGCGTCCCGGAAAACATGCGAGTCTGGGTCCATTTGCACCAGCCGAGTATGGTGGAGGCCGCTGTTAAACTGACAGAGGGATACGCAGAGGCAAATTTTCCTCAAATAGAGGGTCGGACAGGCCAGGACCTGGAATGGGGGAAGAAACCCCGAGAACCTCCCCCCCCCCCCCCCCGGGAGAAGCCCAGAGAAAAGGAAGGAAGAGACTAAGGGAGCCCCCAGTCGCCTGGGACAGCTGGTGTTCTGGCCATGTGGGCAGCCGGGACACAAATACTGGGACTGCCTGGAAATGCACACAACCATCAGCCTCATTAGCAGGAGCTATAAGGCTGGAAGGAAGTGAGAGAAATGGGGGGCGGAGACTAAGAGTGGGAGGTCAGGCTCAGAGGGAGTAGGAGCCTCCCAGTCTGTGGCTTGCCAGGCCTGTGGTAGGCCAAGCCATTGTAAAGCCTGTATATAGTTGGAAACTGGTGGTGGGAAACGGATCACAAATAAAGAACACGGGTGTTGCACCAGACTGAAGTGTCCATGATTCATGGAGGAGAGGGGCCAAGGGCCCAAATCCGGAGGGGCACAGTGTGTACCCCATTACAGGGACCCTCAAGGTGTCTGCTTTTGGTCCATATGGCACAGTCATCAGCAAATCTGATGCCTATCCTGCACACAATTCCTTTGGAAGGTCATTTATCATGATGTTAAAGAGGGTTGAGGTAATGCCATTCCCCTATGGCAGTGTTTCCCAAACTTGGGATGCCGCTTGTGCAGGGAAAGCCCCTGGCGGGCCGGGCCGGTTTATTTACCTGCCGTATCCGCAGGTTCAGCCGATCGCGGCTCCCACTGGGCATGTGGGCAGCCGCGACACAAATATTGGGACTGCCTGGAAATGTTGGGACTGCCTGCACACACCCACCAGCCTCATTAGCAGGAGCTATAAGGCTGGAAGGTAGGTTGTGGAATCTCCATCATTGGAGGTTGTTTAACCTGTTCTTAAAAAACACCCGTCAAAGATGATCTAGATAATATTTAGTCCTGCCTCAGTGCAAGGGACTGGTGTAGATCACCTATCAAGGTCCCTTCCAGTCCTATATTTCTCTGATTCTATAAGCTTCATCATTTTCAGAGAATGCTTGGGCCATCCACCCCCTTATTTTGGTGTAATTTCAACAGGCCTCACTGATTTCATTCCCTTAAAATGTGAGAGATATTCTGGATCTAGACAACTTGTACCCCAGTGTGCTTCACACAGTCCTTATCTCCACCTAGTACTGTGGGAACTCCTAGTCTTTCAGAAGTCCTGCTGACCTCATCTGCTATATTTCCTGGCTTAATCACACTGGTCTTCCAAAGGACAGAATCTAGCCCTAATCAGAATGCCATAAATACCTTATAAAAAGACACAATGCTCCATTTTCTCTCTTGGGACCCAAGTCTACCCCATTTACTAGGGTTGCCAACTTTGGTTGGACAAATTCCTGGAGATTTCATTACATGACAATCTTTAATTATAGATTAATCTTTAATTCCTGGAGACTCCAGGAATTAATTTGGGAGGGTTGGCATCCCTATGTTTACTCATCATCCTAAACTGAAGTCAATGGGGGTTTTGCCAAGACTTTACCCATGAGTACTTTACTTTACAAGTACACACATGGAAACCAAAGGTACTAGTCATGGAGTGAGGCACTGCTCATTGTGAGGGATTGTGACAGAATCTTGCCCATAATAAATAAGGCAGTAATTTCCTGTGAAGAATACAACTTTTGAAAGCTGACAGTTGACTTGATACCCTATTTGTGGTATATGATCTCACTGTATTTCCTAGAGAAAATGCTTAAAGCAATCTTAGTACTTAAGCCATCATCTCAGAATCTGTAGTCACATTGAATGACATGTGAATGAAGGCTGACTGCTATTTGCTTAACTACATTACTATTATAAGCAACCAAACAACATATTCGTTATCTGACACTTGCGTATGATCATCATTCACTGGAAACAGAAACAGAAGGTGTGTGGGCTGGATTATTTTTAATATAGTTTTTTCAGTTAAAGTTCATTTGTATGATGAAGTAAATTGTATTATTTTGTAGGCTTGTACAGATGACAGTCCAGATTAGAACATTTGGGGAGTTTAGAATATAATCTCATGTGTTTATATTCTAGGTAAGAACCTCAGTGGGTATCAAACCCACTTATCTGCTTGATTTTTTTCGACTGAACTTCTGCCATTACCATTAACTTCACTTTAAATTACGGGTGCTCAGCACTTTTGAAAATTAGGCCTATGCAATTTTACTCAGCTGAAACCCAAATCGAGTCCTAAGATTAGAACTGTCTGAAACTATCTTTTTTCCCACATGCAAAATTGCCTTATTCAGGGGAGAGGGTAGGAGAAAGGAGAGGAGCAGGTATATATATATATTTTAAACATTTTTCAGTTTCATTTAAAATAAATATATATGTTTAAAAAACCCTCAAAACTGAGAAAACTGTGATTCTTTGACAGGATGGTGAATGTTTTGTTCACTGCTCTGCTGATAATATATTTAAATTTAATTAGCTCAAGACTTAACTAGCTGAAAATGGTCAAATCCACGCTTCCAGCAGGTTGTGCATATGAAGATCTGATCCAAGGCACCTGCAGATACTCCAACTTCCTGGGGGCCTCATCTCTCAGGGGCTTCAGCAAAAGTAGGGCTTAAAATGGGTACCATAAAACCACAAGCCATCCCAAGTTAGAGGTGATACAAGCACTTCTACTTTAGCCAAAGTAGGTTACTACTCACTTTCCCATAGCTATACTGACACTGAAGTCCTAAAAGCAGTGAAAAGTAATAGAAACTTATTTTTTTGTAAGAAAAAGGCCAGACTCAGTTACCTTTATTCATGTCAGGTAGCATTTTATTCCACAAATATTGCCATTGACTTCAGTGGGGCTATTTATGGAGTAAGGTGCTATTCAACAAAACATGTGTAAGGCTATCAGAATTTGGCTCAGAGTAAGCAGCTGTGTACCAGGGAGCTGATCAGCTGATTGATAGTGTCATGTTTATAGAGACTCTTCTTCTGACCAAAAATCACACTTTAAATGGGCAATCTCAAGGCTACATTAAAATTAGACCTAACAGCTCTGTTTGGGTTGCAGACTGGCGTGCACACAAAGCTACATTTCCCGCCAAACCCTCTCTCCTTGTAGGCAGGCGAGATATTGAAATATATAAGTATCCTTCTTCACAAGTACCATAGACAGTAAGCTTTTTGTAACCTTCACACCTTGCATGGTTACCAGAACAGAACAAAGGGAGCACTAGATAATCAAAGGCTTCTGAGCAAAATAAACATAGGCCCTGCCTGCATGATTGTTGGGACACACGGGAGAGAGATGGAGTTTTATCAGCACTGCAGTCCTCATCTTGCAGAGCTGATAGATTTATTAGGATCAAAATTAAAGTAAGCGTAAGCTGCTAGAGGGGGTCAACCGGGTCTAACAGCATTGAAGGCCTTTACCATGCAAGATTTTTAGTCCAGAGTTTTGTTCTCAGATTTAAAGATTCACGTGTTATAATAAATAGATTTACTAGAAACCCAGCTCTTTAACAACCCTTTCCCCTTTCTATAATTCCTCCTCAGCAGCTTCTCACCGTCAAACCTGAGGGAGGCGGTCTTCTATAGAGCTACTTGCTTTAACCCCAGGCACTTCAATGACCTTCAGGAGTCCATCTTGCCTAATTGCCCCACCCTTCATCTTTAGCATAGCTGCAAGGAAGTTAATTCTCTGTCTGTCTACTTACATGGCCTGTATTATTGTAGCATCTGACCACCTCACAGTGTGTAATGTATTTATCCTCAGAACACCCCTGTGAGGTAGGGAAATACCATCATCCCCATTTGACAGATGGGACAATGAGGCAAAGAGAGGCTGAGTGACTTGCCCAAGGTCACGCAGCAAGCCTGTGGTGGATCCAGGACTCGAACATAGGGCACTCAAGTCCTTCCTTTCCCTGCCAGTACCTCTGAAACAATTTTTAGAAATATATGTTTCTGAGGTAGTTGTCATTAGGTGCCTGTCAATTTTAGCTTTGTCCCTATAATAAACTCTAATTTCCTCAGGCAGTTTATTAAATAAAAGAGAGCGAAAAATTAGTGTGTGTCAGTGGGAGGGAGAGATTTTGCTAATTACAATGTTGCAAAACATTCTTAGGAATACTGTAACTGAAAATTATCTGGCGACAAAGGAACAACAGATTTGTGAAAGTATTATCATAGGCATATCTGTAAATATGAGGGCAATCTTGCAAAACATCCATATTGTAAAGGAAAGTTTTCTGACTTTCAGAATTAACACATTTCTTTCCCTGTGTGGGTGGGGGAGGGGAGGGTCTTTATTAGGCTGATCCACTGATGGGACTATAGCTCAGTCAATGCAACAGCAGTGTGGTAACAGTAATAAAGATTAAAAATGTTAAAAGCTTCAAATACTTGTCATTCTGTAGAAAGTGTGTGAAGGGGTGTACCTGGCCTTTGTGGATTCCTACATGAGGCCCCCTGGCCCTACTATACCCCACCTCGGAAGCATTGAAATGATGGAAAGGAGCAGAGAAGGTGGATTCTCCAGGCCTGCCTAAAGAGGCCTTACAGAAGCAGCCAATCAGAGCCCAGTAGGCTTAGATAAAAGGAGCTGCAGGGCCTTAACAGGTCAGTTCCTGGCTGGGACAGGAGGGGTGGGGCAAGGGAAGGCAAGGCAGGGAGCTCTTCTCTGGCCAAAGTAGCTTAAGGGATAGGCAGAGTTTGGGTCTGGCTGCATTTACTTAATAAGGGTTTGCGGGGGGGAGAGAGGACATAAGACCCTTAACCCTGATGGAAGGGAAGAGCTAAAAGGGGCCAGGTAGGAAGAGGCCCAAGGAAGCAGCAGCAATAAATTGAAATTGAGCAGTGTGTAGCTACTGTTTATATGGTCCCTGGGTTGGAACCCAAAGTAGTGGGTGGGCCTGGGTTCCCCCACTGGCCACAGTGACATAAACCCTTATTTGCAAGCCTGAACAAAAGGCTGAATTTAAAGGGCTGAAAGCTGGGACTGAAGACCTTAGCAAGGGCAATGGGACTGTTCATTTATTGGACTCTTTATTACCACGGAAGGGGGTCATTTGGACTTTGTGACTTGGCTGGAGGGCCAAGCAGTGGAAGACCCATCCAGGTCAGCTGACAGCCTGCAGGAGGCACCAAGGGTGAGAAAAAACCTGCAATACCACATCCAGCCATTAGGAGTGCCCCCATTGCAACGTGAAAAAATATCTTATTCCCACTGGTAGAAAGCACGCTCTATCTTCTGCTAGGTGGTAGGAAAGGTGACAATATTCCTATGAATTAGGTGACTGAGGGTTTGCCAAGAACACTTGGGGTGAAATCTGAAGCCAGTGGCAAAACTCCCCTTGACTTCAATGGGGCTAGGATTTCATGCTTGGTCAGCTAACAGGAATTTTGGAGAATGTCTATAATACACATGCGGTCATCATAGGGAGGTGGAAGAAGAAGGTGAAAAGAAATAACAGCAAAAAGAGAAGCATATAATGAAAATCAGTAAAAACTGGTTCATAAAACATTGGAAAACCCTATTCATGCTCAAGACACCTCATTGAATATTTCATCTTTATAGATTTTTGTGCTACACATCTGGAAAGAGACTTCCCTCATTAAAACTCCTTCATAAAACTTTCCCCAGTTTTACGTCTTGGAATTAAAGACTTCATATTTGCCTTGAGTAGACTCCGCTACATTGCATACAATGGACCTGATTCTCTGTTGCCTGCATAAGCATGATCATTTAGGGAAGGATTTTCAAAAGCACTCCGCAATAGCTACACGCTGCTTCCACTGAAGTCAGCATAATTTTGACCAAACACTTTTGGAAGTATGCACCCCACTCTGTGCGCCACACAAAGTGGGTACAGCACAGCACCACTGGTGCAAGTGACTGGAGAATTTGGATTGGGTATCATTTCACACTCACTTTGAGCAGGTTTAAATGACCACACAAGGTAGAAAGCAGTGATAATCATGATTCTAGGGCTGGATTCCTCATTGCTCATCAGCCCCTTTGTGCCAGCTCAAAGTGGCTGCAAAGCAGCTCCAAAGCTATCCGGAAAATATCACTTGTGTAGTACTTCTTTACTAAGTGTGCCCTAGCCCGCTCGTTAGCCCTACCCATCACAGGAGCCCTCAGCATATGGAGTGTACTGGGGGCAAGTGTAGTCCGTCAGGGGCAAATGCCCCAGCTATTTCCTGACTGTTCCAATGCACATTCCCCCCCTTCATCTTGACAGCAATAAAAACACATGGTAACCATATGGTGCTCAGGGAATCAAATCAGCAGCATCAATACTATCCTCGTACCACAAAATCCTAACCAGTGAACACACACACTCATCTGAGGGGGTGCTGAGTGCCTCCGAGTTGGGGGCCCTGATTCATCAACTGCACCAGAGCCGAGCCCAGTGCAAGGGACTGAGGGACAGTGAGTTAGGTTTTCAATATTGTGTTGTATAACATTGCTGGGGACAAATTTGGCTCTCAGCACAGGCTGGGTCAGTTCTCAGATCTAGCTAAAATTGAGCCCTAGCTGCCATGGGCATTATGTGCATTACTCTGCAACACACAATACAGAGTTTCTCTTCTGATACAATGCATTTAAATCCTCCATATTTTCTCAGTAGCCATAGCTGAAATTATTTTCAGATGCAAGGCTAGACATCTGGGCAGGAGGGAACTGACTCCATTGCATACAGGAACAAAAAACTTACTGCAGAATAAGGTTTTGTTATCTAGGAAAAATAATCTTACTCCACAAATGTAGTATACACAATTCCTAAAATAGAATGCAATGCAAACTTTCCACAAACACACATGCACAGGCTGAAATCAAACTAGTAAAATCTGTAAACATTTTTAAATTAGGAAAATATGGAATTGTAAACAATCACTAATCTCCATTAAAAATGCAGTCAAATTTTCTCATTGATAAGTATTTAGTTTTCATTCTGTTGTAATGCAATTAAATCAATATGGAATAAAAAACAGATTTCAGTGAATGAAGTAGCTAAAATCCTTACTGTTTCTATGTTTCATTTCATTAGACTCTTTCTATGATACAGGAATATTTTGCCAGGAATTGTAACTAAGAATACGCAGCTGTGCTTTGCTTTACAATATAAGGTTCTTGCATCACAATTCTCAGCCGTTCCACACTCAAAGATATTTTGCTTATTTCAGACTCAAATTCACTCCTAGCTTACACAAATCTGGTTTTATCAACAATGTAAATAGTTGACAGGCTAACTCCTGATTATGTGATTATAGGAAAATCTACACTTTATACATGCTAATGAAAATAATATTTATAATTTTAAAAGTGACCTGCAGGTGATTAAAAATGTTGTTGTTCTTCTATAAAGAAAACTTGGAAGGTTTTTATATTTTAAAGTATTTTTCTGCTTGTTTTTTTACATTAAAAAGTCAGGTCATGTCTACCCTGGAGACAGGGGTGAAAGTAGAAATAGGGACTTACTGGTACTGGGCTGGGTTGGGGCCGGCTCTGGCCCCTGGAAGGTGCGGGGCCTCGGGCAGAAGGGGCGGGGGAGTCAGAGCCAGCCCCGGCCCACCCTGTAAGTGCCCTCCCGCTCCTCGCCGGGGTAGCAGCGGCAGCCAGGGGCTCCGGCAGCAGTTTAAAGGGCCCGGAGCTCCCCTGCCTCTACCACCCTGGGCCCTTTAAACCTCCGCCGGAGCCCCCGGCTGCCGCTGCTACCCCAGGGCTCCAGCAGCAGGGCTCCGGTGGCTATTTAAAGGGCCCAGGACTCCCCTGCTTTTACCGTCCCAGGCCCTTTAAATAGCCACCGGAGTCTGACGGAGCCCTGGGGTAGCAGCGGTGGCAGGGATCTGGCAGCGGTTTAAAGGGCCGGGACCGTAGAGGCAGCGGGAGCCCCGGGCCCTTTAAATAGCCCCCAGAGCCCCGCCGCTACTCCAGGGCTCTGGGAGCTATTTAAAGGGCCCAGGACCCCCCTGCTTCTACCGCCATGGCCCATTAAATAGCCCCCGAAGCCCTGGGGTAACGGCAGCGGGGCTCCGGCAGCTATTTAAAGGGCCCAGGGCAGTAGAGGCAGTGGGAGCCCTGGCTCTTTAAATAACCCGCGGAGCCTCGCTGCTACTACCCCAGGGCTCTGGCAGCAGGGTTCTGGTGGCAATTTAAAGGGCCTGGGGCCTTCAGCCACTGCTGGGAGCCCCAGGCCCTTTAAATTGTCACCTGGGGAAGTCGGGCCGCCTTGGTACGGCGCACTGGCTCTTGCCGGTACGCTGTACCGAGGCGTACCGGCTTACTTTCACCTCTGCCTGGAGAGCTCTATGAAGACGGGAGACCTATTGAAATTATGACATCACAAGAGACTGAAAACTGAGCAATGAAGAGGGAAAGGGTGTTAGGAATCATTAAAAAGGGGATAGAGAATAAGACGGAGAATATATTATTGCCCTTATATAAATTGATGGTAAGCCCACATCTTGAAGAGCACATCGAGGTGCACTGCGTCTCGGAGAGGCTTTGAAAACCAGTTTCACGAATGATCCAACACTGATGTGACAGTTCTGTGTGTTGTTCTTGAATACTGCGTACAGATGTGGTCTCCTCATCTCAAAAAAGATATACTGGCACTAGAAAAGGTTCAGAGAAGGGCAACTAAAATGATTAGGGGTTTGGAGAGGGTCCCATCTGAGGTGAGATTAAAGAGGCTAGGACTTTGCAGCTTGGAAAAGAGGAGACTAAGGGGGGATATGATAGAGGTATATAAAATTATGAGTGATGTGGAGAAAGTAGATAAGGAAAAGTTATTTACTTATTCCCATAATACAAGAACTAGGGGTCACCAAATGAAATTAATAGGCAGCAGGTTTAAAACAAACAAAAGGAAGTTCTTCTTCACACAGCGCACAGTCAACTTGTGGAACTACTTACCTGAGGAGGTTGTGAAGGCTAGGACTATAACAGCGTTTAAAAGAGAACTGGATAAATTCCTGGAGGTTAAGTCCGTTAATGGATATTAGCCAGGATCGGTAAGGAACGGTGTCCCTAGACTCTGTTTGTCAGAGGGTGGAGATGGATGGCAGGAGAGCGATCACTTGATCATTAGCTGTTAGGTTCACTCCCTCTGGGGCACCTGGCATTGGCCACTGTCGGTAGACAGGATACTGGGCTAGATGGACCTTTGGTCTGACCCAGTACGGCCGTTCTTATGTTCTTATTGCCCAGATGTCTGGCTGCTCATAATTGGCAGCCAGGCAATCTGCCACAACCCCCCACCTCGCCAGAAACTTTTCTCCCTTACTTTCACAGATTTTATGTAGAACTCAGAAAGCAGCAACAACAATAGGCATATTGCTTTCGCTGAGGTCTAACCTAGTGAGTAAACTCCACCAGCGCCCCTTTAGACATCCAAAGGCACATTCTACCACCACTCTGCACTTGCTCAGCCTATGGTTGAACTGCTCCTTACTGCTGTCCCGGCTGCCTGTGTACGGCTTTATGAGCCACAGGAGCAAGGGGTAGGCTGGGTCTCCAAGGATAACTATTGGCATTTCAACATCACCAATGGTAATTTTCCATTCTGGGAAGTTCCTTCTTGCAGCTTTCTGAAGATACCGGAGTTCCTAAAGATGCACGCGTTATGTACCTTTCCCAACCATCCCACGTTGATGTCAGTGAAATGGACCCTGTGATCCACTAGCGCTTGCAACATAATTGAGAAGTAGCCCTTCCAGTTTATGTACTCTTTGGCAAAGTGGTCTGGGTTCATGACTGGAGCGCCAAGGCACTATGATGATTAAAAATATATATATATTTTTGTTCAACTGAGAATTCCCCTCGTTCGTTTGCTCTTTGTATTTTCCCCCCTTTACTAAGGTTCCGCAAAATATCATATGCCAAAGTGTTTAGCTGCATTTATTAATCATATAATAAATCTTAACAAAGCAAAAAATAGTTGCCATTAAATATTTTACAAATGGGAATCTGACTGCTAAAATGTATTATTGCACAATGTATTAACCTAATAAATGGTATTAAAAATAAATGAAGCTTAAACTGCACAGAGCACTGAGTTTTCAAATAAATTCCTCAAAAGCTTCCATCTGTCCTTCAGAACAGCTGAACTTTTACTGTACTCAGATCTCCTGAATTTGTTTAGTATGCACTGCTCTGTACTGCACAGGTGTGAATATGTACCATTATATTTAATTGTCTGGTGTGAGCTCAGTATAACCATATCAAAATGATTTATAAAAGACCTTAGTGCTCATTTCTGAACATTTATTTTTAGAATGTTTTGGGGGAAAACGTGTGTATCCAGGTCATTACTGTGATAGAATACTCCAAATGTTCTAACTATCCAGCTGGGACTCATGGAATTATTGTCCTTTCAGAGAAAAAAAGCCCACATATAAGTCATGGACAGAGAATTGATTTCCTCATAATACTAAAGCAAGACTTTTCCTGGAGGAATTATTATGTTAGTAAACAAATCCACATCTGTCCCATTTATTGCAGTGTACTTCATGCAACATCTGTGCTTCATAACATTAATCAAAATGTGGTTATGAAAGGTACAAGACAACTGTTGGCTGTGGTTATTTTTGTGTATTCACATTACATCCAAAAACTCTGCTTTAAAAGATGATATATTCAAGTACTCTAAGGTTAGGAAATGTCAGAATTAAAGTTGCCCAGGAAACTTTAATCCTGCCCCCTTGTGTGCTTTTCCACAAGATCCCTGCCTCATTCACTGAAGAGTGCCTTCCCTCCAGTGGTCAAGGTGGTGCAGGATCCTTTTGGGCTCACTACTGCTCAAAGACATCCAAATAGCAGAATATTGGCAGAAATGCTTTATTCCAGGAGACTTCTGTCCTACCTCTCAAAAGCAGACCCAACCACAGTAATACATGCCTTTGTCACATCAAGACTTGGTTATTGCAAAGCTCTCTTGGGCTTACCCTGAACTAAGATGACAAGGAAATGACAACTGGTTGCACACCCAATGCTTAGTGGGGCAGAAAGAAATGAAAACCTTATTCCAATATTTTGCATGTTAACACTGATTGTCTGTCCAAAGCCAGACTCAGCTATCTGAGAGATTGCCTCTTGCTCCATACATACCAGTGGTAGCTACTTTTGATGGAGACTGTAAGGCCTGGTCTACAGTACAAAGTTAGGTCAACCTCAGTCGCCTTGTGTTGACCTAGTAGTGCATGTGTCTTCATTTAAATTTGTCACCCACCGATGTAAGTACCCCGTTCTGCTGACATAGTAACACCACCTCCCTGAGCAGCATTGAGCCATAGTCAATGTACTGAGCTCGAAGTAATGTGAGTGTAAACACTGCATCACTTAGGTTGATCCTAACAGTCCTCCAGCAGCTGTTCCACAATGACAAAAACACTGACTGCTCTGGTCTCAGTTGTGAACTCCACTGCCCAGGGGTCACGTAGACCAGAGGGTCCCCCTCCTCCCCCCCACCCCCGCTTTAAAGCCCTGTGAATTTTTGAAATGCCTTTTCCTGATTGTTGAGCTAGGAGAACACACTTAGCAGCTCTCCAGTGTTGGGCACAACTGCCCAGGTGATCATGCCAGCTACATGTTCCAGATGCACTTCAGCTGGGAGTAGACTGGAGATGTTGTATCTCCTGGTTGTGTGGGGAGAAGAGGCTGTGCAAGCATAGCTATGGACCAGCTGTAGAAATGTCAACATCTATGAGCAAATAGCATGGGGAATGCAGGAGAAGGGGTATGACAGGGACCAGCAGCAGAGCCACTTGAAAGCCAAGGAGGTGCAGCAGGCATACCAGAAGGCCAGGGAGGCCAACAGTCGATCAGGTCCCACAGACCTCCTGCTTGTACAAAGAGCTGTGTGCCATACTTTGGGGAGACACCACCCCACCTCACAAATCACCATGGATACATCTGAGGATCCCAAGCCACAGGCCCCTGGCCTGAACAGCAAGGATGAGGAGGAGAAAGAGGAGAAGGATGGGGTCCAGTCATGCTACTAGTCATGACCAGTTTGAGACTCCACCACAGTCCAGTCAGTCCCAGCAGTTGAGCACAGACAAGCCTGATGCATAGGAAGGATCCTTGGGTAAGTGTGCAAATGTATTTCACATTACAGTGATGGCACCCCCAACTTAACAGGACACAGCTATCAACCTTGCATTAATTTACTCCTACTAGAAGAGACAGTGGTACAACAAAGAGAGGTAACATTGTTATCTGCTTTGCATTCCCTTAGGCACAGAGCGCCATGCAGAGCAGTTTGTTTATGTATCCAGGAAGGTCCCTTGAATCCTCTTGAGACATCCTGATGAAACTTCCATGGAGGTAATCTGCAATCTGCTCCCAAATGTTTCTAGGGATAGCAGCCTTATTTCTTCTTCTGTGGTAGGACACTTTCCCACTCCAGTCAGTGATAACTTTGGCAAGCATCACTGCAGTACACACGCTAGCAGCATAGGGGCCAGGATGGCTTTTGGACACCAGCAGCAGCTGTGCTTTCTCTGCCTGTGTTAGCCCCAGGAGTGAGATACCAGCTAAAATCCCCACTGCATATGGAAAATGGTGCCGGTATTTAGTACCATTGCTCTATACACATAGTTTCATGCAACCGAGCAATTCCTGCCTCATTTCCCTCACCTTTGGCAGGCCACACTCACCATGTTGAGTGCACAAGCACTCTGAAGCAGAAGTGTCAATAAGCATGTCTTTGTTTAAAACTTTAGGGGAGCAGCAGAATGGAGATCTGAATCTTACTTGTTTGCTTTCTGTTGTGACTATACTGACAATGGTACCTCTGTGTGTTTTATCTGCAGCTGTTGTCACTGTGGCCTTGAGGGGTTCTCCCTCCACCCCCATGAGATGCCTGAAGCAGATAAGGAGAAAAAAGAAGAGGACTCAGGATGAAATGTTCAATGAGATCCTGCAAGCCAGTGCTGCATTGGACTGTGAGCACAGGGCCTGGAGGGTGAACATTGCAGACAGCCTGGAGAAGGAAAGAGTGGACAGATGAAAGGCCCAAGCGTCCCAGCAGGAAAAGGAGAGGGAGATGCACAAGGACATAATGAGGTTTCCCTGGCAGCAAACACAGATGCTGCAGACTCTTGTGGACCTACAGGTGAAACAATCCTTGGCTCTTCTCCCTTTGCAGTTCATAGAGAACTCCATTGCAGCACCTCCTTACACCCCAACCCCCAACATTCCACGTTGCATCAGGGGCCGCATCTCTGCCCCTACTACTCAGCCCTGGGGGGACATTAAAGACAGCTTCACATGCACTGACCTGTGAAAGTCACAGTAGCTGTATGCTTAGCTAAAATGGACATGCATGTTCTTTCCCATGCATAAGTGCTGTTCTATTAACTTAGTAACTTTTAAATGTATTTGCTTTTATATTGCATGGATTTTTCTTTTAACTGATTTTGTTACTGAGTAAAATTCTATATTTGGAACATAATTCATCTTCATTAGTTCACAACATAGGTTGCAGACTGCCTAGCAGTTCTGAAAGCACCCACTTACTTGTTACTGTACAGTGTGACACAACTCACAGGATCAGTGACAAACATAGTGTAATAATCAAATGTACAGCAAGCACTACAAAATTAATAGACACATTCATACATGTACACCAAACACCACACAATTCCTAAAAGGCTCCAAAACAGCAGGGCCAGGAACAGCACAATACATCAGAACATATTACTGTGGCTCATTGTTAAAGTGCTTCCTGAGTCATATAGCTCTTCGTTGAGCTCTTCTAATAGCCCTTGTGTCTGACTGTTTAAACTCAGCAGACAGCCACACCACGCTCCACCCCTGCCAACAACGCCCCATCCCTTTTCTTCACAGATATTATGCAGGACACAGCAGGCAGCTATAATCATCGGGATATTTTTCTCACTGAGATCTAATCTTGGGAGTAAATAATGCCAGCATCCCTTCAACCTACCAAAAGCACATTCAATTCATATTCTGCACCTGCTGAGCTGGTAGTTGAATCTTTTCCAGCTGCTGGTGAATGGCTTCATGACCCAGGGGAGCAAGGGGTAGTCTGGGTCCCCCAGGATCATTATTGGCATTTCAACATTGCCAATGGCAATCCACCAGTCAGAAAGCTTGTAGCTTTCTGAACAGTCCTGTGTTCTTAAAGACATGAGCATCATGCACCTTCTGACCAGCCAACGTTGGTGTCAGTGAAGTGGCCCAGGTGATGCACCAGTGTTTGCATAACCATAAAAAAAATAGCCCTTTCTGCTGATGTACTCTGTGGCAAGGTGGTCTGGTGCAAAACAGGGATATGCGTGCATTCTATTGCTTCATCTCAGTTCAGGAACTGCAAATCCATCCAGTTTGTCCTGCACATTGCTGAAGGTCACAGTCCTGCATAGCAGGTGGGAATTAATTGCTCTACACACTTGCACGACAATGGCTCCCACAGTGGATTTTCCAACTCCAAAATGATTTCCCACTGACTGGTAGCAATCTGACATTGCAAGTTTCCACAGAGTGATTGCCTCTCACTTCTCCAATGTCAGAGTAGCTCTTATTCTGGCATCTCTAAGTTGAAAGTCTGGGTTAAGCTTAGCACGGAGATCCAGGAATGTGGCTTGTGCATCCGAAAGTTCTGCAGCTACTGCTCATCATCCCAAACCGGCATTATGATGCAATACCACCAGACAGGGCTTATTTCTTCGGCCCAAAAGCTGCACTCCACTATCTGTAGCTGCTCCATGAACACCACCAACCACCTTGAATTGGTTCATTCTATACACCACAGCAATCTGTCCTCCAAGAAATTGTCATGTTCCCTGCTGATTCAGTTATTCTTGTGGCTGGAGGATTGTGCGTCCTGTGCTTGCAATGCTTATGACAATAGGGCAGAGCTTCTGTCAGAGATGGTGGATACTGAGGAGGTCCATTCTGCTTTGTGGCACTTTTAAAAAAGGTGAGAAAATTATGGGATATAGATGACATTATGAGATGGAGACAGTTGAACACTGGGAAGTTGACCCCTTGCACCCAGTCACCCCTGTGCAAGTTGTTTCAGTCCCACCATTCATTGCCAAAACTTCCCAAAAGACTGCGCTGGATGGTGACAGATTGTGGACTGGGATACCTACCTATGGTGCACCGTACCGTGCATCGACCCAAGCACTCCTGGTGAGTACGTGCAGCGCTAAAGCAAAGAGCCAACTATACATGTGCACAAGCAATATGCTAACTGTGGTGGCTTTATGCCTACGTAATTTGCATCAACCAAAATTTGTAGTGTAGACATGATCTAAGGCTGACAGATCCCAGGTTTGAACTTAGGCAGGGCATTCCCATTGCACTCCTCTTTACTTAACAATTAAATACCTATTAATAGGCTGAACTTGAGACTTGATATACTTCTCTTGCAGCAACAATAATAACATTACTTAGCACTTGTATAAAACTTTTCATCCATAGACTTCAAAGCACATTTCAGAGATGGGAAAACTGATGCATAGATAGGTTAGGTGACAAAATGTCCTGATTGAGCATGCTAAGGAATAAACTATCTGGATTTGATTCCTTTCAACTAAACCTTTTCAGTACATCAATCCTAGAGCTGAAACTGTAATTTCCAGCTCAGAGAGACAGATGCATGCTGGCTTTCATCAAGCTAGTGCACTAAAAATAGCAGTGTAGCAGGAGCATCATGGGCAGTGGGACAGGCTAGCTGCCATAAGTACAATCCTGTCAGAGACCCATGGTATATGCTTGGGTGACTAGTCTGTCCTGCCACCTGCATCATTGTGGCTCCACTGTTATTTTTAGTGTGCTAGTTTGGTACAAGCTAGCAGGAGTATGTCTATCTGAGCTGGAAATTACTCTTCCAGCTGAAGTGTTGACATACCCTTTGTCTATGTGGGAAGAGGCGGAAGAAAGGAAAGGGGCCTTTTCCTTGATAGCCTCATCCTGCCATGCATTTTGAAATGGAGTGGTACCTTACTGCATGGGTAGTCCTCTTGGAGAGATTTATGTCTAGATCCCATAGACCACTGTTTCTCAAGCTTTTTGATACCAGAGACCGGCTTGCTGCCTTCCTAAACTGAGTCAGGGAGATCACAGGGGGCAGCACTGGTCCACAGACCGGTCATTAGGAAACACTGCCTTACACTACACTTTGAATATCTGAACCATGAGAAAAGAGTCTTTAGGCTGCTATTAGTTGTTTGGTAAGATCATTCTTTGCGTGAGGAAGTATTTTGAACTTCATACAGCACACTGTCGCAATGTATTCACTCATTAGAAATGACCTTGCTTCATCAAAGTCACCAACTTTTATTTTAAGAGGCTGAATAGTCTGTTAGCTTAGCTTGCTGGTGGTGATCAAAAGGGAAACAAAGAAACAAGGTGACTAAATCCATTAGAGAAACAATCCTTTGAGAATGATAGCCTTTTAAAAATTAATAGCATTTCAGTCAAAGAATCACTGGAGCTTTTAAAGACTAAGAGCAAGGTATCTTTTAACTAAGGATTAGAGGAGATCTTGAAAGTTTAGCCTTAAGTTATCTATCGGAGTGCAACCACTGAAGATTTACATACTCAGTGGTACAAAGTATTAGAGCATAAAGATTGCTTTTAGTTTTGATGTGTAGTCCGAAAAACACTATATCCTGAGATGGGTGCTGCATTGATCAGGTTTGAAGAACTGGCAAATGGAAAAGAAAACCATTAACTTTATCTCAGTGTAGATTTGTAGAGGCTTTTGGTGTATTACACCTTAGAGAGCAATAGAGAAATTTTCTCATTATTTGTAGGTATAATCATCATAAAATACTATCTTAAATTAAAAGGGTCACATCCTGCCATTGATTTTGCACATTACTGCCACTGAAATCATTAGGATTTCTAAGTTATCATTAGGATTTCAGTATGGGTTCAATACATATGGTTCAAAGACATGACACATTGGGAAACACTTAAAAATGAATGTATCTCTTTTACTTTCAATGACTTTCTAGCAACCCATATTATTGCTGAACAGCTAATAGACAAGAGAGTTATACAAGTAATTTGAAGCAGTTTAGGAAAGTGAGTACTCCCAGTGAAGACCATAATGGGGAATATAGACTTTTGCCCTTACAATAACAAACACTGAAACCTTTGTGTGTATGTGTGGATGTAGCGGGGTAGTCACCTGATCCGGCCCTGAGGGGCTTAAAACAGCCCAGGAGAGGGCTGTGGCTGGAGCAAGACGCTCCTAGACTGATTGGGGAGGCAGGCTCAGCTGTGGCCATGCCCCAATCAAGGCCCAGCTGGTCCTTATAAGTGGGCAGTGGGCCAGGAGGGATACACTCTCTCTCTAGCCTTTGGAGAGGGAGGGACCAGGCTGCCTGGGGAGCTGAGGAAGGTACCGAGGGTGGAGCAGTGCAAGGGAAGGGCTGGGGAGCTCCAGCCTAGCTGAGCCCCAGGCTGCAGGCCGAAGTAAGGGCCCACTAGAGGGTATGAGGGCTGCAGAGGGGCAGCCCCGCTATAGGTAGAGTCAGCAGGTCCAAACCCAACTTTGCCTGTGATGAGTAGCTTATACTGCAGTCCACCCCAGTGAGCGGGGGCTAGTTGGTGACTGGCAGTAGACTATGACTGAGGTGAGGCGGGGACAGTGGGTGGGGGTTCCCCTGGGTGGGGAGACCCAGAGAAACTATGGGGGTACTGCCTGGGAGCAGCACCCAGGAAAAGGGTCACCCGTGGTCTGGGAGGGACATGGGGGGCCAGCGCAAGGTGAGACACCGGCCAACAGAGGGCGCTCTGGAGGCTGGACTGCTAATTCCCTGGATGACCAGCAGGGGGTGCCGCCGGGTGAGTCTGTGCACAATTACAGTGGATATTTAGGACCAAGGTCTCAGCTGTGCCTTGTTAGTACTGGGGGCAGCTGGGAAGAGGGCGATCAAAAGCACCATTCAATATTAGACAGCAGTGTAGTGCCAGCCCAATCACCAGAATAATTTACAGCAGCCTTGGGGTTACCCTAAATTGTATCAAATGCCAACAGCCTCCAAGGGCCATTTCTCAGGCTGGGGTTTGCTAAAATCCATGGGCACTCCAGCCACTCACTCTTTTCCCCAGATATGCCCCAAAACAGTCTTAATGGGGCTGAATATCTAGTTCTTACCAACTTGGATGCACCATTGTATGATTTGCATACAAACTGGTGACAATTGTGCACCCAAATTTAGGCACACAATTGAATGTATAATTCTGAGGAACTACAAACTTAAAAAGAAAATTGTCTTGTATTATCTGAGCCCTTGGTCTCAGTTAAAGGCTTTTCTCAGGAGTCCAGGACAATGGTTGTTCAAGACCCTCAGTTCAACATAAGCATGGAAGGGTATCAGGAGAAAAACAGTTTATTGCATACAACCTTAGGGGCTGGAAGTGGTCCACATGGTGATGGATTAATTTATCTTTGTCCATTTAATTTGTGACTCACTTAGGAATCTTACTGACTTGGAACCGTGAGAAATGACATCGGCAAATCACATAGATCTATGCGTCTATTCTATTTTATTAATCAGAGCATTATTTCTTCAATAAGCAGCAGCACGGAAGCTGTGATAAGAGGGGACATTCTGCTTTGGCCTGTCCCATGACACAATGGCATAGACAAGAAGGCACAGAGAATAATACTAATAAGCCAATAATGCCTACAAATACGAACATTTGAACAAACTATTTGGTTATGGAGGCACGTGTCTCAAAAACTGTGCCCTCGTATAATGAGATAGCTTGTGAACTATACCATTTGCTAGAAGTGTAGGTAATGTGGAATAACCGGGACCCAAATATTCCAATCTGAGTTAAGGTAAATACAAATGATCTGAATATGGAAATAAAATGGATAGAGGGGTTGCAATATCTGAGATTGCTGAAGAAATGTACAAACAACAAATCACCAGACGCTAAAACTGGGAGAAAATCATGTTGTTTTGAAAACTAGACTTAGTGAGGCACAAAAGGATCAGAATAATTGCAGGTCACTGATAATTAGAAAAGTTCCTGCTTACCCTTACAGTTAATTATGACTGAAGACAGTGGGGAAAAGGTGTTGGCAGGAAGGTATTGAGACCAGGAAATTACCAAGAAGAGGGAAAATTGAGATATTAAAATTATAATTCTGTTTATTAGATTAGATAATGAAGTATTGATATCTGTATTTGCATTAAACTTCAGTCAGGTACTATGGCTGAAGATTAATATTGAATTAGGTACATGAGTCTATGGTCTGGGCATTGCTGGAAATGGTACAGTTGTGCCTGATCTCTGGTCTTCTGAGTGACACAGAGAATCAGTGCTAGACTGAAAATTATTAGCCCAATCAATTGTGGGGAAAAAGAAAAACAAGGTTACTGAAATGAGCTGTTTATATATATGTATATATATAAAATAAATTTTCAGTAGAATTAATAGTGGATCATATACAAAGGCAAATGTCATTGTATCATTCTGTAACTGAGTTTTCATAATTAATTCACCAGGAAGAAAGAACTATGAATAGAAACCTGAAAGATTCTCTATTTTAAATGTGAACATTTACAACACACATTTTAGTATGTCAGCAGAAAAATCCATAAAAATGAAATTTCAGGTTTTGCTTCTCCTTAATTGTCATAATTTTTCATTCAAACATGTTCTGTTTTATTTGAGGTTGAAGGCCACACTGTATAAACAACAGCCTCTCAAGGGTGTATCAGAAGATTTCAACTAAATTCAAGGGAAGCCCCACAACAGTTTCATACACTATGCCTTCATCCTTAGTGGCAGAAGGCAGTACAAAATAGGCTTTCTTTTTTTTTTAAATGAACATGATGTGCATGGAGATATTTAATAAGAATATTATGAATATATAGATATAATACTGATATATTCATAATGGACATTTCATGGTATTATAGGACTTTGGTCATCCTCGTTTCTAAATGTGCTGCTAATAAGTCTTAAAATGTACTTGCTGTTAAAGTTTCACATTAATTTGGGTCATGGGTAATTTACTTTTATCATGTAGCAGGCAGGATCTTAATTTAAGACTAACAAAGCAGAATTATTACAAATGTGGCACTAGTTTCTCTCATCCAATGCCCACATTCAAACCCACAGTGGTAACAAATGGTGGCAAAATACTGCAATAGATGGTCTTGAGACCGTTTTTTTTAATTCACATTGGGCATAATGGGGGCTAAAGTGTGGACTTTGATGGTCTTCTCAACAGAGGTGAATTACACTGTTATGGTGCCTACGCACACCCACCTATCCACACCTATTAGAGACTCATTGGCATATTAGTATATTTTGAAACATTCTGCTGGATTTTAAGATTCAATTATTGGGTTTTTTTAAGTAAATTATGAAACACGGTTATATTATTCCTCAATAAACTTCAAATTTGGTGTGAGACCTTCTGTGTATTGTGGGCCCAGGCCAGAGGTGCCAGAACAATTTGTATAATTGAAGGCGTCGTATACCATGTATATGGGTTATTACCACTTCAAGCCTGGGGATGCAGCAGCACCCCCTGCACCCCTAGTTCCAGCACGTATGGCCCAGACCTATGAGCTACTGAGTGCATGTTCATTGTTGTCAGTTACCCTCAACTTCCATTGACTTCAGTAGGAACTAAGGACACTCAGTACTTTTCATCACGAGCTGAGTACTTCACATAATTGGAAGAACTGGTCCAAAAAAAGTGAAGAAAATTAGAACAAATTTTGCACTGGACAGGGATTCAGTAGACTTGGGTTCTATTTCTCCCTCTTCCCCTGAGCGGCTGTGTGATCTTGAACTAGTCACTTCAACTCTCTCTCCCTTTGTCTGACTTGTCTATTTAGACTGCCTCTTAATATTTCTTGGGGCAGGGCCTAGAACAAGGGGGCCCCCCCCCCCCCCCCCCCCCCGGTTTGGATTCTCTAAGAGTATTATTGTTATTGTTAACAACAACAAGCACTACAGTCTGTTCTACTTGATCCCAGGCAAAATTATAGAAAGGCTGATACAAGATACAATCAGTAAAGAATTAAAGGATGGTAGCATAATTAATGCTAGTCAACGTGGTTTTATGGAAAAGAGGTCTTGTCTAACAAGACCGATCTAATCTTTTGATGAGATTACAAGTTTGTTTGAGGTTGATAACTATTTTGATATAAGAGACTTAAGTGTCTGTTGGACATTTGACTTAATGCCATACAACATTTTGATTAAAAAAATTACTTTCAACAAAATCACAGAAGCACATATTAAATGAATTAAAGACTGGGTAACTGATAGATGTAAAAATAATTATAAATGTAGCATCATCATCCACAGGGGCGTTCCTCGTATGGTCCCCCAGGAATCTGTTCTTGGCCCGATGCTATTCAATGATTTATTTATCAATGATCTGAAAGAAAATCATTGCTGATAAATCTTGCAGATGGCACAAATATTGGTAGAGTGGTAAACAATTATAAGAAGAGATCAGTTATGCAGAGAAATCTGAATCACTTCATAATATGGGCTCACTTAAGCAGCATGCATTTTAATACAGCCATATTCTACATTGTACATCTAGGAACAAAGAAAGTAGGTCTGGGAGAGTGTATCCTGGAAAGCAGTGACTCTGTAAAAGCCTTTGGGGTCTGTGGGTAACCAACTGAACAGGGC